>NC_090996.1:22934737-23559737 GCF_041146395.1 Eulemur rufifrons
AATGTTTCTAGGGATGATGAAAATTGTCATAATCCTAGGAAAGCTTTCAGCTGTAGGATGGACCACATCCATCAAAATGATTGTGCCACTTTATGAACCCAGTTGTCACTGCCCTGTGAAATATGGTAAGGACATTAGTATGAGGAGAATAGAGCTTTATGACAAAAAATACTCAATGAAGGATAAATTGGGGAAATACTGAGAATGGGGACGGAAATTATGTCAATTCAGAACCTGGTAGGCATTAAATAATTGTTAGGGAAACAATACAGCAACGGTTTGATCCTACTGTACTTTTAGAATCATGAGAAAGGTATTTTCCATGTATGGATAAATTGTGTAAAGGTACAGATGTGAGGATAATGGGAACATGGCAGATTATTTAAAATCATACTCAATATTGTGCTTTATCTGATGAAAGCAAATCTGACCCATAGGAAACAAATCGAAAGCATGAAAGAACAGCAGCAGGAAGCAGAGCTCAACTATAAATACCAGGTAACGTGCGTTCTGCCTGACAGTGGTGGGATCCTTCAGCACCCAGTGTGGATGACTTAAAGGCCCCAAGACACCCTAAACATGGTTTCTGATGTGTTGAATTTTTCAGATCGCCACTAGCGAAATGGCAGCTCAGTACTACTGGGTAAGATTTTTTCCTTTCCTTGGTTTTGTGCATAGTCTGCCAGGTCAGGATGTGGACGTGTTTTTCTCCCCCAGCTCAAGACTCAGGCTTTCAGGAGGGAGAAGGCGGAGCAGGCCAGGGAGGCTGCCCACTTGAGGCACAGGTGAGTGATTGTGATGGACATTTTTAAGGATACTTTCGCTGTTTTAAAGTAAAACTGTCATTGTCTAATAAAGCACTGAGTGTTTTGATTCTTATTCAAGTCTATTCTTTCTCTATTTTCAAGATTGGAAATAATACAATATCAGATGGAGCAAGAGGCATATGGGATGGAGACACCTACACGAAGCACACTGGACATGGAGAACCCTCCACACACAGGTAGGAGCTCACTGTGAAGGCAGCAGCTTAGCTTGTGCTGCACAATCCACACGCTCTGCTGCTCCTTCTGGGCTAACTGTTCTGTTCCCTGGAAACAGTCTGGAGTACTGACTAAAGGGAATGGGAGTCTCTCAGGGTGGCAGGACAGTTTTGGTCAGATGCCCTACCCAGCTGTCACTTGGGTGGGTCCCCTGTAAATGGTGGAGCTCTGGCCTCTCCAGTGACTTTGGACATCCCCACCCCACACTGCCCTGGTGGTTACTCCGGACTGAAGACACATCCCAGAAGGGAAGTGGGTCAGTTCTGCCTCCATCCTCTAGTCATTTTCCTTTTATTTGGGAAAGATAATACCTGCAACATTTTAGAATGGGGGCTGTATGTGCTGATGACACAGGACATTTTCTTGCTGTGTCTTTCTGGATAAGTATTTTACTATGAGATCTGCTTCAAGACAGGGGACATTTATTTACTATTTTTGGAGCCTCCTTTTCTTGTTTGTTTTAATTGTTTATTGTAAACTATAGAACTCTATTAGTAAACTAAATAGTTATATAATTTTATTCCTCTAACACTATCAGCGTAACCCTAAAACTTTACAGTTAGTTCCTATAGCTCTTTCTTTTTCTCATTACTATGATATTGGTCCATGTCTGGGCATAAATATGTTAACACCGGGTCAGATATGGGAGACAGATTAAATATAGATTAAGAGATTTAAAGGGGTTTATTGATATTCTTCCCATCCAAGGCTGTTCTTATTTTAATTTTTAGTGTGTGTTTAAGTTGTAAGTGATGTCCCCTATTATGCATTGTGAAGCTACCAATTTAACACTGATTTCCAGGAGTTTGAGTTCTGACCTGTCCCCAGTTGTTTGATGTAAGGAAACACCTGTGACCTGGGCTCTGTGGTGTCTTCCTCAAGCATGAGGGTCAGGGGGCTCAGAGTCACTGAGGGATCTGGTAAACCCTGTGCCAGTGGTGAGGGACCCAGGTGTGGGACAGACAGTGAGATGGCAGAGAGGGCCATGGAGGGGTCTCAGTCTGCACAGAACATGCAAGTCAGAATGAGTCTTCGTCCCTTCTCTGTCCTTTAGGCGATTTGGGACCTCAATCTGTGCCCAGGGGCACCAGCAATGGGATCCCGTCTGGCAGTGCACAGGAGGAAAAGGTAAGTGCTGTGGTCATTTTCACTGTAACTATCTCAAGAAACTGTTTTCTTTACCTACAGCACCTTCTTCTCATCTTATCTCTGGTTTGTGTGTTCTGTGATATCTTTTCTGTGCCTTTACTTGTCAAAAATCAAAATCTTTCCCAAGAGCCTGGAGACTTCTCTAATCTCCTCATCCTTTGCTGACATTCCATAAGCCTTAAATGCACACAGACCAAGGACTGAATGCTAAACAGTTTTCACTGCTGTGTTTCTGGAAATAACATGATGAGAATGCGACCTAACTCCAGGGCTTTAAGTCTCATGGCACAGTGGGCCCCTGACTCATCCCGTTGCTTGAGAAGTTCCTGGATCCCTGAAATGTGGTTTTTATTGTTGCTGTTGTTATTTTACTGCTTTTCTGCTTTGGGTTAGGGGATTAACTGTTTAGAACATCTGCTGTAATGCTCAGAAATGAAAAATGTGAAAACTCATTCCTCCAACTTTACATTGTGTACTCTGTTCAATTTTGAATGTTCTTTAAAGAAGTAAATTCTGTAACACATCACTGTCCCATCTCTGATGCTAACTGTGCCATGCAAAAGGCCTCTAGTGATGCTCTTGCTAAAATATTATGAAATGTCAGTGGCTACATATATGTAATAGAAAATATACACTGGATGTGAGATAGTGAAGAGCAAAAGTTATTAATTACTGCAGGACCAATTCCAAACAAAGGCCTTGAATCACAGTCACATAACTCAGTTCCTTTGTGGCCTGTGTAGCTGTGACAGCTGGTGAGTCCTTAGAACATATGTCATAGGACTTGTACACTTGAAATCAAAACATATTTGTATCCATTCCATTATTTAGATTCCTACCTTATTTCTTCCATGGACAAATTTATTTGTGTCATAGTGCAGTTAAAATTTGGCATTATCTGTGAATTAAGATAAATCTTATAGCCATACTTAACTGCTTTTTATAGGTAACATTGTTTCTGTTAGAAAACCCTGTCCAGTTCCCTGCACGACTCAGGAATCCTCATCTCCCCAGAGATGTTTGTGCACAGGGGGCGGCATCTGCAGAGAGGAGAAGACCCTTTGTCTGGGAGGGAGGCGGAGAGAGTGGGAGGGGCGTGCAGGTGGAGCTGGGATCCACTTCGGCTCTGCCTCCTGCAAACTGTGTGACCCTGGGGAATTTTCTCTTCCTCTGAAATCCTCTGTTCCCATAGATTTAGAGCAGTACCGTCGTACTTACCTCATAGGGTTCTGAGAATCAGAGACAGGACAAATTTTAACCACCTGTGGAAAGTTCTCCTAAGAGTAGCTGTGCGTGGAGGTGGAGTTTTCATTCCTCTCATTGTGTGTGTTCCGACTGTTGCAGGAAGGAGCTGCTGTGCAGGTGGGGAGGGAGGTGGGGGTGGCCCTGACAAGGACACCATCTGTCGGGAACACGCTTCCTCCTCAGTGTGTCATGACTCTGCTCTTCCCTGGGACAGGGCCCCAGCCGTCCTGCATTTGCAGACACAGGCAGTGCCGTGTGGTCACAGCAGTTTGTCCCCGTGACTTCCCTTCACTCCCAGCAGTTGGCTGCACGCAGTAGGAGGAAGCTTTTGGCACCGACGTTGCTGGTTTGAAGCCTGGTGGAGGGGAAGGTGTCAGTGTCTGTCACCTGCTTCATGGGTTTCAGCTTTTATTGGTGTTGGTGTTTTTGTCCATCATGTCAACAGGTTTCAAAACTTTACCATTTTCTCTCTGCAGGTGAAGGTGGATGCAAGAGGGCCCCCTCGTGTCCCAGGACTGGCCAACATGCCCAGGCCCATGGCTGGCCCTTCATCAGCCTTCAGAGACCATGGGCCACTTCCTCGCCCCTCCTGCCCTCTGAGACTCAGCGACCCCCCTCAAGGGCCACCGTTCAGTATGGTGACCTGACAGGGTGAACTGAGTACAGCGTGTTCACCTTTTCTCTCACTGAGGCAACAGAAAGCCATGTCACACATGGTGCTGCAGGGCTGGGCAGTACAAGGTTAAAGCTGGCTGAGGACACGGTGCTTTCCTTGGGTTCCAGGGCACACACTGGGTGGCGTCTTCTCCCCATCATGAACTGGGCACCAGTGTCTCCTGTAGATGAGGAAGGGGGTATTTATAGAAGCCAGAAATTTCAGTTTTGCAAACGGGCAGGCAGCCCTGGCCACGTGCCTGGCTCTGTGAGAATGAGACCTGCCCCTGCCTATGGGGGCTTCACGTGCCCTGTAGGAGAGACACAGGCCACCCAGGGCACACAGCTTGTGGTCACCTGTAGTGGCAGCAGGGAAGGTCCCTGAGTACAAACAAGGAGAGAGAATCTCCAGGGATGACCAGGAGAGGGAGGAATGGGGAGCAGCCCCATGGGGTGCTGAGCTCAGGTAGGAGGAGCGGGACAGCTGTTCCCGGGCAGGGGCCGCAGCCTGAGCAGGAGCCTGGGGGCCACGTGAGGAGCTCAGTGGCACCATGTGGGCTGGGAATTAAGCCCTCAGAAGGTCCTTGCTGCCCTCAGAGTCCATAATCCATAGAAAAGAGATTGATCCCTGCATGTGTGAAGGTTCTGGATCAGTGCTAAGAATGCCCAGGGGTCTGGGAGATGTAACGTGGGTCTGTCAGGGGAACTTTTCTGCCTGAGTTTATTGCAGCCCAATGAGAATGAAAGTGAGGACGGGTCTGGGTGAGTGGAGTGGAGGCGTTGGCCTTGACACTGGGGCAGACTCTGAGCTGCCTCTCAGCTCGGCCCCAGCACCCTCTTGGAGCTACCCCTGATGCTCAGCTTTGCTCTCTGGAAGTTTCCATGCAATACCCTCAGCCTTCCCTGTGTGCTGCTGCCTCAGTCCCCAATAACCCCTTTCTGTGGGGTCTGCTCAGAGCCTCAGCTGTCTTATGTGTGAGCGGGTACAGTGTTGGTGTCTGAGGACATTGTGAGGACAAAGTCACCAAGCACATGAAGAAAGAACCTGGCACAATGGCTGGTACATGTTGGGCACTCAGCCCCTCAGTGTTTGGATGAAAATATTTCCACTCAGAAGATCATTCATTGAATGATCATTGAGATGTTCATTGAAGTCCATAAAATAAATCTCAGTGTGTGGCAGCTCAGTGCAGAGATTTCCATTCCCTTTTTCAAAAGATGAGGCATAGTCCACCTCTCTGCTACTGACCCCCTGGGGTACACATGGGTGATTCCCACACACAGCACTCAGGTAGACACTATGGTACGGCAGTGGACACAGGGTCACCTGCTGGAGTTCAGTTTGGTGGAGGTTAGAAGCTCTTGCCTCTTTAAATCTTGGGGGACACCAATGACTCTATGCTCAGCCAAAGTAGATTGTCCCCACAGGCAAAGACAGGTCCTTTAGCAGAGCTGTGTTCCGTGACATCACTGCTTGCAAACTGGCCTGAGATCTTTTCCTTGATGTAGATTTTTGGGAAAGTGCCAAGATGAAACCAATACACACGAACTTTCCCAATGTTCCTATTAATGTCTCCTCCAGGTAGAGGCTCTGAGGGCATCCAGTCTGCCCCCCAAAATATCATAGGCAACAGTTTTGTAACCATTTTGTCACAAATGCAAAGTCACCATAGTTTCATCCTGTAATACTTGTGTCCAGTGCCAACCTTCTATACCTAGTACTGTTAATATTTACATGGGGCAAGGGGATAATGGGCTCCAGCATCCCCACCCTCCCCAAACTGGGGCTCAGTTGTGCAATATGGCAGCTGCCCAGCTGGCCCAGGTGGGAAATGCAGCAGGGACCTGGGCAGTGAAGGAGGCTGAGAGTGACAGGAGGGTTCTCTCAGAATGGTGGGAGCACCCTGTGTCAAGTCATGGGTGGGGGTGGTGCTGGTTCATTCTAGAAATATTCATGGAGCATCTGAATATCCCATCAGATAAAGAAAGAAAATATAATTAAGCAAATGTGTATACAGTGAAATTCAGTGATCTGTACCTGAGATCTGAAGACAATTATTTTTTGTGACCTGTAGACATGCAGATATAGCCAGATACAGAAGTATTCCTCAGGGGCACCGATACGTATCTAGGAAAAAGTAAGATCACATGGAAATAAACCAAAATCTTTTTTCCTCACAGGGCAACCATATGGAAATTTGAAGGGGACCCTGAGCCCAGATATCCATCAGGCACCCATAGTACTGGAAAAGGTATCAGACCTGCATGTGCTCGCAGCACGTTCCCTGCCCCATGCTCCCTCCTCCCTCTCGTATTCTTGCCTGTGTTTCCCCTAATAAATGTTTGCAGTTCCATCTGGCTCACTGTCTGCTTCCTGGAAGACCAGCTGACCCCCTGGGGTACACACGGGTGATTCCTGCACAGGCAGTTTGGGCACACACTGAGTTGGTGCCGGCAGAAGCAGGGTCACCCTGTGAGGTGGTCTGTACTGGGAGTAACACGAGGGCTCTCTTGGGATGGTGGGAACACCCTGTGTCAAGGCACGGGTGAGGGTGTTGTTGGTTCATTCTAGAAGTATTTATGAAGCACCTGCTGACTGCCAGTCCCAGGGGTGCCTAGTGATCACGTGGGCAGCTTCTTACCCTGTGAGGTGGAAACTTCTCACAATGGGGCAGACCGGACAGACCAGCAGGGGTCTGGGGGAGCCAGTGAGGAGCCCCTGCAAGTTCAGACTGTGTCAGGGCCCTTCCCCCACAGAGCCAGCTGCCCCCCGATAGTACCAAGTACAGGTGGGCTCCAGGGAAGCAGAGCTGGGAGCAGAGATTTCTCTAGAAGTCCTGAGAGCCCCAGTATCCTGTAATTTCTTCATTGTGGGACGGACAGAGGTCAGTGGTGAGAGCACCCCTGAGCAGGGCTGGAGTGGAGCAAAGGGCCTGGGGGACTGAGTTAGAGAAAGGGACAGGCAGAGAGAGGTAGAGAGGGAGTGGGGACAGGGAGCAAAGGGGGGAGTCTGCAATGTGGGGGAGGGGAGGGACCGAGGGGCCCAGCTGGAGGGGACAGGAAGGGCAGGAAGTCCTGGCATCAGGGGCAGGGAGGGGCCCTTGAGCTCCAAGGCTCTGACCTCCCGGGGGCCCAGCTGTGCAGGAGCCCACTGCACTTGTATACTCAGGTCTCCCTTTGTGACTGGGTGGCTGGAAGGAGCCTCTGGGTCTGTTCCTGAAGTGGTGACTTCCAGGAGAGAGGGCTGTCCAGGGTCAGGTTTGCCTTGGAGCCTCCTCTGTCACAGGGGTCCCCAAGTAGCATCCTTCACTGCCCAGGTCCCTGTTGCATTTGCCACCTGGGCCAGCTGGGCGGCCACCATGTACAACTGGGCCCCAGTCTTGGGAGGTCCCCTTGGTGTCTATGATACCATGGCCTCTATGGTGCTGTAGTTATCTGCAGTACTGGAGCTTCCTTCCCACAGTGTCTTAGTGTTTGTCTTTGATACTGCGACCTCTGCACTAGGTGCACCAGGATCATCATTTTTCTTTGATACGCCCAACCTGGCACCACATTACTGTCAGTGGATTTAGGTAAGACAGAAACTGGTCCCTTGGACAGTCCCCCTAATAGTCAGAACCTCGCATATTGCTCTAATCCTTTCCCTCTCCATGGAAAAGATTGGAATTGGGGGTTTCCTACTAATAGCACAGGTGTTGCTAGGGGGAGGAGCTCTGGTGAGAGAGCAAGTGCCCTGAATTTTAACTGGCTTCTAGATTTCTTTTTTTTTTTTTTTTTTTGAGACAGAGTGTCACTTTGTTGCCCTGGCTAGAGTGAGTGCCGTGGCGTCAGCCTAGCTCACAGCAACCTCAAACTCCTAGGCTTAAGCGATCCTACTGCCTCAGCCTCCCGAGTAGCTGGGACTACAGGCACGCGCCACCATGCCCGGCTAATTTTTTCTATATATATTTTAGTTGTCCATATAATTTCTTTCTATTTTTAGTAGAGACGGGGTCTCACTCTTGCTCAGGCTGGTCTCGAACTCCTGACCTTGAGTGATCCACCCGCCTCGGCCTCCCAGAGTGCTAGGATTACAGGCGTGAGCCACCGCGCCCGGCCTAGATTTCTCACAGAGGCCTTTGCTGTGTGTGTTGTTGTTAAATCCGTGTCTCCTGGGTGATATGGGGTCTAGGCCTTCCTGCTTTATCATCTTGCCCTTGCAATTGTATTTTTTAACTAGCCTTGATTCTCTAGTTTTCACCTTGTAATATGTAGAATTCTTATATTCTGCAAATCTTTTATATACTTCAAAAAGTTGACATCATGTGCATGCCTAATTCAGAATGAAAATCAATATTGAAAGAAAACTTTAATTATTTGAGAAACTTGGCCTTAAGTATAGCCTGCAGTTTATTTATATTGGAATAATAATTCCAATATAATTATAATAATAACTGCCTATTATACCCATATCTGTAAACATATTTCTCTATCTACATACACACAAATACACACACATATAATTTATATGTTTAATTTGGACATATCTGTAAACATATTTATCTACATACACACAAATACACACACATATAATTTATATGTTTAATTTGGAATTTTGAGTATATTTTCCCACTCTTTCATACAAATTTGACATATTGTTGGAGATTTTCAAAGGATTTTCTCCAGGCAATTCATAAATATGCAAAAGAAAACTTAGATTTTCCATTCAACATAAGTTTGTAACTTATTTTTCTCAATTAATAACTACTTTATATATTTATAACTTAAATTCTACAAAATTTTAAAAAATATTTTCAATATTTTGCCCCCCAAATTTTTAAAAACCTCTTTCATTTTGTGTATCAGATGTTTGTCTACATTTAGGTTCAAAATGTACAGTCCAGGCTCACAGACAATAAGGTGACATAGATAAATGGCAAACCCACCCTTGTTTCAGATATTCACATGTCTAGGTTAGTTAGGGGTGATGTGAGACCACACGATCTTGTTACACAAAGTGGAATTTCTAACCCAGAAGGAGACATTTTATTGCCATTTTATCATGTCATTCAGTTCAAATACAGTCACTTTTTATTTTGGATTTTTTCTTAACATTTATATTTTACTAAAAAGGATACTTTTGAATTTTCTACCACATGGGAATTTTTAGGTAGCTTTTTATTATTGACTTCTAGCACAATTACATTATCAGAAACATGCAGTGTGATTTTATTCCTCTGAAATGTATTGAGATTTGCTTTATGGACCAAAAAATAGATTTAATTTTTGTAAATGTGCCATGGGTGCTTAAAATTACAGTATCCTGAACAGTTGTTCTGTAGAAAGCTGTTAGATAGTAAATAAACATGGTTGAGGTGGTTTTCTATTTGAATCTTCTCTGTCTCACAGATGTTTTGTTGCTTATAACATGAGTTGTTGAGAGAGGATGTGACACCTCCCACTCTGCTTGTGTGTTGAATGGTCCTTCCTGAGGTTCTGTCATCATTTGCTCTGTGTGTTTTGCAGCCCAGACTAACCGTGGGAACCCTTGGAAGTTTGGGAAGAAAGGAAAGGCCCAGAAGCTGGGACAGGGGAGCTGGGTTGGGAAGGACGAGAGATCAGAAGGTCAGCAAAGGTTGCAGAGAGGACCTGTTCTTGGTGAGGTTCGGGTGGGGGAGTGGTGATCTCAGAAAGAGGTGAGGTGGCAAGGGGGTGTCCACTGTGATGCACCAAGGGCGTGCAGGGGATTTGTCCACAGGGAGTATAAAGCACCCAGTTGCTAGAGCAGGGACCACACAGGAGTAAGGTTTGGAGGGTAGCGGAGCTCCGTGCCCCTCCAAATTATCCTGAGTGTCCCACTCACCTGTCGTTGCAGACTGTTTGTGAGCTGACCTGCTCATACCCTAACCTGTCGTTAAGCCCTCACCCCACTCCTCGAGGACTTGGTTTGACCCTGATACTCCCCCAGACCCCTTCCTTCTCCTCCCAGGTGCCCAACACCCCCCTTCCCTCCACACTTTCCCCCCCTTCCCCCTCCCCAATTGTGGCCCATTCCCATCAGTTCTCCCACCTACCCCCGATACATCCAGCCTCTGTCCTGGCGACCTCAGGGCACCCTGAGAGGACCCCTGACATGGAGGCGAAGAGGCTGTTCTTCTGGTTTCTCCTGCTCAGTGCTACTTTTTACCTGTCTACAAAGGTGAGTAAACACTGGACACGCCGTGGTCTCTCCCTTTATATTGGACTGTGTCACACTGTGGTTTACATAACAGCATTTCACAGGGGCTATGATGGGAGCTCTGTACTCCCTGCAGACCAAGGACCTCAGGTGAGGGTGTCTTGAGCAGCCTGGCCACTCTGCCCACACCTGTGCACATCATGGTGGGCTGGTTCCAACACAGGAAAGGGTGACAGCATGGAACATGGACATAGTAACTGTGCACTGTCATAAAGGAAGGATTTGGGAATATACTAAAAGCCACTGAAGTGCAGGATTCACTGGTGGGAATTGTATGGTATGTGACTACATCTCAATAAATTTGTTTTAGAAAACATAAGGAATTCTTTTTTAATAAGTTTCATGGGCATTTGACTGGCTCCTAGAAGCCCTGTGTGAGATCGTCCTCAACTCCTGCAAGTTTCGGTGCTGTCCCACGTGCAGTTGTTTGCCTACAAGTCCATCATTCACATTTGGAAACTTGGCAGCCCTGGGAACAGTGATACCTACTGAATCATTGGTGTTAGTACTAGTCTATTGAAAGTGAAATGGCATTTGTGCTTTGTGCTCTCTGGTTTCTTGACTTGTAGGAACTTCTGAGTCATTACTTCCTTGTGCTCTTGAAAGCTGCTCCTAGGGACTCTGTGTCCAACCAGTTTGATGGGGGCTCTGAGAAGCCCAACAGATGTGAAAATCCATGGCTGCACCCTGCTGGGATGATTAAAATAGGGAAATATCTAGGAGTGACATGACAAGGAGGTTAGGGAGTTATTGTCCTTTATTTTGTGAAATGTGTCATGCACAGTTTATTGATTTACCCAAAACAGAAAGGACCATTAAAGTCTTTAGGATTGTCTAAATATGAAGAAATGATGGGCTTCTAGTTTTAAAGTTTTCACTCTCCCATTATAAAGCAACACCCTTATACCCCTCGCAGGGGATAGTGGGGGAGAGATGGAGATGAGAACACTCTGTGGAGATGAGATTTGTTGTGATGGGCAGTACCACCTTCTTAGAGAGGGATCTGGAACATTAAGTGATGGGAACACCCATGGCATTGAGGCAGAATCATCCCCCATGAAGACCTCCAAGCAAAGAAGGATCTACTTTTGAGTCTACCAAGGAGGACATGTCTGGATAATCTTTACTGGAAACTTTTCCCCTTTACCTGGCTGCATTTTCATAGCTCAGTTAAGCACTCTTCTCCTACCTCATCTTCCTCCACTTGGACAAATGACCTTGTTTTGCATTTTCCATGTCCCACCCCCCTGCCCCTTGCTCATGGGCATAGACTCATGGGCATAGACTGTTGAGAAGCTCAGATGTTACTGGCCCTGTTGGATCTAATGTAGATAGGTGTCCACTACTTATTTCTGTGTCACATGTAGCAAAAGTGCCCACGACTAGAGATATTTTACCAGTTGGTGTCAAGACGGCCTTTGTCCCTTTGTGCATTTGATGCACATCTTTCCTCAGTGTGCTGAGAGCTCCCTCTGCCTTTCAGACAGTGGCTGCTCACAGGCAGTGCTGCTTCCCAGGAGCACACACTGCACTCACCTTGGCCGTGAGGCTGGAGATGAACGTGTTACAGGGTTCAGAGGCTGCTTCCTAGAGAGGTTTTATTGGCATAAAACAGAGGCTTGGTATGTGGATTGCTCTGAATTACAGATTGAATTTATTTTTTCCCAAAATATTTATCAGTCTAGATGTTCAAAATGATCTGTTTGCCTTTTCTTGTGAAAGCCATGCATTCCAAAAATTTGTCTTCCTTTACAGATTGATTTCCAAGGTTGCTATTGAATGGTTTAGGTGCAATGCCATGAAATATGAAGGTGGATTCTTCTTCTTGGTTATTTGGTATTATGTTTTTAACTAACTTCAATATTCATAGTTTTCATCACAATTACAAGATCACTGTATTATGCAAATCTGTATGTACTTCAGAAATCTGACATTAAGTGTCTTGGTTCAGAATCAAAGTGAATATGGAAAATGAACTTTAATGTTTTTAGAAACAGGCTAAACAGCAATCTGTACTTAACTTTTCTTGAAATAATAACCCAAGTATTCTTATTACAGCTCTGTTCATCTCTTTCAATAAATTTAAAAGAATCAAAATCAAAAAGTATATTTGCTGACCACAACAGAATTAAATTAGAAATCAATAACAGTAATGAATCTAGAAAAATGAACACATTCCATTTCATTAAATGAAACCATTTGGAAGTCAAACAGAAAAATTATTTGGAATGAAAATATTTGGAAATAGAACAGTGCAGTACTGAAATAAATCATGGGTTAAGAAGAAAGCACATGAGAAATTAGAAAAGCTTTTAAATTGAATGATAATGAAAATGTAATATAGATGCTCCTCAATTTATGATTGGTTTACATCCCACTAAACTCATAGTAAGTTGCAAATATCATAAGTCAAACGTGCATTTTAATACACCTAACCTACAAAACATTATGCCTTAGCCTAGCTTACTTCTGGTGTGCTCAGAGCACATACATTAGCCTACAGTTGGGCAAAATTATCTAACACAAAGCCTCTGTTGTTAGTGTGAACTGGATATATCTTTGGCAGGGCCATGTCATTGATGAATTAGAGGGGTAAAGTTCCCCTAAATATGGATTTAGAATGTGTTGCCTCAGAACACGATTATTTTGGTGAAGTATTATGACAGTTTTATGTCATGTCCACAAATTCACTGACACAAGTCTTATCAAGAAGTGGAATCTATGTCTCCCATTCCTAGAATCTGGGCCAACATTAGTGAGTGGTTGATTATCTGACTTCTGAGGGTAGATCTTCAGAAGTGATTTAGCCTTAATTCCATTTGTGGGGTTGAACCACCAGGTGAAAAGTGTGAGGCAGCCATGCAGTGAGAGAGTCCTGGCCACCTGAAGAAGCCTCTTGCAGGTGTTCCAGCCAATAACCCCAGCTGACTTCCCATGTGAGTGAAGGTGCCTCCAGATGATCTCTGACTGAATTAGCTCAGGTTGCTGTAACAAAATACCATTGACAGAGTGGCTTAAACAACAGACATTTATTTCTCATGGTGCTGGAGGAGGAAAAGTCCAAGGTCAAGGTTTTAGTTAACTCAGTTCCTGGTGAGGGATCTCTTCCTGGCTGGCAGATAGACCCCTTCTCAATGTATCCTCACATAGTTAAGAAAGAATGGTCTCCCACCATCTCTCTCTCACTCTCTCGCTCTCTTCCTCTCTCCCACTCCCTTCCTATTCTTAAAAAGCCACTAATTTCATCATGAGGGACCTATCCTCGTGACCTCATCCAACCCTGCCTTCCAAAGTCCCCATCTCCAAATATCATCACACTGGAGTTCAGGGCTTCAACATATGAATTTTAGGGAGGACACAGTTCAACCCACAGCGTTGCCTTTGGCCATCAGGTCACGCCAGCTTCCAAGTCCTCCCAGCAGAGATCCTAGACATACTGGAGTGGAATAAAACCATTTCTACTATCCCCTTTCCAAATTCCTGACCCATTGAATCTGCGAACATAGTGTTTTTTTTTTAAACTGCTGCATTTCAGTGTCATTTGTTATATAGTAATATATGTATGTGTATATTTAGGTGTGGGTGAATCTATGTGTTTTCAAAGATTGACTCACAAGGTATTATAAATAGAGACCAGAAAACAAGCAGGAAGGATGAGGTGGTCTAGCTTGGTCTCTGTAAGGTTTGTGGATAGGTCGGCACCAGAGAAAGAAAGACGAGTAGAGTTGAAAGGGGTAAGTAACGAGGCTTTATTGGGGTGTTCCCGGGCGAGATTCAGGAGGAGAGAGGGGGAGAGAGAGAGAGAGAGAGAGACACCCAGGAAGTCGTCTCGCCCAGAAGTCTGAGTGGATTTATATAGTTTTTTAGGGCTGGGGGATGGGAGTTTTTCCGGAGGGAAGGTTTCGGCGGTAAGAGTGAGGAATTTTTTTGTTACAGTTTTAGGGCAGGGATTGAGGAATAGGAGGGGCTTCTTCTTTTTCATTAGGGAGGGGTGGGGTGCCCACCACCAGCCTTATAGTCTCATCCTGAACAAGGCAAGAGTTCATGATTTCACTGTAGTCACAGTAAACCAGTCTTTGTGAAAGGTACTGAGTATTATGATTGCTTTGTCTAAGTCATCTGCAGAAGGGACGGAGTAGGGAGAAAGGAGGCAGATTCTATACTGTGGATAGGGCGCAGATTTCCCCTAAAGGTGGTAGGTTTCCATCATCAATCATCCCTGAGCCTGGAGAAGTCAAGGAGCCCATGAGCTGTGCTGTAAGTAGGGGATATGATCAAAAACATTCTCCCTGCAGGATAAAGACAGCAGGCCATAAGTTAAGAGACAGACAGGTTTAGCAGGGTGCCTCCTGTGAAGGATCATGGCCCACAGATAACTAGCATCTAGGAAACCAGATCCTGTCACTACTATATAAATCCTTCCCATGCCTTCCACTGGGAGAGATCCTTGACCAAACAGATATATTCTCCAGCAGCTGAGGCCTCATTAGAAGGCCCTGGACATGTCCACCTGAGGTTTAAGCCTTTAATCAAGATTTCAATGAGAAAGAACGAGCAGAGGGTAAATGCATCAAGAGAAAGACTTTAGAAAGAAAAAGAAAAGAGGCATCGAAGAATGTTGGAATGAAGCGGAATCCTTGCAAGAGCTTGTTGGTTTGTGACTATGTGGGAGGTCAAATTTGGAGGCATCTGATGCCATCCTTTGCCCCTCTTCTCTTAGAATGATTCCCAGTCCAAAAAGCTGGGCTCCTGCAGCCACGTTTGTACTATGCGATGATCAGGCCACATGTGGGCAACTCACATGAGCTGGGTCAATCAGATTCATTCTCTCCAGGTGACCCTGAAGCTGGAGGATGATAAAGCCAGAGAGAGGGAGAGGCCACTTTATAACAGTCTAGATGCTCAGATGGAAAACAAATGCTGCAGTTGCTTAGGGGGGGAAAAAGAGATAGACAAGTGACAATCTGTTCCCATAGAGCTGGATGGAGCAGCAGCCTGTGTTCCTGATGGCTTTCCGGTTGCTGGCTACTCCCTCATGAGGTCTGGTTCATTGTCCTGGTCCTCAATCCTGTGAAATTATCCGTGGGTCCTTGAAATAGAATACGTTTTGCTGGTCTGAAGAGTTTCATACATCTTGCAACCCAACAAGGCTTAATTAAGGTAACATTTATGGCAGACAAGGAGCTGGGATTCACTTCTAGATCTCATTTGCTCGCTCAAAAGTTTCTATTCTTACTAATGACACCTTTATGTGATCCTCCTGGGATATGCTAATCAGTATATAACCCAGATGAATACCAGGAGCCTATGTGATCTAGTCTCTGCATAGAACCCTATGCATAGATAGGCCTATGTTAGAATCTGGCTTTGTCACCTGCCGGCTGTGTCACTTTTTGGAATATCACTTAATCTCTCCAAGTCTTTTTTTCCTCTTCTGTAAAATGGAAAAAATAATAGTGCCTGAATTCAAGGGTAACTATGAAAACAGGAAGTGGGATTAATATATGCATTTGCTTGGCACAGTGCCTGGTTCTTGGCAAGTGCTTGATGAGTGATTAATATTATTACTATTGTTATTATTACTAAGTATTCTTAAGAAGAAGAAGTATCATAGGTCCTCAGAGAACTTTTGCTTTCTTCTCCTGCTTACTCAAACCTTTGAGGAAGGTTCACCCTCCATTTCTGGGTTGTTGGTGAAGCCTTGACAGTCCTCACCTCCCCCTCTATCCTGGACTTACAGAGCCGGTGTCCCAGTAGCCCCAGGAACTGAGGCACTAGCTGACCACGGCCACACTGCCTGCCCCGTCTATCTCCATGGCTTCCCCAACATATCTCATCCCTCCCTTTCTTCCTTGCCCTCAGAGACCATTCTCAGGGTCTTGATTTTAAAACGATTTTATTATTTGATTCTAGGAACAGTAGATAACACCAAACACATGAGCCATGGGGATGTGACACCTTTTGAGGGGCTTACATTGTTCTCGCAGCTGTGATCTGAGGTCTGGAGTTGCCACACAGAGATGAAACAAGATGGTCTTTATAATATGTCTAGGACAGTACCTGGCACATAGCAAATGCTCAATAAAGGGTGGTTCCCCTACCCTGGTCATGACGGCCCCAAGGTTTGGGGTGACTTAGGGATGACTGCAATGTCCTGACTCCACACACGTCTCCCTGTATTGAGGGCTTGTTCCAGGGGCAAAGGGGTGTGCCACGGCCTTTCATTTCTTTCTTAAGCTCCAGTTTTCTGCTTGGCTGTCACTCTGTCTCTGTGGGAGAACTTACAAGTTTCCTGCCTTTCCGCCTCTCTCCCATCCTTCCTGCCTTCTATCATTTCTTCATCAGCTTCTCTTACTATTTTTATTGATCTAAGTCTTTTCTTTTTTCCTCTTTCTTCCTCCCTCCCTCTCTTCCTCTATTTCCCTCCCATCTCCCTCTTTTTTTCTCTTTCCTTCCTTCCTTCTTTCTCTCTTTCTTTCTTTTCCTGATCCTCCCTTCAATCCTTTCCTTGCTATATTTTCTCCCTCCCTTTCTTCCATTTGTTTCTTCCTCCTTTCCCTGCCTCCCTACTCTGTTTCTTTTTCGCTTGCTTTCCCTTGATGTTTTAATCTTTCTCTGACTTACGTGTCTTTCCTCTTTCTGTTCCTCTCCCCTTTTCTCTCTGTCATTCCCTCCCTCTCTTTCTTTTTTCACATCTAGCATGGCCATGTTTTGTGCTAATAACCAAGGAAAGACAAAAATTACACGTGTGCCTTTTCATAAAGAATCTCATATCCTCGCAGGAAGGCTGAGGCCCCAAAAGGAAAGAGAAAGGGAGAGAAGAGGAGAGCCCAAATGAGAGCCCCTTGGAAGCCTCACTGGGTCCGGGCTTGCCCAGACATCTTCCACTCCTCCTTTCGAAGCTTGGCTCGCTCAATTTTCCCTGTGATGGTCTTGGGCAGGTTCAAGACAAACTCCATCTGTTGGGAAAAATCAGCCCAGGGTGGGTCATCTGTGACCACAATGGGGTTGAGAGCAGGTGTAGTGGATTCTAGGCTTTTTGTTTTTTCTGGTAAGAGCAGTTCCATTTTCCTGTGGGAGCCACCCCTCCCTCACTCCATCCATGTCATGATATGGGGCAGTTTTCTCTCTGCCATTTTTCCTGCACTTTAACCAAGGATGACCACGTGATCCAGAACTAGGCAATCAGAGGCCTCCCCCACCAGTTACAGGGATTGGTTTAGCAGTGGGCACATGGCCTACATGGGTCCGATGAGAACCCAGAGATTGATGCTGAGGCCTTTGGGGAAAAACATGGTCTTTTCCTACTGGAGTTTGCTAAGCTGCTAAGAATGCATGTTTGCAGATGATGGAGATACAAAGAGAAAGCCTTTCAAGAAATGAAGTCACTAGAAAAGAGGGAGACTCAGAGGTGAAAGAGACATTCCTGGCCTTATCATATGAATGCCTGGGACTAGCTATGATGAAAGCTTTTCCCACCCCTGGACTTTGCAATTGTGTGAGCAATACATTTCGAGTTAGGTCTCTGTCACCTGCAACTGAAAGCTGCATGATCCTGAATGTTATAGCAAGATCCCAGTGCAGAGAGTGGAGCTATAATTCTATTGGCTAGAATTTGTTTCCTTGGAAGCATTTGACTTTTAATTCAGCATAAAGACTGTGGTCACGTTTTGGGTATCAAGATTGGCTGCTGGATTGTCTTTTTGGGCTTTCTTGGTCATAATTAGGGAAAAAATGCAATTAGAAGCCTCATCCTCACCTTGAAGAAGATAATTATAATAGGAGAACCATCTCTCCTTCCCCAAGTTTGGGGGATGTGGGAGCCCAAAAGTCTTACCTTCCTCGGGTACTTGTATGGGGCTGTCACTGACTTCACATGCTGCTGCAGCTCCTTGGTGAGCTGGGCCTGGTCATGGGACAGGTACTCTGGGGCCAGGACCACGAATGCCTTTACCACCTGCATCAAGGATGGGGGCCAAGAGAGAAGGGATTAGAGTATATAGTCATATCCTGGAACCATGCAAAATCAGTGTTCAGACTTCCACCACACGCACCACCTTGGTATCTCCTCAATTGCACCTCCCAACATCCAGGTCAAGGGAAAGAGAAACTGGGGATAGGAATGGCTGAAGTTCCATCTCTCTCTCAAGTGGTTTACTGGATGAATAGGTAGGACAATAGGTTGAGACTAGCCTCACTGCATACCCCAGGGACAATAGAGACTGATGAGGAGAAAGTAGACACAGTGAGAGAAGAGGAAAATAAAAACTAGGGACCATAACCCTAAGTTATTTAACCTCTCCAAATTTCAGTTTACCCATCTGTAAAATGGGGATAAAATGTTCATATCTAATTAATGGGAAATAAAATGAAATCTATACATCAGGGCTTTGCTAGAGAGCCAGGCACAGGGCGTTTTCTCAGTAGAGGATCCCTTATTGTCCTTATTTGCCCAGTGGCTCTCATGATTTCCTGTATGTTGTGCTCCATACCTGCTAGAAGTAACATATTGCCAAACTTGCACCCTGCAGAAATGTAGGAGGACATTGATCCACACCTCCCACCTTAACCCTTCCCTACACACACACTGAGCTCTATTAGACTCCATCTGGGCCTATTCCTATAATTCTGCCATTGTAGGGATCTTTTTTTATTCCTCTTATTTTCACAGGGAACCCCATGTCTCAGGGGCTCTTTCTCTTGGCTCAAATCCCTCCTCTGTTCTGCTGGTCAGGAATCAGATTCTAATTCAAATGCCAAATGGCAGGATGGAATCCCTCCAGCCCCATAATAATGGCTCCTATATGGTGCTGACTATGTGCTAGGCCTTGTTCCAAGCACTTGACAAATATTAACACATTGAACTCTCATAACAGCCCCTCACCTTACAGATGGGGAAACTGAGGAATATAGAGGCTAGGTAGCTTGCCCAAGGTCACATAGCTAGTAAGCAGCAGGGCCAGGATTTGGCCCCAGGCTGCTCAGCCCCGGGGTCCATGATCCTAACGGCCACCCTACACTGCCCGTGTGCGTCATGTCCACACACTCCCGGGTGACAGCTCCCCCATCACCTCTCCTCGGACAGGGTCTGGGCTGCTGACTACAGCCGTCTCAACCACAGCAGGGTGCTCCATCAGCGCATTCTCCACCTCTGAGGGCCCGATCCGGTACCTGCAGAAGAACCTGTACTTCAGAGAAGATTGGACACCCAACCAACCTCTAGGCCATCCCCAAAGCCTGGAACCAGCCAGAATAAAGATCCAGATTACCCTTCCCAGCCCAGACACCAAGCTCACCCACTGGCATTAATGATATCATCTGCCCGCCCTATGAACTGGAAATAGCCATCTTCATCCTTGATTCCTCGATCTCCCAGGAGCCAAAAATCTCCTCGGATGTTGTCTGCTACTTTCTGGGGATCGTTCTGGTGACCACAGGAAGACAGAGTCATTGCACATGCCAACCCCAAATCCCCCTGCCCCAGTGCTGCTACGAAAAGATGTGCAGGTGTGCATTTTACAACATGAACAACTGCACATGGTGGACCTGCCTTGAACCTGACAACCCCGGACTCCAGGTTGAACTGGATCTTCCCTCTTTATTTCAGTTAGTCCACCTATGGCCCCTAAGCTACTCCCCTGGGTCAAGGCTGATGGATAATACTGATGTATTCTTTCATTCATGCTCTAGGGCTATGGTCCCCAACTGTCAGGCTGTGGCTTGGAACCGGTCTGTAGCCAGTTAGGAACTGGCCGTGCATCACTTCCTGAGTTCCGCTTCCCCCCTATGCACCACCCTACCCAAGTCTGTGGAAAAATTATCTTCCATGAAACTTAGGAACTGAGGAACCCGGCCACACAGCAGGAGGTGAGCACTGGGCGAGTGAGGGAAGCTTCCTCTGTGTTTATAGCCGCTCCCCATCACTCGCATCACCGCCTGAACTGTGCCTATCCCCCCACCCCCAATCCATGGAAAAACTGTCTTCCATGAAACCAGTCTCTGGTGCCAAAAAGGTTGGGGACCACTGCTTTAAGGTATTTCTTCCAGCTGATTCCACCTTCCTTCCACAGACAGCCTAACCCCTGCTCACTCCATGACACTGCTTGAGGCTATCAGTTGGATTAGGCACTTTTCTTGGCTCTTTTATTAGATTTGAAAGTTCTGGAGACATAGCAAGAAGTCCCAGGGCCCCAGCCAATGTGCATATTTCTACAGTCACTGGGCCCCTCTATTCAGCTGAGGCACTTGCTTTGAGTAATACCCTTTGTCAGTGCACCTTCATGCCTTACTCAGGTATAGGAGTGTGGGCTCCAGATTGGATCTTCAGTTACTGAGTTAGAAGGTGACATAAAGAATTCTTAGCGTAGCTCTTTCATTGGGAATACAGAAGTATTGAAGGTCACAGAGATCAAGAGGTTTGTGTACAGCCGAACAGCCATTACAGATGGGAGAGCTGAGGACAGAAGCCAAATTTCTTGACCATTAGATTGACTTTCTCACAGTTGCTGTGCAGCTGCATTAACTCTGTGGCCTTAAGGAAATCTGCTAACTCCTCTGAGTCTGTTTCCTCATGTGTCAAAGGAGGAGAAGCCCACACCTTAGCTATCTCACTGGCGTGTGTGACTAGAGTGGGGCAGTGCAGGGGAAATTCTTGGAGAAGGGCAGAATGAGGCTCAGTTTTCCTCATTTGTATAATCAGAATGATAATTTGTATCTACATCAATTCTTTTATTTACACCCTGTTATGTAGCAAGGTTCTAGATGTTTCACAATTATCAGTGTCTTTACATGACCATAATAATGCCATGAGATATCATGACACACAACTTATAGGTGAGAAAATTGAGGCATGAGAGATTGGTAACTTTCCCAGGACCATACAGTGAAATGGTAGTGCAGGGGTTTGAACTCCAGCAAGCTAGTTCCAAGGACTTTATAATGGTGGCTGGGAGGATTACATGAGTTTAGAGTATGCGAGGTGCTTTAGGACAGTGCTTGCCTTGTATGCATTCAATAAATGGTAGCCACTACTATTATTAGATTTGTTATTTATAACAGTTAGTTTATTAATTAATTCCCTCAGGGGTCAGAGGGCATGTGTTTGGGGTCTTCTCTGCCGATTTTCCAACAGTTGTGGGCTTGAGTGAGTCTTGCAATCTCTGGTCCACCATCCTCCCTCACCTGTTAAGTGAGGTGGCCGGACTCAAAGATGATCCCTCTCTGCCTTTCCAAGTCTGAAGAGAGGGATGCCTCCAACTATATGGTAAGTCTCAAAGTGCCCCCTGCCCCATGGCTCTAAAGGAGATCAGTCGCATATAGCATGGTGACAATACTCGAGGGGAGTTGGGCTGTCTTTGGGAGAACGCTGCTGTCTATACTTCAGGGGCAATAAGATTTCTGGCATGGACCAGAGGGCTCTTAGGGATACAAGGGCTAACTAGAGAAAGATAAGACTTCCAGTGAGATTGTAGTGATAGGCTGAGCATGGTAAGGGTGAACAGACAGTCTTTTCCTCTCTCGACAAAGCACCAATTCTTGGTCATTGGACACTCTCTGTTCCCAAATCTTTCCAATGCCTCTTGGGAGATACCTAACTTTGGGCCTCCATCATCCCACCTAATGCTCCCTGTCCCCACTGGGGAGAAGAGGAGGATAACACAGATTCCTCACCACATAGCCAGAGAAGATGCCAATAGGTTTGATGGGTTTGACCCTGATGCCTAGGTCTCCTTCTGTGCCAGGGGGCAGGACATTGCCCTCATTGTCTATGACCTGGAGGAAGAAGCAGATTGCAAGAATGATCCACGTAGCAGGAGATGACTTGAATGGCAGCATAAAAGAGTGAAGCTGGTCAAACAAATGACTCTTTTGCTCTAGTGGGGACTGAAAATGGCAACCAGAAACCAAGGGAAGCCAAGAGTCTTAAACTCAGATCTCTGATCCACCTGCCTGGGATGGTTTAGGTGAAGCCTTTTATTGAGACTGGGTCAGATGAGCTTGGCAAGATGCTTCTGGCTCTAGGAGCTCAGGAAAAATAATAGCCTCCCATGGTCTCTGAGGCTTACTTCACCTGTGGACTTAAAAATCAGACCGATCAAAACTCAAATCATGACTCTGTTACCTTATTAGCAGACTTTGAATTACTTAAGCTCTCTACCTCAATGCACATGAAAATCTTTACAACAGAGAAACTGATAGCTTATGTCTCAGGATTTTTACATGAATAAAATAAGATACTAAAAACGGGGCTCAGTAAGTGGTTATCATAATGTGTGGAGTGGCAGTTAGTTGCACATAATACTGAATAGAGTATAAATTGCTGTTACACTTTAGATACACAGAATTATACATGTAACCATGAAATCACAAATACAAATTCTAGTTCTTGGAATTGAGCCCAAATATAATTAAAGAAAGGAGCAAAACTTTAGGTATGACATATTCATTAGGGTGTTGCTTTTACTAATGAAAACTCAGTCGTCATCCATTGGGCCAAAAAAAGGCACAAGGAGTGGTGAGTCCATACCATCGACTGCTATTGACCCATGGAAATCATGCCATAGATTGGTATTTACTGACCTGGAATGATGGTTACCCAAGATTGTTAAATGTTAAAGGCAAGTTACAAAATGTTACGTCACGATTCATCCCTATTTCTGTTTTTTTAAAGCTGTCTAGCTAATTTGCTAGGGGAAAAAAGTGGATTTCTCTGAATTAATAAGAATATAAATTATTTCCTATTTTCCTCCATCCCTCCGTCCCCCTCCCCTCCTCTCCCTCTTGTTTAGATGATCTTAATATTTTTACTTTCTATTAATGTTTTTAACTCAATGAACGACGTAATAAATAAATTACTGAAAAACTAGTGTTTTCCCTATTTTCCCTCCCTCCCTAGTGCCCGCAGCCAACCTGCATATCGTAAATGGAAATAGGTACTCCCATGTAGCCTGGTTTGACTTTCATTGTCGTGGAGACTCTGCAAGTGAGCCCCTGTGGAAAACAGCAGATAATTGGCAAACCTCAGAAGGAGACACAAGGTCACAGAAAGAAAATAAAAAGAGGATCGAGCAGAGCAGGCTCTGACACTGACCTGCAGTTGGCTCCCATTCGGTGGGAGCCCTCCCTTCCCCTCCCCTTGCTCTCTCACCTTTACTGGGACTGCAATCCTAGGGGCTTCGCTAAATTCTTCAGAAAGCAACCTGAGTGGCTGCTCCCTAGGGAGGAGGGACTAACAACCACATTATAATCTCTTTAGGGGGAGCCTCCCTTTAATAAGAGATCACGGGAACACCAAAAGCCCTTTCAAACCATATGGAATTACCAATCTACAGTCTATGTGGCCTAAAAGATGTTTCTTAAAATTATCTCCCATGGTAGGACCAGTTCTGCTTGGATTCTGAAATGACCCCTGCCATCTGAGATGTTGGCATCCTGAGAAGCCTACCCTGACCACGTCCTCCTCTGGTTGGCTGGAAACCTTTGTCAGGACATGTTTGCCACAACTCCCTTGTCCTCATCTGTATTCATAATGCTCTTCCTGAGGATTCCACAGCACAGGGCTGCCAGCAGCCCTCTGCAGGAGTTGTGCCAGGGGGATCCATTAGCCACAGAAGGTTGTAGAGTAAGAGAGCGGAGGGGAGGAGGCAAGAAGCCCTGAGGGTTGCAATAAGAAGCACTGGGAAAAGGAGAGAGATCACTGAGGGAAAGTATTCCCCACGTTGTTTTGATAAGTAGCATCATATAGAACAGTGTGAATCTATATAATGCACATGAGACTCCAAGGCCTCCAAGATGATATCTTATTAGGTGCAGTGGGGCCTTAGTGGGTTCCTCTCCCCATCCCTTGCTTCAATCTGAGCAGTAAGTACAGGGCTTGACAACATGACTGATAAACTCAGGTCTCTGCTAAGATGTTTCTCCATCACAGAGGACTGTGTTGACTGTCACATCTGACCTACCCACAGCTCATCTCATCTCACCTGCTTTTCATTTTCTATAGCATTTCTGATCACCTGCCGTGCCAGATATTTCTTAATTTACTCTCTCTCTCCCCAACTCCCACTAGAATGCGATCTCCAGAAAGCAACAGCTTTACCTGTTTTGCTCTCTGCTGAATTTTCAATACCTAGTGCCTGTCCCATCGTAGGTGCTCAAGAAATATTTCTCAAATTATAAATGGTAGCTAATATATACATATATATTTTTTTGTCAAGGAGACTCTGAAGCCCAAAGGGTGCACCCAGCCCATGGTGTTCTCCTGGGAACAGGTACCGTTTCTGTCTGGCCATAGGCTTCTCGGATGTCCAGTCCCGTCGCAGCCCTCCATTTCTCCAGGATTTCCGGAAGAATGCTCTCCCCTCCACTGAAGCAGTGCTTTAGGTGTGGGAACTTGTAACTGCAGAAGAGAGATAAGTATTCCTCCTCAGCTTCCCTGGAACAAAAGTCCACCCAGGCCTGATGCTGGGTTCTGGGTGTTCTGATAATGGGGCTAGCTTTTTGGGGCTACCCATGTCAGAGAGTTGGATGGATGGGAGTGTGTGCATGTGGGCAAGGCAGGGGGAGGGGCCCAGAGGCTGTTACCAACCCTCCAAAGTCCCATCACCTGGACAGGTCCTGTTGCAGCAACATCCGGAAAACTATGGGGGCACCAATTAGGTTGTTGACCGGGTAGCTGGACAGCGTCTGGAGGAAGAGAGGCAGCTGTGACACTAGTCGCCAGGTCAGATGCCAAACTTACTGGTGTGCACGGTGGTTACAATTGTGGTCTACGGAGTTGTAGAGGTCTGGATTCCTCTGTAATGCTAGCTTGTCTGCTGTGTCTGTTTTGGGCTAAAGGAACCCCTCAGTTCTCATGTACCCTCAAGATACAAATAACAGAGAAATAAATATGTGTCATAGTATCCAAATTCCAGGACTAATTTGGAATGTTTTTGTCAAATCCTGGCTGCCTATTGCTGCCAATTTAAGACTTGCCCTCGTTAACACAACCTTAGAAGCACATGAACCACCAATCATCAGCAAGAGATCAGCCACTATTGCAAATCAGCTATGTGATCTTAGTTAAGTCCCTTAACCTTCTAGAACCAGCTTTAGAGTACATTATTTCCAGCCCTATTTTCTTGAAAGTATTTTTGGGATGTAACTCAGGTGAAAAAGTTCTTTGAAAAGTTAAAAGCACCCAGCATTTCAAAAGAAAGTTTACAAAAAGATGTGGTAGTGAATATTTGCCATGCCCTTTGCTATCTCATTTATTTCTCACAATAATCTCACAGAGCCGGTACCATCATCCCCATTATAAAGAGGGGGATCATGACTCACGGGGTTAAGTAACTTGCCCGAGGTCACAGGGGCAGCATGTAGCAGAACCAGTATTTGCAGCATGCCCTCTTAACTATTATGTGATACATCTTTGTCCCATGCTTTGCTTTGTGCAGAATTTATTTATTTTATTTATTAACCTATTTATTTTTTGAGACAGCGTCTCACTCTGTTGTCCGGGCTAGAGTGCTGTGGCATCAGCCTTACTCACAGCAACCTCAAACTCCTGGGCTCAAGCGATTCTTCTGACTCAGCCTCCTGAGTAGCTGGGACTATGGATGTGTGCCACTACACCGGGCTAATTTTTTCTATTTTTAGTAGAGCTGGGGTCTCGCTCTTGCTCAGGCTGGTCTCGAACTCCTGACCTCGAGCGATCCTCCCACCTTGGCCTCCCAGAGTGTTAAGATTACAGGCATGAGCCACCGCACCCGGCCGGTAAATTATCTTTCAAACTGTAAACTTTTGATGACAGCACTCTATGCAGTTTACCTTCAGTATGTGTGTTATACTGTAAATAAAAAAGGAAATACAATGAGCGTGCGCGCGCACACACACACACAAACACACAGGAGAGAGATGACATTGCCCCCCACTATTCTGTCCCTCTGTTTTATATGTGGTTCACCATCATCTAGCTGATATCTGACTCCATAGGAAGAGCCCATTAAATGTGTTTGGTGAACAAATGATCCACGATGCCTGTCTTCTGAACATACTCCTTCTATCTGTATATGTGTCCCTCTCCTTCCCTGGACCATGAGCTCCATGAGGTTAGGGACCATTTCCATCTTGCTTACTGAACACTGTTTACACATGTGGCCAGGGTTTTGCAAAAATTAGATAAATTGAAATAAACTACAATAAATTGAACTGTGCAAACCCTGGGCTCACTCTGAACAACCTGTGCAGACTGGATCCTCTCTTACCTTTAGGATGACCACTGGGTCAAACTTCGGCAAGTGATGGATAAATGTGCATGATCCTGATGTCCAGGGTTCCAAAAGTGAACCTATTATGTTCAATATCCAAGCTGTGTCTGATATAGTCCATACTATGTCAGAGGGTTGCAGTTCTGTCCAAGAGCTGAGAACACAAATAAAACACATATACATATAGATGAATCCATGTAGGGGGTGTGGGGAGGCTGAGGGTGTGTGTAGTGGAGGAGGAGTAGGTGTGTGGGCACAAGTGTGTGTGTATCTGCCTGTGTTTATGTATGTTGGTAGGAATGTGTCTAAGTGTAAGGAGGAAAGTTGTTCTAGCCACATATCCTGCATCAACAAGGGTTGAGAGCTTAGAAGATGTGAACCCAGTTAACGTGACTTAACAGATAATTGGATCTCATGCTCATTTTATCCCCCAAACTTAGTACAGTTTCTGGCATGCAAGAACCACCCAGGAAAATTTACTAACAAAAAGCATCTAAGTGATGAATATCCTAACAGGGGCCTTGCCAAGTTCAAGTTTGGCTAAGTAGATCTTTGGTTTTCTTTTCTGCAAGCATCATAAATTGCCTAAGTATAGCTGAGGATCTTATGCAGGGTGAAACTTGTTTCTTTTCTCTCTGTAGGGCAAAATAAAAGGTATTAGGTCTGGTTTAAAACAAAAATGATTTAGGCTATACATGAACAACTTCCTTGTGACTGGGAGTTGCTGTAGAATGTGCCCTTTCCTGAAGATGATTAATACTTCCAGCTCTGTAGGGCAATTATATCATAGCGCATCGGGACCAAATTTTTTGGGGTGGGAATCTAATATCTTAGTTATATTTAAGTAATTTATCCCATCTTTTAGAAACTGTATTTTACCACAGCTCTTCTATTAAATAATTTTTACTAACTTACTTAATTTGCTAGGCTCATAGGTAGGATATTTAAGCTTTGTTAGTTTTTTGCATTAAAATATTTTTTCCATTCTAATAATAAAATTAACATGGCAGGCAGGATCTACTGAAGAAAACCCCAAAGATCTGTAGTTATCCTTGCATGAAGAGCTGGGCACAGTGTTTTCTGATTTCATAGATGGGGTTGATGTAGCAGTGGAAGAAAATTCTGAACTATAAGATCTGTGATCCAGAAATTCTGAGATCTCGTTTCATCTAATTCATCCAATAATACTTTCCAGTTCAATGAATTTGAAAAGTAATTTTCTGCTGACAAAAATGTACTCTTGGAAAGTGGATTAGCATCAAAGCAAGTTACCAGCACCCCAAAGGGCAAGATAGAGATTGTTTTGGGGAAAATGCCTAGAAACCTTGTGCTAGTAGGCACATGGCTTAAAACATGGAAGAGGTTTCAAGATCCCATGTTAGCTGAAACAGAAGTATCCCATCGAAGGTCTCTGGATAGCCAAGCATATGAACCCATGTGCCTTTCAGCCTTTCTTCCCAATTGTCTTTCTTAGAAGCACCAGATGGTAGCCCAGCCCAGGAAGATTGGGTTTGAACTCAGAAAAGTCTTCATGCCTGGTCATGCAGTTCTCCATAGAGTGAAAGGGCTCTGCTTACCCGGCATCTATCTTGCTCTTGAGGCCCAGGCTCGCATGGGAGTGTTCCACCATCTTGGGAGGGCCACTGGTCCCGCTAGTGAAATAAAAGGCCTTGGTTTCCTGGCTTCCAGTCTCCACACAGTGGTGAGTGGTGGATGCCTCTCTGAAGGAGACACAGGTGGTCACTTTCTCAGATCTAGACTAGACACCAGCTGTCACAGTGATCCATCTTTCCTTATCATCTCCCATGTTGACCAAGGGCAAGTCAGTCAACCTACTTCAGAAGGGAGACTTTTGGGAGGTTAAGATCATGGGATTCTGAGTCAGTTGGACTTGCACTTGAAAACCACTCAGGTTTGGCACTTTGTGAACTATGTAACTTTGGACTAGTTATGTAACTTTTCTGAGTCTCACTTTCAATATCTGTGAAGTGGGATCAATGATACATGTTGTATAGAGTTATAGAGAAAGTTAACTATACCAGTAAAGAAATAAGCAGCTTGCTTAGCAAAAACTCAATAAATGGTAATTTAATTGTTGTTGAAAGCCCTTGCATACCAAGAGCACACGAGTTGTGCAATTATTATGTATTTTCCAAGTACTTTCTTGGCACCCTCTTCTATTCCCTGGAAGCACCCACACATCTCTTGGACATCACCTCTACTGTCCTCATTTTGGACTCAAAGTTGGTATCACATTGTTTATTTTTCTGACAGTTACCTTAAAGTTCATGACATTAAGAAAGAAAAAGTGGACGTTCTCTCTAAAAGATTCTAAAGGCATACATTCCTAATTGGGGGCTATGAGATGTGACAGGGAAACTCATTCATCCAGCCAGTTTTGCTATCAACTTTTGAAGGACACGTAGAGCTTCCTCTGTCCTTGAGAAGCCTAGTTTAAGGATACAGAAGGTGGGAAGAAGAGCCTAGAAACATGATATATCAGCTATCTCTTGGGTTTTACTTCATATGCTCTTGGCCTCATCTCTGATTTGAGCCATGTTGCAGTGAACAGTTCTGGGTGGGCTGCAACCTACTGGTGTTAAAACCTTGTTGTTTCTAGGGGGCACCACAGGTGATTCACTCTGTGCCCCATGGTCTTTGTGCCCATGGTTTCTGTTGCCACCATGATATGGGACTCTGATCCTATTCTTCATGCATGTATGTACAGTCCAGAAGTGTGGGGTAGACAATGCCCCTAGGATAATCCTCAACCAATGGGGGTCAGGTGCTAATGTGTCAATTCTCATCAGCCCTTTAGTGGAAAGTCCTGGGAGACATTCTATGTGCTCCTCAGAAGGTCCTGGCAGATCAAGCCTCACTTAGCCCTTGCAATGACTCAACAAAAAGCTCAGTATTGGCTTTTTTTTCTTCCATGCTTCACTCTCCCTAGTCCCATACTCTACTTCCTGGACCTCCCAGATAAAGCACCAGCACGTACGTACTTGGCTTAGTTTCTACTTTTGATGAAAACCTGGGCTGAGACATGCAGATACTCACTTTAGAAGTGTATTGAAGTTCAGCCACCCATCTCGGCTTTTCTCAGACACCAGGATCTTAATTCTCAGAGAAGGACATTTAGAGGCCACCATGTCTACTTCTTGGGCCACTTCGTCTCCAGCCACGATGACCTTGGCCTTAGACAACTGCAGCCTATAGAGTATGTCAGCAGATCTCATCTGAATAGTCCCAGGTGTGAAGATGAGTCCTAGAGAAGGCAAATGGCTTACAGAGCTGGAAGGAAGGGCTGTCTTTGTTCCTAGGCAAGCCCGATATAAACATCCAGTGGGAAGCAAGTGGGGAACGGAAGGGTGGAGTAGTGTTGACCAATGAGGAGTATCAATAATAAAGGAAGTGAGAATCAAGGAGTGACTGGAACTCAGGTTTCCCTGGGTTGTCAGAGCTGTGAGTGACCAACTGAGACTAAGGAAAGAAATTGAGTTGCCTAATGTCATACTGGTGATAGTCTAGGACGCATACAATCCTCCCCCACTCACTGACACCCCTCCAAAAAAAAAAAAAAAAAGCCCTACAGGGGTTTGCTGTATCTCACACTCTCATACAGTAACTAAAATCATGAGGAAAGGCACTTAGAATTGTCCGTGGTCCGGAAATATCTTGGTGCTCTAGGTCCTGGCTATTTCTCCCAACCTGGGGGTACTGAATGCATTTTCTTAGGCAAGAATGCTTTTGATTTTTATGTGTATATATAATACACAAACCCAATGTAGTTGTATATATTCTGGGGGTACAAAGTGGTGTTATGATTTTTTAATGAGAGATGTGAGATGTTTAAATTAATCATCTCTCAACAATGTGAGATGATTAAATTAAGCCAATTAACATAACCATCATCTTAAGTATTTGACATTTTTGTGATGAGAACATTAGAAATTTACTCTCTTACTGTTATATAAATATACAGTATTCAATTATTAGCATGCTCTGCAATTTATCTAAAAAAAATCAGACTTATGCCTCCTATCTAACTGAGGCTTTGTACCCTTTGACTATCACCTCTCCATTTCTTGTTCTTGTTTACTATCTTGATGAGACCCCTATAATTTTTTAAATCTTCTGTAGAATAACTAGACTTATGTTTCACCTTTTATGAAGTTGATACCACGTGCTGCTCCTTTTGTTAAATAGCTTTTAAATGTAACTTCTTTTCTTCAAACTCTCAACACAATGATTCTCACCACACACTTGTAAACATCCTCCAATGTCTCTCGACCACGATGGTCATACTGAGTCAGACACACAGAAGAACAGACACATTTCCTCTGGGTTCTCCTTGCCTTCAGGTCATAATCTCTCAGCATATCACCTTTCTCTTATGGCTTGTTTACTCTTTCCATGAGGTTCCAAGACCCTAAAATTGGTTCAGCTGCTCCTGATTGCCCCTACTTCCTGGTCACATTTATATCTTCCTCCTTAATGTCCCCCTCAGTCCATTGTCCCCAGAAGGTGGGGTGGGGTGGGAGCTTTTATAATATATGGGGATGGGCTGTGTGAGAAGAGAAGTGGGAAGAGCAGTTTATGAAGGAGGATGCTGGAGTTCCTTGAGGCTCTTTTTAAACCTCTTTACATCTCATCATTTTTATCTAAAGGTTGATGATTCTCAAATTTCTGTCTCCATCTCAGAATTTGGGTCCTTAAATCCAACTTTTTACTTCTCATCCCTCCTTGAATATCACATAGGCACCCCTTACTCAACATTACCAAGCTGTCATCTTTTCCTAACACACCCACCATAGCTCTTTCTCTGCCTATGTTCCTCACTTCAGTCAAAGACAGCAGCATCTACCCAGTTGCCGAAGTGTCTGTGACTTCTCTGTCTCCCTGGCTGTCTTCCTAAAAAAAAAAAACAAAAAACCCTGTTATCAGTTCCCCCAACTGTCTCTTGAATCCATCCACTTATCTCCATCTCTACCACCTCATCCAAATTGGAGCCACCATCATCCTTTGTCTCTTATCTGAAATTTCCACCCCGACTCTTGCCTTCTTCATCTCATTCTCTATTTAGCATCCTGCATGACATTTCACAAACAGAGTGATTACATCACTCAGTCCAATGATTTCCCATTCTCCACTGGATAAGTGTCTAGAAGTCTCACCATGGCCCACAAGGCACTGACAATTTAGCACCTGCCCATCTTGACAGGTTCATTCTATTGCCACCACTTTCCTCTTGCTTCCTGGACTCGGGGCACACAGACATCCTTTCAGGTTCTCTCAAAATTTTCAAGCTTCCCTCCCCTCTGTCTTCATGCATGCTATTTCCTCTGCTTAGCACAATCCTCTCTGCCTCCTCTCCTGGCCAAACTCTACTCATCCTTCAGATCTCAGATCAAATATCACTTCCAGTGAGACTTCATGACTCCTCAGATTAGTTAGTTCAAGTCTCCCTTTAGATGAGAGGTTGGCAAACTTTACCTGTAAAGGGCCAAATAGTAAATATTTTAGGTTTTATGGGTCAGATGCTTTCTGACCCAACTACTCAAGCCTGCAATTATAGTGGAAAAGCAGCCACAGATTATAGGCAAACAGAAAGGCACGACTGTGTTCAATATAACTTTAGTTACAAAAACAATCCGTGGACAGGATTTGGCTTGTGGGTCATAGTTTGCTAACTTCATTTCCGTAGGTTCTAATAAAATTCTCATGCCCCTTTTCAAAATTGTGATTAAATAATTATGTGTGCAATGAATAGCTGGGTAGCTTTTTCCAAAGGTCTGTAAGTCCCATGAATACACAGGTTGTGTTTTGTTTACCATGTACATAAGCAACCTCTTGCATAAGTGCTTGGTACATAGTTCGCTTCAATAAATGGAAGAAAGGTGGTATCTTCATATGAGGAGGGACGGCATGCTCTGTGGAGGGGACTTCTTTGGGGAGAGGGGGCTGCATTTCTCTGTGCCCTGTCCAAGGGGGTCAGTTACTAACCTGCTCGAATGCAGCCCAGGGTCACCAGCCACCACTCAGGTACTCTGGGCAACACCACTGCTACACAGTCCCCACGCTGCAGGCCGCAGGGCCCCACGAGGACGTTGGCCGTCTGCCGGCTGATTTCACTCAGTTCTCTGTAGTTCCACTTCACTTCCTCCCCTTCGCCACTCACCCACCACAGGGCGGGGCCCGGGGGTCGCTTGCCAGCCTGAGGGAAGAGAAGCCCACTGGTTAAGGGGTGCTGGAACACAAACAGGTAGGATAATTTCCAAGTCTTGGGATTGCCAAGTCAGTGCTTAGTAAGATTTTTGATCTCAGGACCCCCATACGCTCTTAAAAAAATATTAAAAACCCTAAAGAGTTTTTATTTATAGGGGTTATATCTATCTGTATTTACCATATTAGAAATCAAAATTGAGAATGTTAAAAAATGTGTGCTTTTTAAAAATAATGGTAATAGGCCGGGCGCGGTGGCTCACGCCTGTAATCCTAGCACTCTGGGAGGCCGAGGCCGGTGGATTGCTCAAGGTCAGGAGTTCGAGACCAGCCTGAGCGAGACCCCGTCTCTACTAAAAATGGAAAGACATTATATGGACAACTAAAAATCTATATAGAAAAAATTAGCCGGGCATAGTGGCGCATGCCTGTAGTCCCAGCTACTCGGGAGGCTGAGGCAGTAGGATCGCTTAAGCCGAGGAGTCTGAGGTTGCTGTGAGCTAAGCTGACGCCACGGCACTCACTCTAGCCTGGGCAACAAAGTGAGACTCTGTCTCAACAAAAAAAAAAAAAAAAAAAAAAAAAATAATGGTAATAAACCCATGTATATTAGCATGAAGCAAATTTTTAAAATAAAAGATACACTTTCCAAAACAAAGAAAAATAATAATAAGAGGAGTATCATTTTATATTTTTGCAAATCTTTTTAACTTCTGCCTTAGAAGAGTGTTGGATTCTCTTATCTGCCTCTGTACTCACTCTGTTTCAGTATTACCCAAGACATACCTTCTGGAGAATGTCACTGCATACTTATGAGAGAATTAGAGTGAAAATGCAAATATGCAATATTTATTAATTAATATAATTATTAATATAATTAATATCTATTTATTAATATATCTTAGATTCACTTCTATATTTATCTCTACTTATTTATTTTTGTTTTATCTTGTGGTAAAATATACATACCATAAAATGTACCATTTTAGCTATTTTTAAGTGTATGGTTCAGTGGCATTAAGTACCTTTACATTGCTGTGCCTCCATTACCACCATCCATTTTGAGAACTTTTTCATCATCCAAAACTGAAACTCTGTCCCTGTTATGAATAACTCCTCATCCTCTCTCCCCCTAGGCCCTGGTAACCACCAGTCTACGTTCTGTCTCTATGAATTAGCCTATTGCAGGTACCTTATATAAACATAATCAAACAATATTTGTCCCTTTCTGTCTGGCTTGTTTCACTTAGCACAACGTCTTCAACATTCATCCATGTTGAAGCCTATATCGGAATTTTTTTTCTTTTTAAGGCTGAATAGTATCCCATTGTAAATATATACGTTTGATTATCTATTTATCTGTTGATGGACATTTGTGTTGTTTTGACCTTTTAGCTATTGCAAAGAAAGCTACTATAAACACGGGCGTACAAATATCTCTTACGGACCTGGCATTTGATTTTCTGGGTCTATACACAGAGTAGGAATTGCTGGATTACATGGTAATTTTATTTTTAATTTTTTGAGGAAGCACCATATTGTTTTCCATAATAGTTGTACCATTTTAAATACCTACCAGCAGTGCACAAGGGTTCCAATTTCTCTAAGTTTTATTTTCAAATAATTTGCACTTCACAGATCCCCTGAAAGAGTCTCGTGTATCCTCAGGGGTTCCCTGATCATAGTTTGAGATTAATAGTGCAAAGTCAAAGAGAAGACATGCTAGTAATTTTGTCATATCAAAATTCCTCTCCATCGAAGTCATACCACTTTGCAGTAACATATGAGAGTGTCTATTTCCTCACAGCCTTGCCAAAAGAGTGTGGTGTTAAACTTCTGTGTTTAACTAATAAGACAGGTTAAAAAATATTATTTCAGTAAAGTTTTCACGTGCAGTACTCTTATTATGGGGGAGGGTGGGCATTTTTTCTTTTGTTTAATGGCCATTTGAGTTAACTGTTGTATGAACTATCTGCTCACGCTTTGCCCACTTTTATTTTGGGTTGTGCCTTTTTATTCTTGATTTCCAGGGGCTGTTTTTATATTAGGGATATTAACTCTTGCTGTCATTTGAGTTGGATATTTCCCCCCAGTTTCCATTAGTTTTTATTTTGATAATGGCGCTGTTGGTCAATGTAGAGGCTTTTATGATATTTTTGTAATAAAATGTATTAAATAATTCCTTTTATAAATTCAGAATTGTCAATCACGGTAGTAAGGGCCTTCCTCAATATCCCAAGGAAATATAACTTTTAAAGAAAATCTAGATATCTAAATTTGTGTCTATAATTTTTCAATATTAAAATGTTGATCTATTTTTTTTTTTTTTTTAAGAGTACACTACACCTAGAGGTACCTTCAGCCTAGCGGCCAGGCATTTGCAATCTCTGCATTAAGGTTGTGTTATGGTGTTGGGAATGCAAGACAACATCATGGTCATGACTTCCTTTGAGCACTATTGTTTTAAGCCCATGCTGGTAGAACCATCCCTTCCCTTATCCCAGCCAGGACAAATCCTTCCATCCTCCAGGAAGGGTCACAGGATTTCAGGTGAAGGCAACAGTGTAAAGCAAGGAATGAGTTAGAATTCCAGAAGCCCAGGGCTGGAAGGGAAAATCATAAATTTCTGCATCACTCTCTTTCGCTAATGTTTTGGGGCTCTTTTGAAAATCCCTGCCTAGGCCGGTCACGGTGGCTCACGCCTGTAATCCTAGCACTCTGGGAGGCCTAGGCGGGTGGATCGCTCGAGGTCAGGAGTTCGAGACCAGCCTGAGCAAGAGCGAGACCCCATCACTAATAAAAATAGAAAGAAATTATCTGGACAACTAAAATATATATAGAAAAAAATTAGCCGGGCATGGTGGCATATGCCTGTAGTCCCAGCTACTCGGGAGGCTGAGGCAGGAGGATTGCTTAAGCCCAGGAGTTTGAGGTTGCTGTGAGCTAGGCTGATGCCACGGCACTCACTCTAGCCCGGGCAACAAAGCAAGACTCTGTCTCAAAAAAAAAAAAAAAAAAGGGAAAATCCCTGCCTAGTAGCCACCCTATTTGCACACCCCTAATGACCTAACCTTCGGAGCAGACTGGCTTAGTCTTTAGTCAGTCCTGATTTGCTCTTACCAAATTCAAACCCACCTCTTCTGTGACCCCAACCCACTAATCCTTGTCTCGGGAGGTCACAACAGAGCATGTGAAGTATGTGGAAGCCAACTGTGTGTCAGTTGCCTGGGGGTTCCAGAGTGCCCTACCCTGTGCCTGACTCCTGTGACCTTTTTCTGCCAATCATGCTGTCCTCCTCCCTCCGCATGCTGCCTTCATGGAAGATGAGCATCTTATTCATAGCTTATTACAGTGCCTGACACATAATAAGTGCTCAATAAATATTTATGGAATGAATTAATGAAGTCAGCCAAATTGTCTCACTCGGTGCCTCTTTCCACCCCCTTACCGTCTCCATGTCAGCCCAGTGGTCAACCAAATCTCTAGCAAAGTTAAACGTGGCAGGAACTTGCTGGTGGCCCCACGGCGAGGATGCCAGTTGCCTCGTAATAATGTGGGGAGTGCGGCTGGACATCTGAGCACCCCATAGTGTGCAAAGTCCCTGAAGTTTCCGCAGCCAATGCATGATCAGACCTGCAAAGGAAACAGGAGACACAGGTGAGCGCTTCTTGAATAGATTGCTCTGTTAAGCATCAGCTGCTTCCAGAGATTTTCCCTAAGTGCACATCGTTCTTCTGAGGAATTAATTTGCTGTGGTCATGAGTGAATTGGCACTCAGCATCTGTCTCCTTAGGGTGTGCTATTCTCCAAAAGCACAGCAGAATCTAGACCCAGTGTAGATTCTACCTCTTTAACACTTCTGACAGTTTTGTGAACACCCGAATCCATGTAATAAATCCCTTTGTGCTGAAAATACAGTGGGTGGTAGACGAGAATGTTGTTCCCAACAGTTTGTTCCCTTCCTGTATTAGGATTCCAGTAATATATCCACATTCGTTTTTGTGTGTCTTCGTGGCGCATCCTGGAGGAAGAGTATGTATCCACATCTCATTGGCTTTGGCTTGCTTCTGGGAGAGCTTTGGTCAATAGGATGTGAGTGAGTAGGATCGTGCAGTTGGTCAGAGACTCTTGCATCTCTGCCCTCTGCGTGAGAGTTGGATATTCCAGATCAGTGCTGTACCTTCAGCCTGGGGCCCAAGATGACAAGGCAGGTGAAGTTAAGCTGAGCCTGGCATGACCACTGTCAACTTACCGACCTGTATGTATGGTTAAAAGGCACTGAGATGTTCAGGATGTTTGTTACTATAGCTAATGCTTACTAATACAAGTACCCTCCCTCCCTCCCTCCCTCTCTTCCTTTATTCCTTCCTCTCTCCTTCCCTTCCTTCCTTCCTTTTCAAATACAGAGTCTTGCTCTGTCACCCAGGCTGGAGTGCAGTGGCATGATCATAGCTCACTGCAGCCTCCAGCTCTTACACTCAGGCAATCCTCCTGCCTTGATCTCCTGAGTAGCTGGGACTACAGGCGTGTGCCACCATGTCTGGCTAATTTTTTTTTAATTTTTTATAGACATGGGTCTCACTATACTGCTCAGGCTGGTCTCAAACTCCTGGGTTCAAGCAATCCTCCCACCTCAGACTCCCAAAGTGCTGGGATTATAGGCATGAGCCACCACTCCCAGACTACCATCTATTTCTTTAAATTGAATCTTCACTGATACATGTTAAATACTGTGCACTTAGTGCACAGGGCCTAATACAATCACTTTAGCAATTATAGCTCTTGTAATTATTCTTTCCATATACATGGCTCCAGGGAAAGTTGTTCCAGGGCTCTGTAGGCTGATCTTTGAATTACACCCTGTGAACCCTGAGAAGGCTGTAGAATTTAAGTTTAATTATGATGTATTGGAGGAATCCAGTCAGCCCAGTTAAAAAGCTGAATTCACAGTTTATTTTGTCTAGGCAGCAGTAGCCAGAATGCTTAAGGTGTCTGACAATTCTGTCTTCACTTTTACTTTTTATGGAATAAGAAATGAAGATTTCCTTACCAGCTCCTGGGTAGGAATGTCTATTGCCTTTGTACCTGCCAGTCCCTCTCTCTTTCCATAACTGGCTCTTTCTCATTCTTCCAGCCTCACCTCGTCTGAGATGTCTCCTTCCCTGACCACAACTCAACTTCCAGGTCCCTTGGACCGCCCTTATCCCAGCCACCCAGTCCCTCACTATCGCTGTGCTGAAGGCACCTTTCTCTTTGCCCAGTGTCTCCTCACTGAGACCTGGCAGGCACCCCATTTCAAAGCACCCAGGAATTGCAGATTGTCTTTCTCTGGGGACTTGCATTCTCCTCACTGGTCATGACTCCTAAAGATTTGTGAGTGTCATCGTGGGGCATGGCCTCATCAGTCCATTCCTTGCAACAGCGCTCACCTGCTGAGTCCTTTCAGGAAGTTTCTCTGGGGAGAGCTTGGTCCACACTGGGATGTCCAGCAAAGAGCCCCAGATTCCCCTGCAGCCTTGGAGGAGAGCACAGCGAATCAAGCAGACAGCCCCAGAATCCCCTGCAGCCTCGGAGGGGAGCAGAGATAATCATTAACAGTGGGTAACCCTGAAGTCTTACTTGGGTTAACAGCAGTCCTTCTAGCCAAGTTCACGGGCTGCACAGCCCTAGAGCCCCAGGGGCCAACCAGACCTGCTCTTTCAATCCAAAGGGCCAAAAGCAGGTTCATGACCAGGACTGACAGCAAGTTATTGCTCCAACCAAGGAGAGAGAAATGGAGCTCAAGTGGACTGGATGAACACTCTCTCACCTCCTTTAATCCTTTCCTTCCCTTGGCTCCAGCACACCACATTTGCCTGGCTTTCCTCTCACTCCCAGTCTCTTCTGCTGACTCCTCATCATCTCCTTTATCTACACTCACTCTGCACATGAGCTCACCCATTGCCATGGCTTGGCCCTCACCTGCCTTGCCAGTGACCCCACAAGTGTGTCTGCAGCCTGCATCTCTCTCCTGCGTCCCCATCTGCTTGGCTTCTCCACCTGGATGTCTAAAAGGCCTCTCGAACACACTTCGTCCAACGCTGAGGACCTGCTGTTATCCCTCTGTGCAAATCATCCCACTGCAGCCGCCTTCTTACCCATCTCAGCAAATGGCACCTGTTCCTCTAGGTCTTCCAGCATCAAACCTTGGAGTCTCCCTGACTCTTTTCTTTAACACCTGGATCTGGAAATCCCTCAGATCCACCTGCAAGTTATCTCCAGACTTGACTCATTCTCTGCCCTAATCCAAACCACCATTTTCTCTCCACCAGGGTGATTTGTGGCCTCCTCTCTGGTCTCCCTGTAGTCTATTCTCAATGCAGCAGCCAGAGTGAGCCAGACTTAAAACTGAAGTCAGACCATGAACCCCTAGAGATAAACCCCACGTCCTTGCACTCATATGTAAGGTCATTACCTCAATGACCTCGTCTCCAAAAACTCTTCCCCTTACTTGTTCTGCTCCAGTCACATGGACCTCCTTGCTGTTCTGCCTACATGTCAGACACACCCCTGCCTCAGGGCCTTTGCACTTACTGTTCCCACTGCCTGAAATTCTCTTCTCCTAAATGACCAGCTTCCTTGCTGCCTTTGGATCTTTACTAAAAGCCGTCTTCTCAGTGAGTTCTCCTCTGCTGACCTGATCTAACATCACTGCATTCCACCTTCCTGCCATCTTTCTTCTCTTTGGCCACATACATGTCACTCTCTACATATGTCTTACTTGTTTGTGTCCTCCTTCTAAAACATAAATTCTCTGAGGGCAATGACTTCTATGTTTGTTTACTTTTGTTTCTCAAGTCCTAAAACAGTGTTTAGTACAACTCAGTAGGTTTAATAAGTGTGTATTCAATAAATCGTCCCTCTCCATCATCAGAACAACCCTATGAAGCCTGGATGACTTTTATCCCCTCTTTATAGATGAGGAAACTGAGGCTGGAAGATCCCAAGATCCCCTGGCAAGAGAAAGGAGAGCTCAAATGTAAATGACCATCTATCTGAGCTCCCATCATGCATTCTTTTCACTGGGGCTTTCTATACCCCACTGAAAGCTCATTCTTTTTTTTTTTTTTTTTTTTTTTTTTGAGACAGAGTCTTGCTTTGTTGCCCTGGCTAGAGTGAGTGCCGTGGCGTCAGCCTAGCTCACAGCAACCTCAAACTCCTGGGCTTGAGCAATCCTACTGCCTCAGCCTCCCGAGTAGCTGGGACTACAGGCATGCACCACCATGCCCGGCTAATTTTTTCTACATATATTTTAGTTGTCCATATAATTTCTTTCTATTTTTAGTAGAGATGGGGTCTCGCTCTTGCTCAGGCTGGTCTCGAACTCCTGACCTTGAGCGATCCACCCGCCTCGGCCTCCCAGAGTGCTAGGATTACAGGCGTGAGCCACCGCGCCCGGCCTGAAAGCTCATTCTTCTCTGCTTCTCAGAGAGGTTGGCAAGGCACTAGTGTGGCTTAATTTAGACTGAGGCCTGCCTGACCCCTGTGTGATCTGGGCGATGGTTTATACCTTCCATCCCTCTCCTGAGCCACTTGACACTTCTCAAAATGCCTAACATTCACTCTCACGCCCATCCAGTTTTCAGTGATCCTGAGTTTAGTGAACTGGTAAGCGCACGGGCATTGGAATCAGACATCTCTTCTAACCTGACTCCACTTTGCGATATTGGGTGACAGCCAGTGATCCCCCCAGTCTCAGTTTCCCCATCTGTAAAATGGGGTTCATATCAGCCCCTCTCTGATGAGGTGTGTGAGAGGATGTGGTGAAACAATGCTTGTAAAACACTGAGCACGGTCAGGGAATCTAGTAAGAGAAGGAATGTCAGGTCTGCAGCTCTGTTTGAGGCATCCACAAAGTCAAGAAAACAAAGGCCTTTTCAGATCACTGAGTGGAGAAGATGAAACCCTAGAGTAGAACAGTAAATTGCTTGTGGTCACACTGCATGTCAGTCACAGGCCAGGGCCTAGAAACCCTAACCTCCCCAAAGAGTGTCCCAGCCTGGGGCTGCTGACTTATGGTGGGTCTTCAGGCCCTGAGACTGCAGTTGGAAATCAGAGGGCTCTGAGCTTCTGAGATACGATGTTTTCCAGCAACACCACCAAAGGGAAAAATGCCACAGCCAGATAAGGGACTGCTGGAATTATAGGCCATGTCAGATTTGTATCTCCCCAGACGGAGAAAGTGATCTTGATGTCACAGAGCTTCCCTGTTCCCTCCTACCCTGACCAGTGTGAACCTCAGGGGCCCACTCTTACAGAGTTACTCCTTTCGGGTGCTGGCCACCAGAAGTCCATTTGCTAAAAGGCCCTCAGGACAGGCATGGCTGGAGCTCCTGAAATAGTGAGATTTCTGTTGGAGATGCAAGCACTGGGCACAAGGACCCACAGGCCAGGTACAAGATGTGCGTGCCAAATACCTGGCCATGACTAACTGCTGCAGCACAAAAGGACAAAGAACCATGCCAGGGGACGTCTGAATGAGCCAGAGGGTCTTGAAGGCCCCAGAAGCAGGGTCCAAGTGGGGGTCTGGAGGGACAAGAGAGGAGATACATCTGGGGAAGATACCAAAAGCAATTTGGGCCCCTTTCATATTTTTCTCTGGGCCTATTCTAGAAACGACAGGGCTTGAAAACCCTGTTTATGTAGAGCAGCAACGATTTTCTGTTGTGAGAAAATGCATAGAATTCCACCTCCCAGCCTGCTTCTCCGCCAGCCCCGAAGGTATCTGTCATCCCTTCTTCTACAACCCTGCAAAAGGTATTTCCTGATCACAGTCATGAGCCTCTCAAATGCTCTTCTAGGAAGCTCTTCTCCGTGTCTTCTCTAATCCCTCTTGCTGTTGCTGCTCTGTGCCCCTGTCTTCATCTGTTTTCTGCTGCTCTATCAGAATACCACAGATTGGGTAATTTACAAAGAAAAGAGGTTTATTCAGCTCAAAGTCCAAGAGCATGGCACCACCATCTGGCGAGGGTCATCTCATGGGGGAAGGGCAGGAGGTGGAAGGGTAAGAGTACACATGTAAGAGAGAGCTTGCTTTTATAACAAAGCCACTCCCATGGTCACTAACCCACTCCTGATAATCACGCAATAATGGCATTAATAAATTTAATTTATTTATGCAAAAATGAAATACGTAAACATTTAAAAAAAATAAAGAACTTGGGCAAATTGGCAAGAAAAAAAATCAAACAACTGCATTAAATGAGCAAAGGACACGAACAGAAAATTTTCAAAAGAAGATAGACTAATGGCCAACAAAGATATGAAAAAAATGCTCAATGTCTCTAATCAACAGGGAAATGCAAATTAAAATCATGATGAGATATCACTTAACTCCAGTGAGAATGGCTCTTATCAAAAAGTCCCAAAACAACAGATACTAGTGTGGATGCAGAGAGACAGGAGCACTCATCCACTGCAAACTAGTACAACTTCTATGGAAAGTAGTATGGAGATACCTCAAAGAACTAAAAGTATAACTAACATTTGACCAGCAATCCCACTACTGGATATTTACCCAAAGGAAAAAAAGACATTCTATAAAAAAGACATCAGCACTCAAATGTTTATAGCAGCACAATTCACAATTGCAAAGATGTGGAAACCACCCAAGTGCCCATCAATACATGAGTGGATTGGTAAAATGTGGTACATATATTACATGGAGTACTACTCAGCCATAAACAAAATGGTGAACTAATACCTCTTATATTAATCTGGATGGAGGTGGAAACCATTCTTCTAAGTAAAGTATCACAAGAATGGAAAAACAAGCACCACATGTGCTCACCATTAAATTGGTACTAATCAGTCAACACTTATGTGCACCTATGGAAGTAACATTCATTGGGGATCGGGCAGGTAGGAGGGGGGAGGAGGGGATGGAAATGTTCACACCTAATGCATGTGGTGCACGCTGTCTGGGGGATGAGCACACTTGTAGCTTGGACTTGGACAGTGCAAAGGCAATTTATGTTACCAAAGCATTTGTACCCCTGTAATATTCTGAAATAAAAAAATAAACCAAACACATGGCACGTAGTAAGCACTCAATAACTCACAGTTACTTAAGTTTAGAATGGGAGGCTTAGAGGAGGAGTCTGGACTCAAACTGACACACCTGCACGGAGGGAGGGTCTGGAGATTGTTTTGATCATTCCTGCAGATCAAATGGATGCAGCAGATTTGGGGACTGAGGGACATGGTCCTTGGAATGGCAGTCAGAGTCCCATGAATGAAAGAAAGCTCAAGAAAAAGTTATTTGTCCTCCCAGACACTGGGGCTAAAGGATCCACAGACACATTTGGTTCGGGAGCTGCTGGATCCAAGTTCCAGAAGGCAAGCCATGGGTCTTAGTCCATTTTATGTTGCTATAAAGCAATACCTTGAAAGGGGCAGCCTTGCAAAAATAACAGGATAATACCTAATCCCACAATGTCCTAGTAACGGTTAAAGATCAAGCCTATGAGTTCTCCCGCTAACAGACACCCCACGGGAGTTCTGTTTTGCACAACTTCTGAAAAGAGCTGAACGGACAGAAAAGAGATGTAAATCTTTCTCTCTAAAATTGTTTTTTAGAGAATCTGCTTTTCCAGAGTTCCTGAGTGAACAGCAGGAGAATGAGTTACAGCCTCAACCATAGCTCAAAGGCAGAGTCACATTTGCGATAATCCCGTCTCCAAGGAAAGGTGGGGAAACCAACTCTTGGACTTTGACATTCTGCCACTGCTTTTGTTATCAATTGACAGCCATCACTATTGTTTTCTCTTCATTCCCCTTAAAATCAGCAAGCCACTCAGGGAGGGCACCTCCCTTCTCTTTCTTTAGGATGCCACGCATCTCCCTGCTCTCTTTTCTCCTTCTCTTTCTCTTCTCTCTCTCACTCCCTCATTCTCTCCCTCTCCTTCTAAATTGATAAAGTAAACCCCTTTACTTTTACGTATCCTAATCTCTGTGTGAGAAGCTTTTCTCCACCTGTGCTGTGAGCACCTGCTAGGCTTTTCACCCTAACAACCTGAGGCTGGGTAATTTATATTTAAAAAAAAAGGTTTGTTGGCTCCTGATTCTGATGGGCACCTGCATCTGGTGAGGACTTCAGGCTTCTTCTGCCTCATGATGGAAGATGAAGGGGAACCAGTGTGTTCAGAGATGGCAAGAGCAGAAGCAAGAGAGCAAGAGGAGGTGAGAAGCTTTTTTTTTTTTTTTTTTTTTAATTAAACGACCAGCTGTTTGGGGAACTAATAGAGCAAGAACTCACTTATCCCCAAAGGAGGGCATTAATCTACTCATGAGGGATCCTCCCCATGTCCCAATGCCTTCCATTAGGCTCCACCTCCAACACTGGGGATCAAATTTCAACATGAGGTTTGTAGGAGACAAACATCTAAACCATAGCATTCTGCCCCTGGTCTCCCAATCTCATACCCTTCTCAATGTAACATAGAATCATTTCATCCCAATAGTTCCAAAAGTCTTAACTGGTTTCAGCACAAACTTAAAAATTCAAAGTTCAAAGTCTCACCTGAGACTCAGGGCAAGTCCTTTCGAACTATGTGCCTGTAAAATTAAAAAGAAATTATTTACTTCCAAAGTACAATGGTTGTACTGGCATTGGGTAAACATTCCCATTCCAAAAGGGAGAAATGAGCCAATAAAGGGGTAACAGGTCCCATGCAAGCACAAAATCCAGAAGGGCAGACATTAAATCTCCAGTCTCCAAAATCATCTCTTTTAACGCCATGGCTTGCAACCTGGACACACTGATGTGTGGCATGGGCTCCCCATGATGCAGGCAGCCCTGCCCACGTGGCTTTCCTGGGTGCAGCCTATGTGGCTGATCTCAGAGGCTGGAGTCTAATGCCAGAGGTTTCTCCAGGCTGAAGTCACAAGCTGCTGGTGGCTCTATCATTCTGGGGTCCTGATGGCAGCCCCTCCCCCCCACAAGCTCCACTAGGCATTGCCCAGGTAGGGACTCTCGGTGATGGCTCTGCCCCTGTGGCAGGTTTCTGCTTGGACACCCAGGCTTTCTAAAACATCCTCTGAAATCTACGTAGAAGCTGCCATGCCTCCATGGCTCTTGCATTCTGGGCACCTGCAGACTTAATACCACTTGGACGCTGCCAAGGCTGAGGACTTGCACCCGACAGAGCAGTGGCCCGAGCAGTACCTGGGGCCATTTGAGCCATGGCTGGGCAGGCGTGGCCAGGATGCAGGTAGCAGCATCCTGAGGTGGTTCAGAGCAGCAGTGCCCTAGGCCTATCGCCTGGAACCGTTCTGTCCTCCTGGGCCTCTTGGCCTGCAATGGGAGGGGCAGCCTCAAAGATTTCTGAACTGCCTTTGGGGCCCTTGTTCAACTGTCTTGAATATTAGCACCTGGCTTCCTTTCAGTGACGCGGATCTCCTCAGCAAGCGGTGGCTCTACTGCACCCTTAGATTCTGCTCCTGAAAATGCTCTTTCCTTCTCTACAACATGTCCAGGATGTGAATTTTCCAAATTTTTGTACTCTGCTTCCCTTTTATTATTGTTATGAATTCTGCCTTTAGGTAATTCCTTTGCTGCCATAATTCAGCATAAGCTGTTGATAGTAACCACAGCACGTTTTGAGCACGTTGCTGCTTAGAAATCTCTTCTACCTGCTACCCTAGCTCATCAGTCTTAAGTTCTGTCTTCCATAAAGCCCTGGGGCATGGATACAGCGCATCCCAGTTCTTTGCTACAGTGTAACAGTGACCTTTGCTCCAATTCCCAGTAAGTTTCTAATTTACATTGGAGACTTCTTCAGCCTTAATGTTACTGTCTATATTTCTATCAGCATTGTAAACAGAAAATAAAATTTCACAAACTTCCAAATTTAATATGACAAAGGGAAAAGTTAAGCCCTGAAAACTGGTTCACATAACACCCATGCCCATTGCTTTTTGACCTTTGTGTTGAGATGTTGTACATTAACCAGACTTCCCAGTTTTCATTCAAACCTAGACTAAATGAAGTGGGGTAGAAACCCTTGTGTCAGTTACCTCTTTATAATAGAATGTTAAATAACTCCCTTAAAGTGTAATCAATAGTAGACAATTAAATCTTATATCTGTGTGTTAGCATTAGTATGGAAAATGTTGCAATTCTGCTCAGCACTTCCATTTTGCCTATATATTATAAATGATCCTCATTTTCCCCACACCAGGAGCTCTGATCACCATTCTTTGATGTAGCTCTCTCCCAGGATGGTGTCCTCACTGCTTTGAGCTTGAATAAACTCTTTTTGTTGACATTATTTATGAACATGTTAATTTATTTTTTATTGAGGTAAATCATACATGCATAATTTACCATCTTTACCATTTTTAACTGTACAATTCAGTAGCAATGAATACATTTCTATTTTTTTTCTCCCCCCTTCATCCTCTCTGTCTACCCTTCCCTTCCCAACCTCTAGTAACTAGCAGTCTACTCTCTATCTTCATGAGATCCAAGATTTTGGCCCCCACGTATGAATGGGGACATGGGATGTTTATCTTTCTGTGTTTGTTTCACTTAGCATGATAGCCTCCAGTTCCATCCATGTTGCTGCAAAATACAGAATCTCATTCTTTTTTATGGCTAAATAGTATCACATTGTGTACATATACCACATTTTCTTTATTCATTCATGCATTGATGGGCACTTAGGTTGATGCCATATTTTGGCTATGATGAATAGTGCTGCAATAAACATGGGAGTACAGATATCTCTTTGATATAGTGATTTCCTTTCTTTTGGATATATACCCAGTAGTGGAATTGCTGGACCATATGGTGGGCCTATTTTTAATTCTTTGAAGAACCTCCATACTGTTCTAGACAGTGGCTATACTAATGTACTTTCCCACCAGCAGTATATGAGAATTCCCCCTTCTCCACATCCTCGCCAGCATCTGTTATTGCCTGTCTCTTTGATGCAAGCCATTTAAACTGGGATGAGATGATATCTTATTGTGGTTTTCATGTGCATTTCTCTGATGATTAGTGATGTTGAGCATTTTTTTCCCATATACCTGTTGGCCATTTGTATATCTTCTTTTGAGAAATGTCTGTTCAGATCTTTTGCTAATTTTTAAATTGGATTGTTTGGTTATTTTTTTATTTTTTTGCTACTGAGTTGTTTGAGCTCCTTATATATTCAGGTTATTAATCTCTTATCAGATGGATAGTTTGCAAATATTTTCTCCCATTCTGTGGATTGTGTCTTCATTTTGTTGATTGTTTCCCTTGCTGTGCAGAAGCTTTTTAGCTTGATGTGATCCTAATTACCTATGTTTGCTTTGGTTGCCTGTGCTTTGGGGGTATCTCTCTCTCTCACACACACACACACACAAATCTTTGCCCAGACAATTGTCCTGAGTAGGATTGGGATTAGTTTTTGTTAACGTTTGGTAGAGTTCAGTAGCAATCCTATCAGGTACTGAGCTTTCCTTTAATGGGAGACTTTTTATTATGGCTTTGATCTTGTTACTTGTTATGGATTTGTTGAGGTTTTCTATTTCTTCATAGTTCAATCTTGGTAGGTTGTATGTGTCCAGGAATGCATCCATTTCTTCCAGGCTTTCCAATTTCTTGTCATATAGCTCATAACATTCTCGAATGATTTCTTGTATTTCTGAGGTCTCAGTTATTATGTCTCCTTTTTTCTCTCTCATTTTATTTATTCGAGTCTTCTCTCTTTTTTCTTAGTCTAGCTAAAGATTTACTAATTTTGTTCATATTTTCAAATAACCAACTTCTCATTTCATTGGCCTTCTGTATGGTTTTTTAGTCTCAGTTTCATTATTTCTGCTCTAATCTTTATTATTCATTTTCTTCTACTAATTTTGGGTTTGGTTTGTTCTTGCTTTTTTAGTTTGTTGAGGTGCAATAGGTTGTTTATTTGAAGTCTTTCTACTTTTTTGATATAGGTATTTATTGCTATAAACTTCCCTCTGAGCACTACTTTTGCATTATCCCATATATATTGGTATGTTGTGCTTCCATTTTCATTTGTTTCAAGAAGTTTTAAAATAGTCTTGTTAACTTCATCATTGATTCATTGGTTGTTCAGGAGCATGTTACTTAATTTCCCTATGTGTGTGTATTTTCCAAGGTCCCTCTTCGTGTTGATTTCTAGTTTTATTCCATTGTGGTCAGAAAAGATACTTGATATGATTTGTATTCTTTTGACTTTTTTCAGACTTGTTTTGTAGCCTAAGGTATGATCTGCCCTGGAGAATGTTCCATGTGCTAATGAAAAGAATGTGTGTTCTGTCGAAGTTGGCTGAAATGTTCTGAAAATGTCAGTTAGGCCTATTAGATCTAGTGTGTAGTTTAACTCTGCTGTTTCTTTGTTGATTTTCTATCTGGATGATCTGTTACTGAGTGTAGGTTGTTAAAGCCCCCTACTATTATTGCATTCAAATCTCTCTCTCCCTTTAGGTTTATTAATATTTGCTTTATATACTTGGAAGCTTCAGTGTTGGGTGCATAGTTATTTATAATTGTTACTTCTTCTTGCTAAATTGACTCCTTTATCATTACATTGTGACCTTCTTTGTCTTTTTTTAGTCTTCGATTTACAATATATTTTGCCTGATGTAAGTGTAGCTACTCCTGCTCTTTTTTGGTTTCCAGTTGCGTATGATATCTTTTATCACCCCTTCACTTCCAGTCTATTTGTGTCTTTCTAGGTAAAGTGGTTTTCTTGAAGGCAGCATATAACCAGGTCTTGTTTCTTTATCCATTCAGCCATTCTATGCCTTGTAATTGAAGAATCGAGACCATTTATATTCAGTGTTATTATTGATAAGTAAGGATTTACTACTACCATTTTGTTGCTTGTATTCTGGTTGTTTTGAGACTCCTTTCTTACTTTCTTATTGTTTTCCTTTGTGGTGAAGTGATTATCTGTAGTAGTATGTTTTAATTTGTTGCTTTTTTTTTTTGGTAATTCTATTTTGTACTGTGGGTACCATGAAGCTTACAAAAAATATCTTATAGATATAACAAGTTATTTTAAAGAGATGACAACTTATCTTAGATTGCCAATAAAAGAATAGACACAAACAAAGGCAAAAACACACAAAAAAATTGAATACAAACTTTTAACTAGATCCTGACTCTTTTGATTATTTTAGGTTGACATTCTGGTGACATGAAGGGACCTGAAGCAAACCTCTTGAGATCTTCACTGCTTTGCTGACATTCTGAGCTTTGGTACTGGCATGAATGGCCTTCACTCTTCTAGCCTCTGAGCTATCAGGGGTCTCTGGAAAGCTTCTCTTAGGTTTAGAATCTCCCTGGTTTTGAGATTCAGACTTCATTCAAGTGACCAGATTCCACACTGGATTTGGCTTGAATTGAAGTTCTGCATTAAGATTTTAAGGATTGCAACCTTTCCTTTCATTCAAACTTAGTCAAGAAGTAAATAGTTTCTCTTTGAAAAGAGGAAGTGAATTTTTGCTGCTTAAGCAAAATTTGTAATTCCACAGCACCTAACAATGCCACATCCTCATACACTGCTCACAGCTATTCCATCTAATGCAGTTTTTTTGTTTTTTTTTTTTTACAGCTGTAGACATAAGCAGTACATTCTTTAGCATTCTTTTAGACAAAGATAGGAAATTTCTCTTTGCCTTGATTTGGGAAGACAGACAATATACTTGGACAGTCATGTCCCACAGATACACCGAAAGTCTGACTTACTTTTCACAAATACTAAAAACATACCTCTCAGATGTTGACTTCATTGAAATATCTGTCTTACTACAATATGTAGTCAATTTACTTCTTTGTTCAGAGAACAAACAGGTTTCCATAGAGGATAGAATACATTTATTACAATAGTTAGCCTTATAAGGTTTCTAAAGAAAAACTTCAATTTTGTCAAAAACAAGTTAAGTATTTAGGCCACCTAATATACTAGAAAAGTCTTCTTATTACTCCAGACAGACTCCCTATATTTTACTCAAACCTAGTTTAAATGACATAGAGATAGAGACCCTTGTGTCTGTTACTTCTTTAAAATAGAATGTTAAACACCTCCCTTGGAGTGTAATCAATAGTAGCCAATCAAATCTTCTATCTGTATACCAGCCCTTGTATGAAAAACACCTCCATTTTGCCGATATCAATGATCCTCATTTTTTCCCCACATTGGGAGCACCGATCACCACTCTTTGGTGTATCTCTGCTCCTAGGACAGCGCCCTCACACTTTGTGCTTGAGTAAATTCTTTTAACTAGATCTTGAGCCTTTTGATTATTTTAGGTTGATAGCATTTTGGTCACAACCACTTAACCAACCTCTAAGAAGTTCCAAACTTTGCCTCATCTTTCTGTCCTCTTCTGAGCCCTCCAAAGTCTTCCACCCTCTTCCTGTTACCTGGTTCTAAAGCTGCTTCCACATTTTCAGGTATCTTTATAGCAACACCCCATTCCTTAGTACCAATTTTCTGTTTTAGTCTGTTTTGTGTTGCTATAAAGGAATACTTGAGGCTGGGTAACTTATTTTTTTTTAAAAAAAAAAAAAAAGGTTATTTGGCTCACGATTCTGATGGCTGGAAATTTCTAGATTGGGCACTCGGAGAGGGCCTCAGGCTGCTTCCACTCACGGCAGAAGGTGAAGGGAGCCGGTACATGCAGAGATCACATGACCACAGAGGAAGCAAGAGTGAGAGAGGGGAGATGCTAAGCTCTTTTTAGCAATCAGCTTTTGTGGGAAATAAAAGAGCAAGAACTCACCTGCAAGGGAAGACACTTATATATTTATGAGGGCTCCTCCCCCATGAGCTCAACACCTCCCATTAGCCCACCCACCTTCAACATTGGAAATCAAATGTCAACACGAGATTTTTAGAAGACAAATATCCAAGAGTACCACGGAACACTGTCCTCCCTGGAAATGTCATCCCTGTCAATTATTCAACAAATATTGATTGAGTGCAGCTCTCACATGCAAACAGAGGTGACCAAGATGGATTTTTTTTTTCTGTTTGGAGATAAGACAGAAAATAACATGTAAAATGATTAAATTCATTTTAGATACTATTAAGGGAAATTAGAGGGTGGATCCTCTGCTCGGAACCCAGCAGTGAATCTCAATTTGTTACAAAATTAACATCAGAGTTTTCACTTTATTATTCAAGGCCGTATATGATCTTCACACACACTCTCTTCATCTCTGGTTTGACGTCCTCCTCCTTTACCCCTGATTTACTGCACATCAGCCACACTATCTTCCTTCCTGTTCCTTGAAGGCACACCTGCCTCAGGGCTTTTGTACTTGCTGTTCCCTCCTCTCAGACTGATTTTCCACCAGGTATCCACATGGATAACTAACTCCCTCTCCTCTTCAAATCTTTGCCAAATATTCTTGTAAGCTTCCCAATGAAGCTTACCTCGATCACCTACTTAAAATTGCAACCTACCTCCAAAGTGGTTCTCTCTCCTCCCGATTACCAGGAATTATTTTCCTTAATATTTACCACCTTCTAAAATATTATAGAATTTACTTATTCATTATTTTTTTGCCTCTGTCTCATGTCTTTAGAATTGAAACTTCATGAGGACAGAGATCTTTGCCTGTTTTCTTCAACGATTTAGTCCAAGAACTTAGGACACCTAGCACATAGTAAGTGCTCAGTAAATATTTGAGTGAATGAATAAGGGCTATGAAGAAAATAAAATATTTTGACATGATAATGAGTGTGACCATGTGAACTGTGTAGCTGTGTGTTTGACAGCATAAGTGTATGTGTATAAGTTGTATGTGTGTATGTGACCGTGTGTGTGGGTGTATGTATAGCTGTTGTATGTGTGTGGTTCTGTGAATGCATGTATGTGAGACTGTGCATGTGAGTTTGTGTACATGTGTGTCTATGTATGCGTGAGTGCATGGGACTGTGTATACGTATATGTGCATGTGTGAGTATGTGTGTCAGGCTGTATGAGCATGTGTACAGCTGTTTATGTCTGCTTGTATATGTACATGTGTGTTGGTAGATGTGTGAGTGTATGTGTGAGTATGTGTATGAATGTGTGTGTGATTGTGTGTATGACTATTGTGTATATGTAGCTCTGCATATAAGTGTATGTCCACATGCCTACACATGAGTTTGACATGTGCATCAGACTGTGTGTGTATGTAGGTGTGTGTTTTGGTGTGTGAATGTGTGTGAGTGTAGGGGGCCATCAGTATGATTGTAGATATTTGCAGGTGAGTGTCTATGTGTGGTTGTGAAGATGTGTTTGCTGCTGTGTCCATATCTGGATGTGGGTGTGTGACTGTGTGGGTGCATTACTTTATTTGGGATGGTCTGAAAACCTCTCTCTGGGCAACCCTTTGCACCTGGCCACTGGGGACACTGCCAGGTCATGGTGGTGAACTTTGCTGGGCTGCTCAATGCAGGATTTTTTTCTTTCCTTCTTAAAGAATTTTGACTCCTAGACACATTTCAGGATAGCATAGTCCAGTTGGAAATCTGTGAGATGGAAAATCAAGTTTTTCCTTGAGATCGTTTTTGTTGAAAGATAATGGCTACTTCACGTCTTCAATGCTATGTGTATACATATGCTTACATTCAATCTTAACAAGAACTCTGCACAGAGCCCCATTTTATTGATAAGGAAATTGAGGTCTGAGAGGACGGGTGACTCAGCTAAGACCCCACAGCTTATAAGTGCTACAGTCGGACTCAGATCTGACTTCAAAGTCTGGTGTCTTTCCTGTAGGTAACACTGTGTTTCTGCAAAGTGGCAGTGTAAAAGCAAAGGATTTAAAAGGGTCACTGTCGGAGGCTGTGCACAGTCTGCGGCCACCTCTGTGTCCCTAGAACCTGACTCACAATGGGGACCCAATGCACATGGAGGAGGAGGAGGAGAATTGCTGTGTCCCCCTAGGAAACTCTGGGGCCAGGACCCCCATGGTAGAGACTCAGAATCTCCCAGGGCAGGGGGTTTATGTCAGGAATCAGAATGATTGCATGAAGAACATATTTTTCTTTATCTCCTTCCAACCCTAATTATCTCAGGGAGACTTTGGTGACCTGTCTGGACTGACCCAAGGTTTTGGAAGCAGCCTGGGGATGAGACAATGCCCGAGCATTGCCATTAAAAAAAAAAAAAAAAAAAAAAAAAAAAACAATTTAAATCTTGGCTGTGCTACTTACTGGATGAACACACAGACTAACCCCACTGTGCCTCAGTTTCCTCCTTTACAAAATGGGGATAAAAATAGCAGCTATCTGGTAAGATCATGGTAAGGCTTGGATGAGACAACACCTGGATGTCTTTTACTTTTCCAGCAGAGCTGTCCCGAAGCCAGAGGAGTGCATGCTGCACCCCTGAGAATCCTGTGGGTAGGGAACAAAGTGCTAGATTTCTGGGAAGGTCTCAAAAACCTGTTTCTTGATAATGAAAAGATAAATGATCTGCTCAAGGATATACAGTTTTTTGGGTGAGGAAAAGAGATGTGAATACCAGGGTAGGAGGAAAATGTAGAAAGCTATTTTCTGAGTCTAGCCCATCAAGCCCAGCCTACTCGATATATCCATTATCTCTGCCACCATGTGGTCCCCAAATGATCCCTCATGTGGGAGTCAGGGGAAGCTTTACAGAGGAAGTGACTTAAAAGCTGAGGCCTACAGCTGAGCCCTCAGGATGAGAAGAGTCAAAGTGGAAGGACAAAGGGGACTTCAGTAAGGAAAGGAGAGGGCATAGAGTGTGGGGGAGGGGAAGGGACATGAAACTGGGCCGAGGCCTTGGCAGGGTCATTGACCCCCAAAGGAGAGGGAGTGAAGAGAGACCCAGATGTTACAGCCCACCCAGGTTCATTGCTCACTGCTCAAGAGGAAGTCAGTTCACTGAGATAGCTGGTTACCGCGGAGAAACAGTTTAATATCACAGGCGCCATGCAAGGGGATGGGAGGAATTTCTCAAATCCATTCTCTAAGAATTTTGGGGCCAGGTCTTTTAAAGATAGTTTGGCAGGCAATTCAATCTGCTGATAGGCTGGGGATAAACTCACAGGGTCAAGAAACAGAAATTGTCTTCTTATGCTGAGTCAGTTCCCAGGTCACAACACCGGTCGAGTTGGCTCCTTGCTATGGGCCATGGGTCTGGTTGGGTTAATTGGTCACTAGCATGCAGTCTGGAAGACATCTCAAAGACCAGCCTTAGATTTCGTAAGGGTGATGCTATCTACGGGAGCAATGAAGAAAGATAAGAATCCTTATGATCATCAGCTGTGTGACTCCTGAGTAGTGAGCAATTATAGAAGAGCAAGCTAGGAAGCAGTGGCCAGTTATATATATATTTTAAATATGCCCATATGTTTGCAGAGTTCAGGCTCCTATGACATACCAATCTTATGGCCTTTTATTAATTTCATTTGTTTCCTTTTTAACAAATATTTTATTTTTAATACTTAAGTATTTGATTCAAAGATAAGTAGAAATTAGAAAGAAACACTCATTTTATGGTCACGTTGTAAAATTTACTTATATAGAAATTCCACAAATTAAATGTCAATATAGAATTGGAAGAGATGAAAGTATTTTTTCTTTTTTGAAAAATTTACTTTGTTTCAAAATATTAAGGGAGTACAAACATTTTTGTTACATGGACAGCTTTTGTAATGCTTGAGTCAGGACTATAAATGTGCCATCACCTACATAGCATTCATTATACCTATTGGGTAGGTTTTTGTCTCTCCCCTCCTCTTTCCTACCCCGTTTGATTTCCAATGACTTTTGTTTCCCTCTGTGTACCTGTGTGTCCATCAATTAGTTCTAATTTATTAGAGAGTACATGTGGTGTTTGTTTTTCCATCCTTGACATACTTCACTTAGGGTAACAGTCTCCTGTTCCATCCAAATTGCTGCAAAAGGCATTAATTCATCCTTTTTGATGGCTGAGTAGTACTCCACGGTATACATATACCACATTTTGTTAATCCACTCATGAATTGATGGGCACTCAGGTTGATTCCACATATTTGCAATTGTGAATTGTGCTGCTATAAACATTCAAGTGCAGGTGTCTTTTTGATAAAACGAATTCCTTTCCCCTGGGTAGATACCGAGGAGTGGGATTGCTGGATCAACCCAGAGGTCTGCAGTGGCAAAGGCAGACCCCTCACAGCTCAAGCTGCCGCAACTTTCACTTGTCGCCTTAAAAGTGGTGCCCCTGGGGGTTGCTTTTATTCTGCTGTCTTCCCCCCACCCCCAGCAGTGTGAATTACATTGGGACACCCAACTAATCTCTGAGATGGTGGGTGGTGCTTGTAAGAATTGGCCATGCCCTGTTTGAGTCAGTAGATGCTGTTGTGGGCTGTACACCTTGTGATCCCTGTCGGTAGGTGGCACTTGCAGGGAAGAGCCAGCTGCAGTGTTGTTTTGGGGGGCCTGTGACTGGCTTTAGTCCCTCAGGAGAAGCACTTGGATGCCCCAGGCCATGGGCGGGGCCCTGGAGCTCCCAGAGGATTCCTAGTTCTCCACCTCAGGAGAGGTGGGTGGGGGAGCCAGGCTGAGTGGGGTCTTCTGGCTCTGCAGAGGTAGGCCCTAGAACTGACTTGGGAGCAAAGGTCTGCTCCCAGGCTGCTGGGGACAGCTGCTGGAAAGGGGTTGGAAGTGCCTCACCCAACCGAAAAGTCTGCTGTGGGGAAGGGGCTGTCTGGGTTTCATAGACTGGCTGTCCGGAGTGAGTTTCTGCTCTTCTCCCTCCTCCCCTGCCCGGTGAGTCTCTTTTCAGTGTTTGGTTACAAATGGGCACCCGAATTCACTAAGGTTGCTAGCAATGGTGCCACAGGTTAGGAACTTCTCTGTCCCAGGACCCGCCCCTTGTGGGCACAGCTCTCTTGTGGAGGGAGGGGTGCTCCACCAGATCGCTGCGGTTTGGACCCACTCTGTGCTCTCTGCCCACGTGGGCTCCCTCAACTCCCAGGTTTAGTTTTCATGTTTCCCCTGTGTGCCCCCAAGTAATCCGACTGAGTCCTAAGGGTACAGGATCCAGGCTGTGTGCCTGTCCCACCAGCGGGCATCTGTGCTGATGGGCAGGGAACTCCCAGACTGAGCAGCCCTAGGTCCACTGCAGGTCCTCAGGAGGACAGGTGTGGGCTCCACTCTCTGTGGAGGCCTCAGACTCGTGGGCGCAACCAACACAGGGACCACAGCTGCTTTTGCGAGTCTCAGCTCAGTGGTCCCTCTCTGCTGCAGTGGGCGAGGGAGGGGCAGGGCAGGAAGAGAGTCTGAATGGAAGTCAGCCAGCACTCCAGCCCTTCTGGTCCCTCTCCCCGGCAGGAAGCCCGCACAAAATGTCCAAGCTCTGGGATCACACAAATTCTCCAGGGCCCACCACAGTCTGGGCAGGAGTTGGGAACTGTCTGTGTGGAACAGGTGACGTGAAGGGCTCCCTGGGGTGGACAAAGGGACACAATGGGCAGAGAAGCAGTATGGCGTCCACCGTCTCAGCTCTGGACTGTGGCTACAGGGAGCGACCCCAAAGGGGCTGGAAGCCTGATGTCACTTTATTTTCAAGAAGTCCCCAGTTCAGTGGTTGCAGCAGCCCTTGAGGTTATGAGGGTGGAAAAGCTCCCAAGCACCTTGGAGCCCACTGATTACCGGATGTGCGAGGGAAGGAGAAACAAAATGCCCACCTACCCTCTCCACCCGGCTCCCAGCTTCTCTAGGGTTGATTTCTGTGGATACCTTGTTTGTTCCTCTGTTCTGTTTCACAACTTTGTTCAGTGACATCTCTGGCAGATTCTGGTAGCTTTCACCTTGAACTACACCAGGGCTGTGCCCTTTCCCTGCTCTCCGTTCTCTGAAACCTTCCTTCCCTCTGGGACGATCTGGCAGTTGTTGTCTCTAATCCCCTTTTTATTGATTTTATAAAGGGAAGTTTCACAGAGCAGGGCTGCTTTGCAAAATCCACCCACCCCCACCACATATTGGTCTTTCCATTTGTTAAATGGAGATAACACTTTCTTCTTAGAGTTACAGTGAGAATGAACTAGATCAATTTTCCCCAAAGTGGGTTTTGCAAGGTGATTTTAGACCAGCGGTTTTCATACTTATGGTTATTTTGATGTGCACTAGAAGAAAATTAACAGCATTCCAGATTTGTTATCTTCATGAATATTATATTGCAATGAAGATGTTTTCTTTTACTGTTTTTAATTAAAAATTTTTTTTAAGATGGTCTCACTCTGCCACCCAGGCTGGAGTGCAGTGGTGCAATCATAGCTCCCTGCAGCCTTGAACTCCTGGCCTCAAGCAATCCTCCTGCCTCAGCCTCCTGAGTAGCTGCTCCACCATGCCTGGCAATGTTTGGTTTGTTTTGGTTTTTTTTTTTTTTTTTTTCATTTTTTGTAGAGATAGGGTTTTGCTGTGTTGCCCAGGCTGGTCTTGAACTCCTGGCCTCAAGTGATCCTTCCGCCTGCGCTTCCCAAAGTGCTAAGATTACAGGCATGAGCCTCCTCACTCAGATGATATTTTCTTTTAAAAGTGAGTTGATTTATAGTACAGATGGTACATGACTAGAGCTACATGCGTGAAGGCAGAGTGGGAATGAGTAAAGGTTGAGAATATCTGAGTTAGATTTCAGCCAAGCATTTAGCATAACACCTGACATAGAGTATGTTCTCCATAAAGAGATGGTGATAGCTGTAGTTGTTCTTATCAGTGACTTCTGGGGCGGGAGGTGCTGGTGGGGAGGTGTGGGCTGTATGGATGGTGGTGCCAGCTGCCTCTGGTACAGCTGTCAGGAGGAGTTTTGTCTTTTTCCTCCCTGTTGCCCTGGGTCCTCTTAGTCTTCATCAGTCCCGCTGATCTATGTCTTAAATGTACTTTTCCTTCACGGCATTTACCACAGTTGTGCATGTACTTGCGTTATTCTATGATAAATAATGTCAACCTCCCCTCTAGACTAAACTCCACAGGGGTGGTGTCGTGGGCTGAGCTGTGTCCCTCCAAATTCCTATGTTGAAGTCCTAACCCCAGCGCTGCAGAATGTGACTGTATTTGGAGACAGGGGCCTTCAAGTGGTGATTGGGTTAACACGAGATCATCAGGATGGTCCCTAATCCAATCTGATGTGACAAGTGTCCTTATAAGAAGAGGAGATTAGGACACAGGCACATATGCACAGAGGGACGACCATGGGAGAGAAGATGGTCATCCACAAACCAAGGGAACCACCCCTGCCAACACCTGGATGTCAGACTTCCAGTCCCCAAAACCGGGAGGAGATAGTTTTTGTAATTTAAACCAGCCAGTGGGTGGCACTTTGTTATGGCAGTCCAGGTGAACTCACGCAGCCACTGGTAGGGACCAGGTTGGCTTTTGCTTACTGTCATATTCCCAGAGCCCGGTGCTGAGCAGGTGCTGGAGAGGGAGCGGAGGAGCTGGAGGTGGGCAGAGCAGCACTGGCTTTGCTGAGTCTCCATCTGCTTCTTCCGCACCAGGCTGATCTCAGCATTCTCAGAGCCACCCCTGTCTGTTTCGAAGCCTGGGCTGTGGCTTCAGGTCCTTGTGCCCATTTTGGGCAAGACATTGTGATGGTTAATTTTATGTATCCACTTGACTGGGTTAAGGAATCCCCAGATAGCTATAAACATTATTTCCAGGTGTGTCTGTGAAGGTGTTTCTGGAAGAGATTAGCATTTGGCCCACAGACCAAGTCAAGATCAGCCCTCACCAATGTGGGCAGACATCATCCCACCCATTGACAGCCCAGATAACTCAGAGCTGAAGGAAAGGGGAATTTGCTCTTTTCTTGAGCTGGAACATCCATCTTTTCCTGCCCTTGGACATCAGAGCTCATGGTTCTAAGCCTCTGGGCTCAGACAGGGACTTAGACCATTGGACCCCCTGGTTCTGAGGCCTTTAGACTCAGACTGAGTCACACCACTGGCTTCCCCAGTTCTCCAGCACGGAGACAGCATGTCATGGGACTTCTCATCTCCATAATTGAGGGGACCAATTCCTGTAATAAAGTCCCTAACACAGACATAATACACTAGCCTTTGGGGATGGTGTGTGAGCTTGTGGAGACATGAGGCAGAGTATGGTTTGGGGAGATCGTTTTCTTAAAATAATGTTTCATTAAAATAGTTGTATCTACTTACTAAGAAAATTTGGAAAATACAGAAATGTAGATAGGAAAAGAAAACAAATCTATCAACCATTTTCTCTCCCTCTTCAATCTTCAGGAAAACACTACTATTTAACCACAGTTTTTCCTTTATTTCTCAGAGTTGTAATTCTCCAGTATCCATCTATTTCTAGTCTAATTTTTAAAATTAATAGAGCTTACATTTTTCTCAAGACATGATAAACTGTCCTTAAATATTTTTAAAGGCCACATAATATGTTGAGTTAGTCTACTATAATTAAATTATCATTTGTTATTATAACTAATCATAATTAACTAATTATGATTAATCATTCCCTGTTCTTTGGACATTGATTTTGTGTGGGTATGTGTTTCAGTTTTAAACAATGCTGCGGTAAACATCTTTGTGCACCAAACATTTTCTGCATTTTGATGTCTTTCTTTCATAGTGATTTCCAAAGATAGAATTTCTGAGCTAAAAGGTATGATCAATTTTATGCTCTTGCATACTATTACCAAATGCTTTCATCCAAAAGGGTCAAGCCTTCACAGTCCCACTGGCAGGAATGAGACCACAGGTGCCCCACCGGTCCTTTGGTGGGAGGCTGAAAGCTTTTAGTAAGTACGACCAGGAGGCAGATGCTGAGATGCCTCCAGGCAGAGGGGAAGTCAAGCCACCAAGCATTTGCTACACTGGACAGTGGCAATGGGCTTTGGGTCAGGGACATTCTTTTGCTCTCTTCCAGGGTCATCCAATGATTCTGGAGATGCCCATTTGGAAGCTGCGCACCTTCAATGTCTATGGGGCTGCAGGGATGATGCTCCAAGTGGCAGCTGACCAGGGATCCCACCAGCTCCTCTTCGAACCTTTGGAGGACTATGGGGCCTTTCTGGGGTTGCACCTCATTTCCCCCACTCTTGGCTTCTCAATTTTTTCCTTTGTATTTTTCCAGAAGCCGTCTTTGGCAGTTCTGAAACAAAGGCTACCTAGTGACCAAACAAAAACAACAAAATACTTAGAAATCATCGCTTCCCAGAAATACTTTTGTCTTGAAAGAGTCATTACCTTCTGCTACTCATTGGAAGGCTCAAATGGTTCAGGGTTTTCCCAGAAGACCATGTGGACAACAGCTAGAGCCTGGAACACATGATCATTTTGACGGCGTTCCAGCCCCACTCCCTGTATCTGATTTACAGGTCACTTAGAGTAAGAACTGAATGTACTTTGGGAAGGACCCAGTAAAGAAACAGAGAAAAAACGCTGAAGCAGCAGCCAAGGTCAAATGCATTTCCATAACCCCAGCACCTGGCACAGGGCCTGGCCCTGAGTGGGAGCTCAGGCAGTGTGAGCCCATCTAATGGTTCCCAGCTCCCTGTGTTCTAGTCTGTTTACCTTCCTGGGGTACTTGTACGGAGCAGTCACCCTTTTCACGTGGTCCTGAAGCTCCAGGGTTAGTGCCTCTGGGTCATGAGAGGAGTAGGCTGGAGAAAGGACTATAAATGCCTTCACTACCTACAGGAAAAAAAAAAAAAAAATACCAGAAAGGATCAGATTTGCATAACAATTCTTTTCTCCTTAAGCTAGCCTTACCATCCCATCACAGAAGTTCTACCAGTAAAATGGATAGCACCAATTTCTCCGTTGCCTGCCTTTCCAGGATCAGCTATTGGGCACACTGACTTTTGTGGAAAGATTTCAGACCCTTGCCTGTTTCCCAAACTACTCCTCATACATTGATTGGTACCACTAGGAGTGAAAAATGCAAATACTTTGGAGAAAAGAGCTTCACAAACTCCTATGGTGATTTACTTTCAGCTTTTCTTAAGTAGGAAGGTAGCTAGGCACTCGTTCGAACAAGCAGGATTGAGGAAAACCCAGCCACTTTCAAGGGAAGCTGGGCATTTGGGAGACTTCATGTATCAATATTTGCAATCAGCAAACATTGAGCTGCGCTGCTTCTGTTCCAGGCATCCGGGGACACATCCTGTACCTTGGCTCCCTCTGCCCACATCTTTCCTACAGGCTGCCTCCTTCCCCCGGTGGGTAGGAAGAGTCCAAAACTCAAACACAACAGAACATGGTTTCTAATGGGAATGAAAGGCCACTGGGTTGCTTATTCAGACAAGCATTAAATTCTATCAGCAATATTCTGTTAAGGGGTAGTTCACTGTCCTTGCATACTTTCCAAAAGGTGGGAAAGTCATTATCGTTTCATACTCAGACAGATCTGGCTTTTAGGAAGAGCTTTGTCTTACTGCCATAACTACTAAACATTTAGCAGTTGAGCACTCTGTTGCCAGCCTCTGTTCTAAGCACTCTGCATGGATTAACTTTGAGCACACGCCATTTGTCACTGCCTCACTTAATTCTCGGCATGCAGAGCCGGGCCCACTTTTCCAGGTGTGACTTCTCTGGCACATAGATGGGACTCACACCTCCCTCATTCAATATTAATCGCCTCAAGCCTTAGTGGGAAATCATTTGGCAAGGGGCTACTGGCTAAAATGCAGATTCCCCAGCAACTGGGCTGCGTCCCCAGTTACTGTGATTCAGCAAGTCTGACTCAAGATCTACAATCTGTTTTTTTCAACAAGAACCCCAGACAATGCAGCTCTGAACAATCCAGAGACCAGACTTTGAGAATCATGTCTCTGGCCCTGCTGCTTCTGAGGATGCAGGTTGATGTTGCACTAATTTTCATAAAGTAACTGTGTTGTGTTCCAGGATTACATTGGATTTACAGCCAGTGCAAAATACGTCGGGGGTGCCTATATGCTGATCTTTCCTGTTCTGTGTATTCCTCTGGGGCCCATAGGAAGGAATTTGCATTTCCCCTGAGAAAGCCTAGCTTATTACATTCGGCCTATCTTTCTGGTGTATCAGGGTCATTTTTTTTTTTTTTTTATTTCATCTTATTGTTATGGGGGATACAGAATTGCAGGTTACATACGTTGCCCATGTACCACCTTTCCCCCCAAGTCAGAGCTCCAGGGTCATTTTGGATACATATTCTGCCATCCCTCAAGTTGGCAATCCCTCCCAGGTTACCATGTCTCATGTGCTCACTCTGTCCTCATCTACAAACAGAAAATGAACTTTATTGGGCAGGATGGATGACAGAGCCTGCACCCACCACCAAGATCTGCCATCCCATAGTGAGCCTCTTTTGGATCCAGTTCTGTGTCCACTTAACACCAAAGTGTTGATGTTTTCCCACGGTGTCCCTCCCGAGACTGTTAAGTCTCTGAAGACATGCAGACAACGCTTAATCAAAAGGAATGTGTGTCTGATAGTGGCTTTCAACTTTGTGGTACCTGGATGGAGGTGATATGGGGGAATCTGGGCCCTCCTGCTCGTTCTGTTGGGCGCTAATAGGTACAGAAGCAGGAGGCCATGTTCTCGGCTGGACTGGTTACCTCCCCCCTAATGGGGTCCGGGCTGCTGACCACAGCAGACTCAAGGACAGCTGGGTGCTCGGCAAGGGCATTCTCCACTTCAGCAGGCCCGATCCGGTAGCTGGAAAGGAAAACAAATTCTTTCAAGTGGCCCTTCCCATCCTGAAACTTCAAAGTGAGGGGGAAAGAGCAGACAGCTCCACCTTGAAGAATTGATCACATCATCATTTCTTCCCACGAACCAAAAGTAGCCATCCTCGTCCATGTAGGCTCGATCCCCTGTGTTGTAAAAGTCCCCTATTTCTGATCTGGCCGTCTTCTCGGGACTGTCCTGAAACATAAAGAAAGCCCATGAAGGACCATCTGGGAACAGCCACTCAGTCCAGCGACTGCCTGAGCAGCTCCATGCCGGAGGCTAGAGGCCCTTCAACAGAATGTTCAGTAGTTTCCAAAGCCCAAGCTGGCCAGAATTCCCCAATGGATAGGAAGCTATGGCCCTGTGAAGCAGGTTCTCCCTCTTTTAATTGGAATAAAGCTACCAGGAAATGATTAAGGGCAGCCATGCACCACCGTCCTTAGGAGGGGTCCTAGAACGCAAGTTGAACACAGGAGGGTAGGCACAGGGCCATCAGACCTGTTTTTTTTTGCTCTTTTTTTTTTTTTTTTTTTTTTGTTGAGACAGAGTCTCACTTTGTTGCTCAGGCTAGAGTGAGTGCCGTGGCATCAGCTTAGCTCACAGCAACCTCAAACTCCTGGGCTCAAGCGATCCTACTGCCTCAGCCTCCCGAGTAGCTGGGACTACAGGCATGCGCCACTATGCCCGGCTAATTTTTTCTATATAGATTTTTAGGTGTCCATATAATGTCTTTCTATTTTTAGTAGAGACGGGGTCTCGCTCAGGCTGGTCTCGAACTCCTGACCTTGAGCAATCCACCCGCCTCGGCCTCCCAGAGTGCTAGGATTACAGGCGTGAGCCACTGCGCCCGGCCCAGACCTGTTTTTGAGGACAAAAGAACACACTAATACTCTTCGTGCTCAGGAATCAGTGAAGGTAGAAAGTGAAGGGTTGGTCAAAGAGCCCATTGGTAGGGGGCAAGGGTAGAGGAAAGAGAAAAGAAAATCAAACTTTGATTCTCAAGATTTTAAAGAAAAAACAATAAAAGAAACAAATTACTACTACATGCAACAACATGGATGACTCACAAAAGCATTTTTTCTGATTAAAAGAAGCCAGACACACAAAAATGAATATTTTATGATTCTATTTATATGAGCTTGTTTTTTTAAAAGGCAAAATTATTATATAGTGACAACAAATTATTTAATGATTCCTAGGATCTGGAGTAGGGAGGATTGACTGTGAAGGGGAACAAGTGAGACTTTGGGGGTGATAAAATTGCTCCATAGCTTGACCGTGTAGTGGTTACACATGCGTAAACATGTGTCAAAAGTCATTGACCTGCACACTTAACAGGGGTGCATTTTATTGCAAGTAAATTATACCTCAATTCAACAATTGTATTCTGAGAAACAAGAAAATAGATAAGCTATAAATACCTAAAAATATATCTAGCACAAAATCTGTAAGACACGTGCACAGAAAACTTAAAACTCTACAGAACATTAAAGAAGATATTCACACAGTACAAATATACGGCATTTATAGTCAAAAATCAGAGAATAATCTGTGAAGGGGCTCTTTGGGCAGGGCTTCCTCTCCCTTCGCTTGCAAGCAGCTGTCTGGAGGAGCAGGCTATGGACAGAGGCATTAACTTTCTTGGGGTAATGATGCTTGTTATGAGGCTGGGCACTGGGAGATAGATTCAAAGTTCCCCCAGCAGAGTCAAAACCCTTGTAAGCAAACATGCTGATGCTACACAAAGCATAATCACCATGTTCATCAATAATCAGGCCAGGCGAGGTGGCTCACACCTGTAATCCTAGCACTCTGGGAGGCCAAGGCAGGAGAATTGCTTGAGTTCAGGAGTTCGAGACCAGCCTGAGCAAGAGTGAGACCCAATTTCTACTAAAGACAGAAAAAATTAGCTGGGTGTGGTGGCCTGCCTCTGTAGTCCCTGCTATTCATGAGGCTGAGGCAGGAGCATTGCTTTAGCCCAGGAGTTTGAGGTTGCAGTGAACTATAATGATGCCACTGCACTCTAGCTGGGGTGACAGAGTGAGATTCTGTCACCAAAAAAAAAAAACAAAGGAACACCAATGAAATTTTCCCAAAACATTTAGTGCCATGAAAAGACTCATGACATAACTTAATTTTTAAAAGTGCATTTTACAAAGTTGCATTTGTGACATTGTGCAAATTATGTATGAAAGTATAATACATCCTGGGTGTTCTTTGCTTGCAGAAATAAGCAAAGTTTAAAAAACACTTATTATTATTTCTCTATTACATAATTATGCATCTCCCATAAATAGAAAAAATAGAATAAATAGAAAATAAAGAGGAAGAATGAAAAAAGATCAGTTCCATTACTCAGATAACCATGGCTAAAAATTTAATATCATTTTAAAGAGCTTTTCATGGTATATATGTGATTTTACACATATGAAACATATTATACATAGATTTCTATAACTCAATTTTAATTCCGTTAACAACATATCATGAAAGCTCTTTCACAGGAGTAAAAGTGGTTGTAATATTATATTAAATATTTGTATAATATTTAAATAAATATTAAATAGTTGCATAATATTCCCATGTGGCTATAATATTATGTATTTGAGCAAATTTCTGTTGTAGAAATTTGGGTTCTTTTTTCTTTTCTTTTTTTTCTCTTTTCTTTTTCTCCCTTTTTTTTTGTTCACAATGCTGTAAGATAATTTACGTAACTAATTTCCTGGTATTAGAAAATTAGATATTCTTCTGTTATAAACAACCATATAATGAACATCTGTGCATTTGACAGTTTGTTTCCCTAGGGATATAAGTGTATCCCTTACATTGGATATAAAATTGACATGGGCATATTAATTTAATTCACATGTGCAATTTCAGCTATTTGGGAACGGCCAACACGAACTGGAAATGTTCATGCTCACTGTGGGGGAGAGTGAGCTTGACTTGTCAGTCCTGCTGACCCCCTGTGGTTCACAGAGCAATTCTGATCTTCCCTTCTCTATTAATTCTCACATGTGCCATGACCCTTATGAGAGATTTAATATTTTTTCTTAGTTAAAAATGACCTGGAATGAAAACTAGCTGCTGGTACTAGTGATGGAAAGAAAGTATTGAAGAAAGTGATTATTTTCTCATCTAGCAAATAACTTTACAAATTACTTTAGTACTTTCTCAATGGAATGATCTCAGACCGCGAGAGGATATGCATGTGAGTTCTGTGAGTGCCAGGGTCTTGCTGTATACCTCGTTGCATGGAGAAGGCACTCAATAAATAACAAATGAGTAAGTTTTTTAGGAAGGTCAAAGATGTACAATTGCTTATAAAAATGTCTGGAAGAAAAGACATTGAAATGTTAACATTATCTTGGCGTGGCGTGATTACTATATTGTTGGAGTCTTTGGTAGGTAAGTTTCTGTGATTTAAAATAAAATACAGGCAAGGATTATTTTTCTTGTAGTCACAGAAAAAAGCACTAAAATATAACATTCTAAAAACAAATGGACTGAATTTTTTTTCTGCTTCTTCCAATTCTGTAGCTGATTGACAGCTTAGTACATGCACGAGATGGAATTTCTCTAAAGCAGTGATTCTCAATCTTGGTTGGGTATTTGCGTCACCTGGGAGCTGATCCGCATGGTCAGAAATTTTGATCTTAATTAGGCTGAGGTGGGGCTCTACCATCAGTAAGATTTGAAGTTTCCCAAGTGTTTCTAATGCACAGCCAAGGTTGAGAGTTTTATAGAGAAAAGTTTAGAGAAAAGAAAATGCATCATAAACACTAGCCAAGGTGGGTATAGAGAAGCAGTAAATACTGGATTATCTCAGAAACTTGAACTGAAATCCCAGGATATAAACCTTCCTAGAAAACCACAAAAAGAATTCTGAAAACTCTGCTCTGAGACAGTATTGCAGTTCGACCTTTGGTAAATCCCTTCCCTTCCCTGAACTTCAGTTTTCTTATCATTAAAATGATGAGGCTGTCCTCATGTCATACGCTTGTGCTCTCACATACACCCATGTTTAAATCCCATGTCCTGCATGCACTAGTAGTTGCGTGACATTGGATACATCACTTCACCTTTGCAATATCTTCCTTATCAGTAATAGCTTTCCTTATCAATAACAGCACCAACCTACCTCATGCAGTTATTGCAAGGGTTAAACAAATAGATATTTATAAAGTGTGGTACGAAATGCTTGGTACACGGCAATTGCTGTGAGAATGTCTGTTCCCTGCGTCTTACCAAATAGCCACTGAAGAGACAGAAGGGCCGGGTGGGTCTGATGCGGATGGCAATATTCCCCTCTTCTCCAGGAGGCAGGACGTTGCCCTCATCATCCACAATCTGGTGGAGAGATCACAGGACAGTGTGTGTCTGAGCATCTGCACTACCAGGCTGCCCACCAGCCACACCTGCGCTAGCCACGCACTGCTATCTCGCCCCTCTTCAAAGCAACCTTCACCAGCAGCTGGGAGAGGTTGTCTACCTGCACGTCGTAAGGTGGGGACGCTTTCCCCATGGATCCAGACTTGATTTTCATGCCTTTTGTATTGGCACAGATTAAAACCTGGAGAGAAACTAGCATTAATAAGAAGGAACCTTTTCCCTTAGCTCCTTTCCTGGGCCATGACTTTCTCTCTCTCTGCCTTCTAACTCCTTCTCCCTCCCTCTTTATTCTCCTCCCTCAACCTTCTTTTCTTCCTCTCCCTCCTCTCTTCCTTCTCTCCTTCCTCCCTTCTTTCCTTTTCCTTCCTTCTTCCTTTACTCTTTTTCTCCCTTCTTTTCTCTTTTAATCTCCCTCTCTCCTTCCTTCCTTTATTTCTTCCTTCCTTCTTTCTTTCCTTCCTTTCCTTCCTTACCTCCTTCTTGCCTTTCTTTCTTTCCTCTCCTCCTTCTATAATCAACAAACACGTAGGGAGCAGTCTAATGGGCACTGACACAGGAAGAACTTGACATGAGACAAAAGACTCAGTTGATCTCCACATCTCTGCCCAGGTAACTGTGGAGGACACGACTTAGGATCCTGAGTTCCGAGCAGAGACAGGTGTGGGCTGTCCTGGTGGAGACAAACACCACCCTTGGCCATGAGAGCTGGTTTATTGGTTATGGTGTCATTTTGAAATCACTTTAAATTACCTTTAAACCGAAAGGGAAGAAAAGCTGGTAGAGTTTTGTTATCGGCTTCTCCCCCAGTTGTCAGGGAGACGACAGCCATAAAGGCAGGAGGGACTACAGAGTGACCCGGGGCAGGGACCCGCCCGCGAGCACTCACTGTTTCAGACTGGCCGTAGCCTTCATACAGCTCCAGGCCCGTCTGGTGCTTCCACTTCTCCCTGGCGTCGGGGTTGAGGGTCTCCCCTCCGGTTATACAGTGCCTCAGGCTCTGAAACTGGTACCTTTCTCGGGCGGGGACACAAGGACATCTATGTCGGGATCCCTGCCCGCTCCTGCAGCACCGCTGCCCAGGTCACTCAAAGCACCGAACAGAAGAGCTGTACCTGGTCAGATCCTCCTGTACCAGCAGCCGAAACATGGTGGGGACACAGCAGAAGGTGGTTATTGGGAATGTGCAGAGAGTCTAAACAAAAATAAAGAGTGGAAGATCTTCTTAGAGTCTCTGTGATGGGACTTCTTGGATCTGGGACAGGTGAAGTGGGTCTTTATAGTTTCATTACTAAAACAGAGAAGTTGAAAACGGTGTAGTGTCCAGCCTCCAAGATGTCCCCTGATGACCCCCGCTTCCTGGTGTTTGTACCCTGTGGGGTCCCCTCTCACTTTGTACCAAGGTGGGTCTAGGTAGTGTACTGCCAGGATGATGGACATCACTTTCAAGATTAGGTTACACAAAGGCTGTGGCTTCTATCTTGAATGGGCTTGTTCTCTCTCCCTCTCTCGGACCACTCTCCCTGGGGGAAGCAAACCACCTTGTTTTCAGTACCCTCAAGCCATCCTGGGGACAAGGGCACACGGTGAGGAACTGAAGCCGCTAGCCAGTAGCCAGCGAAAAACTCAAGTCTGCTGAAAGCCACAAGTGAGTTTCGAAGCAGATTTTCCAGCATCAGTCAAACCTTGAGATTATTGCACCACTAGCTGTTATCTTGTATTATTATTATTATTATTATGGTAAAATATACACAACATAAAATTTACTCATTTTAAAGTGTACAGTTCAGTGCAATAAAGTCTCTTCACACTGTTGTGCAACCATCACCACCCTTCACCTCCAAAACTATTTCTATCTTCCCAGATATAAACTCTGTACCCATTACCCAATAACACCCCATCACCTTCTACCCCCATTCCTGGTAACCACCGTTGTGCTTTCTGTCTCTGTGAATCTGACTACTACGGGTATCTCATGTAAGTGGAATCATACAGTATTTTTCCTTCTAAGATTGGCTTATTTCACTTAGCATAGTGTCCTTGAGGTCTATCCCTATTGTATCATGGGTGATAAGATTTCTTTCCTTTTTAAAGATGGGTGATATTCCATTGTATGTATACACCACGTTTTCTTTGCTCATAGATCTGCTGATGGACACTTGTGTTGCTTCCGCCTTCTAGCCACTGTCAATAATGCAGCTATGAGCCTGGGGGTACCTAGCTGACATTTTGATCGCAGCCTCATGAGAGATCCTGTCCCAGAACCATCTAGCTAAGGCATTTGCCGATTCCTGACCATCAGAAACTGTGAGATAATAAGTGTTCCTGTTTTAAGCTGCTAAGTTTTGGGGGTAAAGTACTACACAGCAATAGATAATAAAAACACTATGTCAGGGCTTGGGGCAGTGGAGGGGGAAGACACAGACACTGGCCCATTAAGCCCTACATGAATAATGATGATGATCAGCTTGATGATGATGATGATGATAATAATAATAGTGTTAAGAACCTACTATATAACAGCGCCTGTGCCTTGTATCATTTCATTCTCACAAGTACATAGAACTACATTATCTCTTTCTTTCTTAAAGACGAGGCTGACACTGAGGCTCAGAGAGGTTAGGAAATTTTCCCAAGGCCACACAGCTATCAAATGGAAGATGCAGGATCAGAGCCTAGGTCTAACTGATGGCACAGCCTGTCACCATGTGATACAGCTTCCCTCAATGCAAAGGAATGGCGCTTAGGATGTGGAAGGCAGAAGAAAGGTGCCCTGTGTCCTCACTGGGGACACCAAATCTCCTCCCTCCCATGAGAAGACCCTGAGAGGCTAAGCGGGAGTCAGTAGGATTCTAGAGTTGGGTGAAAGTCTCACGTTAAGGACCATGGACGGTAGCACTTACAGTCGAGGCACAGACTGATCTTGCCTAAGGTTTTGACAAATAACTAGGGGGTTGACAGGAGCATTGGGAAGACAGTGGTGGAGAGAGGCACCCCATGCAGAAGAGATAGGGTATACCAAGGTTTGGAGATATGAGATGGCCTTGTGTCTAGGAATCTAGCTAGAACATAGGCAATGACTGAAGGTAGCCAGATGGGCAGGAACTAGATTGTGGAAGATCCTGGAAGTCTTTTTGGTTAATATCAACACTAAAGATGCCTGAAGATAACTTATTCATGCCTTTTCTCCTGCAACCTCAAAATTTATATCCCACTCATCTTATTTTATACCCAACATATAAGAGGTGTTTTTTTTTTTCTCTGCTTACATTCATGATAAATTTGGCATCAACTTGAGGCAGCTCATGCACAAAAATGCAAGATCCATTAGGCCAGGCAGAGAAGAGAGTCCAGGCTGCTTTCACCCAACCAGTGTCTGTCGTGTTCCACATGATGTCTGATTCGGTTAAGGCCACCCACCGCCTGCCAAAAATGAGAGAAAGTCAGCAACCCTCCACGATGACTCTACCTATAAAAAGGGTTACATTATCAATATCACCTTATTTGGAGCCCTGCCCACAGTGGGTACTCACTTAAGCTTGTCAAATCTGTACAAGAGCCATCAAGTCAACCATTGTCTTAACAAAGCAGTTCTTGAACATTTTCCACATACCTGTGCCCCAGGCTAAGGATACAGAATTACAAAGACAGATCCCATGTTTTCAAGAGTTCTCAGTCTAAGGAGGGTAACGTATAAGGAAGCAAATAATCTTAATGCAGTATGATGAGGGCACTTAATTTATTTAAAGATCCAACATTTATTTAGCACTTAATCTGGACTTAGCATTAAGGAATGAACCATTAGTCTTGCTTTGAGGAGCTTATAATGGAATAAGTATAAACATCTAGGAAGCCCCCGGAGAGCATGTTTTAATAGAGTTAACACAAAGCATTGTGCACTTACAGAGGATAGGCACCTAACCCAGAGCAAGGGTGGAGATGGGGTCTGAGGAGGTGACACTTGATTTAGACATAAAAGATACACAGGAATTGCACAGGTGAGACAGAGAAGGAAGAGCATCCTAGGAAGGGGAAACGGTGCCTGCAAACATAGAAGACAGAAAAGTGGTCCTGCTGCACTTGGACTCCAGGACACAGGCTTTCCTGCATCTTCTCCTCCCCTCTGACTGCTCCTTCTCAGTCTCCTCTGCTGAGTCCTCCTGGTCTGCCCCTTCGATGCAGAAATGCCTCAGTTACTCAGTCTTGAGACTCCTCTTTTCAGTGTACATCACTCTTTGCTGATCTCACCCAATCTCACGATATTAAATACCATCGTTGCGCTGATAACCTCAGCATGCATCTTTCTCATGAACTCCGGACATGTATCTCTAAATGCCTACTCAAGAGAACTCCACTTTTAACTCAGGGTATGGAGATATCTAATAAGCCTCTTAAATTTCCAACTCCAAAAATGAACTCTTTAGTTCAAATGCTGGGTTTATTGTCAACCCAGCCTTTGGAGTGAGCCTTTTAAAAAACAAATCAGATCATGTCGCTCCTCTGCTCAAAATATCCAACGTTTCTCAAAAACATTAAACATAGAATTACCATAGGATCCAGCAATTTTACTTCCGAGTCTATATCCAAAAGAATTAAAAGCAGGGACTTGAGCAGATATTTGTACACCACTGTTCATAGCAACATGATTGACAATAGCCAAAATGTGGAAACAACCTGAGGGTCTATTAGCAGGTGAATGGCTTTTAAAAATGTGATATATCCATACAAAGGGCTATTTTTTAGTCTTAAAAAGAAAGACAGTTCTGATGCATGCTACAACATGGATGAACCTTGAGGACATTATGCTAAGTGTAAGAAGCCAAATTTCCAAACAAAAGGACAAACGCTATATGACACCGCCTACAGGAGGTACCTAGAGCATCAAATTCATCGAGGTGGAAAGTAGAATAAAGTTTGCTAGGGGCCAGAGGAGAAGGTGCTGGGGAGTTACTGTGCAATGGGTACACAGTTTCTCCTTGGAAAGATAAAATAAGTCCTAGAGAGAGACGGTTGCACAACAAGGTGAATGTATTTAATGACATTGGACTGTACACTTAAAAATGGTTAAAACGGTACATTTTATGTTATTTATATTGTGTCACAATTAAAAAAAAAAAACTCTCTTGTGACTTTTCACCTCACTCAGAGCAAAGCCCAGAGGTTCAAGATCTCACCCGAGCTGCCCCTTGTTGGTTCTCTGACGTCAAATCTGCCACTCTCTCCCTCTCTCTGCCTCCTCCGGCTCCTTCACCCGCTTTTTGTTTTTGGACCCTCCCGACAAGCTGCCCCTGTACCTTCCACTGGCTACAAAACCCAGTCCATAGCTGCACTGGGAGTGCTCAAGCATCTTGGGGGCCCCCGTGGTCCCGCTGGTGAAGTAGATGGTCAGGGGGTCTCGACTCTTGGTCCTCACACAGCTGTGCTCCGTAGGTGCCTCTCTGTAAAATGCAAAAACACCAGGTAGTGCTACCACAGTTAAAGCAGTTAGTGGCGCCAGTAATACGTATAACCACAGTATAACCACCATTTCATAAACACGTACAAGGCGCCATGCTGAGAGCTCCGGCCTGCATCATTCGCAACCACCTCTTGGGGTGGGTGCTGTCATTATAACCCTTCTGCACATGAGGACACTGAGGCTCAGCATGGTTAAATGACTCATTCAAAAGAGCCCTTGCTCTTTTACCAAGGCTTGAGGGCTTTCTGGGGGAACATACACGTCCGTGTTCATAACTCTGCGGACGTAGGCACAGCTCTGCCGCACCCCCGTTCCTAATAATTTAGAGCTGTTTTCTAAAGGCTGTGCCAAATTCTGGGGTTCGAGATCTGAGTAATTACCAAATTCCTATGATCTGGAGAATCAGCTAACCCACTGGTTTTTAACCCTCATTGTACCTTGAGGTCCCTTGATAAGGTTTTAGAAGAAATAGCATTGCTTGGGCCCCACCTGAACAAAATAAAATCAAAATCTTTTTCTTTTCTTTTCTTTTCTTTTTTTCTTTCTTTTTTTTTTTTTTTACAAAAAGCTCCTAAGGTAATTCTAATGACAGCCAAAGTTGAGAAACACTGATCTGGGCCAACCTGGCAACTCATCAAAATCACATGGGCTGATTTTTTAAAGTGCATATTCCCGGGGCCCTTGCTCAGATATGTCTGGTGGAATAGCTCAGAGGTGGGGCCTTGGAATCTGCACTGAAACAGCATCAGGTGAATCTGCTGCAGCTAATGTGGCAGGTGGGCATCTGTGACCCAACAGTGTGGTGTCCTGAGAGGCTTCTTTTGGGTTCTGGCCTCCAATCAGGACAAAGTTTCAAATTCCCAGGTAGGTTTCCACCAGGGCCTTTCTCCAAGGAAAATGTGGCTTTGGCTTCATTCCAAGCATGATTTGACTACTTTTTAGCATCTTGGGAAAATTACTTCAATTTCCTAAGTCTCAGTTTCCTCACCTGCAAAATTGAGTTAAAATGCACATCATAGGGTTTTTTCCCAAGGATTAAATAAGATGATGTCTTATTCGTAACGGTGTTCTGAGCACCCAACACGATGTTTGTCACAAAATAGAAGTTCATTAAATCTTTGATGCATGAATGAATGTAGGTGAATACTTACCTACCACAGTGCCCAGCATACACTAAGAGCATGCCAATTATTTTATTAATTGGCCGCCTGCTGTGTACTAAATGCATCATATAGGTTATTTCACGTATTCTACTAATAGCTCTAATAACCACTGTAGCCTTTATAGAGGCAAATGAGGCACAAAAAAGCTAGTGACAAATCTAGCACTGACAGAACGAATGACCTTGAACACTAAGGTGGTCACCAGGATTACATCCCGGGTGGGTCTGGCTGTCAAAGTGAGCTTTCCTCTGATTCACTCTCAACGTGGAATCAGCAATGCACATCATCTCTCGTTGCTTAAAGGGGAAATGCTTCACTTCATTTTTGTGCTGTTCTCCTAGAGAGCCCCAACTCACCGGAAGAGTTCCCTGAAGTTCAACCAGCCTGGCCTACTGCTGTCCGACACCAGCAGCTTGGTCTGGAGGGAGGGGCAGTCGGCACTAATGGCGTCCACCCGCGGAGCTAGGGAGTCGCTGGTGATAATGGACTTGGCCCTGGACAACTGCAGTCGATACTTGAGGTCCTTCTCCGTCAGCTGAGGGGTGCCTGGAATCATGACGGTTCCTGGCATCACACAGAGAGAAGATGTTGACGGAACAGTGTGGGAAGACCCGAGTGCAGAGGCCAGAGATGAGGGAGGGAAGGGGCTGGAGAGGGTTGGAATGCCTGAGCTGGAAGAGGTAAAAATAACAACAGGGATGAAATCCAGAAAATGTTCATGGAGCATTTACATATGCTGAGAACTCTGCATGCATTATTTCATGTAATTCTCACAACTCTGAGAAAGCACATGCTATTATTATAGCTACTTTGCAGATTTGAAATATCCCTATGATTTAGACCTTTATACCTAAATAAATGAAATAACTTGCCCAAGATCACACAGCTAATACGTTGTAGAGCTGGAATTGTGAAGTTAGGCAGAGGTAAACCTCTTGACCATTGTATTGCATTGCCTTAGAGATTACCTAGCTCAACGGTTTTCCATGCCTTTCAAACAAAATGCCACCATGAATCCTAGTTGTGTGGGTGTGGGTTGCTTGCAGGGGTGAGGGAGGTATAGCAAGTGGGGGCTCCGGGACCCCCATATTACTTCAACTAAAGCCACTCTGAGAGTAGCTGAGCCCATCCCCTCCCAAGGGGCAGGTGTGAGGAAGCAGAAATCAGGAGCAAATTTTAATCAGATACTTGAAAACCTCTTGAGAGACTCAGAATGCAGGTTAAAACACTCCATTGTGTCCAACATTCTCTTCTCACAGAGAAGAAAGAGGTACTAAAAGAGTCTGTCCACGTGTACTCATTGTTTAGCGCCCACTTATTAAGTGAGAACATGTAGTATGTGACTTTCTGATTTATTTTACTTAGGATAATGGCCTCCAGTTCCACCCATCTTGCTGCAAAAGACATGATTTCATTCTTTTTTATGGCTTAGCAGTATTCCATGGGGTGTGTATGTGTGTGTGTGTGTATACACACACACACACACACACACACATGCCGTACCTTTATCCAATCATCCATCAGTGGACACTTAGGTTGATTCATGGGCATACAGAGTGGAATAATAGACTTTAGAGACTCCACATGGTAGGAGAAAGATGGGATGAAAGATTGCCTGTTGGGTACAATGTACACTATTCAGGTAACAGGTACACTAAAAGTCCAGAATTCACCACTACTAACTATATCTATGTAAGAAAACTGCACTTGTACCCCCAAATCTATAAAGATAAAAATAATAACAGTAATGAAAAGAATCGGTCATCCTGCCACTGCCAGTTAGTGAGGACAGAAGACAGAAGCAAGGACCAATCCCAAATAGCATGGCAGCCAAACCTAAGTTCTTGTTGCCTTTCACTCTCAAACTTTTGCAGCATTTAAACCCCAGCATGAAGACTTTTTGAGCTGAACGATTGTGGTTCTTCATCCCATCTCTATGTTTCAGTCATTCCCAGGAGGAGTGTATTCCTCCTGGAGTTGTGTTTTGGTCCACTGGGGGCTGTGCTCAAGTTTGAGACCCCAGCAGGTGGTAGGCAGTCAGAGCTGTCAGCAAGACAAATAAGTCAGATGCCACAGACAGGAAGAGAGGTGACAAGTCCCTATCAGGAGAACATGGAGATGAGAGAATGTGAGGACCTCCAGCTTGGGTATTTTCTAAGCTGTTGGGGAGAATGCTACAGTTGGCATCGTAACATGGGATGTGGCTTTGAGTTATTTTATTTGGACATCATAGACCTGGATGAACCTGTATAATTGGAGGAATTGGGGAAATTTGGGTGACATGAAAAAAAAAACAAAACTGCAAAGGGATGTTTTCATCATGCCAAGTGTTCAACGTAATTCCTGGCACATAGTAAGTGCTCAAGAAAAATTTAGGGCTCCTTGCGCCTTGGCCCTCATTTAAGTGAACCTTATATGTCATGGCAGGATGTGGAGAACCCTCCAAACCTGTGGGTCTGTTCCTTTTCCTCAGAGCGGAGACACTTTACTGGTGCTTACTTTTATATCCTGTGCAAAAAGTATATAAATGTGCCTCTTTTTTTGTTTGACAGTCCATTCACAGAATGATTGAATAACACTTGTTCATGGAGAAAGGCTAGATCTCTGGTGTGAATCTGTACCCCACTGTTTTGCAAACATTATTTGTGAAAACATCTGTCTTTCGGGTGTTTTACAGATATATATGAGAACACAACTGGAAGGGGATGAACAACATTCCAACTGGTTGAAAGTTTCTGGGTGATGGGGAAACCAGCTCTCCACCTTAATGAGCTGTCTCACTTTTTTGTGAAACTAGCCTAAAACCCTTAGCCTTTTGAATAAATGCGTTAAGTCAGGGTGGGCAGAAGCTCACTAGGTTCACTGGGCTACGTGTCCTCTGTCTTGGGCTGGAGCAACCATTCCAAGAAGATCAATGGTCCTCTGCCCTGGACATTCATGACCACAGGAAGACCCCCCCGCCACCCCCCGCAAGGGCTAATCTTATGGTTATTTTGTCCTTCTCTTCCTTCTCTTGGGAGGTGGACAATGCTATGATAGTGAGAGTCATAAAGTCTAAGAGTGAAACTAGTGTAGGTTGGTTATGAAGGTCTCTCATCCTTAACTGCGTAAGTTCTCTCTAGCAACTAAAGCAAGGCTCCCCAACCACAACTAGCAGAAAATATGTTTGGTTTGTCCCACTTGGGTTTTTTAAAAATTGATTTAGTTGCCAACTTTAAAAGACTAGAGGGTACTTTTGTAAAAAAAAATAAAAATCCAAAGTTTGGATTACAAATCCAAAGTTATATTACAAATCAGAAGTTCTGGTAACACTAGCACTCATTCTTCCATAGAAATATTAATATTTGGTTAAAGGTAACAAATAGCTGCCCCCATGTGATGAAGCATGTGATCTCCAGTTTGCTACAGTCCTCACCACTCTCTATTGCCTTGCACTGGTCTGCTTTTCATCAGTTAAATTGCTGTCTGGTCTCTCCACACAATCAAGTTTGGGATTGTTGGACAAAGGGGAAGTAAGAAAAACTTTGCATAGAGTTCATTTTCTTCCATCTCCCAAACCTTGCGGACACTGCAAAGCTCTGGCAGGTTGTGTCGGCCCCAACTGAGAATCCCAGCCCTGCACGCTGACCTGTCCGCATACAAGCCACGTTGACCAGCCACCACTCCGGGAGCCGTGGGAGCACCATCATCATCCTGTCCCCAGGCTGCAGGCCACATGCACAGCTTAAAACGTTGGCTGCCTTCCTGGACTGCTTCCCCAGCTCCTCAAAGCTCCACTTGACCTCTGCTCCCGTACCACTGACCCACCAGAATGCAGGATTCGGGGGCCGGTGCCCAGCCTAGACCGCGGTGCAGGCAGAAAAAAAAAATAGAAGACATTGATGAGCAGTTTGTTTGTTTGTCATTGTTTTAATGTACTTTAATTTTTACAATAGTTAATACATTCACAGGGCTCAAAAACCAAACAATATGGAAAGACATGCTTTGAGAAGTCTTGCTCTCATCCTTGTGCCTATCTGCCCTGTTCCCCACATCACCTGCCTCAGTGAGTAACCAATTTCTGTCTCTATAGATTTGTCTGTGCTGGATATGTCATATGAATGGAATCATACAATATGTGGCCTTCTATGTCTGGTTTCTATCACTTAGTATAATTTCTCAAGATTGCTCTGTGTTGTAGCACGTATTGGTGCCACATTCTTTTTAATGGCTGAATAATATCCCACTATGTGGATAGACCACACTTTGAATATCCATTCTTCAGTGAATGGACATTAGGGTTGGTTTTGCTTTGGGGCTATTATTAATAATGTTGCTATGAACATTTTTGTACAAGTTTTTGTGTAAACACATGTTTTCTATTCTCTTGGATATATACCTAGGAATGAAATTGCTGGATCATATTATAACTCTTATCTTTAACTTTTGGGGCAACTTCCAAACTGTTTTCCAGAGTGCATTTTACATTTTACATTCCTAACTGGCAATGTCTGAGGGTTCTAATTTCTCTACATCCTCTTCAACACTTGCTATTGTACATCTTTTGTTTGTTTTTGTTTTTAGCCATACTGCTGGGTTTGAAGTGTATCTCCTTGTGGCTGGAATTTTGCATTTCCCTGTTGAGCTTCTTTCCATGTGTCTATTGGCCATTTGTTTATATTCTTCAGAGAAATGTCTATTCAAATACTTAGCCTGTATTTTAATTGGGTTATTTGTCTTTTTATTGTTGAGTTTGCATTCTTTATATATTGTAGACACTAGACCCATATCAGACATATGATTTGGAAATATTTTCTCCCTTTCTAAGGACAGTCTTTTCACTTTGATATACAAATACCATCCTGTTAATTTTCATGAAGTCCATTTAATCTATTTTTTCTATTGTCGCATGTGCTTTAGAAATCATTGCCTAATACAAGGTCATGAAGATATACACCTATGTTTTCTTCTAAGAATTCCATAGTTTTTATTCCTTCATTTAGATCTTTGATCCGTTTTGAGTTAAGTTTTGTATGCAGTGTGAGGTAGGGGGCCAAATTCATTCTTTCTCATGTAAGTAGAACACCCAGGTGTGCCAGCACCATTAGTTGGAACAACAGTTCTCTTTCCCCATTGAATTGTCGTGGCACCCTTGCCGAAAATCAGTTGACCATAGATTTATGGGTTTATTCCTCGACTCTGAATTCCATCCTATTCATCCATGTCTATTTTCATGCCAGCACAACACTGTCTTCATTACTGTAACTCTGTAATAGGTGTTAAAACAGGGAAGTGTGAGTCCTCCAACTTTGCTTTTTTTTTTTTTGTTTTTTTTTTCTTTTTCAAGATTATTTTGGCCACTGAGTCCCCTGGATTTCCATATGAGTTTTTGGACCATATTGTCAATTTCTGTGAAGAAGTCTACTGGGATTTTGATAAAGATTGCAGTGAATATGTAGATCAATTTTGGGTGTATTGTTATCTTAATAACATTAATTCTTCTAATTCATGAGCACGGGATATCTTTCTATTTATGTAGGTGCTTCTATTCATGTAGATCTTCTTTAATTTCTTTCAATAATGTACTTTATAGTTCTGGAGATAAAAAGTTCAAAATCAGTCTCAGTGGGCTAAAATAAAGACATCAGCAGAGCTGTGTTCCTTGTGGAGTCTCTAGGGGAGAATCTATTTCCTTGCATTTTTCAGTTTCTAGAGGCAGCTCACATCCCTTGGATCATGACCCATATCACTCCAACCTTTGTTTTCTTTGTTACCTCTCCTTTTCTGACTCTGAACCTCCTGCTTTCTTCTTATAGGGGACCATGGAATTATATTAGGCCAACCCAAATAATACAGGGTAATCTTTCTTTTTCAATACCTTTAATATAATCACATCTGCAAAGTCTCTTTTGGCATGTAAGATAACATATTCACAGGTTTCAGGGACTAAGGTGTGTAAATCTTGGGGAGAATATATTATTTTGCTAACCACAACCATGCTTTCTTGTTTCTTTGCATGTCATAATTTTTTGCTAAAAACTACGCATTTAAAATCACATAATGTGATAACTCTGGAAATCAGATCCCCCCCCCCCACCTGAGTTTGTTATTGCTGCTTCTTGCGGTTTGTTTGTTTAGTGACTTTTCTGAACTAATTCTGTACAGTCTGTGTTATTTGTTGTGTGTGCCACTGAGGTCACTACTTGGTTAGCTTAGTGGTCAGCTATGATTACACAGAGATTTCTTTCAATGCCTGCAATCAATACATCTCCCAGTCTTTGTATGTGTTGGGGCACACCTTCAACACTCAGCCAGGCGGTTGACAAATGCACCTTAGTTTTCATTTCACACTTGCTCAAAACCTCAAGGTCAGCCAGAGGTGAAAGCCTAGGGCTTTCTCAGGTCTTTCCTAAGCATATGCAAAGCCATGGGAATGCACACAGCCTTACTTAAGTATGTTGCCTTCTGTATTTATAGTAACACACTGGAGCTTTTCAAAGCTCCTCTAGACATCCCATTCCACAACTTTTCTCTTTTAGCTTTTTGGTCAGCCTATTGTTTGCCCCGACTATTGTTTGCACCATTTAGGCAACCACAAAGTTAAAACATTTGCCCATGATTGTTTTTGGCAAAGCCCCCAGGGAAAAGGCTTTTCTCATTGGTTGAGCTCTGAGTGGGTTCAAATACAGATAGTTTTTACAAATCGGGTCTTCTAAAGAACCATCAGACAAATCAAATAATGATATTTGTTCAGGAATAAAACTTTGAAAAAGCTCCAACTCTGTTCTGCTCCGAGAGCTGCCATGCTGCACCAGAAACGAGGGCTGTCATTTTTCAAGTCTACCACGTAGCTGGAAAGTAGGGTTTGGGACTGGGACAAGTTAAAGTGCCACAAAGCTCACTGTTCTTACTGAGATTCATCTAATTGCCTTAATAAATACCATTGCATTTCCAACATCACTGGTTAGTTTCCAGAGTTCTAAAAAAGTTCATTCTCCCAATTTTTCTGGGGTTGTTGCTTTTATGGAGCAGAGAATTTTTGAAAGTCCTTATTCTATCCTTTTTTATGATCTCATCCTGTTTTTTTTTTTTTTAAATCATTAGAAGAATTCTTCTAAGGATGCCCCCTGGTGTGGCAAAAAGAGCTGAGATTTTTAGACAGTCAGGAATGGAACATTCTGGCTCCATTGCCTACACAGACTTCTCATTTAATTCTCACAACTCTGAGTGGTATATGACTTGACTCCCATCTCATGGATGAGAAAACTGAGATCCAGAGCATTTAGGGCACTCATCTGAGGTCACACATCAAGTGCGTGGGTGAACCAAGTCCATCCAACTGCAAAGCCAGCTGTTATGTCTCAGTCATACTCACACCACCTTTATGAGTTTCACCATATCCGCTGATGGTATAATTTTATCATATCTACTAATACTATCTTTTATCTTTTTCATATTTTTTTCTTTAAACAATCTCATCTTAAAATTAACACGAGTAAATTTCTTTGAAATAAACTTTTAGATTCTCCTGCTATAACTGAAAAGTTAGCATCATGTGACACAAATAAAAGATAACCACAAAATACAGAGAGACGCAACAGATGCATGGGGGGGGGGGGGAAGGAAAGAAGCATATGTGCAGACATGTAATCAAGATTATCTTATTTAAATTTATGTATCTGCTATCATCCGTGCAAAGCTTTGAGCCTGAGCCCTGTGCTCTCCTTATTTAGAACAAAGTGCCTGAAAGGTCAGAGTGGGGTTAAAGCCAGAGCAACAGCAGAGCAAAACTTCCTCCTTCACTTGGTCAGAACAATTGGAAGGGAATCGAAAAGGGATGTAACCATGTCACTGTGTGGTTTGGGCTCAGGAATATGAGATACCTCAGGGATTGGGCAAGCGTGTCTACAGCTCATAATCCTTGGTCATAATTTTGTTTTTCCTAAGGCTTAAATGCTAACAGCTTAAACTTTAGGACTAGCAAAATTCCCAGGCCCATATTTCCGCATGAATGTATCTCATAGCCTTGTTTCTCACTAGGGAGCCTGAGAACAACCTCAGATGCCCAAGAGGGGCTCTAGCCCAGAGCGGGCTTCACCTTTTCCAGCTGACTCCACACGTCCAGCACGTCATGGGCGAAGTTGAAGTACTCAGGCACGGGCTGCTTCCCCAGGCTGATGGCCTCCCAGGTGGCCACAATCTCCTGAGGGACAGGTGGAGGTGCTGGCTGCCCATGAGACCTGCAGAATCCCCGGGAGTTCTTCAGTGCATGAAGGACCAGGTCTCTCAACCACAGCCTCATGTTTTCACCTCCTGTCTGTCATCAAAGAGAGGAAAGAAAGTCAAGGTTAGGAGAAGCCTGATCTCAGCGCTGGTGACGACTGTGATACGCATTGATTTGCAGAGTAGGCTCTTGGCCTCCAGTCTCGGTTCTGCTGGGTGAGGTTGCTCATTTCTCTTCTCTGACCTTAGGTCCATCCCTTCCACCTCCCACTGCCTGTGGGTCCCAGTGGGCCTGAGGTTGGTCACTCAGAGCCCACTACTTGAGGCTCAGTCCTTCAAAAGGAACCCTCCAATAAGGCTTTGGCCAATCCTGAACTGGCCTCACAAAGGGGAAGACAATTCTAGGACAGTTCTGTCCGGTAGAAATAGAATGTGAGCTGCACATGCAATTTACAAAATCCTAGTACTTCTACTGAGAAAAGTAGAAAGCAACAGGTGACATTAATTATAACAATACATTTTTATTTAACTAGATGAAAGATGGTCTTACTAGGTCTTAACTAGATAGGTCTTAATAACCTATCTAACAGAGGAAAATAAACTATCAAACAGAAAATAAGAGAAATAAAACTCACAACACAACTACCCTTTGTTTAATTACACATGTGGCCTAACTGGTTATCTCTAAGACTTCATTATTCTCAGCCTTGAAGAACCCTCAGTGGATGGCAGGGGTACGAGCTCTCTACTCCAGCTCTCTGTCTCAACTCTTGCTGGACAGATTTCAAGGACTTGGATAAGCTGGCTGCACAGAGAAAAGGGAAAAGAAAAAGAAAAAGAAAACACCACCACCTGCAGCTGTTCTTGTTATCAGTCTGTTGTGTTTTTTTTTTGTTGTTTTTTTTTAACCTCTTAGTCCAAAGTTTGCTTCTTCAAGGAAAGTCATGGAAAGGACTGACGAGTTCTCTTGAATACAGGTTTCTGATAACTTTGGAGAAATTATATACCATTGGACCAAAACAAAACAAACTTCCAGGATTTTAATAAGAAAGCTAATATGTCCTTGAGTATCTCTGACTCAACCTCAAACAGAACAGAAATTAATTACATGGGACTGAAATAAATTTTGTATGCCTTTTTATTTACAACATTACTGATTCTCTTGTTTTATTTCCCAGAGTGATGACAAGTTTTAGGTGAATAACAAGTTTACCTGCTATCTACAGGACTTAAAGCTACTGAATCCCACGGGGCCCAATCTGTTATTCACTGCCAATGCCCTGTTACTAAGACTGAAAGCATCCTCCCTGTAGGCCCAGGGACTATCGCAGAAGAGGGGGCGTGTGAGATTGTAAGGGCCAATTCCGAGGGATGGAATTACTTTAGACCCTCCAGATCAAGGAGGGGCACACAGAAGCCTAAACAAATACCACATGAGGGGTTCTGCCTTTCCAGGCCACGTGGTACAGATATCCATCCCAGTCATAAAAAAGTCCCCTGCTTCCCATAGACTTAGAACTTCCTGAGTATAATTGTTTTCAGTTATCGGGTTTATGCAAAGCAGACATAACAAGAAATTTACCAGCCACCTGAGGACAAATTACTAAAGAGACTAAAATATTGTGACACAACAACAGTCTCTAAATTCCTTAGCTGAAATGGTTAACAATGCTTATGTTTGCTACAAGTCTGCAACTAAACCCAAGAATATAGTAACGCAACATTTACAGATAATTCACCAGTTTGTAGAAGCCAACTGGATACAAATTTCTTCTGATAAAACTGGAACTTGTTCACATGGCAAAGCTTTCGTTGCCCTGAAAGGCAACCTAATTACACCTGTGGGTCAAAGTTCTGGGTACAGCAGTCTCAGTGGCAATTTGATTTTTAAAAACCTCTTTTACCCTTTTCCTCTTCAGTTTAAAATGAGCTTTTTTTTTTTTTTCAAGGTTTACATTTTAGATAGAAATGGCTATGGGATCTCCAGGTAGCCTTTCAAATGAAGATACCATAAAAAAGGAGTTTTTCTCCACACAAATAGAAAAAGTTAGCCGGTTTTAGAGTAGCCAGAAAAGAAAAGAGAGAGCTTTGAGAGACTCAACATTTTAACTCTATAGTGGCAGGTCGGCCATTTGAGGTCTGAATTTTCCTTGATGTAATTTGCCCTTTATTAAAAACTTGTGCACAAGAATTGACTAAAACCAGCTGGAGCCCCAGAAAACCTTTCCATTTATACAAATACTTGCAAGTAGAGACACCATAAACCAACTGGGGGTGCCCGGAGGGAGTTGTTTTCCTTGTCTTTCCTCATTTTTAAAGGATTTGTTTCCCATTTTTCTTTAAAAGAAGCGACCAAATTGTAGTCTAGGGTTTACAATTAGTAGTAGTGGATCAGAGTGTGCTGATTGTGGGTGGGGGCTCCGCAGTGTTTCACTGCTGACTGGGTCCCACCCTCTTATGTATACCAGTTTCACTCTTTGGGGGTCTAGTACCTCTGAGAGGGCTCAAAACACTGAGTGATCAGTTCTTACATGCATTTCCTGGATGAGCCTTCTTTTAATTAACTTTGTTGGGGGGTTCCCTGTAGAACTACTCGCACCATGGGGAATTGCCCCAAGCAGCTCCCACTCAGGGAGTGCCTTTCAGCTGGGAAGAGTAAAATGCCTTTTCTCTTCAGAGCTGAGGAACTCAGTCTCTCATTTATCTACAAACAAGACAATTCCTCTTTCACAAATGCACATAAAAGCCAATTGAGATTAATTTTGGAGGAAGAGGCAATGGAAAAGACCCTTTAGAATGCACCTCCAAATCAAAATTAGGATCCCCAACAACAAATTCCTAGGAAAAGAACCAACTGAGAGTAAACCAAGACCAGCAACCAAAGGGAGGTCTGGAGCTTGGAAGGACTTGTCAGTTCCACCCAAGGAGGAAGTCGGAGTCTGGGGGCCCAAAATGGGCCATGTGGTACCTGGCGCCAAGTTCAGGCTACTCCTTCAGGGGTTCTGCGTCTTCTCTGAGCCCCACGTCTGGGTGCCAATCTTGTCAATGGAAAAGAAACCAAACTCTGTAAAATAATTTTAAGAGATTTATTCTGAGCCAAATTTGAGAACCATGATCCAGAGCTACACTCAAGAAGCCTTAAGCAAGTGGAGTCGGTGTGGCGGGATTTCAGTTTGGTTTCATACATTTCAAGGAGACAGGAATTACAGGTAAAGTCATAAATCGATACATGGAAGGCGTACATTGGTTTGGCCTGAAAAGGTGGGATATCTCAAAGCTGGAGCTCACAGGTTACTGATGGGTTTAAAGACTCTTTGACTTGTAATTGGTTAAAGAAATGAATCTTTGTCTAAAGCCTTGGAATGTTTTAAGCTAAGATATGGAAGTCTGTTAATCAGAGACAAGCTCCTGGCCATATGTTTGTTGCGTAAATCAAGGACCTGCAGGTTTGTTTTGCGCGGCCTTAGGCCTGTTAATGAGTTACAAAGGATGTCTCCAAGAAGGGAGGGGGACGTGATGAGGCATGTCTGACCTCCCTTCTCATGGCTGGCAACTCAGTTTTAGGGTATCCCCTTGGTCAAGAGGGGATCCATTCAGTCAGTAGTGGGGTGGGGGGGCCTTAAGAGTTTATTTTAGTTGACAAATGTGTCACAACAAGAAAGACAGTAACAGCTGCCGTCTATTGAAGGCCTACTGTGTCCCAGGCATTTTGAACGTGCTTTATAAGCAGTATTTCATTAAATCCTTATAATAATTTTGTGCTGTAAATGTTATTTTCTCCATTTGTCGATAAAGTAAGGCTTGGGCAGGAAAGTTGACTTCCAGGTCACACTTCCCAAAAAAGCCTAGGTTGCAGCCTCTGCCGTGACCACCAACCCTGGGCCTGTGGCCTCAGAGATTCCCTCTCCCTGATACCCCTTAACTCTCCTGAACTCTACCCCAAGCCTTTTCCTCTGTCTCCCACCCATGGATTACTCAGACCCCTTGGCAGCTGATAATTCGAGTCCCCAAGGCCATTTCAGGCCGTGGCCCTTGTTGGCTTAATCAGTAAAGGCTCCAGGGAAAGCTGACACCTTCGGCTAAAAAAGTTTCTTTCCATATTACCTTGTTCTTGAACCCAGGAATGCAAGAGGGCTCTGTGTTCTGCTTCAGCTGAGAGGCATGTCCGAAAGCCTGAAAGCGCCGCTTTTCCTTGGGATGTTAGGGAAGGCAGGCTGCTGACTTGGTCTCCCACAAGGAACTTTCACCCCAAATGCAGCCAAGAGAGGGTGCAACCAGAAGCCAGCAGTGGACACAGAGGCTTCAGCTGGTCAGGGCATGTTCAGCCAATGAGAGTGGCCGCCTGCCAAGTTTTTCTCACGGTTCACCACTCGCTGCAGCCGCTCACAGTTACAAGTTGAAACAAAGTGGTCAGGGAAGGCCCAACTGCGAAAGGGACATTGGAGCAAAGAGCGGAAGGACCTAAGAGAGTGAACCTTGACTGTACTTGGGTGAAGAGCTTCCCCCGGCAGAGGAAGCTGCAGGTACAGAGGCGCTGACATAGGGGCAGAACAGGGAAAGGACACCAGGAGATGAGCCCCGGTGGTGCCGGGCGAGGGGTACAGTCTTCCAGGTACTGCACTGCTCATTTTCACAGATCGTCTTGTTTAACCCTTACAACACCCCTGAGTTACATGTCATTTTATAAGACAGGAAACTGAGGCTCAGAAAGAGTAAGTGACACACTCAAGGCCACACAGCTATTCAGGACAGAGCTGGGATTCAAACTCCAACCTATAGGCACTGAGTTCGGGGCCCTTGTGGGCCACACCCAACACCCCACCTAAGTTTTGTTTCTGGCCCTCCCCGAAAACTCCAGCCCCTGCTGTCCACGGGCAAGGTCCTCTCAGCAAGGGCTGCTGGGCAGGGCCCCCTCTTACTCAACAATGGCCCATTCTTCTCCAGGGTCACCGCTGGTCCTCCAGAACCCCAGAACTCAGAACATTGCTGTGGAGGCTGCTGTGCACTCCGTGTGCCCAGGAAGGGGCTTCATTTCTGCCCCTGGATTTCTCTGGAAAAGCGCCCAGCTGCCCACGAGTCCTCTGATCACAAGGGAAGCCACAAGCCTGCTCTTCGCTCCTTGAGAGCCACAGAATTTGGGGCCCCAGCCTCACTCAACCGGCTGCCCGAGAGTGACCCGGCCTCCCGCAGGTATGAGCTTTAGTGAAAGTGGCGAATCTGACTGACGGGCCTTGCGCTGGAGGCCTTCCCTCCGCCACTGTCCCAAATCTAAGCGTGGGCTTGGTACAGACAGCTGCTCATCAGGGTTGACTAGGAAGATGTGAAAAAAAAGTGATACCCAGACGCCCTCATCTCAGACCAATCAAATCAGGACCTATTGCGTTTGGTCTTGAACATCAGTAGTTTTTCAAAAACTCCCCAAAAGATTCTAATGCGTAGTCATGGTTAAGAACCGCTGAAATGGACCATGGGGTTTATTATGAGAGTTATAGGAGGCTGTTCGTTCAAACATTCATTGAGCTGGTCCAGGCGCTGTTCTAGGAGGCAGGAAAACAGATGTGAACAATGGCACCTACATTTAAAAGTTTTAAAAATAAACAAAACAAGGTACACTCAGAAGTAATAATACAAAATACCAAGCAAACAATGGTGCTATGGCAGAGTGCCAGGAGCAGGGGTGAGGTGAGACAGGGCGGTGTCCCAGAAGGAGGTGGGGTTTGAGCTGGGACCCGAAAGATCTTAGGCTGGTGACGTGGGGAAGGGTGTTCCAGGCAGGGGCAAAGGCCAGGACGGGGTGTGCTTGGGGACAGGGAAGGAGCTGGCATGGCTGGCCCTCAGGAGAGGGTGCAGAGGGGAACAGGGTCAGATGGGGATACCGAGGACAGATGGGGTCTGGGTCAGAGCCAGTGGGGCCTGGTAGACCGCAGGGAACAGTTTGGCTGGTGTGTGACAGCCAACCACGGGAGCCTTTGCATAAGAGGAACAATGGGATCGAATTCCTGCTTCAGGGTGAAATCTCCGATTGCTGCGTGGGGGGTGGGCTGGAGGGAAGCAGCGGGGTCGGCCAGGAGGTCACTGCACTGTCTGGCGGGGGGCAGGGGGACAGCGGCGACTGGGACATGGGGCTCCTCTCTGGGTGGAGTGCTGGCGGAGGGGGTATGCCGTTTAGCTCAGCATGGATGTTGGCTATGATTAATCAGTTTCCCATGACTGTCACGCTCCCTGCCCTGAGTGGGGGTTTGGGTATTGATGTTGGAACTGAACTTGGAATTTGGAAGGCTGGGCAGAGTCTGCCAGGGGATGGGGGACCCACAGAGGGGCCACAGCGGGGCCAGGCTAGAGGAGCAGGTACAGGGAGAACTGAGGTCCCTGGCCCAGACAGCAAAGGGGTGGGGGCAGGGTGGCTGAGGGCACAGTGCCAGGGCTGGACCAGAGCAGGGTCCAGAGTCCACAGGGAGCCCTGGGACAGTGCAGAGCTGAGCTGGGGCTGGTGGGGGGGGGGGGGGTCTCAAGAGAAAGAGCAAGAGGGAGGAAGAGACTACTCCTTCCCCACCCCCAGAAATGCAGACACAGTTGTTGACTTCTTTGCTTCCTTCAATGAAATGTCAACTTCTGAACAAAGCTTTCCTTGGTCGCCATATTTACAATGTCCACACTGCCCCCTTACCCTGTAGCTTTCAAATCTTCCCTTGTCTACTTTTTCTCCCCTGCACTTACCATCATCTGACATGCGGTTTCTATCTACTGATCTCATTGACTGTGTTTCCCACTGCTAGGGTGCAACAGGGAAGCTTGTCTTGGTCACTTCTATCTTCCTAGCACCTTGAATGGCATTCAGCATGCATCAAGACCTTAAAAATACTTGGAGAATGAACAAATGAATGAAGGAGTGAGTGAGTGAGTGAATAGGAGCTGTGACTGGTCTGTGAGGCCAGCGGGAAGCCAGACGGCAGGAGTCCCCTCACCAGCCAGGGGGCTTGGTCTCCCTTCTGTGCCACCCGCAGCACTGGAAGCATTCTAGGCTCACGATCCATTCTGTCCAGGTTAGCAGGAAACCTGGCACCTCCCACTGCCCCTTCCCCACGAACTGACCAGGAAGCCCTGGGGGACACTCTGTCCCCTGAAGGTGAGCCCACTATGGCCCCCACTGTCCCCCCTGGCTGGGCTGGGCCTGCAGCAGCTGCCCCGAAGTTTCTGTAGCTCACTCAAAGTCACCAGCCCAGGAAATGCCACCCAGACCTCCCAGAGAGGATCTCACAACCTTGAATTTTGAGGTTCAGAGGGCTCCTTGGCGCTTTTGCAGATCTGGCCTCCTTCTGCCAGGCAAGGGATCTGGGGCACCAAGAAGTTTTGGAAAGGACCGTCAATGGCCAGGTGCACAAAGGCTCTGGGGGGTCCTCACTACCTTATGTGTGCATGATGAAGAAACGGTTGTTCTAGTGATTTTCTGTAGAATAAAAACTAACCTCTAGTACTTTGATGTCTCCAAGTAGAAAAAGAACTTTGAGATGGTTATTGTACTTGCAAATAAATGAATCAATGAACAAATAAGCAAACAAGTAAATTAATTCTAAAAACAAAAGTTCCATCTAATAGTCATCACCCTGTACCAGACTCTGCCAGGGCTGGCAAATGGCATGCTACCTGGCAGGTCCTGGGACACTGTGGGTCCTTAGGGACCCTTAAAGCTGGGCTGGCAGTAATGAGCCCTTTGGCTGAGACACAGATTCGAATTACATGCATCACTCAGCTTTCCAGAAAACCAGGCCATCCACCTGCCCTTCGTGTTTATCTAAACTTGCCTTTGTTGATTTAAATTGACTGTGTGGTTCTCACGCGACAAACCAAATGACAGGATGACCTAGGAGAGGCTTGGAAGACACAAGCACCGATTACAATACACGAGTCTCATTTGGGTCTCAATTTAAACAAACTTAAAATTTATGAGACAGTCGGGGTCATTTGCACACTGTCTGGATATCGGATGATGTGAAGACTTTATTGTTCATTTCATTAAGTATGATAATGGCACTGTGGTCATGTGTTATTTTTAAAAATCTTGATCTTCTAGAGATTCATAATGAAATATTTATGGGTGAAATGCTGTGATTCCTGGAACTGGCTTCAGAATAATCCAGGGCAGCCAGCCAACGAGAATATAAACGGAATAAGATTGGTCACGATGGTGACCCAAGTTGAGTGATGGGTACCTTGGGGCGTACATTTTATTGTCTCACTATTTTTGTATATGTTCAAAATTTCCCAAATAGAAAGTTAAAACTAAACAAAAGAATCATCAGGGAACTTTTGAAACATGTAGCTATCTGGGCCCTTCCTAAGCCATTCTGAATAAATTGGTCTGAAGTGAGACTGAGCATTAGTAGTGCCCTACAATCTCCACAGGGGATTTTAATGTGTATCCAGGGTTAAGAAGAGCTAACCAAGCACCAAATGATCTGCACAGTCCGATTCCAATTATGTTTACAAAAGGTATGTTCACACAGCCATTTGCAACATTTGTGAATGTTCATTCCAAACTGTTAACAGTAGCTTTCTCAGTGGTGGGATTATGGGAGAGACTTTTTTTTTTTTTCTGCTTGACATGTGTTTACTGTATTGTTTGGAACTTTTACAAGCACGTATTGTAGTTGTGACTTTTGGAAGAAAATATTTACACTTGAGAAAACGTGTTCAAAACTCAAATAGGGTACACTGCAAGATAGTGAGCTTCCCATCACAGGAGCATTCAAGCTGGATCTGGAGGAGCATGAAGCAGGGGCCTGGTGACAGAGGGCTTTGACGGGGGATTGGACCAGTCCTCTCTGAGATCTAGAGGCTCACCCTACGACTCTGGAATGGGACCTTATCTCTGCAAAGGTCTCACCTAGTGTCTGGGAAGCCAGGGGGCTCAAGTGGCCTGTGCCTGCTTTGGTGTCCTGCCGCTCCGAGTGGGGCCCTGCTGCTCTGAGCGTTCCCCACGCACTCGCAACTGGGCCTGAGGTTTGCCAAAAGCTGCCTCTTGTCCAGTGCTGCTGCCAAGCTGTGGGCACTGCTGGGAAGGCACTGGGCAGTGCTCGGGCCATATTCACTCGACACGGACTGGCTGGACAAGGAAAGGGGGGTGGTGTGATGCCATGGGGCTGCCATCTGTGTTGATAAGGGCTCTGTTCCTTCTCCCGCCCCTGCAGGGCAGCCATGGAGCTACTCTGGACGCCCCTGCTGCTAGTGGCCTCTTGTGCCTTTGCCGTCCACAGCCTACCGGAGGAGGACACCAGCGTTCCCCTCATCAACGCGACCACGCCCTTGCGCATCCTGGAGGAACACAACCTGCTGGTGCTGACGCCTGCCGGCCTCACCCAGATGTTGAAGGAGACCCGATTCCTCATGGTGCTTTTCCGTGAGTGTCCTCTCCCCCCGTGGTGGGGTGGAGTAGGACAAAGCCTGCCACCTTGCTTCTGGGGGCCTGAAGAGTTTTATATATTGCTCATCTATATAGAGTGCAGGGGATGGAGGGAGGTGTGGCTGCAATATTAAATAGGGTGTCCTGGGAAGGCTTTACTGGAAAGGTAACATGTTAGCAAAGACCCGAAGGTGGTGAAAGAGCAACCTGTGCAGCTATCTGGGATTTCAGGCAGAGGCAACAGCAAGTACAAAGGTCCTGGGGTGAGTGAGGGTGTGCCAGTGTGGCAAAAACTGAGTTGCTGAAGAGTAACAAATTGGTGGCTGGCCCCTCCAAGGAACCAGAAGGGATTAATGACTATCCTGAAGTCCCTATCAGCTGTAAGCTCTTCTGTAGACTGTGAATGGCCCTATGGAATGGGGAGAGGGTTAGTCTCTTAATATTTTTTCATGCTTATCTGAAGTTGGATCTAAAGTAGAGTTTCTTATCCTCAGCCCTATTGGCATTTTAACTGGATAATTTCTTTGTTTGGGGGGGATGGGGTGTTTCCTGTGAATTGCAGAATGTTTAGCAGCACTCCTGGCCTCTATCTATTAGATGCCAATAGCAAATAGCATCCCATTCCCCAGATGTGTCAACCAAAATGCCTCCAGACATGGCCAAATGTCCCCCATTGAGAACCACTGCTCCAAAGGAAGGCAGACTCCAGCTGGCCGTGCTGGGATCTAATCCCCAGCCCCTGCACTCACCGCCTCCCCATCCATCAGCCCCGCCCCCGACTCACAGTCTCAGAAAATGGAACCTGGGCTTATCTGCTAAAGACCCAGGCAAACACTGATTCTAGGTCCATTAGCCATTAACACATCTCAGTCCAGGCAGACAGTCAGGGAGCCACTGCCTATTCTAACATGACCTTGGGTCCCATCTGCCTACCCTGAAACCCACATGAGAGCCTTACAGTAGGCCTAGGCCTTGGCAAGGATGTTTTGGTGCTGGTCACAGTTCTCCTTTCACCAGTGGCCAGAAGATCTATTACTACTAATGATCCTGACATCTCATCTTCCCAGAGAGAACCCGGTCAGGGCAAGACCAGAGATTCTCCACCTCATCCTCATGAAGGCCAATGTTTATTGGGCATTTCTTTTTTTTTTTTATTTTATTGGGCATTTCTATGCCAAGCTTTGTACCAAAGCTTTACACACCTTGTCTTATAATGTAGGAACACTCCAAGGTGTAGAATCGATTAATAACCCCATTATATGAGTGAGGAAAGTGAGGCACAGAGACATTTAAAAAAAAAATAAAAACACCTTTCCTGGGCCACCGTCACTGTAAACCACCATAACTGCCTCTGTTTTATGAGACAGCCTGAGGAATTCACGTTCACCACGCATCCGGGAGGTGGCAGACAATGAGCTGGGTAGAGCGTAGCCTTTGGGGGCTCTGGGCCTCCCAGCAAAGGGCCCTTCTGCCCATCCACGGCCCACAGGTGCTCTGCCCAAGTGCCAAAATACATCTGAATCGACTCCACGCCCCGACCAAACTGGCATTTCCAGTTGACCAGGGCAGCCTGCAGGCACCGAGACCTGGGGGGGTGCATGCGTTCACTTCACCTTTACAAACTTGGATCCAAAGTTCCAGAGCCCCAGAAGTAAAACCAATTTGCAAATTTTTAAAAGACAGAAGCCAGAAACAAGACGATAAGTTTTAAGCAGTGAGTTGAACTCTACGGGTTCTGCTCTGATGGGACTACCTGGAGCAGGGGATATGGGAAACACACCCCCGTCACTCTGTTCCAAGGAAGAGAAACAAGTTTTCAGACCAGCTGGCCAGTGTGGTCAGTTAGAGCATGAATCTTGGAGTCAGCCAGCCTTGGAGTTGGGTGGGGAATCTGCGGCCTCAAGGCCACGTGGGACCCCCAGGCCCTCAGGTTCAGCCCCTCAGCTGAATCCAAACTTCACATAACAAATCGCTTTATTAAAATCCCTTTTTAATTCTGTAAAATTTGGATTCAGTCAAAAGACCGCACTCAAGGATCCGGAATCTATCAACAAATCCCGTCAACTCCTCTTCCAAAATCTCTCTAGACTCAGGCCACCTCTCATCCCTCCATTGCCATCAGCCTGGCCCAAGCCATCCCCACCTCCCACCTGGATTACTTCGGTAGCCTCCAACTGCTCTACCTGTATCTACCCTTTTTCTCCTTTGGTCTAATCTCTAATTTTCATATAACATTCAGAGAAATCCAGTTAAAAAGCGAGTCAGATCGTGTCTGCCTCTGCTCCAAATCCTCGGTTACCACTCCACATTTCTTGGAGGAAAGGTCAAAATCCATTCAATGGCCTGCAAGACCCTCCACCGTTCACTCTCCACCCCTGCTCACTCTGCTGCACGTCCGATGGCCATCTTGTCATTCCTCAAACATGTCCCACATAGCCAACCTCAGGGCCCTTGCACGTGCTGTTCCTCTACCTGGAATGCTCTCCGTCCAGACATTGCTTGCTCCCTCATCCCCTTCCAACTTTATCAACATGCTGCTTCTCAAGGAGCTCTTCTTTAGCCTCCCCACTTCGACATGCGGTTTCCCTGACGCTTCTAACCTCCAACTCTCCTCTTTTCTCCATAGCACTGATCGTCTAACACAGCATATATTCCACTTCTTTATTTTACTTTCTGCCTTCCCCAGTGACAGCAGGGATTTTTATTTGTTTGCTGTGATATCCCCAACCCCTAGAACTGTGCCTGGTACATGCACATCCTGAAAAAGATTTGTTGATACATGAATGCATAAATAAATGAAGAAATGAAGAAAATGGATGGATGCATCCCCATTTCTATTGTCCTTAGGGCCTGTCTGTCTAGCTGTCAGACTCCAGCATTCCAGTTGTCACAATTGCTTTCTGTTACTTCCATTTCAGACACTCAGGGGCACTGGGATGTGTGTGCAACCTCTCCAATTTGCTCCATCATTTAGACAATAATTGCAAGTGTTTCTCTTGCCCTGAACATCTGTCCTTAGAAACTTAGGTTTGGATGCTACATCAGTAGCAGCCCTGAGCCCAGCATGGCCAAGTCCACAAGGAAGCCGGGGAGAGGCTCGCGGACCAGAGCGGCGGGCGGGAGGCCAGTGCCTGCAGGTGATGATGGATGGGAGGCATTGGAGGCAATGATGGGGATACAGCAGGCAGTGGAGGCGCATCGATCTGGGAGGGAGGCGCAAAGTCCCCGCTTCCTGTCCATTGATTGGGAGTTTAATGAAAGCGATCATTCACTTTCGGGTCCCACTGCAGGAGCAGGTGTGCTGACTGGCGGTGGTGCCTGTACCAGCTGTCCTAGGGCCCAGCTCTCTGCACTGTGCTTTACAAAAGACCTCTCTGTTAGACTTGGAACTTGCCCTTAGCAGTGGAGGTGATTTGCCCTTGCTCCAAGTGCTCCAGATGGACAGGGGGCACCGGGGGGTGGCTGAAAAAGATAAAGTGTTCTGGCTTGAAAGGGAATCAATGACCCCCCTGCCCTGGCTCGGTCCACCTGCCTCAGACCAGGGGCAGTGAGGGACCTGCAGTCTCACAATGTTATCCGGAGGAAGAAAAGCAAACTTGGGCCCCTTTGGTCCCCTCCCTTTTAGCCAGAAATGCCTCTCCCACTGCCAAGGTCACGTGCCAGCTTTCTGAGGCTGTTTTCAGAGAAGGGCTCCCCTGCCCACACCCCATCACCCAGCGATGTGAGGGGCCAAGGAGTCCGGAGCGTCAGATCTCTCCATGGACAGCGTCAGGTCTCTTCGATTATCCCCCCCGGGGGTGGGCTCAGAGGGGGCAGGAAAGCATCGTAACCTCCCCTCTCCCCACCCTTCTTCCCGCACCTGGCCTTCCTGACCTGCCTGAGTCCCTGCCATACTCCGTACAGTACAGCGTAACTGCAGGGATCCAGTTTGCCCTGTTAGCACCAGGATGTTCCACCAGATGGCGCCCACGAGCTATTTCTCGCTCTCTTTCTCTGCCCCGCGGTGATTTCTCACCACAGAAATTTTACAAGGATAATAATAGTAGTAGTAATAAAGCACCACGTGGTTACCACGTGCTGGCCACGATGCCAAGTGTTCTACATGCCCAGCAGAGGTCAGAGAACAGGAACTCTGCAGCCAGATCCAGTGGGCCCTTACCTGGCTATGCCTCTCGCTATGCGATGGCATTGGGCAAGTAGGTCATTTTGTTGTGCCTCAGTTTCCTCATCTATAAAATTGAGATAATAATGCCTACCCCACAGGGTTGTCAGGAGGAGTAAATGGCTTAAGACATGTAACATTCTTAGAAAATAATAAGCACTCTATAACTGATTGTTAAATAAATCTCATTTGACTCTGACAACTCCATGAAGTAGCTGCTAACATTTTCCCCATTTTATACAAGAGAAAAGTGGAGTTTAGAGAGATTAAGGTGCCCAAAGGTGTCTTGTTTCCAATGGTACTGACTCCAAAGAATCCTGATGTACATCTCCCAAACTGTCCAATTTCATGAACCATTGTGTCTCACATCTTGTCACATTTGTGAAAATTTAGTGGTTAACAGCTGAGAACAAGAAAGGCCCAAGAGCTAAGAAAGCCAAGCACAGGCTCCACCTGGGGAGATGGGGCGGGGGAAGAGGCTCTCACGAGTTCTGTCTTCACCCTGGCTCTTTCAGACAACCCTTCCTCAAAGCAATCCAGGAACATGGCTGAGGAACTGGGCAAAGCCGTGGAGATTGTGGGCAAAGGCAAGAACGGGGTTGGCTTTGGCAAAGTGGACATCACCGTGGAGGAGGAGCTTCAGCAGGAGTTTAACGTTAAGAAGGCCCCGGAGTTGAAGCTTTTTTTTGAGGGCAACAGGTCAGAGCCCATCAGCTGCAAAGGTAAGGGTGCTTGTATATCAAGTTTATCACGTACTCGTGCAAAGCTCGCTTGGCAGCCAGAGGGTGGAGTGGGAGGCTCTGGTCCACATGGCCTCTCAGGGGCCCAGGCTCCTGCCAGCTAGCAGCTCTGCCCTTCTCTAGGGCCTCGGAGCCACCTGCCCTTCCCTCTGCATCCAGCCAGCAGTGGGGTAAGGAGGCTGCAGATTGCCATGGGTGCTGTTTACTGTCCTTGCCTAAAAGTGGGGAACATCACGTCTATTCACATCCCATTGACCTGTAGTCTGCTACATGGCCCCACTCAACTGCAAGAAAGGCTGAGAAATATGGTTCAGCTCTGTCTCATGAAGAAAATGGGTTGTGGTGAATACACAGCCGCCTCTACCACAGCTTGCATCTCAGCTGACGGGCTCCAGAGGCACCCGGAGGTGGGAGGGTGGGGTGCGATGGCTTATCAACTACTGGAGACCAGACATGAAGTTCCTAATTCTACCTCCCACCCCCAATCTGCCACTTTAGAATGATTTTGACAAGGTCCCAGGCCAGCAAAGCTGTAGTCAGCCAAAAAGGAGTCTGGGAGATAAAGGAACAAGAAAAGTCTGGGATGAGGTGTCTACTAAACACTTTAATTTCTGTCCTCATTCATTTCATTCATTCATTAACTCATTCACCTCATCAACACTCATTTGTTGACAACCTATCATGTGTCGAGCCCTAATCTGATGTCTAGGATATTTGGAGAATTATGGGCTGCAGTGTGGTTCATCGTAGGTCCTAATTTTGAAAAAGTTGCACATATGAATGCATGCATGGATGCAGAAGGGATGGATGGATGGATGGATGGAAGTAAAAACAGATGAACACAGAAGTGGCCAGCACAGCCCCTGCTACGCTAGTAAAAGGTTCCCGTTGTATATGTGTTTTACATATATATAACAATATGTATCGTTGTGTGTGGATATACATACTGAGTCTCCGGAAACGGAAGAAATGCACTGCCTTTCACAGAGTCCAACACATAGCCGGCTTCCAATGAGCGGGACTGAGTGTTGCAAGAACCCTAAGCGCAGCGCCTGCAAGATGCCTTGCAGTTCTCAGAATGGACACAAGAGGGCAGAAGAGACCCACGACTGACCCACAGCGAGGTTCTGCCAAAGAGAAACCCTCGAGGCCGTTACCTAAGAGACGTGGCAGGGCCGCGGCTCCCAGCCCCAGCCGGCCTGTGGGAAGGTGGTGCGTGTGGGGAGCACGAAGACAGATGGGAAGAAAAGGCAGGAACAGTGAGAGAAGCAATGGAGCCTGCTGCTTCCTGCGGATACTGAGTGTGATCCTCGACGATGGGGACCCACGGAAACCAAGCCAGCAGCTCTTCGCGGTGTGCTGGCTTTGGGGAGGGCTGCGAGGAAGTGAGAAGCCCCAGGTTACTTCATAGGAGCCCGTATCTGCCCATGGGGTGGCTCAGTGCTGGGGTAGCCTCCCCTGCTGAAGGACAGGTGAGACTGGACTGCACTTAGAGGCGACAAGCTGACAGTGTGTGGGGCTGGCAGAGAAGGTCCCCAGGAACTTTGACCTCTGAGCCCACTTCAGGGAAGCAGGACAGGAGCCAGTGCCTGGGACCTCCTCTGCCACTAAGGAACCTTCATCACTGTCTCGCCCAGGAAGTCTCCCCTGATCCCGGGTCGGGGTGCCTGCTCCACTTCTGCGGTCCCATAGCACCTGCCCTTCCCCCGTCAAGCCCTCACCACACAGAACTGTGTCTGCCACCCGTTGCCTCCTCTACTGAGGGCATCACAAGGGCAGGAGCTGATCTCACCCCCATTCCTGGGTCCCCTAAAGAAGCTGCCGGAATTGGCAGCACAACCCTCTGGACCCAAATCCTCACTTGCGTGCCTGTGAAGCCATCACTTCCTCTTGCTGCACCTCAGTTTTCTCATCTGTAAAATGGAGACAGTGAAGATATCTTCCTCCTAGGATTGTTGGGAAGATGAAATGATGTTTGCACGGCACAGGGTCTGACACATACCTGCAGCATACTCTGTGTTCCAGGCACTGTTCTAGGCCCTTCTCGTATGTCATAACATCCTAGTGTAGGAGGTGCTACAGATGGAGAAACTGAGGCACAGAAGGGCAGAATAACTTCCTCAAAACTCCCCAGCTAGTAGTGGTGTGGTCAGCAAAAGTCTTCTGCAGAAGGCTAATGTTTTGGGCTCTATGTGCCAGACAATCTCTGTCGCAACTACTCAGCTCTGCTGACGGAGTGGGAAGCAGCCATATGTCAAAATATGGGTGTGGCTGTGTTCCAATAAAGCTTTATTTATAAATTCAAACAGTGGGCCAGATTTGGCCCGTAGGCTGTGGTTTGCTGAGCTCTGCTCTACATTGAGCTATACTCTAAGAAAATGGCAGATGTGTTTGTGATTATTTTCAAACTATTAGTTTCCTGACTCTAGTCCAGTGCCTGGAACAATTAGGTTCTTAATAAATAGAATTTGAGTTTGAATGGGATGAAATTGCAAGGGCCCACTGCAGGGGGCATGGGGCAAGGAGCCAACCCATATTTCTACTGGGCATGCTTGTTGCCCCCCTTCCTCAGTGTCACTCCAACCAGGGAAAGAGGCAATGGGAAGCCGACTTGGAGCCGGGGCTGGGACGCAGGCTGCCTGGAGATTAGGACAAGCGCAGGCTATGGGAACAAGCCTTTTAGCCCTGAACGCCCAGTTTCTCATTTTCTAAACAGGATGAATAATGCCAGTCCTGCCCACTTAACAGGGCTCCTCTAAGCTGAGAGAGGAGACAGTGCCTTACAGATGTCCTGCGACGTGGCTTTTACGAAAACTTCTCTGTGGAGGCGGGTGGGATGTAGTCCTTGCTGGGTCAAAGCCCCATCCTGTTCTCTAATCTCCAAGGACTGAGGGTGAGCGATCTGGCCTTGGCCACCTGGAGGGAGGAGACTGGAACTGCCTCTAAGTCCTCTATTAATGATGCATTCACAGCTTGTGCCTGAAAACATGCAGCCTAGCTCCGGCTCTAGTCAATCATTGACACAGTGTTCACACCTCAGTTGTCACTGTGTCCTCTGGCTCCGAGCCAGGCACCAGAGGAGGCATCGTGCCTGCCAAGGGCAGTGCCCGATCTTCAGACACTCAGAAATAAACAATTTGCTAAGTTCTTCACTACTTCAGTCCCGTGGAGTCCAGAGGGGCAAACAGAGCCCACACATCCCACAGAACACGGCCCAAGATCAAGTTCCCTCAAGCCGGCTTACCTAATGATTCATTCTCCTCATTCATTCATCCTAGAAACATTTCTTAAGCACCTAGTATGTGCCAGGCATTATAGGAGCTACTAGGAGCTCACATTGAACAAGCTAGCAAAAAAATCATATTAATACTAATTTCATAAAGTGATAGACTCAGTGAAGGAAATAGAACAGGTCACAAGATTGAGAACAATTGGGTAGGGGGAGGCTAAGAGAAGAGCAACTTGAGGGTCAAAAAAGCAGAAGGCACCGCCCTTGAAGAGCCGAGGAGGGGGCAGCACAGGCCGAGGGACAGGCAGGTGCCCGAGCCTGGTGGGTGTCCTGCAAGATAATCATGTGGCTGGAGTGTGGATGGGGAGAGGGTGGCACAAAGTGACATCACAGCAATGGTTCTGATGACCTGAAATTTAAACTCATTTGGAGGATTTTTGTTCACCTTTTTTGATACTGTCAGAATTTTAAAACGGATTCCTTTCAGGGCACGTACTTATAACATACGTTTGCCAGACGAATGCCTATAGCAGAAACAGTTTGTTTCCATATGTGCCTGTTTTTTTTTTTTCTGTAAAGGTGGCTGGGAACACTGTGGAAATAGAAGCTTGGCTTTGGGGCTGAAATCTCAGGGGAGTGGAGGACAGCAGGGTGGAGGACCACGGTCCGAGGGCACATGAAGCTCCTCCTTCTGTCTCTTGAAGCCATCACATCAGCCTCATATGAGCTTCCGTAGCCTGACTCACTGTGGGTTTTAAATGGCCTTAACTGTGTCTGCTAACGCTGAACATGGCCTCTGCTAAGACCAGAAACTCTGCTCCTGGCCGCATACCCAACAGAAGTGCATACAATGTGCCCCCAGAAACATACATGAAAATTCATTCATATTAGCCCCAAACTGGGAACAACCCAATGCTCATCAACAGAGAACAGATGAATAAATTGTGGAATACTCATCCAGTGGAGTACTACACAGCAGTGGGAATAAATCTCCACGAACAACATGTATGAATCTCACAAACATAAGGAAACCAGACCTGGCAACACACATGTAATTTCATTTATATGAAATTCAGCAACAGGCAGACTAATGTCTGCTGGTAGGAGCTAGGATAGTGGTTACATCTGGGTGGAGGCCTGGTCGGGGCTGGAAAGGGACACAGTAGGAACTACTGAGGTTGGTGATGTTCTGTTTCTTGATCTGGGTGCTAGTTACACAGGTGTTCATTTTTATAAAAATTCATCAAATTATACATTATAATTTTTGTACCTTTCTACATGTAAATATACTTTGTTATCAGTTTTTTAAAAGGCCTGATGTTCTTAGGAAATGTAAGCAAACATACTGAAAGTAGAGTCTTTTGCAGTTGATTTAGTAACTCAGGGTGCATTTCACCAAGCCCCTTGCACAGCAATGTGTCCTGCCGCAGGGCCTTTGCACAGACTGTTTGCTCTGCCTGGGCCTTTCCCTCTCCTTACTGCTTCCTGGTTAACTCCAATGCATCCTTCGGTTCTCAGCTCATATGTGATTTCCTCCAAGAAGCCCTCCTTGACTTCACAGTCTAGGTCAGCATCTTTGCTACAGGGGCTCATAGAACTTTGATTTCAAACACTTCCTTTGGGTGTGATTATACACTTGTGTGTGTAATTGCTTGATTATTGTCTTCCTCAACAGAATGAGAGCTGTGAAACAGTGGTAATGTGTTTGTTTCTGCTCACCACTATATCCCCAGGACCAAGTATAGAACTTGATAATAACAGGCACTTAATATATAGTCGTCAAATAAATGAATGAGTGAAGGAATAAATGAGTGAGTGAATGCCTAAAGATCTGTGGATGTAGTTCAAAGCCACTCACAACAAATATTGCTTTGTCTCATAAACTCATTTAAAATGCTCCATTCTATTCCACAGCAAACATTGATATGAAATACTATTTTACCTTACTTGACATCATGTGAAATTGATGATCGCAGGAAACGCACGTCCATCCGTATGCAGACCGTTATGTCTTCCCAGATAAGATATACATGTCCTAATTTTAGAAGCTAAGACTTCCGTGTGCTTGGCACCTCCCATGTGATAGCTAAGAAATGGAAGTCAGGAGTCTGTGGTCTTAGAGGACATTTGGGATCTCAGCTAAGGAATGGAAGGCATTTTCCCAAGGTTACAGAGCTGGGTGGCCTTTATTTTATATTTTATTTAAATTAAAAAAAAATAAATCCATTTCCCTGTCACCCTGGAGGGCACATAAGAAAAGAAGGCTGGAAATGCTATCTCCTAGGCTTGATTCCCCAGGTGTGCTAGTTTGGTCACTGTTGGCAAGTTGAACCTGGTTTTCCTCATCTGCAAAATGAGGAGAGTTCCTATCCTATAGGGTTGCTGTGAAGATTTCATACACGCAAAACACTCAAAGCACAGTTTCTGGCCCTTGGTAAGCGCTCAGTAACGTTTAACTGCTAGTGTGCGTGTTCATGCCTTGGAGCTTGGGGGAATGAAGGAAGCAACCTTGGCCTTCAAGGGGTGGGAGCCCAAGACGAGCCTCATTACACTTGGGGAAGACAGACCTTGCTCCAGTTCAAGAATACACTTCTGTGGGATCCACTTGACTGTGTCTCTCTCCAGGAGTGGTTGAATCTACTGCCTTGGTCGTTTGGTTGAGAAGACAAATCAGCCAGAAAGCATTTTTGTTTAACAACAGCATGGAGGTGGCCAATTTTGTGAAATCCAGGCACTTGGCTATCATTGGCTTCTTCCAGGTACGGGGGTCTGGAGGCGGGAGGAGGCTTTCTCTGTGGGGGAGAAGTACTGTGTCTGGGAGCGGGTGGGGTGAGGAGACTCTTCCATTTGGGTTTTCCCGTCCTCAATTTTACCCATCTAATGAGCTGGTTTTCTGGGAAAGCTCCAGGGTCCAAATGCAGAAAGAAAAAAATAAAAGCTGAAGTGGTCAGACAAGCTAGCTAGAAATGTAGACAGGAATGGAGAGAAAGGAGAGGAGATTGACATACACATTTAATGAGTTTTCATAGCATAAACCAATCTTTTTGGGATCCATTTAGAAGAGTGGTCCACAACCTTTTTGGCACCAGGGACCAGTTTCATGAAGACAATTTTTCCATGGACAGGCGTGGGGGATGGTTTCAGGATAATTCAAGTGCATTACATTTATTGTGCAGTCAAACCTCTCTGCTAATGATAATCTGTATTTGCAGCCGCTCCCCAGCGCTAGCATCACTACCTCAGCTCCACCTCAGATCATCAGGCATTACATTCTCATGAGGAGCTGCAACCTAGATCCCTCCCATGTACAGTTTACAGTAGGGTTCAAGCTCCTATGAGAATCCCATGCTGCTGCGGATCTGACAGGAGGCGCAGCTTCTGCATTGATGGGAGCCATGGGAAGTGGCTGTAAATACAAATGAAGCTTACTCACCTGCTGCTCACCTCCTGCTGCGTGGCCTGGTTCCTAACAGTCCACGGACTAGTACTGGTCCCGGGCCCGGGGGTTGGGGACACTGAATAAAAGGATATCTTATTTTCTGGTTTGAGAGCCATTGTTCTCTAGGATTCCACCAAACTGCCAGCCATGCTTGAGCCAGGCCAGTCTCTCTTCCTAACCTCTCTCCAAGCTTCCCCATATATTAAAACCAACAACACATTGTAAACATGCACTCATTTAAAAATACACTAACCCTCATCATAGGTGCAGCAGGGGAAGATATTTGGGGAAGAATATAAATAACTTAGATATAATAATGCAATGTCTCATGATAGCTTTTTATTGATTTTTTGTATTTATAAATCATTTGCAAATTGTTTTTGCTTTTGGAGAATGCGTTTTTCATGTGTCTTGACTCATTTACTGTAAACTGATGACTCCTCTCCTCCCCCAGTAGAAGTTAGAATTTTGGTACTATATATACACATGGGGAGAATATGTCCCTCTCGCACCCCCACCTGCCACTTCTTTGAGAGTTGGTTTTGTTTTTTTTTTTTTGGCTTTAATTTTCTTTCAAGCTAAAGAATGAGGGCTGAAACTGTAGCCATATCTTGATACTAAGTTCGCCTTTGGTATTACATATGGTCAAATTAATTGCCTTTTCTGAAAGCAACTAAGAAGGAAATGTTTTAAAAAATTGTCTCAATCCCTGGGTCAGAACAGCCTTTAATCTCATAATTGAAAAAGGTCAAGTGTATCAATTCTCTCCATTGATCTTTGAGGATTTGCTTATTTTGGCTTTAGTCATAGCCAGAAAAGCACTCTGGATGTGGAATACCCATGCAAGTGGATTGAGGTGACCCAGCAAATCCCCACAACTTGGGAAAGTGAAAAGACAAATCAGCTACCATTTCCATCTTCCCCTTAAATAAGCCAGACACATGCTTTCTACCAAAGCCTTACGAAATGGTCTTTCCTAAACAGGATTTAGAGGAAGAAGTAGCAGAATTGTTCTACGACACGATCAAAGACTTCCCAGAGCTGACGTTTGGAGTGATAGCGATTAAGAATGCTGTTGGGCGTTTCCATGTCACCCTTGACAGTGTCCTGGTGTTCAAAAAGGTAGGACTTTGATCCTAGTGCTAGTGAGAGGGGTCTCTAGTTCAAAGTAGTGGGAAGCGCATGGGCTTTGGATGCAAATTCTGGTTCTGCCACTTGTGAGCTCAATGGCATTGGACTAGTTGACGTCTGTGAAATCACAGTCTCTTGATGTTTCCCTGGCCTTTCTTGCCATCCACCATTGTAAGCGTCTCTTTCTTTCTTTAACCAGTAAATGCCACTCATCAAGGCTCACTGCCACCCCCTTTCTCCTTTTGGTCCATGCTTCCCCTGCTACCCTCCATCAGCAATTACCACCTACACTGTATACCCATGACTTGTAAATACCCATCTCCAGCCAGACTTCTCTAATCTCCAGACCTTTATACGCAGTACCAGCTGTCCCAACATGGCCAAGCTCAAAGTCATAATATCCTTTTCAGATCCTCTTCCAGTGTCCTCTTGGTGTGTTTGAATGGGTAAGAGCAGGTGCACTGGAGTCAGGCTGCCTGGGCTTGAAGCCTGCCTCCACCTTGTGCTAGCTGAGTAACTGTGGGCAAGCTACTTCACTTCTCTGTGCTTCAATTTCCTCCCTGTAAAATGGGGGAAATTATAGTGCATAGCTCAATGAGATGTTATGAAGATTAAATAAGTTAATGCATATGATATGCTTAGAACTGTGGCTGGCATAGCATGAGCTCTCTAATAAGTAGTATTAGACCATTGTCATGACCATCAAAGAGTTTAGACTTTATCCAGAGGACAGCTGGGGCTATGAGGTGTTTAAGCAAGAAAATAATGACATAAAATCAGATGTGTGTACTAACAACATCACTCTGGCTAAAGCGTGTGGGGGGCGGGGGCAGTGTAGATTGTAAAGAAGCAAGGGGAGAAGTTGGAAGTCCAGCAGGAGAGCACTGTAGGAATCCAGGTGAGAGGTTTGGGCTAGGGTGGGATTGGTGGAGATGAAGAGAAGGAGATGGATTAGGTAGCTGCTTCCTTCTTCTTTACTTCCTGACTTGACCCTGAGCTACAGAGAATTATATCCTTCCCTGTGTTAGTCCAGGTCCTTCTGAGAAGCAGTTACCAAGCAGGATTAGACTGCAAAATATTCTTAGGGGCAATGCCTCTGAAGGAAAACAGAGAGTTAGGGGGACTGAGAGAGCCATTGGACCATGATGAAGGTCTGACCCTTTGGAAGGAAGGAGGGTTGAGTGGAAGAATCTTTAACTGCAGTAGAGTTCTAAGAAATTTTATCAAAGTCATCTATCAGGGAAGTTCCAAATCTCCCAGGAACGGGCTTGCCTTGATATCCTTGATGCCCTCAGTTACTGGCTGAGAGTAGGGTGTGAGAAGTTGCTTCATCTCAACACAATTATTTTGATGGATTTCAGAGCATGACAGCTGGGGTTGTCAGTCAGTTACACTCCCTGTCTGCACAGATTTGAGATTTTCATAGCTGCTAGGTACCCAGATTCCATCCACAGACTAATCTGCCCAGCCATTAATTAAGTACCTAAATTATGGACTACACCTGCTACCATCTCTCTCTCAGTGTTTTTCTTTTATCCAAAAGGAAAATTGTACTATTTATATTTATTAAGTGCCCATATCATGGAAGCTAATGCCCTCCAACATTTTTCTCCTTTTGTCTAAGGGAAAGATTATGAACCGCCAAGAGCTTATTAATGACAATACCAACAAACAGGATCTCCTTCAAGTCATAAAACAGCACCTCACAGATTTTGTGCTTGAATACAACATTGAGGTCAGCGAGCAAAAATTTACCCAAGAGAAGGTAGCCGGGGCGGCTGTGTGTGCTTGGGATGACATGTTTTCCTTAATTTCAGAATAAGGATCTGATTTATGAATTGAACATCCTGAATCACATGCTGCTCTTTGTCTCCAAAAGCTCGGAGTCCTACCCTATCATAATTCAGCATTATAAACTGGCATCAAAGGAATTCCAAAACAAGGTTCGTACAATGTGCCACCACTCTTTGGGGCTCTCGGATGGGCATCCAAGACCTGCAGACCCTGAGGTCATTTACCTGCCCTTCTTATTATCAATGAAGTCAGGAAAGATCTGCATACCAATTTCCTGATTTGCATATCAGTGCTACATATTATTTACTATTTAATTTTTAATCAGTCTCCTCCATTCTTTCTGCCCACTCTCTCTTTCTTTTTGTTGCCAAATCTACCCTCGTTCTTCATTCATCTTTGTAATAAGTAATAACTATGGGAACATGGTGTTTGCCCGTTTTCTTGATGGACCACGCTCTACCAAGGAGTTGGTGACTAGTGTGATAAAATTTGGCCTGAAGGTGAGGGGGAGAAAAGACCACACTGTTCCCTGACTTGCTACAATCACCCAGGTCCCAGCTGAAATACTACCTCCTCCCTTCTCTTCCTGACCACCCTATGTAATCTCCAGACCTGGACACTTCCTCTCTACAACAAAGCCCTGTGTTATTGTCTAATTGGCACCCAATGCTGTTGAATTTAAAAGTTTGTTTGCTCATTTGTTGTCTATCGTCTCCACTAGAACTTAAGCTCCTGAGTGCAGGGATTTCGCCTGCTTTGGGCAGTGCTGTATCTCCAGGGCTTGGTAAAATGCCTCGCACATAGTAAGCACTCTGTGAATATTTGTTTAATGAATAAGTGAATGAAATCATGGATTTCCTTGATAGAATAATCTTGAATAAAAATGAGTCAGCAGGTATTGAACGTTGTCTACCTGTGAGTCGCTGAACCAAGCCTTTACATACATTGTCCTACTTAATTCTCACAGCAGCCCTCTATGGTAGGTACTGTTGTAATCACCATTTTACAGAGAAGGAAATGAGGGCATAGAACCAGGATGGGAGCTCAGGACTTCCTGACTTCCTAAAGTTGTGTGGACGGTGCATGGCACAAGGATGCTGAAACCAGGTTGGTGGCTGCCGCCCGTGGTGCATTTGGGTGCAGGGCTGCACCTGCCCGGAGAAAGGCGCAGCATAGACCTCGCCATTTGCATTCCTTTAGTCCACAGCTTTCCAGCAGTTTCCCTCCCTTGGTGAAGGACCCAGAGAGACACAAGTTTCATTTAATTTGGCAGATCCTTTTCATCCTTGTGAACACAGATGAACCCCGAAACAGACGTGTCTTTGAGTACTTCCGGATCACAGAGTTCAATATCCCATCTGTCCAACTCCTAAACCTGAGCTCCGATACCAGGTACAAAATGCCTTCAGATGAGATAACCTTCACAACCCTCAGGAAATTTATCCTCAGCTTCCTGAGTAGAAATGCCAAGGTAAGTTTGTTCTTGGACAAGGTTTATCCAGAACCTCAAAATCATCCCTTTCTTGTAATTCTGCTGGCTTTGGGTATCTGAATGGGGAGGCAGAATAGAGATCAACCTCTTGGCTCAATGCAGGGAAATCCCCCCATCTCCCCACCTTGAATCTATCCAACTTTTGACCTATCCTGAGCCTATTAATGTTTTAGCTGTAACATGGAGGCATTTCCTTTGCAGAAATTTCCAGTAGAAATATAAGCACCTTATTCTTAAAAAGGAGGCTTTTGTCCTCCTATCAGCTTTGATGTTAAAGATTTACTTGGCTCAAATGTAGTTGCTTGCTTTGGGGGCCAGGAAGGAATGGAAACCATAGATCAATCAGAGATTAGCCTCAAAGGCTTTAGGGACCTCTTGGCTGGATGAGGTTAGAAGGGGGCCTGTTTTGCCAACAGGGAGGAGAAGCTGCAGAAAGGTAGCCATGTAATGCAGCATCACGCACTGTTTATTTAGCACTTGCTGTATCTTCAACTATCCTGCTGAGTAAGGCCACCATATTAATTATTATTATTTTTCCAAACTGGGACACTTTTGAGAGTAAAGGGGCATTCTTTAAAGATATTCTGAAACAAGAGTAAGTTGAGACTCTCCAGGCAAACCAAACTCTGTGGTCCCCTGACCTCTGAGTGCTTCTACTACCTTCCATCTGTTCCCCCTGAGACGTGGCTTCCCCTGCAGCCTGCTCACGCGGAAGCTGTCTCAGACGCACATCATCACGGGCTGAGCAGTGAGGCTGCCGTCCTCCTCGTCACTTCCTAGCCGTTTCTCCTTCTTCCACCTTGGAAAGCCCCGCTTCCTTGCCTCCTGTGCTCGTGGATGTTAGACTGCGTGCTCACACGCCCTGGTTGCTGTCCCTGCCCACATCCCTTCCCCCTGAGGACTTAAGCTTCTGATAGCAGACTTGCCCCCTACCCCACTTGGCCATCATTCCCAGAGATGTCAATATCTAAAACCCTGTTCTCTCTTTTCCAATAGTGGGAGTGTTCCTGCCATCTCAGCCACTTGTTCTCATGGCCACACCCTAGGGAGGGTAGCCCCTCTGAATGCCGGATTTCCCTTCTCCAGTACCCACATGACTATAATTCCTCAGCCTTCTTCTCACGGCCTCCCCTATCCCAGTCCCATTGCATGATCTCTTTAGTGCTCCGTCCATGGACCTGCATTCCACAGTTCTTTGCTTTCATCATGATCTCCTCAACTCCTTTCTCCCCTCCAGCCACCACCTCCCGTACACCCTGTGGTACTCACAGGCAAAATTCCAACTCTGGTTGAACACACTTAACGTCCCCACTGCTTCCAGGCCAATGCTGGAGATAAACAACATCACCATGAGGCTGGTTGGCTTCATGACGTCAAAAACCAAACCTCCACGGACTCTCAGAGACATCCTGGCATCTCTGCATAAATCTCTCTTAGTGTGCTCATTTTCTTAATCTCAGAGTCTGTTCTTCCTCATAGCATTCCTACTGTCACCCTCAGCTGAGTGCTCTGCTGGTGTATCCCCAAGAGAATAGAAGTCTTCATACTGGAGCCTCCTCATTTTCCTTGGAACAGAAATGAGCATCCTTCCCAGGACCTATGAGGTCTCCCTGATAGGACCCATTCCTAGTTCTCCATCATTTTCACCATTTCCCAGCTCCCACACCCAGCCCCCACCCACTTTATGCTCCCACTGAAGGAATATTTAAGTCCTTTCCAGAGCCTGGGGTTGGGGACAGAAAGAAAGAAAGTAAGTTCGGAGCTCTGTCTCCTCCCCAGCCCTCTGGAACCCATTTGCCCTGGTCAATCCAGGCTGACATCAAGTTCATGATCTATCTCACCATTTCAAAGTCTTTCCCAAAGCTCTTGTGAAAAAATAAGAGAAAAACCTTTAGTTGTTTTCAATCAGGGTGGGAAGCCCCAGTTCTGAACCTCTTTCTGGAGACTATTAGATCTTTTGAATTTGCTTCCTAGAAACATCGATCCAGCGAAGACATTCCCAAATATTGGGACCAGGGACCGGTTAAGCAGCTCGTGGGGAAGAACTTCAACATAGTCGTCTTTGACAAGGAAAGGGACGTATTTGTGATGTTCTGTAAGTACCACCACAGAGGGATGGGACGCAATGGGTCCCCACATTACTTTTCAAGTGTTGCTCCTAAATTCTTGGGCCCTGAAATCTCCAAAACCCATTGATGCACCACGCCAGGGGTAGTGTTCAGATACCCAAAAGATGGGATCAAGATGCTATCAGCTAGAATAATGCAACTCTGTCCTCAAAAATCCAATTTTTGGAATGTTGTATGAAATGCCTTTCACATAATCCAGGCCTGTGGCTATTTGTAACAATAGTGCTGATGACCAACATGGTTTGATTGGGTGCTGCAGTGCATGTTAGGTCTCCCTGCATATGTTATCTCATTTAATCCTCATGACATCTTTTTCGGAGTAGCGACTATTATTGCTCCCACTTTACAGATGACTAAACAGAATCTCAGGGAGGTGAAGAAACTTCTTCAGTATCCTGCAGCCAGTGAGTGCTGGAACTGGGATTTGAACTTAGGCAGTCCAGCCCCAGCCCCTACACTCATAAATACGGTTACAGAATTCCTTTGCTTCTGGTTTTATGTGACTTATCAAATGGCCCCTGTGAGGTGGGGACCCCAATTCTTCACGTAAAGGACTTAGTACAGTGTCTAGCACATTGCAAGCACTTGCTAAATGACAACTATTGTTGCTGTTATTTTTTCTATCATTATAATTATTTCTACTGCTCCCCTAAGGACTACTGCCCTTTTCCCAGGGTTTCTAATTTGCATGTGAGAGCCAAAGCCAAAGGCATTCTCTCCCACCCTGAGACACAGAGGAAGGTGACACTGAAGTTAACTTCAGACAGCTCTTTTAACATTTAATGAGCACTTACGATGAGCCAGGCATGAGTTTGCTGTTGACACACCTGCTCTGATGAGGTGTGTGACAACAGGTCTGTTGAGTGTGGCAACTTTCCCCATGACACAGGTCAGGGAACCCCGCCTGAGAGAGGTTAATTACCTGACCCCGCATCACATAGTAAGTAGCGCGGCAAAAAAGTTCAAAGAAAGCTCTGATGCCATCACCTCCTTGAGGGTAAAGCAAGGGCTGGACTGCATCACACAGACCTTTTAAAATCTCACTGACATGGGCTCTTATCCTCAGAGCGAGGCATTTAAGGTCTGTGTGGCTGAATTATCACAATCTGCTGCCTTTCAATGAGAGGCTAGGTGCAGCCTTTCTGTACTTACGTGACACGAGAAGTTATGAGAATGCCCATTTGGCTCTGGTAAAAAAAAAAAGGCAAAATCAGCCTCATTTTCTTGGAAGCAGGGCTGGAGGATTGGCCCCCTGGGGCTGCAGACATTATGCCCCCTCCAGTTCAGACCCAGGACCCGCTGGGCTCCGGGGGACAGCCAGGGCTGCTGCCGGCAGGGGGGATGGTCACGCAGGCACTCGGTCTGTAAATGGGGGGTGATCATCCCGGTGTGGAGTGTCTGGGGTCCTTGAGGCCATTCCTCCCACAGAGCCAGAAACTCTGAGCCCTGAGCTTCAGTGGAAGGACAAACAGGTAAGGTTTGCTTTCCCTCCTGTTGAAGCTGGTCCCTGGTTTCCTCTCCCGAGGTCCAGGTGCCTGGGCTGAACTCAAAGATCAAAGACCTGCCCACAAGAAAGTTCGGGGTTCCCTTTCCAGGGGATAGTTGTACTTGTCACACTTCTTGGGCACATCTGTTCACTTCTTGGGCATGTTCTCCTCCCCTGGACTAAAAGATATCTTATGTTTATATTCATATTCTGTTATGTTATTACTATGCTTGTGCTATAATGGTCACAAGTCAAAGCATCTTGTCTTCAAATCCCATTCGCTCTGCTTAATTACTGGGTGACCTTGAACAAGTAGCTTAACCGCTGTTGGAAAACCCCTGTGCTAGAACTAACACGCACGCACACACACATGCCCATACAGACAGGCGTACATGCTTTTTGGCGGAACAGAAGGAATCCTCTAGCATAAATACCGTCCTTGACTTTCTTTTTCTAATGGAGTGGAACACTATGTTAAAATAATGATTTAAAAAAAAAAAAGAATAGAAGGAAACATTAACATGCTAATGCTAAAAGTGTTAGTGTTTGGATGGAAGGGGATTAGGCTAACTTTTTTTCTAATTTACTTAATAACCATCAGGTACTATGGCTGATATGTACAAATAACCTAATATGTGATTAAAAGAAAGAGGGAGGGCAGTTTGCCAAGCAGCACACGTGAAGGTGTGTGGGGGACAGGGCGGCTTTCAGAGTCTTTCTCCGCGTGGCCTGAGCAATGGCCCTTCTCTTCCAGATGCGCCCTGGTCTGAAAAGTGTACGGCGCTGTTCCCGCTGTTGGAGGAGCTGGGCAGAAAGTATCAAAACCACTCCACGATCACCATCGCCATGATCGACATCACGGCAAACGACATTGAGCTGACGTACCCGGACCGGTACCCATTCTTCAGGTTTTTTCCCACAGACTCTCAACAAGTGAGAAGCTCTCGGGACTTGTGTGCCTGAGAATGTTATGTTATCTTCAGGGACCCGATTTATTCCAGCTGTGCTTTCTACCGAGCCAGCTTCATTCTCAGCTTCAGCACCTGTCATCCTCTCATGTCCCAGGCCAAAGAGTATTTTCCAGTAGCTTCCACGAAAGCTCTAAGACTCACTATAACTGGGTGCTGTTTGCTCATCTGGACCCAGTCACTGTGGCCAGGTGGATGTGGGTGTCTTGATGGTCAGGCCTGGGTTACATGGTTCCCTCTAGAACTGGGGCTGAGCTCTACCCAGACTAAATGGAATATGGAGGAGGGGATCTCCCACGTGACTGTGGGGGACGGGGTGCTACCAGATGAAGGAAGATGCATGTTAGAGACAATGTCTTTTGCACCTTGGGGTTGTAGTCACCAACCGCCACCAGTGGTGATGGAACACACTCTCCAGGCCACTTTGGCATGTGGGGAAGGGTGTCAATCAAAGAAGTGTGAGCCTAGGGCCCTGCTGCTCAGAAGAGTATGGCTGAGTGTGGGGGAGAAGTCCTCACAGTGTGGGTCCATTTCTAATGCAATTGGAATCAAGAGGGGAAGATTCCGGAGGGCAGGCACGACCGGAAGTCTCCAGGCAGACACGGGACACTGGAGAATGGTGGGCATTTAAATCAGGTTAGCGGAGGGGCTGTGCACTACAGGTGGGATGAGTGGGCAGAAGGATGACCACAGCACGATGAAGGAGAGATGCCGTCCTCCTGACGCAGAAGATGCACGTGGGGGAGTCGTGGAAACTGAGGCTGGATTGAGAGGATGGGCTAAGTGCCACGATCTTAAAGTTACCTGAAAAGGAGCTTGGAGAACCAGTGGGTGGTAAGCAGCTTCAAGAGGAAAGGGAACTAGTGATGACTGAGCACTGGCCATGTGCCAGATGCTTTGTAAAATAATAACTATTCTTCCTCCTAGAATAATGATAATAATAGCAAATGCATATGGTGCACCCTACGGAGCCAGGCACTCTTTTAAGCGCTTTACCTGTATTCACTCATTGAATTCGTATAACAACACTATGGGGTAGGTGCTATTACTGTCTCCACATTATAGCTGAGGAAACTGAGTCATGAAAGTTAAGCAACCAGACCACATAGCTACATAATGCAGCCAAGGTTTAAGCCCTGGCTATGTGGTTTTACAGTCCATGCTCTGATCCGCTACATCACAACTCTATAATGGAGGAATTTTCATTGTCCTTATCTTAGAGCCATGGTAATGGAGGCTCAGAGAGGTTTAGGCACCTGCTCAACGAACCCAGGTTGTTAGGAATGTGACCTGGGGTTTACTTATGCAGCAACCCATGAGCACCTTGCTGCCAGAGGCTCCCACCCTGACCCTGTTCTGTTTTCTTCCTAGGCCGTAGTGTATAAGGGAGAACATACCCTGATGGGCTTCTCTGACTTCCTGGAGAGCCAAGTCAAGGCCAGGGTTGAGGATGAGGTAAGGGGTAACAACAACAAAACCCTGGATTATTTTGTCCCACACAGAATTACCAGGAACTCAATTGACTACAAGAGTGTGTGCCAAGGATTCCATAATCTTGTGCTTTCTAGAGATAGTTGAGGATGGATGAACAACCATCTAGTAAAGGTGACTTTACTAGTCACCTTTATTTCAAGGGCACTTACAATGAGCAAGCAGAAATAGCAGACTTAGAAACAACTGGAAAGGCTTTGAGTTAACACACAGCTCCTAAGGTTGCTTCCCTTGGCCCATTCTCCTAAGAAGGTAGCCAGATGTCTTGATGGGATTCTACCCTCTAGCATTATTCTCCTGATGGATGGGACCACAATCTTCCTCCTCCCCTAACCATGCCTCAGTGAGGTCATCTTCTGGAAGGCTCCATCGATATTAGTTGGGACTCTGAGTTGCAAATGTCAGAGACACCACTCTTTGGCTTAAACAACAGTGGGAATTTATCCCACATACCTGGTAGAACATCAGGCATGAGTGAATCCAGAGGGTCAACCTCGCTTTCTGTCTTCCCGTGTCTGTCTTCCTCCATGTGGGCTTCATTCTCAAGCAGTTGCTTCCCCATACAGGGTCAAAGATCACCCCAGAGCTCCAAAAGAACATCCTCCCAGCTTAGAAAGAAAGCACTTACTTCTTAGAAGTCCTAGACAATTTCCTGGACAGGAATCATATTTGCTAAACCTTGCTCATCTGCCCAGTCCTGGAGCTAGTGGTGGGGCCGTCACACCTGTGGACTTAGCGTAGAGGGGAAGAGTGGTTTCCCCAAAAATCCTCTTACCAGACGGGCAAAGCCACACTGGGCACTTTACCACCCAAGCCAAACAGACCTGTAGCATCTCTGAGGACCCTGCAAGCCAAAGACTGATTCTCTCTGGGCACTTCCAAAAAAAGAAGCCTTGTCAATTACAATTACAATTATCACACATTTCTTGTCTCTTTATTTCTTTATCCCCTTCTTCCTTCCCTCCCTACTGTCCACCTTTTCCTTAATAGCTGTTGTCTGTTGAGCAAAATGAAGTGACGGAAGAGGAGGTATTAGCTGAGGAAAAGGAGATACCTATTGTGGAGAAAGAGTTACCAGAACAGCAGTTTTCTGAGCTGGAGAATGTGACCCAGCTGGAGGAGCAGGCTGCAAAGAAGGAAACGGCTGAGGAGGTGGTGGTGTTGGCTAAGCCAAAGGCACCTCCAAAACAAGAGAAGAAACCAAAAGTCAAGGAAGAACTTTAGCTTCTCCGATACCGGGAGGAAAGATGCCAACTTTTCAGGTCCTGGCATCTTTTCTGAGTGGATCTATTCCAATAAAAGTATATATGACTGTTTTGGAGCAGGTGGGGGTTGGATAATAAAGCCCCTGAATGTCTTTGGTCTTGTTTTACTCCATTACCTCTTTTTCCTGGTTGGTGCTGCCTTAGAAGCGCTGTTTGGCCTGAAATTGAGACCGCGCTGCAAGGGAAGCCACACCAGCAACACGGAATCAGTGTTTACAGCATGCTGGGCGTTCATCTAGTTCTCACAACATCACTGGAGGTTAGGTTTCATTAACCCCATTTTATAGATTAGAAAACCGAGGCACAGAGAGGTTGAGCCATCAGTCAGAATCACACAGCTAGAAAGCAGTTGAGATAAAATCCCAGGCAATCTCACTCCGGAGACTGCACACTTAACCACGATGCATATCACCTCCTACCAGGGTAGGGTCCCCAGAGTTTGGCTCAACCTTGCAAATGAGGTGGATTGATTTGCTCACACTGCATTTTGGCACAGTAAGAAAATGACCCAACCACAAACCTGTCCCCACACTTTCACATCTCAGTAAGTGACCCGCTCACTTAAGCAATAATGCCAGAACCATCCTCAAATGCCTTCTTTCCTTTTACTACCATAAAAGTGACTTATCAGTCCATATGACTCCACCCACTTCCTTCCACGTGACCCCACCCACTTCATCTCCACTTCTCAGCAGCAGAAATCTCCTAATTGGTCTCTTTGCTGCCACTCTATTCCTCCCTCCAGCCTCCTCCCCAAACCTCCATGTTCCCATACAGCTGCTGGGGCCATCTTTTAAAAAGCCATAGCCACGAGCACTTGAACCATCTTCTTGTTTAACCCTGTAACAACATCTTTGATGCTTTTAAAGTAAAATCCAGTCTGCTTGTCGTGCCTTCAAGGTCTTGAAAGTCTGGCCCCACAGGTGTCTTCTCTTCCTCCCGCTCTCCCCCTCACTTTCTGGGCTCCAGCCACACTTCCCATCTATTCTTTGAGCCAAATTTCCTCTCTCTGCTCATGTTCCCTCTGCCTAAGTCCACTCCCTTCAGAATACACGCCTCCTCGCACCCCCAGCCTTCACATAGGGGTGTCCTTTTCATTGTTCAAATCTCAGCTCATATGTCACCACCTCTTCCTTCCTGGAGGTCAATATTTGGCAACATCTTATTATTGTCATGTGCAATAGTATATTGCTGCTTCCCCCCTAGCATGTGAGACCCATGAGAGTGGACATATCTATTCCTTGCTATATTCCTATTGCCTAGAACTCTGTTTAGCACATAGTAGATGCTCAATAAATGCCTGTGGATCAAATGGAAAATTCCATATCAGGTGAGAGATGCATGATTCCATAGTCATCCCAAAAGGCAGAACTGCTGACAATTGTGCACAGATCCAATTTGGAGTTTGTATTAGTTTCCTATTGTTGCTCTGAAAAATGAACACAAACTTAGTGGCTTAAAGTAACACAAATTTATTCTCTTTGCATTCTGGAGGCCAGAAATCAGAAATCAGTTTCACTGGGCTAAAGTCAAGATGTCGGAGTTGGTTCCCTGTGGAAGACTCCTTTGCCTTGACTTTTCTAGCTTCTGGCAGCTGCCTGCACTACTTGGCCCATGGTTCTGTCCCAGAATCACTCTTTGTGTTTCATCCTCATATCTCCTACTCCCTCGGACTCGGACTCCTCTTCATCCCTCTTGTAAGCACCGTCGTAATTGCACCCGGCCCACCTGGATAATCGGATAATCTTGCCATCTCAAGATCCTTAATCACACTTGCACAGTCCCTCTTGCCTTGTAAGGCAACGTTCACAGGTTCAGGACGTGGAGATATTTTGGAGTCATTATTCAGCCTACCACAGACTCACACTGCTGATTTGTGTCATTTTGGTAAGGTGACGATACGCTTTCTCTTGAGAAAAGAAGGGCTGTATTATTTTAGGGACCAAGGTCTCCACAAACCATCTGGGGCTCTCCCTTCCCCACCTCTCATGTAAGGCAAAGACTGTTTGTGCCTTTTCAGGCCTTCAGAGCCAGTTCCCACCATACCACCCACCCCTTCACCCAATCTGGCCCATCCACATTCAGAGGAAGCTGGGAACAGCCTGGGGCTCTGGTACTCACTGGAACAAGGTGCCCTGGCAGGGGCAGGTGTTAGCATTCAGGGCACGATGCAAGGTTCACCTGCCTCAGCCTTAAGACCATGTGGCTGGCAGTGGAAGGAGGGGTCCCTGGGGGCTGTTGGGACTAAATCACATGGAACAGAGCCCCTGGAAGACCACGAGCCAGAGAATGGGTGTGCCACCTGCAGGTCTCACAGGTGTAACTAAAGCCTCAGGAGATGGGGACTCAGATAGGTGGGGGGACAGGTGATACTCTTCTGTTGGGAGGGTCTTCTGCTTTGGCTAATTTCCTGCCCTTTTCCAACACACACCAACCTCTCATTCTAACCCTTTGTGTTCTGTTTGATCAGTTTGTCAAAACTCACTACCCCTTAGCTTCACTCTCTCGAAAAAGACCGAAAACCATTTGTCCCTCTAAGGCCTTGTCATGGAATAGTCTTTACAAGGAATGCAGTATATCGCAGGGATAAATCTGAGTGAGATTTGGGTTTTAGTCTGTATTTAGCACTAGCTAGCTGTGTAATCTTGGGGAAGTTACTCAACCGCTCTGAACTTCAGTCTTCTGTGTACCACGGGTTGCTGTATTTCATTGTTCGAGACAATGGAGGCAACACTGAGCACAGAGAAGCCATCAGTAAGCGGTAGTTGTCAAGATCATTAAGATCCAGTCCTCTCCCCATGTTTGGAAGTTAAGAGAGAAGAGTGTTTCAAGAAGGAACAGCTGGAAGATTAAGGTTCATTCAAAAACAGCTATGTATTGAGTACTACCCTGGAAGTAAGATAAAGAGAAAAATAGTGATTGAATTTGGCAACGTGAATGTCTTCGGGGATCTTGGTGAGCAACAAACCAGGAGACGCCACTGAAAAGACAGTTTGTTATACCGCAGATCCCAAGAGGTGGGGGCACGTCTGGTCCTGGGAGAGGAAGCCCCCAGGGCAGCACTGGGGTTGGTTGGTCAGGAAGTAAAGAGAACAAGAAGAAAGGCACATTCACAGATAAATTGTTTGCTATCTGTAGTAATTAGCTAGCCCTGGGAGGGGCAGTCCCTGCGGGTCACGAGACCCCAAGATGTGAAAGCATCAAATACAGAAACTGGAAAACATGGTTATTACACTTATTAATAGATTACAACCCAAACTCCCCATTTTCCTGCCTAGGTCTTTGCCCCAGACAACTCCAGATGCTGCCTGGGGTTCACCCTCCTTAAATCTTTAAAGACACCCAGACTAGGGTTTGGACAAGACCTCATGAAAAAGACAGAGGATATAAACAACTAGCTCAGGGAAAAAAAAAAGAAAGAATAAATGTAAATAAATGAAGAGATGATAATTTCTCTTTTCATCAGGGAATTGCAAAAGTGAACAACAATGAGATATTTCTCACTTATCTTTTTGGCAACGATGAAAGAAAGTTACCAATGCTCAGAACCCGTGAGTAGTGTTGGTGGGATTGTAAAGTAATTTTTAAAAATTTCTCTGGGGTGCTGTTTGGGAGCTCTTTGACCCAGAAATTCCACTCTCATGACATTATTCCAAGGAGATGACTGCACCAGTGACGATGGGCTCCCTACCCCTGAATGAGACAGAATGAGCAAAGTCCTAGAAAAGTCAGCACAGGGTCGTGGTTATATTTCCTGTTCAGCCCAAGTTCACAAGCATTTGATTTTTCTTAACATGATAATGTCCACTCTTACACTGATTTTTGGATTGCCAACTATGTGGAACTGGGTCAGGAGACACGGGTTTGAGCTCAGGCTCTGTCATGTTCTAGCTCTGTGACTGTACAACAGCAAACTAGCATTTGCAGGACTTCTACAAACACAATCATTACTATGTGTCTTTAATTGCATCATCTCCTTTAAACTATGACAACTCTGGAAGATGAGTATTCTCATTTCGTAGATGAGGAAACTGACCTCAGAAAGGTTAAGAAAATAGCCCACTGGCAAACAATAAACGGCAGATCCAGGATTCAGATTGACTGACTCCAAAGTCAATCTATTTAATCACAAAGTTATTCCACCTTCCAAGGGACCTCCACTCATTAGACTTCAGATTTCTTGTTTCACAGAGTAGGTCAGGTTCAATGATGTCTGAATTATCTTCTGGCTTTGACCTTCTGCCATTATCAGCTCCCCTCTTGCTCATGTCTGGACTACGGGTGGTGGCTGATCCCATGAGGATGGAGTGTTTCAGAAAGGTGGTCTCTCCAGGACAGGTGCACATCCCAGCAGGGGCAATGAACATCCTTTTTGTCCTCATGCAGCCTGGCTTCAGATACTGGCTGCTGCCTGGCTCCTTGGGTTCACCCTGTCCTTGTCAGTGACCAAGAAAAAGCTCAGCACCTTGGCACTGTTTTGCTAGTTAATATCTAACTAAGGAAATTACCTAATTTCTAACTAATCTCTTGCTGCCAAAAGATGCAAAACAGAGTCCTTGTATTTCCGGGCATAGGTGTGACCCCTAATGTCAATTATTTGGGATCTCTAACTATTAGGAAAAAGCACAACAACGACCTCACAGCTTGGAAATGGCAAATATTATGCCAAAAGGAAAAATATTCCACCCCCCAAAAAACAATCTCAAGAAACAGAACCAGAGAATAATTGGAGGAGAGACTGTCAGCCTGGGGCAAATGCATATGTGTATATATACACATATGTACGAGCACACACTTGTGAGCAGAATCATTCTACCTTCCTGGCTTCAGGTAAGGCTGTCTGTAGCTGCCTTCTCCTAGTTCAGCTTCTCCCCTGTTTTCTGTTGGCTCCCATTCTATTTGGGATGGGGAGGAAATTAAGAGTATGGACACTGGGGTGAGACCTGGATTTGGGTCATTACTCTGCTGAATATTGGCTTTATGATCTTTGGCAAGTCAGTCTTCCTCTCTTTGAGACTAAGTTTTCCTAATAACAATGACCACTATTCTTCCATTCCATCAATGAAGGTTAGTTACACACCTATCATGTACCAGGCACTGGAGATACAGCAATGAACAAGAGCGTTTACTATGTGCTGGGCCCTGCTTTACATGGATCGTCTTACTTAATCCCAGTGACAATATGCAGTCGATTACTATTCATCGTAGTGTTTTTCAAACTATAAGTCACAACTGAAATCATGAAATCATTCCCTTTGTGGGTTATATCCAGAATTTTCTTTTAATTAAATAGAATATATCAGCAAGCAATGCACACAGTAAGGATAAGAATTGTTGTATAAAACTTTTGTTTTACTTATGCATGTGTGCACACATGCAGGCGCTACTGCACTGGTTCATGACATAAGATGCTTTTCTTATGGTACATCATGGTCACAAAGGTCTCGAAAATATTGCTCTGGAACACAAGTTCTTTGAGCACAAGGACATCTTTGAACTGAGCCCAGCCCATTGTAGATACTCAGTTTGGGTAAGCAATGATCCCCATTTCACAGATAAGAAAACTGAGTCTCAGTGAATTGAAATACCTTGCCCCAAATCACAGTGTTAGTGATTGGTAAAACAGGGATTTGAATCCCAGTTGCAGGCTCCAGCTCCCGCATACTTAAGCACCATGCTACCCTATTTTGCTGCTGTAAACATTGAGTGAAATAACATGTGACTACTCTAGAAACATTACAATGCATTATGAAGGTTAATTACCTCTCGTGTTGGTTATCTCAAGCCACTTCTTTACAACGCGTGAGCTGCATGAAGTTGCACAGACTTTGTCACGTTCATTGTTCTCCTTGGCACCTAGCTCCCTGTTTGGCACATAGTAGCTACTCAATAAATGTTTTTTGATTGAATACGTGGATCTGGGTAAGTTGGAAGCTTCCAGGCAGAAGAGAATCAGGAGTTGGTTGCTAAAAATCCAAAGGTGCTTCCAATAAGGTGGTGAGTCCAGAGCACTACCCCATTGTGCTACTTCCTGCTCCAAATGAGAGACTCAGTTCTTCAAAATGTGCAAGATGCTGAGACTTGGGGAGCCCCAGCTGAGCTGTGGGTGTGGGTAAACGTGGGGCTCCAGAGGGGAAATCCCCACCAAATCCAGGGCTGCATCATGGCACAATTTTTATAGTCTCTCTATATAAAGGGCACCTCCTGGAGCTGTACAGAATACAAGCAAAGCCCTCCCAACCGTGGGAAGGGGAGTTAGATTATGCCTTTGTCCCATCCATCTCTGTTCACAGGACTTCAGGCATCAGAGACAGAAAAGAAAACTCAAGGGACCAACCTCTCCTTGCCTTAGGGCAGGTGTTCCCAGGACCATCAGTAGCTTTGAAGAGCAGAGAGAATGGCCCGGTCCTTCTCTCTGATGCTGATGGTGGTGATGACCTCTTGGTTGATCACAGCTGTAGCCACTGACAGCTCGGAAGCAAGTAAGTGATGTGTGTGTGTGTGTGTGTGTGTGTATGTATGTGTGTGTGTGTGTGTATGTATGTGTGTGTGTGTGTGTATGTATGTGTGTGTGTAGGGAACAATGCTGCCCTTTGTGGAGGCAGTCTCAGCCCCTCTCCTATCACACTTGGGATTTTCAAAGTCTTTATTCTAAGTCCACTTCTTAGACTTTGAAGTGCATAGGAATCATTTGAAAATTTTGCTAAAATGCAGATTCTGGTTCACTAGATCCGAAGTGGGGCCTGAGACTCTGAATTTCTAACAAGCTCCCAGGTGATGCTGGTGCTGTGGTCCGTGGGTCACACGTTGAGAGGCAAGGGGCTAGAACACCTCTAAGGCACACAGGCATGTTGTTGGAAGGCCAGAAACATACCCAATCACGCTGGAGATTTAAACACACCCAGGTGGCTCCAAACCTTCCCTTTCAACCTACAGAGGGTTGAAACCCTCAGCCCACCCTGGAGTACTTTGGGGGCACAGCACGTACTATTGTGGTGTCATGGTTAAAATCACACACTCTCTGGTCCTGCCATCTGGGTTTTCATCCTGGCTCCACTGCTTACCAATGGAGCAAGTGGCTTAATCACTCTGAATATCCATTTCCTCATCTTTAAAATAAGGATAAATAAAACACTGATCTTACAAGGCCATTGGGAAGGATTCCACAAGATAATGAACGAAAAGTGCATATCCTATTGCCCGGCATGTAATAAGTGCTTAATAAACAAAAGCTCATTTTTTAACTGTTATTTTTGTAAGGGAGGGACAAAGTGCGACTGCCCTGCCAGGTGCAGTTGGGAAGTTTTCAGAGAGGGGAAACATTGAACAGGACCCTGAAGAAGGTTCTCCAGGCAGGGAAGGGGATCTGGGAAGAAGGCATAAAATGTGCAAAGGCAGGGAAGGCAGGTTCACCATAAATCCTACCACAGTATCAGAAATTCTGTGAATGCAGAATTCTTCCGGAGGTGGGAGCGTAGATATTTTAAAAGATACAGCTTGAAGCCAGTGCTTAACACAGAAGAAGGTGGAAGAATGGTGGACGCTTAGACATCATTGGGGAAGTCTGTTTGCTTGTTTGTTTTGGAGGGAGTCAGTTAGGAAATACGTCTTAAAGGACATGGGTTCCCTTGGAGGCCTTGGAGGAATCTCTGGGTGGCCACTGGTCTAGCTGACCACATACTGAGGCTGGGCTCTTCTGTCTGCAGAGAGGTGCTCTGAATGTCACAGCAATGCCACCTGCATGGAGGACGGGGTGGTCACCACGTGCTCCTGCAAGGAGGGCTTCACCGGTGACGGCCTCGTGTGCGAGGACCTGGATGAGTGCGCCATTCCAGGGGCGCACAACTGCTCAGCCAGCAGCAGCTGCGTGAACACGCTGGGTTCCTACACGTGCGTCTGCTGGGAGGGTTTCCGCCAGACGCCAGGGCTCGGCTGTACCGACGTGGATGAGTGCTCTGAGTCCGGGCTTAGCCACTGCCACGCCCTGGCCACCTGCGTCAACGAGGAGGGTAACTACTCGTGCGTGTGCCCCGCGGGCTACGTGGGGGACGGATGGCACTGTGAGTGCTCCCCGGGCTCCTGCGGGCCGAACCTGGACTGCTTGCCCAAGGGCGACGCGCTGGTGTGCGCCGATCCGTGCCAGGAATACAGCACCCTGGACGAGTACTGGCGCAGCACCGAGTACGGGGCGGGCTATGCCTGCGACACTGACCTGAGCGGCTGGTACCGCTTCGTGGGCCAGGGCGGCGTGAGTATGGCCGAGACCTGCGTGCCCGTCCTGCGCTGCAACACGGCGGCGCCGATGTGGCTCAACGGCACGCACCCGTCCAGCGAGGAGGGCATCGTGAGCCGCACCGCTTGCGCGCACTGGAGCGGCAGCTGCTGCCTGTGGGACGCACCCGTCCAGGTGAAGGCCTGTGATGGGGGCTACTACGTCTACAACCTGACAGCGCCCCCCGAGTGTCATCTGGCGTATTGCACCGGTGAGCGGGCGCCTCCCCGCAGCCCAGTCCCAGGCCCAGACAGGCACTACCAGGGACTGGGGTGCATCCTTATTGATTGTCTTTCTGTCTCTGTGACCCTGCAGACCCCAGCTCCGTGGAGGGCACGTGCGATGAGTGCAGTATAGACGAGGACTGCAGATCGGATAATGGCAGATGGCACTGCCAGTGCAAACAGGACTTCAATATCACCGGTGAGGCCAGTGGGGATGGGGCGAGTTGGGCAACCTGTGAGCCCTGCGGGAGGGAAGCACTCACGTGTGCAAGGTGGCGGCCCTGGGGGTGTGACCCAGGGAATACATATCCAACCTTAGTAAATAGGGAAGGTTCACTAATACCCGTGCAAACTCACAAGCAGTTCTCTGGGGCTCTCTGAGTGTCCTTAGTTGGCTCCAAAGCTTTAGGGACCTCCTTACCCCCAGCCTTCTTTCTGAGGCCCCCACACCGCAGTGGGCACACAGATCGCTGCCACCTGGTAGCCAAAAGCTACCTGAGCCATGTTCTTACAGCATCGTAACAGGCCTGGCAGCCAGTCCACAGACCAGCTCAGGACCCTGAGCAAGAAATCAGCCCTCCCAGAGCCTCAGGTTTCTCACATCTACAATTATTGAGGCTGGATAATATCTTCCAGACTTCAGTCATGATCTGAGTCATGTCCAAGTATCAATTTTACAAATTTGCTCTATCTAAGTATTACCTTTGCTGTGATCTTTATTATCAACTTGTTTTTCCTCCAATGGACTGAATCCCTTCTTCTTTTACATAAAATTTGGATGTTCATGGTCACAACTGTGTCTGACTGTGGTAACGCTTACCTTAGAAGGTTCACTGTCAAAATAAATACAGTGAAAAGAAGCTATTAAATTCCAGCAGCTGTGTAATACTTCGATAAGATGCTTTTAAAAAATAAATACTAAAAATAAAAAATAACTTCAATTTTTTTAAAAAAGTAAAAAAAATAAATTCTAGCTGGATGTTGTTGCCTGTCCCAAGCTCTCAGCCTGAGGTCTGCTCTCTGGTTAACAGGGACAATAGCAAGCACATGACATTAAAGACATTAGCAGCAAGCTGGGACTATCTCCTTGATGGAAAGAAATTGCAGTTAATTCTTTTTAAAACTGAGATTCAATGTTATTTAATGCTGGGACAGTGAAAGACCCCAAGCCTCCCGCATTTTGTATGCAACCCATCCTTAGGGGAACATGGGACTGGGTGGTTGACCGCTGGGTGCATACAGTGATGCCAGGAACCCAGTCTTGTGTCCCCATCACCCTGGGGACGTGCTGGGCCCCTGAGCTGCAGACACAGACCCCCAATCCTGCCCTCCCCGACCTTTTCAGATATCTCCCTCCTGGAGCGCAGGCTGGAGTGTGGGGCCAATGACATAAAGGTGTCCCTGAGCAAGTGCCAGCTGAAGAGTCTGGGCTTCCAGAAGGTCTTCATGTATCTGCGTGACAGCCGGTGCTCGGGCTTCAACGAGAGAGGCAACCGGGACTGGGTGTCTGTGGTGACCCCAGCCAGGGCTGGCCCCTGTGGGACGGTGATGACGGTATGTCCTGGCCAGTGGGGGGCCAGAGTCAGAGCACTGCCTGGTTCGAGCCCCAGCTCCATCACTTACTAGTTGTGTTAGCTTGGGTGAGTTAGTTAGCCTGGCTGTGCCTCAGTTTCCCCAACTGTAAAGTGGAAAAGTAATAGTACCTACTTTATAAAGATGTTGAGAGAATTGGATGTGTTAATGTGTTAAACTGACTAGGACAACGACTGACCCATAGTAAGCACTTGATAAATGTTAGCTTTGGATAAAGAGGGTGATCCGTGGTGATGGTTCCCCATTTTACAGATGGGGAAAGTAGGGCTCAGACGGCAGTGGTTGTCCCAGGCAGTAGGTACGAGCACTGGGTTCAGAAGCAGGTCTGCTTGGCTCCAGTGGTCCTGGGACACAGGGTCTGTATCAGTGAGGTTGGGAGAACCAGGGCCTCACCCGCAGGGGCCTCCTCACATGGAGCCCGGGGCACGTGCTGTGTGAGTGCAGTGTTGCTTCTCCCACCTCTCTCACCCCCAAAAGGAAAATGGAAAGCAAAAGAAAGGAAGAAACACATTCATTAGTCGTCATTTGCCAAGGATGGCATTTGAGATTCCATTAATGATGACTTGGAAACGGTTTTTAGGAAACCTGGGGTCACAGAAAGAGCTCAGGCTTATAGGTCCCACATACTGTGGGCATCACTCAGTCACTCAGTTACTACGAATCTCCGTCTCCTCATCCCAGACGCAGGAATGTCACAGCTTGCCTCTTAGGGTCACCAAAGGGACCAGTGCAATGGCACAGGAGGAGCCTTCAGCTCAGTGCCTGGCACGTGCCCCGTATTCATGAATGGTTGTTGCGGCTATAACTTTTTATCACAGAGACTGGGAGGGCAGCTCGCAGGTGGCCAGAGACTAATGGCCTTGGCTTTGAAGTCCTACTCAGATCCTCACTCACACCCCTTCCTCCTATCCCCCACCCTGCCCACACAGAGGAATGAGACCCACGCCACTTACAGCAACACCCTCTACCTGGCAGACGAGATCATCATCCGTGACCGCAACATCAAAATCAACTTTGCCTGCTCCTACCCTCTGGACATGAAAGTCAGCCTGATGACCTCCCTGCGGCCTATGGTCAGGTGCGGCCAGAGAGAGTCCCCAGGGCCCCTGGACAGCTCCACCCCACAACCCCTTACTCACGAGGCCTCCAGTCTCCCTGTTGACTGCCACCCATAGGGAACGGGGAGTGGGGGCTGTGAGCCAGGGCTGCCCAGAGGAAGAGCCCAACTAGAAATCCTGGAGTCCACATTCAAATCCAGATTCTGGCACACACCAGATGGCTTTAGGAAGTTGATATGCCCTCCCTGGGTGTCAGTATTCCCATCTGTGAAATGGGTTTATCAATAAATACTTTACTGTCTTTCTTAGAGTACAACAGATGCTCTGCAGAAGCCTATCAAATATAATATTAGAGCCTCTAGCTTTTCAGAGGGGCAGGATGGTTGGACCAGAAAAAAGGAGGGGTCTCAGTCCAGCGTTGCAATGGGACTATGGGCAAATCATAGTCCATCTTTGGACCTCACTTTCCTTCCTTCTCTGTAAATTGAAGGAATTTGATTAAAGAGGGGTTTGCACATTGTGGGCTTTGGAAGTGTCTTGGTGTGGGACGGGGGGAGGTTCCACAGCAGAGAGCCTGCAGGGGTGAGTCAGAGAAGCTCCACCCATACTGGGTGTCACGTGAGGTTTTATTATTTTTATTAAAAGGATCTTGTTGCTAAATAAAATCGAAAATCACAGGCCAATAATGCTCATGCTGGAAAAGATAATAGTGGCAATAAGAACTAGCATTTATGGAGAGCTTATGGGATGGCAGGCATGGTATCAAATGCTCCGTGTGGAACAGCTCGTTGAAATCTTACAGATGCCCTAGGAGGTGCAGGTATTATAGTTCTTATTTCCATTATACTGCTGTGGAAACTGAGGCTCAGAGAAGTTTCAGTAACTTGCCCAAAGTTACAAAGTTTCGTAAGTGGTAGATCTGGGGTTCAAACATCAGGCCCGGAGCATGGACTCTACCGTGACCTTCCCTTTGAGGCTTGCCCATAGTCATGTGACCTTCCCTTTGAGGCTTGCCCGTAGTCATGTGTTCTCTGGGCCAGCCAAGGTCAGCAAAGAGTGCTGGGCACTGGTGAGGGTGCGTGGCTGACTTGGAGGGAGAAGGCTGCTCACTGCAGGCTCTGGCTGGAGTCACCTGGCCAAGTGGGCTCCAGGGAGCAACACATGTGTGCTCCAATCTCTCTCTGTTTCCAGTTGGAAATCTCGGCCTAGTCCAAACTGATACCCCGGTTCTGACCTGTAAGATGGACGTCCACGTTGCTGAGTATTCCTCATGTACCTTATTTCACGAGGCCTCCGTCTTAACAGTGTCCTGTGTGGGACTGGCCAGTGAAGTCTACATCCGTGTGGCTGTTCTCAGTGTGTTTAAAAATAACTCATTTGTAAAACCCCATCTTCTGATGTAGGTGTTGGTACCTCACAATGGAGCCGGGACTCGGGGCTGTAGAACTCGTAATAGCTCATCCCTTTTAACCTGTTCTAAATGGAGACCAAAGAAGGAATCTAGGTGATTCCCTCCAGAATTTGTTTGTTCCATCTTAAAGGCAACAGGGGTAGCAAGGGCCACCAAGTGAGGGTCTGGACATGTTACTCAGGATGTGACCCAGGGAGCAGCAGCATCACCATCACCCAGGAGCTTGTTAGAAATGCAGAATCCGAGCCCCACCCCAAACCCACCGATCAGAACCTGCATTTCAACAAGAGCTGGAGGTGAGCTGCGCGTGCGCAGTTTGCAAAGCAGCGATTGGTGGGTTCCAGTCCTACTGCCGTATAAAAGTGCAAATAGCTGCAACAGGCTGCCCAGGAATGCAGACCAGAAAGGGTCGCCCATCTGTGGATGTTCTCAGCCTGGTCCTCTCACCAGCCTCTCCCCCCTGCAGTGTCCTGAACATCAGCGTGGGCGGGACGGGCATGTTCACCGTGCGGATGGCGCTCTTCCAGAGCCCTGCCTACACGCAGCCCTACGAAGGCTCCTCCGTGACGCTGTCCACCGAGGCCTTTCTCTACGTGGGCATCATCCTGGATGGGGGCGACCTGTCCCGGTTTGCACTGCTCATGACCAACTGCTACGCCACACCCAGTAGCAACGCCACGGACCCCCTGAAGTACTTCATCATCCAGGACAGGTAAGGCAAGGTTCCTACCTGGGGGCCTATGGGTAGACTTCAGAGGAGTCTTTGACTTGGATGGGGGAAAATTACATCTTTATTTTCACTGCCCTGTAGCTGGAACTTAGCATTCCCACCCAGGATGAATATAGGCAACAAAACGCAGAAGTATTAGCAGGACAGGTGACACCGTTTATACTCATCAGTACTTCTCAGTTACTAGGAAGTACTGAGTAGTTACTTAGTGACTATGCTACTATTAATAGAATTTTCACTAGAACTTATTATTTAATGCATTATCAAATATATATGTATTTGCAAATATTTTTATACAATATATATGCAAATATATAATGCATGCTTGTATATCAAATGTTTTAACGTTTGAGAACCATACTTCAATTTAATTAGTTTCCTTTATGATCTTTTAAATATTTTATTTTATGGATTTAAAAACATAATTTTTGAGGAGGGAGGCACAAACTTCCCCAGAGATCTGAGGGGGGTGGTCTATGACTTAGGAAATGGTAAGAAACCTGATCAAAAGTGTGCCCCGGGCAGCAGGCAGCTGGGCACCTGGCTTGGAGGAGGGAGGCATGGGCTCAGTTAGCCAAGGGCCACTTGAAACTGGGAGGATGCAAGTGTTCTGCTTTTTACTCCAGAGGCATTAGATGGCTGTGAACCTCACCGTGAGAAAGTGGTTCACATTTTCATCTACAAGTTGAACAGGTATCTTGGAAGCTTGCTGTGTGCCAGGCTTTGTGGATAGCACAGTAAATAGAAGAGACAAAACCTCTGCCCCCATACGCTTATATTCTAACGGGGCAAGACCCATAATTAAATGAAAGTGAAATATATAGTATGCTAATGATTAAGAGGCCATAAAAAAAGGAGGAAAAAAGAGAGTCATTTGCATTTTAATATTATAGTATGATCAGAGAGAGAGAGAGAGAGCTTCTCTGAGAGACAGTGACCTCTTCTCATTTCAGTTCTCTCAGAATCAGCCTGGTTCCATCAAGGGGAACTTACCCTTAATATCAGATTAGTTGGGTGCTAATCTGATATTAACTTCTGTTATTTGGAATCTCGCTTTGCAACAAAAAGAAAGCAGAAGTCTATTTTATAACCTTTTGCAATTAAGCATTTAATTAAAATTTAAAAGAACTCTTTTGTTAACCATGTATATATTTGTATGATTCTATTCTACTTATGGCAAGTGACACTGGTTTACCATTTGTGCTGATGATCTAAAGATTATTCTAGAAAATCAATGTATTTCAGTAGAAAATATAAATGGATTTAAAGAAAAATAGTATGTAAATAATAATAATACAGATGTTGAGATACACAGGAAAACGTTCATAAAGGTGGTTATCTCAATAAGGAAGAAAAGAACTGAAATTTAGGAAGTATTGGCATGATCTTAATTCAGACATCACAGAGATTTGGGTTCAAATCTTGGCTTTGCCGTTTCTTAGTTCTGAGACACGAGTCAGCTCATCTTTCTGGTTATTCATTTTCTCAGACGTGAATGGGGTAAATAGTACCCACTGCTCTGGGATTTTTAAGTTTGTTTTTCCTGAGTATAAAAGTACAGTGGGCACATTGTGGAAAACTTTCCAAGTTCTTTGACAAAGAAGCAGGAAGCAGTGTGGGGTGTGTCTGTGTGTGTGTCCGTCCGGTGTGTGTGGGAGCTGGGTTGAGGAATGCCAGTTTAGGACAGGTGTCAAAACATCCCTAGGCGTGAAAAGACAAGGAGACAAGTTGGGGAGACAGAGAAAGTGGCTGGAGGGGATGCTTGGATGCCTGGCTTGGGTTGAGTGCGTGGGGCCACCATGGACTATGCTGGCTGCCTTTCAGGATGTGGGTCCTCTTAACCTCAAGCCTTTTGCTCTGCCAGCGGGGATTGCACTTTTGGGGTTAGATCTGAATTGTAGGGGGCACAGAGCTGAGAGCGAAAGCCACCCCCAGAACTTCCTTTCTCAGTTCTCGCTGTCAGCATTCAGCCTCTCTTCTAAATCGACTTTGAGCAAATAGTGTGAAATAGCAGAGAGGGTGCCCATGTATCCTGACCCAGCCCAGCACACGTGAGGGTCTCTGCATGTGCTGTTTTGAATTTCTCTTCGTAAGTGTGTTTGTGCAATTGTTTCTGTGCACAGATGGGTGCATACATTCCAATCGGATCAGTAGCCGTCAGTACTCAGAGGTTTCCATCGTTAAAATTATACCAGGCACATAGTAGTTAACGACCCCCAAATGCCATTTTCTAGGAAATCTGAAATTGCTGACTTTTGGATGGGTTCAACTCTGTGATGATAATATTTTTGCTTTAGTATCAAATATATATAGCACCTCCAGTGTGCCACATAATGTTCTAAACACTTTAAAAAATTAATTTAATCCTCACAACTGTCTTATGATGTGGGCTACAATTACCCCTGTGTACAGATGGAGAAACTGAGGCACAGAGAGATTAAGTAAGCTGCCAAGGTCACACAGGTGGAGGGGCGATATGTGAACCCCAGGAAGTCTGCCTCCGGAGTCTTTGTTTAAACAGCGACATTATGTGACATAACCCTCCCAGATGTCCACGCCTTGAGGACTCAACCATCCAAGTGGTGGAGAACGGGGAGTCCCCTCAGAGCCGATTTTCCGTCCAGATGTTCCGGTTTACTGGAAACTACGACCTGGTCTATCTGCACTGTGAAGTGTATCTCTGTGACTTCGTGAACGAAAAGTGCAAGCCTGTGAGTCACCGCCCCCCCCCCCGCCCCCCAAGCCCATCTCCCACAGCCAAAGAGGTAAAGTCCGAAAGAAAACAAATCAACATTCCTGCTGTGTGTCCCTTTTGGCACAGGGCTAGAATGAGCGACAGGGTGAGGTGGGCGTGGCCAGGCAGGAAGCCCAGCTGCTGGGAGGTCAGGGGTCAGTGAATTGCAGCAGGCTGGAAAAGGCTCCGGCTTACCTGCAAGCTTGTGTTCTGACCACGGGAGCTGCCATTTTTAAGCACTATGTCCACTTTGTGTGTGTTAACTTTTTAATGCTTTACAGCAACTCTATCGGGGACATATCACTACACGGGGAGAGGGGCTCAGAGAGCTTGAGTGACTTGCCTGAGAGCACACATCTATCTATCTAGCAAGCGGCAGAGCTAGGATATGAGCCTGGGTATAGACATCTCCTAACTCTCTGAGGTGTGCAGCCCACTCTGCAGGGCAGAACCACACTCCGGCGCCCTCATAGGTTTTCTCTATCGCCCTCTCCCTGCAGAACTGCTCCGGGGGGACCAGATTCCGAAGCGGGGGCATCATAGACCAATCCAGGGTCCTGAACTTGGGCCCCATCACACGGAAAGGTGAGAGAGCCACTCACTCCCTCCTCGACCTTCCTGGCTGGGAATGATCTCTGGAGAGGAGGAGGGATGAAAGAGCCTGGCACCTTGGGATGGTGCTGGGATCTGCAGAACTGGGAGCAAGTGGGTCCTCTGGAGCAAGGTGGAATATAAGCTGCCTTCCTTTTACCAGTTCCCAGTCATTCATTCATTCACTCATTGCACCAATATGCCTCCCGTGTGCCTGGGGACCTTGTGATGAGCAGAAACAGACAAGCCCTGCTCACATGGAACTTAGGGATCTGTGGGGGAGACATTATTCAAATAATTCCACTTGGGTGCGTATAATAGCAATTGTCCTAAGTGCAATGAAGAAAATGTATAAGGAGCACTGAGCTCTTAAAATAGGGAACCAGGCCCAGTCTGGGGGAGTGGGGAAGAATGTGGCTGAGATTTGGAAATTGAGAGTACAGTAAGTAAGAGGGGTCAGGGAAGCAGGGAGGGAACCCCAGGCGGAGGATACAGCTTGGGCAAAGGACCTGTGGTCAGAGGGAGCCCAGCTTGCTAGAGAGGCCGAGGGAAAGACAGGCAGGCTGAAAGGAGGAGGAGAGCCATGTGGGATGAGCCGATGCAGGTGGGGCCAGACCACATGGGGCCTTTCTCCTGAAAGCCGGGAGAAGCCCCTGAAAGGTTGGAAGCAGGGGAGTGAGATGACCCGGATTTGGGTTTTGAAAAGATCACTCTGGTTGCAAGGAGAAGAGCAGACTGAAGGGGCTTCTCTCAAGCCAGCCTCATACTTTCTCTTTCCACTGATCCCTGTTTCCTCCCAAAGGTGTCCAGGCCGCAGTCTCAAGGGCTGCTTCCAGCAGATTGGGTAAGTTCAAGTCTTCTCTGCAGAGGGACCTGCCCCAGAACCCTCCTTGGGGGCTTCTATCTGTGGACCCCCAGGTGTGCTGGAAGGCCTGGCCTGCATGGCCTAAGCTCTGAAGAGGTGACCATATCTATGGAAACGCCTCAGTCTGGGGCTGTACATATGCACCCATACTTGTGCCATCTCACAATTGTGTGTATGTACACATGGACACAGGCATACCCAGACAGGCACAGAAGAACATAGACATCCAAACATATTTGCACACATACACGAGGTCACACACATAGATTCATATTTGCACACACAGATGCACAGACAGCTGCAGTTGCACGCATGCACATTTGCATGTGCAGATGTACCCACACTTATTACAAGCTTGTACCCAAAGCACACACTGCAGATCTGCATCTTGGGTACTTCCTGCTGCTCCTTGGAAGGTTTACCTCTAACACCTTTTCCCGGATTCACTCAACAGGTGTCTTAATATTTGTTAAGCGCTACTGTGTGCCAAGAACCATGCTTAGGGCTGGGGTGAACACGATAGACAAACCAGAAACCCTGCTTCTCTGCCTCTTTGCTTTTCTGACCACAAAGGCCGGGGACTGGGATATTTTTATGGTCCTTAGTTGGTCCTTGATTTTTGTGCCTACTGAATTGTCTGAAAATCTATGTGAAAGGCAAATCCTGGCAACAGTTGCCCTTCTTTCCTTCTGGCACCTGGATCCAAGGGGGTCATTACACTGATCCGGCATTTGACCTGAGCTAGTCCAGCCTAGTACTGGTGAGGTCAGAGCTGGAGAGTCAGGGTGTTCCTAAGAAGCTTGTTCCTCCAGGGTCTCTAAGGATGGTCCGAGTATGTTGGACACTGCACAAAAGTGCTCTATTGAGGGGATATCAAGCCTAGTGCCAGAGGAAGGACTGCCTTTATTCAAATTGGTCTACCTGGGAGGGCACCTTTTTCCATTTCTTCACTAAGAGAGGGCACCTTTTTTAAGGGCAGATAAGGAGGAAGCTTCCTTTTTCTGAGGGACTAGCCAGAAAGGGTGTCCTTTTCTAACTGGTCAGTCTAGAGGAAACATCTGATGTTGATTTGCACAAAAGCACATCAGTGCTAGCAATGGCCCTATAATTGTTTTCTTTTCAGAGCTCCTGACAGTCTGGCTGCCTCTGATTCTCTGGGCCACCTTGACCGTGACATTTCAGTGACGGACGGCGGGAAACCCTGTGCTCTGTGGCCACCAGCTCACTTCCTGCTGGCCAGGGGGTGACGCAGGCCAGTGCTGCGGCCACAGGCAAGCGAGCTCGCGCTTCAGTCGGCCTGCTCTTATTTTCTCCCCCTCAGTCCTCGCCGTCAAAACCAGTGCATGTCTTCAAAAGCTGCTTTTGCTCCAAATGGGACCTGTGATGTGTCTGTACATGAGGTCCCTGTCTCCTTAAAGAGTGTGGCAAAATAATGATTTTAAAAGCTTAATCTTTGAAGTCATTTGTTCATTCATTCAACAACTATTTACTGAGCACCTACGATGCAGGCACTGTCTGGGGTGCTCAGGATCCCGTGGTGGGAAAAAACTGCTCTCGGCCCCGTCCTCGTGGAGTCTGCTCGGAGAGACTGGGTTCAACCCAGGTTCTGCTCTGTGACCTCAGATAAGATGCACAGTGTCTCTGAGCCTTATGCATTCATTCAGTTATCCATCCATACATCCATTCATTCATTTAAGAAATATTTGCTAAGCATCTGCCGTGCGCCGGGCACTATACTAGATGCCAAGGATATAGAACAAGTCAGACATCATCCCTGCCCCTCTGGAGTTTACCGTCTGGTAGGAGAGAGAGAACTTGAACAAGTAATTCCAAGTAAGTCAGGCATTTCAGAAATGCAGAGTGTAACAGGGGCTGCTGCTTCTGTTCGTGGAGATGACCGTGATACCCTCACAGGATTCATTCAATTCTCCAGAAGCGTTTATCTGAGCACTTCCTGTGTGCCAGGCACTGTGCTGGGTGCTGGGGGAGCACTGGGGAACAGGACAGACACAGTCCCCTGCCTTCGGGAGTCTCGCAGTCCTTAGAGGTGAAATGGAATAAGCAAGGCAATGCCAGGTGCGTGGCACCTCCTGGACTTCTCCCTCCCAATCCTGCATTGGAGAGCAAACCCATCACCCCCACCACTAAGGGTGTTTTGCCAGGGGCTCAGCCAGAAACCAGGGGCCACTGGCCCCAGAAGACCCAGATATCCTGAGGGTCTCAGGACTCCTTTGCCAAGTGGACAAAGGGAGCCTGATGCCTCTGAGAACTCTCTGCCCTGATGCCAGCTGCTTCCCTGGGCCCCAGCTGAGGATTTACAGGAAAGGCCAAGGCTCTGCTGAGTTATTAGAACCATCTGACCCTGGGGAAAACCACACGTGTGTATCAGCAAGTGGGGGCAGCTAGGGCGGGTGCGTCTTAAGTTACGGGGCCTCTTATCACACACAGACACGCACTGAACGCGCGTGCCTGCTGCCTCTGCATAAGAGCTTTACGCAGGAAAACCACGGGCTGATCTCAGCCCTGTCCGTGGTCAGTCCATGGTCAGTGGAGCCCGCCTGACCGTGAGCAGGTTCATCTATACTTTGACTTGGGTACAAAAGAACATAAAGGAAAAATCTGAGCCAAGAAAAATACAAACAGGACCACAGACAAGAGCTAGAAGAAAGCACATCAGAATTAATCCTTTTGTCCCTTGGTTCCTTTTCTTTTCCTTTTTTTTTTTTTCTTGTTTTCTATCAATTATTCAGCTGAATATATTTAACAGATATTTTGAGCATAAATTCAATGCCAAGCACTTTTATAGGTAACATGGAAATTAAGCAAATAATCAAAGTAGAGCCCTTGCTGGTAGAAAGCTTATTAAAAGAGGAATACGTTTAAACTGTAAGTATGTGAAATGTGATCGATAGTGACAAGTACTGTGGGGGGGGGAAATAAAAACAAGGCAAGGTGGATAGAGCGAAGGGGCTGTTATGTTACATAAGGTGATTAGGGAAAGTCTCTCTGATAAGCAGAGGCTAAGAGAAGTGAGGGAGTGATCGAGGGGAACATCTGAAGAAGAGCATTAGCAGTCGGAATAGCAAGTGCAAAGGTCCTGCGGCAGGATCTTGTGTCTTTCCACCGAGTTCAACTGCTGCCCAAACATCCATAAGTTTGAGGCAATTCTCCCTGGAAAAGGCCTAGATCATTCATAGTTTGTCTGTTTCTTTACTCAGTAAGTACTTACTAGGTGCTGGCTAGAACTACAGAGACAGGATCTCTGTCGACAAAGATCTTAACAGCCTTCCGAGGCGGACAGATAACTTGGCAAGTAAGTGTGATTCTAGTCAGCCCTGGGAGGCTCAGGAGCAGAGAGGAAGAGCACCAGCCAGCCTGTGGAGTTAGGAAAGGTTTCCTGGAAAAGGTGACAAGTAGAAGGAGGCTGGGCACAGAGTGATCCAGACCAAGGAAACAGCATATGCAAAGGCTTGGAGGTGGGGAAGAGTTCAGACGACCACAGATTGGCTGAGCAGAGAATGTGTTGTGGGGAAGTTGTAGGTGAGGTTGCACCTGTGAACAGGGTGGGTCAGATCACAGGGAGCATAGAGTGCTGGGAATGGAGGATGATGCTGAGAGATGGTTCTGTGGCTTCTGGCTGCAGGGGAGAAACATAAACAAAGAGGATCAGAAATAAAGCAGGTGGACCCATTACAATCACCGTCCTAAGAGATGGTGGCCTGAATTCAGACTGGTGAAGTGGGATTGAAGAAGAAAGGATAGATTCAAGAAATATTTGATTCCTTTGCATCCTTTCAGGGTTAAGGAAAAAGAAGAGAAGTATTTGGAACATTGAAAGGCAAGATTTGATGATTATCAGAAATGAGGCTTAGGGAGAAAGGATGGAGCTTAGCAAAAAAGGAACCGAGTTTCTAGCTTGGATGAGCGGGTGGGCAGTGGTGCCTTTAGTTAAGGTAGATCCTGCAGTGAGGAGGGGGAGAGTTAGGGAAATTGATGAGTTCAGATTTGGACCTGCTGAGTTTGAGGTGCTTCGAGCATCTCAGCTTGAGTGGCGAGATCCAACAGGCAGCAGGGTAGGGGGAGCAGAAGTTCAGAGGAGCAGTAGTCAAAGCTGGAAATATAGACTTGGAACTTATCCAGCCTATGGGTGATACCTTAAACCATGAGGCAGTTTGATACCTGCCAGGGAAAGTACATGGAGTGACAAACAAATGGGACCTACTATCAGCATTCTTAGAGACAGCTGGGGAAAGAGGATCCTACACCACTAGGGCAGGTATATCCAGATAGGAACAGGAGAATCAAGAAAATACTGTTACAGGGAAGTCAAGGGCACCCAGAGGAATCAAATCCAGGCACAAGAGGGCAGAAAAAGTGCCCAGTGGCCTTGGCTATGAGATGACCTTACCAGTAATGTGTTAGCCACATGGTTAAGGTTGGAAGGGATGGGTCAGAAGAGAGATGGGGAACTGACTTTGCAGGGAGGATGTTCGCCTCATCAGAAGTTGGATGGGGGGTGGAATGGATGACAGAAACAACTATTTATGTGTTTATAGGAGAAGCCCAAACTGAGTGGATCATTGGGCTATTCTGTGGGCCCAGTTGTCGTAAGTTCCATATTTCAGAGATTTGTCTCCAACCGCACTAGGAGTAGAGACAGTGGCTTGTAGCACCTTTTTTTTTTTTTTTTTTTTTTTTTTTTGCCAGGTTGAGGTTTTGCTAGAAGCTGTTACTAGTGCCAAAACCCCCATGCTTCCTGCCCCCAGCAGCGTTGATTCCTTAAAGGAGTCCCAGAGTAACAGAGAAGAGGCTGTGGCCATTTGTTCTGCAAAAGTTTTGACTCTGTTATTAAGCCCACGACGTCTACCAAGCCACAAAGGCCAAGTCCCAGCCTGGAGTGTAAAAGTCCAAGATCTTCTACAGCCTCTTCTCAGTTCCATACCTGCCAATCCCCAGGGAAGCCCACGTATCAAAAGGGGTTGGAGGAGAGGCTATTCTGATGCTTATATTGTCTGGGGCTGTGTCTGTCCTTGGTCACCATCACCAGATAAGCCCCTCCCCCACTCCTCGGTGTTAGTGCAGTATCTGAAGTTGGGTAGATTCTATGGGCCAAGCATGGGAAGCACCCATATCCCCCTTCCTTATTTATTCTCTTTCTCTAACTGGCCTCTAGACAGAAGCAGAAGTGTTCCAAGGTGATTAGCTAGGAACACAAGGTACGATTGAAAATCCATTGTGCAAACAAGCCCCTGTTTGATTTCTCTCCACTTCCCTTTGGGTATTAAGCTTCCTTTTGATTAATGTTTGGTTTCTGGTAATAAATATGGCACCAGTTTAATTGATTTATTATGAGGATTAGATGCAAGAAGTCCTGGTGGCAAAGTGCTCAGCGGTGCCCAGTGTGTTCAGCATCCAGCACACATGACTATTGTTCACAGGGACGCGTTTGTATGACGGCGAGACTTCTGGAAGGGTTTACATGGGGGGGAGGGGCTTTCTTTCACCATCCTTTGCGTAAATAGCTTATCTCACCTACACCCAACAAGCCCAGAGTGTGTTTGGAACCTCAGCACCAATTGTGGAGAGCCACATGGGTGGGAAATCACAATAAAAAGACGGCCCACAGCAGGCTGTGTTCCCATGGTTGGCCAGAGGAGGGACGCTCTGTGTTCTCACCCCAGGTAAGTCCTGCTCCAAATTCCAGCTGGCTTTCTCTGAATCCTAGGGGTTCCCCCTCTTGACCCACTGGACTTGCTAGGGCTGTCTGTTTCTGGAAACTTTCAGAACCCAGCAAGGAGTTTTGACCCTGGCCATTGTCGGGGGCTCCAGATACCACTCTATGTCCAACTCAGTCATGCTTCCAGCCACCTGCTGGTGCTCCTGGGCTGTAGATGCCACCATCACCCTTGCCTGGGGTACCCCTGCAGCAGGAAGACAGGTCTCTACTTGGGATCTCATCTCTAAGAATTCCTGGTCCTGGGTGTCCCCCTGTCCCTGCTCTCTCATAATAGATTCATGACATCCCTGCCAGAAACAGATCTCTATCATCAACTAAGATCTTCCAGAGACTGTAAGAAGTCAGCCAAAGATTTTCCCATTCAGGGAGTTTCCCAGAAAAGTAAATGTCACCAGAATGTTGGCAGGCTTCTTTCTTTCATGCATCCCTTAAAACTTTACTGAGCACCCCTTGTGTGCCAGATTCCACACTAGGAGCAAGGGGCATGGGGCTCAGTCTGACATGGTCCTACCATCGTGGAAATCTACATGCATAAAGGACACTTCAGTGGGGAGTGGTCTTAGCAGTACCTGATGCTTAAAACTAAGAAAGGACAGCCATTACTTTTGTCTATAGGTATTCACAGGCACTTAGAACCCTCTCTCTCTACCCAGTCTCCAGAGAGCTTCCACCTTCACCCAAGCAGGGACTATCCTGAGACCCTTCTGGGACATTCTGCAGTACCAGCTGGCTCTAAGCTTGCCTTTGGTTTGCTTGCTGTCAACCTCAACCCCTTGGCAAGTCTCCTACACCCATTATCCCTTCCCATTTCTGCGAGTCACACTTGCTTGGAAACAATACAGCTCTTCGTGGAAGAAGACAACAGTTCTGTTTTTGAGGATGTGGGCCTGGCCGCTGATCTTATCTGGGACTTTCCTTTCCCGTAGCTGCATGGAGAGTCTGTACAGCGTGGAGTGACCTGCGTGCCTTACCTTGTGGAAAGGATGGTGAGCTCTGACCTCCTGTGGCTGGCCTTGGCCACCTGCGTTCTGACCCTGGCATCCACAGTGCAGCTCGGTGAGTTCTCTGCTCACCTGGCCTCTTAGATGTCCACCAAGACCTGGCGAGTGAGCGGGGAAGTGCAGGGCAGGGGTTCAGGTCAGCAAGAGGAACTAGGAGGTCTGAAGTCAAGACTCAGAGCTAGAAGTCACGGGGAACATGTCACAATCTCTCAAATCTCTCAAAGAGCCAAATCGGAAATTCCCCTGAGAGAGCAGTGGGAGCCAGTTAACTTCCCCTGCCCATATCTGGGGGAGATCAGAGAGCCTGGACTGGAGAAGATGAGGAATAAATCACCCAGCCACCCATATGGGCAAGTGCCTTGTCCTTCTCCTGGAGAGCTAGAGATCTCTCCAGTCTCTTCCAAAGATCTGTGAATCAGACAACACAGATACTTCTAGAAAGGTTTCTACAAGATGAGGGTGCAAATTTCAGCCCTGTGGTGGGTGGGAGAACCGAGCTCAGGGCCTCTGATGACAAAATCCAGGGCATGTAGGAAATAATCCAAGAATAACAAGTGCAGCGATTTCTTTCCTTAAAGTAAGCACATGCATGAGCAATGCCTGAAAATCTCTTTTTTAAAAAGCCCATCTAATGTGTATGATAAGAATGTGACCCCAAATGTGTATTTAGCTGCTTATCCGGGCACCCACAGTATTCAACAAACCAAAACTAGAGAAGAGAACTAGCTTGACCCAGTGCCATGCTTGGCATCTTACATGTATTATCTCATTTAATCCTCTCACAATCCTTTAAGACCTTGTTTCCCCAAATGGGGCATATACTCCAGGATGATTCTGGGGGTGCATGGCAACCTCTTAAAAATTTTTAATGGCTATACATTTGTTTTCATGTATATTTAAAAATATACCTAGTACATGATACCTATGTCATCACAGATATTATTCCTTAAGATAAAACTAATTTTTAAAGAGAATCATTGAAAGAAATGTTTTAAGTCAATGCTCGGACAGGCAGACACAAGTGTGGCAAATGTCACTCAAGCATGGGAATGGATGGGGTTTTGGGAACCACAGCTCACAGGTGTGGTTTTGCAGATGAGTCTCAGGGAAGCTAAATCACCTGCCACGGTCACCCAGTCAGCAGGTGTGGAGCTGGATTTAAACCCAGCCTGCCCGACCTGAAGGTCTTCCTCCTCCATCTCTGCCACCATCATACATCACAGTCCCTGAAACTGTTAAAAAACCACGGTAGATCAGAAATAGTCTTGTTAGATCAGATTGGTGGTCCTCAACTGGGGGTGATTTTGCGCCCTCCAGGGGACATTTAGCAATGCCTAGAGTCAACTTCTGGTGGGTGCTACTGGCACCTAGTGGGTAGAGGCCAGGGATACTCTTAAACATTCCACAATACGCAGGACAGCCCCTCCCCCGAACAGTAAAGAATGATCCAGCCAAAATGTCAGGAGTGCCGAGGTTGAGAAATCTGGGGTTAGACTGTATCTACTGATATAGAAAAATATCTATGCTATATTATTTAAAAAATGCAAGAGCGGAAAAAAACATTGTACAGAATTAAGCTCATTTTTAAATTAAAAAAAATCTATATGTTAAGAATATGCATTGGAAGAATTTGAAGGCATCACAAATTATAACAAATTTATGATTACTCCTGGAGGTGGGATGGCCTTATGACAACTCTCATTTCTGCTTGATTCATTTTAATGATATTTACAGTTCTTTTCCAGTGAGCTTGCATTACATTTATGATGAGAAAAACAAATATTGGTCAAACAAAGCTGCCGTGTGTGGCCGCACAGGGAAGCACTGTGTGACTCTGATAAGGGGAGGGGGTGTCGTGCAGGCTGGTGGCTCCACTGTCTTTAATGCCCATAAAACACCAGAGTCTTCACTGATCATTCTGACCGCCAGGTGATGAAGTTTGATGTTAATTAATGGGTTGTGTGCCTGTTATCCTCATTAGGGTCCTCAGTGCACCCAAAGTAGAGTGTGGCGGGGAAGAAACTCTGTAGGTCGTGGCTTTGCTCAGTCAACCCAGGCATACCCTGTCGCTTTCCCAGGTTCCAGAAACGCCACCGAAGCCGGTTCCTATGGACTGGACTTGCATTGTGGAGCCTCTGGCTGTTTTGACCCCTGCCAGAATTACACCCTCTTGGATGAACCTTTCCGAAGCACAGAGAACACAGAAGACACCCGGGGGTGTGACAACGACTTGAGCGGCTGGTACCGCTTTGTGGGTGAAGGAGGAGTGCAGATGCCGGAGACCTGTGTCCAGGTGTACCGATGCCAGACGGACGCCCCCCTGTGGCTGAACGGGACCCACCCCGTCCTTGGGGACGGCATTGTCAACCACATTGCCTGTGCCCACTGGAGTAACAACTGCTGTTTCTGGAACACGGAGGTGCTGGTGAAGGCCTGTCCGGGCGGGTACTACGTGTACTGGTTGCAGGGCACCCCCCAGTGTAGTCTGAGATACTGCACAGGTGAGTGGCAGGGGCCCCGCGAGATGCCCCTGGGCTCAGCAAAGTGAGTGGAGCAGGTTAAGGGGGGACGACCCAGAGCAGCCTGGACTCGGCTCTGGCCAGTATTGCCCGGTGGTGACATGGCCCAAGGGTTGTCAGGCCTTCCAACATCTCAAGTAAATTCCAGAAATTCCAATTCAAGGGCACATTCTCCTGGTTTATTAGGCCCATTCAGATTTCCATTCTACATAGGCAGTTTAACTTACCTCTTTGAGCCTCAGTTTTCTTCTCTGAAAAGAAAAATGGATAATGCCAAAAATAACAGTGAAGACACAGTGGTCACAATGCCCCTGCTGCCATCCTAAGCACTTTAAATGACCCTCTTCCCAACTCCTTGAGATAGGTGCTATCTAATTACCCCAGTGGGGCCCAGAGAAGTCAAGGAGCTCTCCCAGCATCACACAGCTGGAGTGTGGCAGAGCTGGGATTTGAACTTGCACTCCAGGGGCGTAGCCACCATGCTGGGCCTCAAGTCCACCCTGCTCTGCATCCTGATTCTCTTCTTCCTTGCCCATGCCCCAGACCCTTCCACTGTGAAGGACAAGTGCGAGGGGGCCTGCCGCCCTGAGGAGGAGTGCCTCCTCTCTGTCAATGGCACCTGGGAATGTTTCTGCAGACAGAACCTCAACGGCTCTGGTGAGTGGCTCTCTGGGCAGGTGGCTGCCATCCCGAGTGGGCAGGGCAGGAGGCGGGGGGCATGGACCTGAGGTTGGGGGACCGTGGGTTCTCCAGTCCACTTGCTACAAAACCAGTGGGTTTGCAAGGATGGGAGGGCAGAGTTGGAACAAATTTCCATGTTGACCACTGAGCCACGGCCTCAGAAAATGGTTTTGGTGGCATGGGCAGGCCTTACCCAGGAGGGACAAAGGCACCAAAGACAAGAACTCTGCAAGCGTGGGAGCTGCGACCAGGTAGCTGCAGAGTCTTCATGTCAGGGACATGGTGGACTCCTGGGACAACTCATCTACCCTCTCTGAGCCTTAATGTCCTCATCTATAAAACGGGGATAAGATGATAATAAAAATACTCACCGTACAGGGCTATTGTGAGAACTAAATCAGAGCAGTTCAAATGGGCCAGTTTGAGAGGTGATGAGTTTTTCATCCCCGGAGGTGAGCAAGCAGAGGCAGATGGCTCTGGGTAGAAATGCCATAGAAGAGCTCAACTGGGGTTGGGTGAGCTTCCCACTGAGATTATTTCCCTCCATCATTGGACTCTAATGAGGGCCTTTGACCTTGCCCTTGGCACAATATGCCTCCCTCTGAGCACAGTCCAGGTCCCTATTGGAGAGAGAGTGTTCTAGGCAGAGGGACAAGAAGGACCATGACATATTTGGAAATTGGAGCTGCAGGGTGTGTGGGGGAGCTTGGGTGTGCCCAGCAGGAGCAGCGTGGGGGATGAAGGGTGGGAAACGGCCTGCTCTCCTCGAAGACTGTCTCTGCTCATTGGGTGGATGAGACCCCAAAGGGGTGGCATTGTCTTCTGGGGCTCAAAGCCCATCACAGAATCAGGCGTTAGGATTTGCGGATGCCCTCCCTGTACCTGGATGGGCCCCAAGGGCACCCTGAGCTGACTGGGGGAGAGGTGGCCTGCCTCACGTCCTCAGCAGTGCCCAGCAGAGCGGTGGCTGTCCAGTGGGCCCCCACTGTGTGCAGACACGATCATTCTGGGATCTGGCTTTCACATCCTTCTCCCTCTCCCACACCTCTACCCTCTCCCATCGTAGGTTCCTATCCTGTGAACTCGGCGCTTCTGCAAACACAACATCCCCTCTCTCCCCGCTCCACGCTTTTGCCCCTGCTGTTCCCTTAGTCTGGGATGTCCTCACCTGCTTTATTCACCTGCAAAACTCCAGCCATGAACCCTTCTCTGACTTAACCAACAGAGCTGTATGTTCCTTTTCGTGGGCTCCCCCTGCACCCGGAACACACTTCTGTCAGTTCCTTCATCATTTTGAATTGTAATAAGTGGCTGGTGTGTTGGTGTTTACCCAAGACCAAGTTGGCCAAGTCCACGTCTTAGTTATTTCCGTGTTGAATGTGCCTAGCCCTTGGAAAAGGTGGTTGGTAAATGTGGAATCAATGCATTCATGAGCTCAGTGGAAATTGTGTTTCTATTAGTTTACTATCTGTCTCCCCTGTTAGAATGCTAGCTCTGTAAGGGTGGGGATTTTGTCAGGTTTTTTTTTTTTTTTTTTTGAGACAGAGTCTCGCCCTGTTGCCCGGACTAGAGTGCCATGGCATCAGCCTAGCTCACAGCAACCTCAAACTCCTGGGCTTAAGCGATCCTACTGCCTCAGCCTCCCGAGTAGCTGGGCCTACAGGCATGCGCCACCATGCCTGGCTAACTTTTTCTATATATATATATTTTTAGTTGTCCCTATAATTTCTTTCTATTTTTAGTAGAGACGGGGTCTTGCTCTTGCTCAGGCTGGTCTCTAACTCCTGACCTCGAGCGATCCACCTGCCTTGGCCTCCCAGAGTGCTAGGATTACAGGCGTGAGCCACCGCGCCCTGCCGATTTTGTCAGTTTTGATAAGTGTTGTATCCCCACTGCCTGGCAGATAGCAGATGCTCAAGAAGTATTTGTTGAATAAATGGTGAATGAATGAATGAATGAATGAATATGATGGCTCTGATCCTGTTGAGATGTGCTGGCTTTACAAAGGAGTATATATCTAGCTTTGATTTTATGTGGGCTGTCCGGAAAGTACCCAGCCATTGTTAATATATCGAGAACATAGTGCATGGCTGGATACTTTCCAGACAGCCCTTGTAGTATGGAATGCAGGACCATCCTGCTTCCCCAAAGCCCCAATTCCCAAGGGGAACCAGACAGGAAAACCTTAGCCAAGCCTGCACACAGGATGCTTGAAAATCTTGGACCAGGGCTGCTCTGCCAACCCTCCCTACCACCAACCTGGCCGTGAATTCCATCTGGGTCCCAGGCATCTGCTAGTCTACCCAACCTCCTGGTGGGCATGGTGGCATTGCCAAAGGGCAAGGAATGTGGGTTCTGCCCACTGCTTCCAGTCCGCCGTCCACTCCACCTGCCCCCTCTCTGCTTTGCAGATATCCACAATTTGCAGCCTAAGCTGGACTGCGGGGCCAAGGAGATCCAGGTGAAGCTGGACAAGTGTTTGCTGGGAGGCCTGGGTTTGGGGAAGGAGGTCATTGCCTACTTGCGGGACCGAAACTGCAGCAGCAATGTGCAAAGCGAGGACAGGGACTGGGTGTCTGTGACCAGCCCCGTCCAGGCTGGTGCCTGTGGGAACATTTTGGAGGTAAGTGGCATTCACACCACTGCTGCCAGAGTGTGGGAATTGGGTTGATGGTACCCATCATAGAAGCTGTGAGATCTTGGGCTTGTCATTTAGCTACTCTGGGCCTCCAGGGTTATGTGGGATTACACATGTTGGGCCATGTGAGGAGCTTAGCACAGGTCTGACACTGGAGCTTAATAAATGTAAGCTATAATTGAGATTATTTTAATTAGGGCTGATGTGGATGCACAGAGGAGCAAGCGTGGTGGTTCCTGACTTCCCCAGGGTCAATAATTTATTGTTGCAGTTTTCGGTCTTGGGTCCTCATTCCTCTTCTCATAAAGTGTCAGTGCCACTGGAGGAGGAGGTCCCTTTACCTCCCTTGAGAGCAGAAGGCAGGGTGGCTGCATGATTGAGAACACCTACTCTGGAATCAGACAGATCTGAGTTTGAGATACATCTACACACATGTATATACATATATATATATGGTTTGTTTTTGTGCCGAAGAGAAATCAAACGCATGCCATCTACAAAAACACCGTCTCCTTGGTCAACGATTTCATCATCAGAGACATCATCCTCAACGTCAACTTCCAATGTGCCTACCCGCTGGACATGAAAGTCAGCCTCCAAACTGCCCTGCAGCCCATCGTGAGGTATGGTGCTGCTTGCCCTTTGACCTATAGCCCTGACATTGGTCACACTCACTTCCAGTACAGCTTATGATGTCCACACGATGCTACTGACCTCCTCTGGGAGCTTCCATTCATTCAATCGTTTATTCCACAAATATTTATTGATCTCATATTAAGGACGTTCCACATGAACAAGGCAAACAGAATGTTTGTGGATGTTAAAGATTATTATTAGGAAGCAATGCAGCAACATGAAATAGTGCTTATTAAATGTGCTAGGGAACAAAAGCATAGGACAAGTTCACTCACCTTGAAGAACAATGGTATTAAACAACTAATTAAGTCAATATTTATAAGCGAGATGAATACTTTCAGGAGAAACATGGGATGCCTTAGGGGCGGGGAACGGGGCTCCCAGACCCAGTATTTGTGGGGTGGAGGGTCAGGAAGACTTCCTTACAAATGTGGAATTTGAGCAGAGACTAGCTTTGATTGGATAAACAATGCCCCCATCCCCACCAGAAATAGAACCAAATAGCAATTTGTGTAGGATTCAGTCCTGACAGGGGTTTTTATCTGTTTTGTTGTATCTCTGTGCCTGGAATGGGGTCCCACTGAATCAATGTTCCTTAGCATTCCTAGACTTGCCAGGGGACTTTCTGGGTGTCAGAAATCCAGAATCCAGAGTGCCTTTTCTCTTGTTGCCTCCTGGACTCACAGAATGGCAAGATCAGAAGAATTAGAAATTTTCTATTTAATGGTTTTCAGACTGTATGATGTTGGAGCCCCTGGTTTATCAAAAATGAAAATGAAAGCCATTTATCTTGTTAACATTTGTGAAGCGGAGGGAAGAGATCTGCTGCTAAAAATAGTGAACCCACAGACCTGGTCGCAAGCCCCATTCTCCGGGCAAGAAGATGGAGCCGTGCACTCACAGTTATTCCTCGAGTGAGGGAGACACCTGTGACCTGTCCTGCAGGAAATGCTGCAGACAGACTCCTCTGTCTGCCAAGCGTAGTGCCTAGAAGTTAATAAATGCTCAGTTTAAATGAATGATTAAATAGTTCGTTTAGGGATCAAAGAGGTGCCTTTGCTTCCACAAGTGCCTTATGTAAGTGCAGGGCTTGATTTATGTTGTTTTCTCTGGTAAGAAACTGATGTTTGCACTCTTGTGCCTCTCCTTGTCTTAGTTCCCTGAATGTCAGTGTGAATGGGGAGGGAGAGTTCACTGTCAGGATGGCCCTCTTCCAAGACCAGAACTACACGAGTCCTTACGAAGGGGCCCAGGCTGTGCTGTCAGTGGAATCCATGCTCTATGTGGGCGCCATCTTGGAGAGAGGGGACACCTCCCGGTTCAACCTGCTACTGAGGAACTGCTATGCCACCCCCAGTGAAGACAAGGCTGACCCTGTGAAGTATTTCATCATCAGAAACAGGTAATGGGTGACTCTGGGATTATCTTTTGGCCCTAATAAGGTCTGGGGGAAAATGTTCGTTCTCTCCATGCCTGACAATTGTGTAAGTTGTATTACACGTCATGACCACACCCTTGGACCCAGAAATGTCACTCCCAAAATTTTAAACTAAAGTATTAAAAAATACCAAATAGGTGGGCAGAGTAGAGAAATGTCAATTATTTTCCATTTCAGTATTCTTGATAACTTTGGCAACAGGTTCATTGTTCGAAAAAGGGGATCAACTAAGCGATGATGAACTGTTATACAGATATTAACACTGATCAATATGAAAACAATATAACAAATGTTATGGGATGAAATATTATTGAATGCTGGTAACTGACAAGAACAGAGGAAAATGCATCTCTATAGATTATGATTCAAATCATTATAATAATAGTAGCTGATATTTATCACTGAGTTTAGCTCTGTGCCAAGCACTGTGCAGAGCAGTACATGTGGGTTATCTCATTAAAGGCTTCCATCATCCGTATGAAGTGGATATTACTGTCTCCACTTTACAGATAAGAAAATTGAGGTTCAGTAAGGATAATTAACTTGCCCATGCTCATTTAGCTAGAAAGTGGGTCGGGCTGAAATTTAAAACCAGTCTGTTTCACTCCAGAGACTGTGCCCCAAATAATCTAAACCATGTGAGCTTATGGATAACATCTTGGAGAAAACTTGGGGGAACATTAATAGAAAAAAGTCCATGTTGTCATAATGGAGGGAGGGAACCTGGAGGGCTCTTGCTGCTGGTTTTAGAAATTACACTCTTGCCCCTGTCACCCACACCCAGCTGCCCAAATCAATATGATTCAACTATCCACGTGGAGGAGAATGGGAGGTCCTCGGAAAGCCGGTTCTCAGTTCAGATGTTCATGTTTGCTGGACATTATGACCTAGTGTTCCTGCACTGTGAGATCCGTCTCTGCGATTCCCGTAATGAACAGTGCGAGCCTGTGAGTGTCTCTTTGGACTGGACTCTTCAGAGCCTGGCTTGGATCCTGGCACTGATAGGCCCTCCGTATATAGTTATTGGGATCATGCATGGAGGGAGGGAGGGCAGGAGGGTGGAGGGAAGGGAGGGAGGAAGGGAGAGAGAAAGAGAGAAAGAAAAAAAGAAAGAGAGAGAGAGAAAGGAAGGAAGGAAGGATGATGAACGTGAAGGAGAAAAGAACAAAGGATGAATAGATGGACTTTAGGCTTCCTAAAAGCCCATTTGTAAACAATTATTTTGTCCCCAGGAGGCAGATCTGAAGAAAACTGTCTGCTAGATTCCCTTGGCACAAGACATGTTTTAAATGATTATAATAATCGTTGACTTTGTCGGTGCTTACTCTGTGTAAAGCGCCATGCTAAACTTTTACCTAATTTACCTCTCACCACAACCCTTTAAGTAGATTCTTTTATCAGCCCCATTTGAAGGAAACTGAGGCTCAGAGAAGTCCTTGCCCAGGGGCCACACACAGTTAGAAAGCATCAGTGGGGATGTGCCCCAGCCGAGAGGTGACTCCAGTGCCCACCCCCTCGTGTTCTTACTGCCGTTTGGCCCCTCCCGTGAACAGCTGGCATCTGTTAAGTGCTTACGAAAGGTCTGTGTATGGCAGACATACCCAATTTTAATCTCACAATCAGGTGGGTACTATTTAGTCATCATAGAGAGGTGAAGTCATTTGCTAGAAGAAAATGGAGAGGCGCTTCAAACCCAGATTTGTTTGACATAACAGTGAGAATTCTCTAGATTGAGATAACCACAGCATCCAAATTAGGGCCATAGGGTGGGTGGGGCCCAGTTCTTGGGCCAGAGCTGCCTGTTGCAGGAGCAGTGTGGATGGGAATCGTGCATTTAAATGTTGATGTAATGAGAGTTCTCCATTCCCGCAGTCTTGCTCAAGAAATCAAGTCCGCAGTGAAGTACTGGCCATCGACTTAGCCCGGGTTCTAGATTTGGGACCCATCATCCGGAGAGGTAAGTAACCAAGGCCTGGTGACAAGACCAGCTGGCCAAGTGTTGACACAGATGCTTGGGGTCACCAGCTCAACTCTTTAGGGCTTTTTTACCCCCTCAGTCTAGCCTGCACAGGTGAATCTATTCCATGAGGTGCTTTGGGTAATAATAATAACGCCATTTGTGCTGGACCTCCTGTGTGCCAGAGGCCAAGCTAAGCTCTTGCATCCATCAATTCCCTTAGTCCTCCCATGACTGTGTCCATTTTACAGGTGAGCAACCAAGACTCCGAGAGATTAAGTGACTCACCCAAAGATAACCCTGCTCGGGAGTGGCTGGAGTTAGGATTGAACCCAGCTCAGCCTGATTCCAAAGCACCTGCTCCCAGGTCCCCAGAACTCAGTCCCTGTGGGGTGAAGTCTAAGTCCTAACTCCCACTTAACTGCAGCTTTGTTTCCTAGCGAGTGAGTGTGTTCTCCAAAAATTCAGTTAGAGTATTCTGGAGTATGATACAGGGGAAGCTTTCCAATTGTTCCTCAAATTTTCATCCGTCCTACTCACAGATTAGCAGTACTGTCATCATTTTTATTTCCACCAGAATGGAGAAGTCAAGAAACTTAAAAGAATGAAAACATTTTTTTACCCCTAAAAAAATTAAGATGCAGTAATATTAAAAATAGTAACAATAATAATATTTTTTTGTGGCTGGCACTGTGCCAAACACCTTTCTATGCGTTGTCATTTTGAATACTTACAATAGCTCAAGGTAAGTGCTGTTACCACTTCCGTTCTCCGGATGAGCAAATGGAGGCTAACTCGAGACAGCAACCCACACTGAGTTGTCCTAACATTTTACTGAGCCTTCAGCGTGAAGCCTCATGTGGTATCGCAGGGTAACTGGGTGGGGGCAATTAAACAGAGACATGGGGGTTTGAATCCCAGCTCTGCTACTGACTGGCAAGGTCAGCTTGGCAAGTCCCTTAACATCGCTGAGCCTCAGTCTTCTTGTTTGGCAAATGGGGATGAGAATACTTTCCTCGAAAATCTGTTAAGAGGATTAAGTTTAAAATGCGTGCAGTGTGTTTAGAAAGGTGCCTGCCAGGTGATAGATGCCTCCACAATGTGCATTGTCAGTGGTCGTGATGACCAGGTTTGGAGGAGCTGTGGCCTCAGGGCTGCAGTCACCGGAGCAGTACTGAGGAAATCCTCACCTTCTACTCTTGTTCACAGGTGCCCAGTCTCCTGGTGTCATGAATGGAACCCCCCGCCCCACAGGTACACCATCTTCTCATGGCTTTCCCACACCCTCCCAACTCTCTCTCCTTCCTCTCTGCAATTCAGTGCACATTTATTCAGCCCCTTTTATGTGCCAGATGCTATGCTAACGACCGTGATGGACACTGACATGAATCACAACCAAGACTGGCTCTTGAGATGCTCGCAGTCTAGCAGAGGAGACAGTCCTTTCATGACAGATATTTATTGAGTGCCCACTGTGTGCCAGGCATTGTTCTAGTACCTGAAGATGTGATGGTGAACAGGACAGACCAGCCACCTGCCCGCATAGAGCTTATGTTCCAATGTAGGGAAACAGACAATAAAAAGCAAACAAAGTAGTTTAGAAATAAAAGGTTACTGGCAAGGTAACGATGTCTTAAATGAGAGAGAAGCTTATTTCTCTTACACATAAATTAAGTCTAGAGGCAAGCCATCCAAGGCTAGTAGGGTGACACCACCAAGTCCTTAAAGATCCAGGCTCCTTCCAGCTTACAACTCCACTGTCTTGGAGGTGTGTCCCTCACTTTCATGGTCCAAGGTGGCAGCCAGAGCTCCAGCCTTTGCTTCTTCGGCAGCAGGATGGAGGGAATGAGAAACCAATGAGAGTTAAAAAACATTCCTGGAATCTGGCTCTTTATACCTTCACTTACATCTCATTGCCCAGTGCCTAATCACGGGGCCACACTTAGCTACAAAGGAAACTGGGAAATGCAATCTTTATTCTGGGTGGCCACGTGCTTAGCCAACGTTCGGTGGTTTTACTATCAAAGTAGGAAGGAAGAGTGAGTATCAGAGTGGATAAGTGGCCAGAAAAACTTTCAGAGGAAGCGCAAAAAGGAGTCAGATATGCAAACTTAGGGGAATAAGCCCTGTAGGCAGAGAGACCCACAATTCTTTACACAAATGGGACAAGCACGTAAGCAAATGTGCTTCCTCTGGAAGGTGGGGACATCATTCTGATGTTGAGGTAGTAGACCACCACAAGAGGGCACTTGTGGTTTTCATTGTTTGCTGTCTCCCACAGTCATTTGTGATGTTTTAGAATTAACTGAACATCAACCTATGTTTTATAGCTATAAACTGGTTGTCGCACACTTCTATGTTTCTGGAAATTATGATATTCCTCTCCCCACTTCTAGGACATCAGCAAGTTACTTTGAAATTGGGAGCATAGAGAGATCTTATAATTTGGTAGTGTGGTGGGAGGGTGCACATACTTCTCCTAGCCCCGATACAAGGCAACTATCATCCAACATCCATGCCCTTCATTAACTTGATTATACAGCCAGAGAGATATGACCTGGCAGAACCAGATCAAAGAGTCTAATTTTCAAAACCAGTACTTACAGTGTTTACCATGTGCCAAGTACTGTTCTAAAGGCTTGATGTGCATTCACTCATTTAAACCTTACAACAATTCAGTGAGGTCATAGGTGCTAGTAATATTTTTGTTTTGTGTGCTCGGAAACTCGGGCACAGAGAGGTTTAACAGCTTGCTGAGAACTGCCCAGCTAGTTGTAGAATTGAGATTCTAAGCTAATAGGCATCAGAGGCGATGCTTTTAAATTTCTTTGTCTTTCTGCCTCTGTAGTGTTAGCATAACTAATGCAAGTTGCTGTAACAAACAGTCCCCAGTCTCCTGTGCCTTTACACAAAAGTATCATTTCCCACCAAATCACTGGGGGGTTGGGGGGGCAGGGGTGTAGTCCTGCCCCATGCAGTCGTTAGGAACTCAGGCTCCTAATACCTTCTGGTAACTTCTGCCAAGTGTAGTATTCCCTGCAAGTGCTATCATTGATCCTCTGCATCTGGGCCACATCTCATTGGCCAGATTCAGTCACATGGTCCCACTACCTGCAAAGGAGGCTGGGAAAATTTGCCTTCCTGTGTGCCCAGAGGAAAATGAAAAAAGTGGTTGGTGATTAGATAGCTCTGTATCCACCACACGACTCCCAGAGCTGTAGCCCAGGCCAGACAGTTAAGATGCTCTGTGTTTCTCATCCTTGTACAGCAAAAGACAAGGGGGCCACCTGGCGTTTGCTGCCGAGTTCCAAGGCCCAACACTTGACAGTCATCTCTCTTGTGTTTCAGAGTTCCTGGTGGCCTGGCCCATGATGCTCCTGACTGTCCTCCTGGCTTGGCTGTTCTGAGGGCTCAGCTGAGCATCTGGCCTTGATGATTGTGACCCTCCCTCTGGCAATGGCTCCCAGTCACCCTTCAGCACTGCTGGTTCCCTCTCCAATCATGCAGTCTTGGTATTAACAAACTCAAGGCCAGGCTAGATTTAGGGAAAGGGAAGAGGTTTTACTTTCTTTAACACTCTCATTGCCTTTGTAATCTTCTTTTTCTCATAATGGGGCACCCGTCAGCCTGTCCTGGGCTGGCTTCCTCATTTGTTAGTGGCACCTCCAAAGCAAACTTGCTGGGTACCTCTGTGGCTCCAGCCTTTAATGGAAATGTAGTGCATGGTTATAAATCCAGGGAAAGGCTGTCCTGCCATTGGAGGTGGGGTGAGCATGTAAAAGGGGTCCCTCCCATGCCTCCTTCCCAAGCATCTCCTGTTCTGACTGCTGATGAATTGAACAGACTGACCTTTGCGTTCATTCTGCTTCCTCCGATGTTTCCATCATGGTCTCAGCAATCGCCACGGGAACATGTAAAGGGGTCACTGTTGGAGACTATTCTCCAGGGCAGACTGGTCCCCATCACTCCCCTGTCCCCCACTACATTCCAGGCATGCTGTGACTTGCCTAGAACAACACATACTCCTACCCTTGAATGCTGGATGCTGGAGGGACAGCTTGATTTTGACCCGGAGACACCGCCACCACAGAGAAAGAGTAATGTGCTTCCTCTCAAGGAATAAGCAGGGAGTCCCAGCAGCAAATGACGCACCCATTCTGCTATGGGAAAGTAGCCACGAAGCCTGGGAGAGGGGTGAAGTCCCTTTCTGCAAACCTTTAAGGAGCCCTCACAAGGCCCTCCACAAAGATGCCACAAGTAGAGAACACCTCCCGTTCCCACAGCTACACAGCAGGCCTCGCCAAGCTGACCTTTGGGAAGCTTCAGGGGCCAGGGTTGGACCAGTGGGTGCTGAGCCTGTGTGTCTGCTGGGAGGAGACTTTCCAATGTGCTGCCTTGTTCAGAGATGGTGTGGTTGCAAGCAACAGAAATCCGCTCCAGCTAGTTCAGGCAAAAGGAGAATTAATTATAAGGCTATAAGAGCACAAAGTCCAAGGGCAGGAGATACATCCTGGCTGCACAAGCTCTGGGAGGGGGTGCTGGAAAGCCACAAGGCACCAAAGTTTGTCTTTTCATCTGTCACTCTTCCTGATGCCACATAGCCTTTTGCGCGTGCTTATCTGTGGATGTCTCCTTCATGTTCCCTTGTCGGAAGCCGGTTTTCCCTGTTCACTCATCCCTTGATTAAATATGGACATTCCAGCTTCACATCCCTTCCTAATTTGGGGCCACCAGAGACTGACTAGCATCTTGCTATCCCACAGCCAAAGTGCATTGGGGGATCTAATTTCACTCCTTGGGTCAGAGTCCTTCCCTTGATACAGTCGTTTGGGCCAAATGAGTGGGACCATCTAGCCCACAGCCAGTGGGGCTGACCTGGTGGGACAAGTCTCAAACAAACGGGGCTGACTTTTGGACACATAGCCCAGAGAGCCACTATGATAGTGGCTTATCTAAAAAAGAAGGGTTCCTGGGAGGAACTGCTTCCTGTTTCTGATGATTCCATAGTAGGTTGGAGGATTCATACCTACTGCATTATTCCAAGGCAGGTGGCGTGGTAGGAACAGGCCTGAGGGGTCAGGAAGTTCTAACTTTCTCCCTTCTCTGAGGCTCAGCTTCTCCCTTCTGTAGAAGAAAAGGGGTTGGGCTATCACAAGGTTTTCAGACATTTTGGGTAGTGGAACTCTTCCTTTAAATACAATTCTACGTGCACATAGAGAGATTAGAAGGAAATAAACTCTTGCTGATGTCAGCTAGGGGCTTAGCTCTCTCATTCTGGGATTCCCTCCTCTGTAGGCCTTCAAAGCAACTCAATGCTAATCCACAGGGCTACCCCGTGGCAGAGTTTTGGCAATCCGTGGGACATGGGAACTTCCTGAGTACAGTACATGGGATTCTACTTAACCAGAGCCAACTTCAACTATCTATCTGTCTGATTGTCTAGCTACCTACATATTATCTATCTATCCATCCATCTATCTCCCATCTAAATATTGTCTATCTATCTACCTATCCAACTGTCATCTAGCTGGCCAGCTAGCTAGTTACATCTTTTGTTTTCTACAAATGGGCATGGTATCTGAGTGACAATCTCTGAATGTCCAGTTCATATCATTCATTCAGTCAACACAAATTTGCTGAGCAACTTCTATGTCCCAGGTCCAGGAACCTGGGTACAATAATGAATGAGACACAACCTCTTCCCTTAGAAGGTCACAATCCTGGTAGAGCACAAACTCACACAGAGGCACTCACGGGCAGACCACACTCAGACACACACACCTACCGACCCCCAGACTCAGGCCCTGTACACTCTGAGCCTTCCGTCCACACCAGTGCACACATTCTAACACACACACATGTCAACCTCATGTGCTCAAAGGCACATTAGCACACACAGAGAGCCTCACCTGGACCCTCAAGCCCAGCCACTTGGATATTTATTTCTATGAAGAACTTTGTAACAACTAACATTTTTAAACATGCCCTCTTTATTAGCCATTATTTTAAGTGCATCATGGGCACTGTATCATTCCACCCTCACATTAGACATTGAAGGTAGCTACTAGTCTTATCCCCAATTTAGAGATGAGTAAATCAAGGCTTTAAAAAGACAATTACCCAAGACCTTATAGCTTTTAAATGCTGGATTCAGGGCTTGAGCCCAGGTAGCCAGACATTGGAGCATATGCTTATAACTAGACACTGTATTCTGCCTCCGTTTACACACAACACAACACATGCACAGCAGCATCCGTAGATATGCATATGTATATGTGTATAACATACACGCCCACTCACAGCATATACATACTCACTGATACTCACATTTGGACAGACACCAATTTTCCAACAAAGATGCCCTCACACATACACAGGCATTGACTTTCAGGGACATACAGAGGCTAACCTGTGTACACTGACTTATGCATGGTCGTCTAGAGGCAGACCTCGTATACACCTTAATACAGAGGAAAACTCACAGAGACACATCCAATACTCATGTGTGTACCTGTGTGCACATGCACACACATGTATGTACATAAACACACACGCATACCTGCAAGACATAGGACCTGGATCCAACTCCCTAACAGCCAGGACTCCAGCCATGTTTCCTCTCCCATCAGCCTGCTTTCCCTGCATCCTTGGTGCTGCCCAGCTGGGCACTGGGGCAAGATAAAGTCCAGCCTGGGGGCCCTGAACCCAGCACCTGAAAGTTCTGGGGAAGGATGCGGAGGCAGAAAGAAGAAACATGACTCACTTCCAGGAAGACTGGCCCCCGAGTCCTCAGGGAGCACCTGCAAGCAGCTGGTGGGGGATGCAAAGGGCATGGGGCAGCCCTGCCCTCTAGGAACTTCAGGTCTGCTTGGGAAAGCAGGGCGTGCAGATTGCAGGCAGCGAAAGCAACACGGTGTAAGGCAGAGACAGACACTGCGAGACCCAGAGAAGGGCGACCTCAGCCCAGCCTGGGAGGAGAGGGAAGGGCTTGATCCCCGTCAGTTTAATCCCTTCATTTTACACATGGAAACTGAAGTCCTGAAAAGAGAAGTGGCATGTCCATCCTTAATCCCTTATGAGGCGTGTTGTGACCAGGTGGGCATGACGGGGCGGGAAGAAAGGTGGAGCTGGTCACCTGAAGGAAATTTGGAATGGGGACCCCAGATGATGAATTCTATCCGACCTAACTGATTTCATAATCTCCCCTCCAGCCTCTTTCTCCTGTGAAGGGCTGGAAATCACCCTTGCGTTTTCCTTCCTCATCATATTAGAGTCTCTCTTCTAAAGCTTTATCAGATCCATCCACTTTCTTCAACCCCATTGGCTCTGATCTTTTTCAGGCTACATCATCTCTCACCTGGGCCACTGTAATAGCTTTTTAAGTGGTTTCTCTCCAGGCTCCTCTCTCCCAATCCATTCTGCAGCTAGTGAGGGTTTGAAGCAAAAGTCTCTTCCTTCTTTAAATCCCGACAGTGGCTCTTTCTTAAATACTTAGTGAATAGACCACGTCCCCCGCCCCCTGAGGCATTGCCTGACCGTCCAGCCTTAGCTCTTATCCTTATGCCCTTCATCACCTGCGTTCCGGCACCACTGAATTTCTCACGGCACCCTGAGCTGTTCCAGCTCACCCTGCTTTACTTCTGCACATGCTGTTCTTGCTCCCCGGAAGGCCCTTCTCCTCACTGGGGGTGCTAACTTCAGGTCTTGACTTTGAGCCCATTTCTCCTATGAAGCCTTCCTGCTCCCCACCCCCTGTCCAGTCTAAAACTGATCACCCCCTACTCTGTGACCCCTGAAAGTGTCCCCACTCCTTATATGTAAAATGGGAGTAGTTCCTGCCCTAACAGCTCAGGGGGTTGCTGTAGAAATAGAGATGAGAAGGTGGAGCCACTTTGATACAGGTGACAATTGCAGCAGTATTGCCATCCTCATTACTATTACTGTTATTCCCATTTTTAATTATTTTTCTTTCTTACCATGCCTCCCCACCACAAGCAGGCCATTTTAAAAAATCTTTGTGTTTGCCAGAAATAGGGCTCATGGGAGCATGTGGAAGGGACCGCCCCCTCCCCCAGCACATAGAATAATACTTTATGGACACTTACTATGTAGAAACCAGTTGCCCAACGTTTAAAATTTATCTAACTTAATCCTCACAATAGTCCTTTGAGATAGGAGCTGTCTTTCCATTTTACAGAGGAAGAAACTGAGACACAGAGAGATTTAGAGAGCTCCTTAATGTCATACAGATAACACGTTTTACCATGTATTTAGTGCCTATAGGTGAGCCAGCACTTTGAATTTCCCATGTAACAGTCGAGGAAGGAAGATTCAGGAATGTTAGGTAGCTCGCTCAAGGGTGCCCAGTTAGGAAGTGGCAGAATCCAAGATTGGAACTCAGGTTGGCTTAAATGTAATTCGAGTGCTGTTTCTTTTTGCCACACTGCCTCTTTGCATGACCCCTGATGCTCCGCAATGACAAATAAAAACCTACCTCTGAATTGTAGCAAGATGTGTGTGCCCGCGTGTGTGTATGGGTGTGCGTGCATGTCCCTGTGTGTCTGTGTATGCACGTGTCTGTGTATGTGTGTGGTGGCAGCCACTGGTTAACTCTGACAAGGCTCAATGATAGTAAATCCATTCTTCCTGAGACATTGTTAAGATTCTTTCACCCTCCACAGGAACTTGGAAGAATCTTCGGCCCTGGGAGACATGGAGGAGCTTTACGGATGGTGTAATCCAACTTCCTCTTTGTGTCCACGAGGAAACTGACACCCAGAGAGCACTGAACCCAGAATTAAGAAATTCATATTTCAGTCTGACTGCGGCTGATGTGAGAGTTCAAGAACTCCACTTAGCTTCCCTCGGGTCATCTGTATATTAACATAATGACGCCTTCTCTGCGGTACTTGATGACCTATGACTCTGCTGTTGACAGGCTGTGGATGTCAAACCTCCCAGCCCCAGCACTGCCCTCTCTCATCCAGTTTATGGATTTCAAGACAAATCCTCACTGGTAAACTTGGCCGCTGAACCTGGGAGAGCATCTCTCTGTTGTTGACATGCCGAGCAGGTTCAGAACTCACAGATGACTTGGGAGAAAACTCCTCCTTTGGTCTCCTTCTGAAGATCCCAGCGAGCCAGCTCCTGTGGCAGTCACTGTCCACTCTGCAGGGGCTCCATGGAACTGCTGTACCTTGTCAAGTGTCCCTCTCCAGATGGAGCCCCTCAGGGGGAAAAGTAGCACTTAGGGTCTTGTTCTCAAAATAGTCATGTCTGCGTTGCTCCTGCTGGTGGTGACAGAAAGTGTGACGGTGATGAACAAGGTGATGCCACTTTGTGGCCACATAATGCTTTTACTATATTTTCTTGGCTTATAATACACAGACCATGCCCATATTAATATTTTACATGTACAACTCTATGAATTTTAACAAGATGAACCCTCCCACCTAACCAGCATCCAGCTAATAAAACATGAACAGTAGCTGCTCCCCAGAAGCCCCCTCTTGCCTCTCCAGTTCCTACCCCTCCTGAGAGCGATCATTATCCTGACTTCCAGTGCCGTGGAGTGGTTTTGTCTGTTTTTAAATTTTGTATAAAGGAAATCATATATCTCCTGAGCCCGGTTTCTTACATTCAACATTATCTTTGTGAACTTGATCGATGTTGTGTTTAATTACACTTTGATCATTCTAATTGCTGACATTATTCCATTGGAAGAATAGAGCCTAATCTATTGATCCATTCCACTGTTGATGGACGTGTGGGTTGTTTCCAGCTCTCAGCTATTGGAAAGCACGCTGCTTTCTTGTACATGCCTTTTGGTGAGCACATGGACCCATTTCTCTTGGGGTGTGTGTATTCAGCTTTAACAGATTCTGCTTAGCAGTGTTTCAAGGTGGTTGTACCTCCATCCGGTATAATGGTTTTAACATTCTAGAATTCTTTAGCCTCCAGTATCTAGTAACTATTGACTCCACTTCCTTTGCTTCCTTGAACTCACCAACGTGCTTTCCTCCTCCACCTCCTTTGTACATGCTGTCCTCTTGGCTGTCATAATCTTTCCAACTGATCTTCACGGGGGAAGCCCTCATCATTTAGGCCTGTGCACCTGTGATGCTTAACGACTTTATGTACAACATCTAGCTCATGCCTGGTAAATGGTTAGCCCTAACAAATGTTAGTGAATATTGCTGTCGTTGCAATAAATACTCTTCAAGTCTCTCTTTCCAAAATTCTGTGATTCTTGGGAGTCAGATTTCCTGGCTTTTATCCTGTGTGCTGATCCGGTTGTACTGCCAAGGGTTCTAAGTCCCCCACAGATGAGGGGCAGCTGGCAGGCCTGGTTTGTCCTATACCCCCGCCCCCCACCTCCCGCTGCAAACATCTGAGGTCTGTGTTGTCCCTGTTCTCTACTGGATGGCCAATAGAGGGCACTGTGGGACCACGTCTGCAGAAGGAGGGAGGAGTTGGTCAGAGCTGGGGTGACACACAGTTAGAGCCTGAAGGGACCCTAAAAACCCATCTAGACCAAAAACTTCATTTTGCAGATGAGCAAACAGATGCCCAGACAGAAGATGTGACTTGCCCAAGGTCACACAGCTAATGCGTGGCAGGCAGAGATGACTCTTAGCCCCTTGGCATTCTCCACTCTGCGGGGGCGTTGCCAAGCCCTGAATGAGACAGCTACTCCCAGGTGCTGTAGCTCTGAGCCTGCCAAGGTCTCTTGTTTGTCAAGTCCCTACTTCCCCGAGTTTTCTCCTTCCTCCCCACATATAATGAGAGAGAGGCTCTAGATATTGGAGGTAGCACAAAGCACACACTACCCCTTTGATTCTACAGTGATCTTTGGGAAAGCATTTTACTTTCCTTACTAACAGCTACCAATTATTGGGAACTTCCAGGTGCCAAATATTATGCTGCATGCATTACATGCATTAGCAGGAATGGTTTTAGGGTTCAATTACTACCTCTCTTCTGGAAGGCTGTTCCTGATCTCCCCATTGAAAGAGACTCTCTTCCCATTTCCTCTCTGTCGTATCACCCTGTTTATTTTCTTCACAGCTCTTATAATTATTTTCATAATCACTTTGCTGACTTGCTCATCTACTTATCTATTGTCTGCTTCAACTCCTCCCTTCCTTCCAGTAGACTCTGAACTCCATGAAAGAAGGATTCTGGAGCTAGACAGGCCTAGGTTCAAATCCCAGCTCATCTACTTACTAGCACTGTGGCCTTACATTAGACGTGGACACCCTTGGAGGTTGTTTTTCCCTTTGTAAAATGCGGATTCATGCTTGGCCAAGGTTCTGAATTCCTTTGGGCCTAAGTTACCAAATCTACAGGAGGATGATAACCCTTCATCTGTAGAAGAGCCTGGCAAGATGTTCTGAAGGTCTTGGAGCTATGGTCAAAGGAGAATATACTGGTATTGCTTCAGCTATGGGGCCATGACTGGATGTGTTTTTCCAGATGGAAATGGAACAAAAAAGAAGGGAAAGTTGGAAGATTTGATCCCAGGAGGTGAGGTTCCAGAGTCTATCCCATTGACCATTATGCCATGTGCCTTTTTGACTCTAGGTGCATCTACCCTCTCAGTTTCTCTGGTCCACTAGCAATGGGCTAGTCACGGAATTTGGGCATCAATTATTTTATTCCAGGGTTTCTCAGCACTATTTACCATTTTAGAGTTGAAACAGCTGAGGCTCAAAGAAGTTAAGTGTTTTGCACACAGCTGAGCAGAGTTTGAAACAAGTCTGACTCCAAAACCCAAGCTTGTTCCTCTGTGGTTTGTGTCTGGAGCAGCCAATCCTTCTCTCTGGGAGCAGCTGGAATCCAGCCAATAGATCCAATGGGCTGCCAGCAAGGAGTCTTTACACTCATGCTGAAGGATCCCATAGGATAGATCCACGAGATAACTCCATCCATTCTGGATGTGTCTACTTCCTAGCATCTCCTGGGATTTTTATTTTATCCCCAAGCTGAATTTCAGGGCTATTTCCCTTGTCTTGCTATTGCCCCCAGATGTGTTTATTTCTCTGTGGCCCAGAAAAGTCCTCACCCTTGGCAGGCAGAATGGTGAATCACGTGGTGGTTTTTCACCTCTCACTGGCACTAGGCAAACAGATCATCACTGGTGAGAGTCTCTTCCCACATCTCTTGGAATTCACTGCTGTTATGGCCTGCACTGAACTGTGATGATTGGTTTGTGTGTCTCTTTTTCCATCTCTAACTTGTAAACTCCTTGAGAGAATGAACCATCTTATTTACCCAACATATTTAAAGCTGGTGCTTAAAGATACTTTATAAATGTTTGTTGGATGGGTTGGTGGATGGATGGATGAATGGATGGATAGAATAATGAATGGATGGATGGATGAGTAGGTGGGTGGATAGATAGGTTAATAGATGAATGGATGGATGGATGGATGGGTGACTGTCCCAGATAACTCTCAATGTGACTACTTTTCACTACCATCCCAGTCCAAACCCTGTTCAGCTCCTATTCAGACAGATGTAACAGCCTCCTACAGGGCTCTTTACCTCTACTCTGGGCCCCCTAAAATCTGTTATTCGTAAAGCATCTAGAGAAATCTTTGTAAAGATGTATATGGCATCATGTCGACCTTGCCCCATCTCTGCCTAAAACGTGCCAATATCTTCCTACTGCCCTTAGAATAGGATCCAGATTCCTTCCCAGGCTTTACGTGGCCCTGTAAGCTGTGGTATCTGTTGACCTCTCCAGCCTCATTTCACGTCAGCCTTGTCCTCATTGATGATGTCTGGACAGCCTGGCCACCTTTCATTTCCTAGAATGAGCCCAGTTCTCTCCTGCCTCAGGGCCCATGTCTGAACTTGTTGTTCTCTCTGCCTGAAATGCACTCCCTCCGACACTTTGCATAGCTGACTCCTCCTTCAGGACTTAGTTTCATAATAAATTCTTGGAGAAATTTTCTTCTCCCTCCTCCTGTCTAAATTACACCCCCTACATTTTCTTTATAACACGTAGCACGTCCACATTCATTACAGCACTTTGTTGAACATTTGCAGCATTAATGGTTACTGTCTTCCTGGCTAAACCATAAGCTCAAGAGTGTAGGCAGAGCAGGGACGGCTGTCTAACTCATGGCTGTATCCCTAATTCTTAGCAATAGCAGGTACTCAGAAATATTTTTAATAGGTGTATGGAGAAGAGATGGATAAACACAGGGTATGTTCTGACATTTCCGCAGGTTGAGCACACTTGGGGTGCTGCATGAGGACAATGGCCAGGCCTCTTTCCTTCCCACTTTGCCCAGGGTCACTGTGCTAAGGACTACTAGTTACCTATAGTTAGAACTAGCAACAGTCATTTTCTTCTTTGTCCTTACGAGTAGAACCCAGCTTTTGTTATTAATGATAATATGTCCGTCCAGGTTTTTAAAAACTGCTTTTCCCCAACCTCCCTTTCAGAGAAGGCTGGCCATGTGACTGAGTTCTGGCCAATGAGATATAAGTGGGAGCTGTTAGGTGTGGCTTCCAGAAAATCTTACAGGAGAGTCTAACCTGTTGCCTTCTCCCCCTTTCTTCTTCTGGAATTGAAGCTTGAAGGCCAGAGCTGAGGTGACCATTCTGTGCCCATGAGGCGATCTTGATGGTGGAAGCTACATGTTAGAGTAGAGCACAAAGTCAGGAGTCTGGAATATCGCTGACATATGGGATCTACCACAATAGCCCTAGATCACCTTCCTCTGCATTTTATGTCACATGAGGCAAAAATAACCCCCTGTCTTGAATAAGCCATTGTTATTTGGATTGTCCATTATATTCAGCCAACTCAGTCCATAACTGTCTGGTCATGAAAGGAGCTAGTGGCACAGCCAGGACTTGAAGCCAGGGACTCCGTACCAAATGCCCCTTTCATTGGGATGGCAAGTAAGCTAGTGCATCTAACCACAATGGACATGATTTAAAAAATGCTGTCCTGGGGATATTACTGTAATACTGGGGATATTATTGTCCCCAGAACAGCAGCACCACCATCACCTGGGAGCTTGGTGGGCATGCAGGTTCTCAGACCCCATGCAGATCTACTAAATAGAAACTCTGGGATAGAGCCAAGAAATCTGAATTTTTTCACAAGCTTTCCAGATGATTCTAATGCAAGCTAAAATCTGAGAATTGCTACTGAGGTAATACTGTAGTATCACCTAAGGGGAGCACAAATTAAACCAGCCATTTCTGCAGCCTGGTGAGGAGGCAGAGGGTGCAGATGCCACTCCTAGGGCAGAAAGGAGGGAGCTCTGTCTAAGTTCAAGAATGCATGGGCTCCCACAGGCAGACCGGGCACATTATACTTGCGTTTTTATTCGCTGCTACTCTGAGTGTGGTCTGCAGGCCAGGAGCATTGGCTTCACCCAGTTTGTAGGAAATGCAGAATCCCAGGCCCGACCCCAGGCCTACTGAATCAAAATCTGCATTTTGATACAATCTCTAGGTGGTCCATACTACATTAAAATTTCGGTGTCCTCTCAATGAAGACAGGGGATAGTGACAAGGCGGTTTAGGTCCCAATCCCTAGAATGACATACATGAGATGCTTGTGAGAAAATTGCACCCACACTGGTACCGGACAAAGGAGATGGGAATGCAAAGCTGACAATCAGAGGAGCTGCCACAGGGCACCTGTGACTTGCCCATCTACCTTCCCCACCCCCCGCCTGCCTTCTCTGTTTTGCTGTCTCCTCTCCCCCTCCCCTCCAAACTGCCCCAAACACCTTCCTCTCCATCTGTAGCCTAGTAGTTAAGAGAGAGCATCCTAAAGTTAGATTTGCCTTAATTCAACCTTACAACTTCTTGCTGTGTGATCTTTGAGTCTGAGCCTTGGCACCGACTTCACAGAGTTGTCATGGAGATTAAATGAGTTAATACTTCTGAAACACCTAGCCCAGAGTTTTACAAGCCTGGATCTATATAAGCATCACCTGAGGAGCTTGCAAAGCATACTGATGGCTGGGCTACCCCAAACCAATTAAATAAGAATCTCCAGGGATGAAGGCCAGCATTCGTATTAAAACAGATCAAACACAAATCTCTGCAGGTTTTTCTAATGGGCAGCCAGGACAGAGAGCCACCGACCTAAAGCAATGCCAGGCACATGGTAAATGCTCCATAAATGCTATCTATTGCTATGCACAGAGCGTGCCCTTCCTCACACACACACACCGGGCTGTCTCATGCCTTTGCTCCAGCCCTATCCTTTGCCTTAAATGACCTGCCTCTCCCAGACGGCCTGGCAAACAGCCATTCTTCCAAGATTTTGCAAGAGGCTCCCCACCTTCATGAAGCCTTTCCTGATTCCTCCAAACAGAACTGACCCCTTCCTCCTCCAGGATCCACTGTAACTGAGCCGATAGTAAAAATACTGACGTTGTCCTTTTATGGAGTATTTAATCTATTCTGGGCATTGTGTTGTATTGTGTGTACATTTTCTCTCTTTACTTCTCAGAACCAGTCTGTAAAGTATGTACAATTGAAAGCTCCTTTGTATGCAGATGAGGAGATAAGGTGCATAAGGTGCAGTAACTGGCCAAGATCACCCCGCTTGTAGATTGGGGAGGTGATATTTGCACTCAGACCTGGCTGTTCCAGAGCCAGGGTTCTACCCTCTGCGCCACGCTGCCCTTACCTGTCTGCATGTCTGTCTCCTGTGACAGCACCTGACAATTTTCAAGGACAAGGATTGTGTATAATTTATCATTGTATTTCTATCTCCCAGGACATATTAGGCACATAATAGTGATTTAATTAATTAACTGTCGGGTACAGTGTGATATATATTCATCACCTGCTTCGTGTCGGACTTTACCACTTTTCCAACACAAAGGACAAGAGAGTGCATGTGTGAGGACTTGGCATTCCTGTTGGAGGTGGCGGGAGGTGGGGGGTGGCCGGAGGAGGAGGAGGCTGGGAGATGAGTCTGTGAAGGCAGGCAGGCTCCGAAGGGGTGGGCTGAGGAGCAGATTTTGGATTCCATCTTGGGGCAATAGGGAGCCATTGACAGGTTTGAGCAGGTGAGTAAGGATATTGGCTTTGGATTTCAGTAAGACCAGGTGTGGAAGCAACTGGAAGGGAACAAGAGCAGGAAAAGCTGGGGAGAGGTGATGCAGGGACCTCAGCTGGCTGCTCATTAGACTCTTGAGGGAGCTTTAAAAACGCTGATCTCTGGTTCCATGCTGAGAGGTTCTCATTAAATTGTTCTGGGGTGCAGCCTGGACTTCAGCGTATGTTATATACATGTTAAAATCTCTGGTTTAGGTTAAGATGGCGGTAATGGTGGTTTAGATGCAAAAGTAATGAGTTAGAGAGGCTCTTCAGGGGAAATGTGTGCAATTCATGGGGTTTTTCTAGCTGCTTCTGTAACGGATGAGTACAAACCATGAGGTTTGAGTTTGCTGGTGGTAAGAGGTGGGTGGGTTTTCATTCCCTAGGTGGTGTTTCTTCAAGTCCGTGTTGTCCCCGCTTTTCCTGAAGATAAGACTCATTTGGGACCCTTGTTAAAAACGCACACTCCCAGGCCCCCTTCCAGCCCTTCGGAATCCCCTTCCCCAAAAGATTCTTCCCATCATGCGATTTAGGGTTACCGGGCCTTGCGGGGAGGGGCTTTTACACGTGAGTGTGCATCAGAATCACCTGCAGGGTTTATTAAACCGGTATGTTGGGTCCCCATCCCCGGGGTTTCTGATTCAGCAGGTTGAGGCAGGGAGGAAGGAGAATTTGCTTTTCTCACAAGTTCCCAGTGATGCTGGTGCTGTGGGTTCCTGGACCACACCCTGAGAACCACTGGCTAATAGCTGCGGTTCTCAACCCTGGTTGCCAGGGCCCCAGTACATCAGAGCTGCTGGGGTTATGATCCAGGCATTAAAAACAAACAAACAAAGAAAACCCCCAAACAACCAAAACCCCTTTCCCCGGTGATTCCAATAAGCACCATTATCTTAAACTCCGAGCTGGTTATCAAACGTGCAGAGCCTTTAGCCCCACTCTTGAATCACAACTGAGGCTGTGGATCCTTGCATTTTAAACAAGCAACCCTGGCCCACTGAAATTTGAGCATCACTCTCTGGCCACATGGTTGCTGCCATCCTGCAAACCCCAGTGCCCTGGGAGAAACGATGTGGAAATGACCCAGGTCATCTAATGATACAATTAATAGCAACAGCTAACAAGTGCTGAGCCCTGATGCAAGCTGGGATAGTCACACACGGCATCTTCTGTTTCCCAGTATAACCATGAAAGAGAAGTAGAAGTTATGAGCCCCAGTTGACAGACGAGGAAACTGAAGCCCAGAGAAATGAGATGATCCACTGGGGTCACTGTGTTGGTAAGTGGCGGAGCCAGGATTTGACCCAGAGTCTCTCAAGCTCTGAAGGCTGTGTCTTTTGTGCCAGGTGTGTTGGCTTTTGCATGTGGGGTCTTCATTGGGCAAGGGATGGGGTGGAACTCAGGGAGACTATGCAGAAGTACAAACTATTTTATATCAGTGATGATGTAGCCGTGACGGCCGCAGCACACCAGTCATCAAATCTATGATGAGCAAGATTTGCGAGGGCCGGTCATCTGGCCTCTTCCTTCTGGAACTGGCTCGTTGGTATTAATGGATGAGTGGGGCCTCGTTCAGGCAGTTGTAATTCACACGCTGACTGCTGAGCTCTTCCCAGCCCAAGTCACTCCCAAATGCCATAACGCATCGCTTAATACAGTACATCCGTTATGTTCTTCTGGCTCCCAGGCCTGGGAGTGAGCTGGCCCCGGGCTGGTGGTGGTGGTTGGCAGAAATGAAGGACTATTGGCATTTTCAAACCAATGGGTTCAGTTTGGGCACTTAACATTCTCTGTCCGGCCTGGCATCCGGTCCATAAACTTAATTAGTGGCGACCAAAGGAAGACAGGTACTTGGGATGTGAAATGAAGTTTGGGTTCACGTCCACGTGGGCTGCTCAGAACTCAGCAGTCGAGGCTCCGGTTGAGCCTTGAGACTTGAGGTTATATCCCTGCTCTGCCCCTTTTGCGGGGAAGTGACCTCATCTCTCTGAGCCTCAGTTTCCTCCTTTGTAAAATGGGGACAGTGATGGTGCCAGCCTCATGGGGTCAAGGTGAAAGTGAGATAAAGGAATGGAGGCAGAGCCCCTCAGCACCGTCCCTGGCACCAGGCCAAGCACTTAATAACTGCTAGCTCTTGTTAGTATTTACCTACGTATTTACTTATTTATGGGAGGAACACGGCCCAAAAATATATATGACACTCATCGGGAAGAGGAATCATAAAAATAGGCTTAGAAATCGATGGGGAGCTAAATGGTGGTGGTTCCTGGAGCCTTAGCGTGGGTTTTATTAAAGTTCAGAACAGTAAGCATTTCTGCCTTGGGGTCGAGCTGATTCACTCTTTGAGCAAAGAGAGCAAAGCAGAAAGAGTGTGTGAGGCTCTCGCCAGGCACCCGGGAGGTCTGTTAGCTCCCTGGGGTGGCTCTTCCCACCCTAGAACTCCCATTTCTAGTTTGTGGTTGGGGTAGGGATGTGTCTGTGGTTGGCTGGTGTCGTGGGGTGGTGTCAGTTAGGATACTAGGAGCAATTCCCGATGAGCCATCCACTGTCTTTGGCAATAGCCACAATTGTAATAGCTACCATTTTTAAAAAAGATGTTTTGTATTATTTAAATTTTTTTGTGTGTGATATGGAGTCTTACTTATGTTGTCCAGGCTGTGCTCAAACTGCTGGGCTCAAGTGATCCTCCCACCTTAGCCTCTCAAGTAACTGGGACTACAGGCGTGAGTCCCCGTGCCTAGCCTTCTTTTTTTTAATTTCAGAATTTTATGGGTGTATGCATGTTTTGGTTATATAATTTGCTTTTGTACAGTTTGAGTCAAAGTTATAAGTGTGCCTTTTACCCAGACAGTGTGCATTGTACCCGTTAGGTGTGAATTTACCCTTCCCCTCACCCCCCTCCCACCTACTTGATTTCCCCTGAGTTTTGTTTCCATACGTGCACAGTAAATGTTGATCGACTAGTTTCCAATTTAGTACTGAGTACATGTGGTGTTTGTTTTTCCATTCTTGCAATACTTCACTAAGAAGAATGGTCTCCAGTTCCATCCAGGTTGTTACAAAAGATACTAGATCACCATTTTTTTTTTTTTATGGCTGAGTAGTGCTCTATGGTATACATATATCACACTTTATGAATCCACTCATGTATTGATGGGCACTATGCCTTATTGTACTGTTTGATTCTTTTACCATGCAAACATTGTTTCCACAGATGTTTTCACATCTTTGTGAACGTGAATTGTGCTTGTGCCCGGTTTTTGAGCATTAACTCTAACTATTTGTTGAAGTCTGGGGATACAACCTTGACTGTTGACCCTGGGCAACTCTTTAGAGACTACATGTCCCAGCCTCTCTAGCAGGGTGTTCTGCTCATGTGACCAATTTCTGGCCAATAAGATGGGAGTGGACTATTCTGTGCCGCTTATGGTCAGCTCCTGAAGTGGGTGGGAGAGGGTTCCCTTATTTCTCTGATGTCCTTGCCCTGATTTGTTATCTGTGATGCAGATGCAGTGGCTGGAGCTCTAGCAGCCATCTTGGCCTGTGAGACAACCTTGAGGATGAAAGCTACATGCTAAGGAGTATGGAGCAGAAAGACAGAAGGAGGCGGGGCTCCTGATAACTGGTGGAGCTCCCAAATCTGGCCTGGGCTGCCTACCTTCTAATTTTCTGTGGAATGAGAGAAAAAGGAAACTCTGTTTTATTAAAGCTACTAAGTCAGTTTTTTGTTACTAACAACTAAATAAAATTCCTAGCTAATACAAAGTCTTGGTTTAAATATCACTTTCTCAAAATGGCTTATATGAAACCCAAAATAGGTCCCTCTTTTTGTTCTCTCTCCTAACACCGGTTCTTTTCCTGCATTGTTTTGATTCCAATTAAAAGAAATATATGCTGCTTCGTTTAATTTATCCTCCCTACTGAACTATTGGACATAAGGGCAGGGGCACTATATGTGTTTAATAGATAAGTTGTGCACTGTGCAAATCCAGGGGGCACCAGTTAAATAATAGTCTATGTTAATGATGGCACTGCCTTAAATTATGTAGTGCACACTCTGTGTGGCTGCATGTGGCAGCCCTATCAAAGCCCCTGGTTAGGACCTTGACCATGAGGTTTTCCAGTGTATTGGACCATGCTCAGTCCCCAACAAATATTGGTTGCAGAATATTGGTTGCAAATACTGTTACAAAAATGACAGAGGTTTAGTGATGCCTTGGGCTCAGTACTGAAGGCAGCGAGATGGGCAAAGCATGGAAATGATGGTGACATGGTGGGGTCAGTGCTCCAACCCAGGAAAAACAAAGGATTCTGGGAGCTCAGAGGGAAGTGTCCCCACTGCCCTGGGGGCTGGAAACTGTGCACTGTGGGGGCCTTTCTCTTATGTGGTCTCAGTTTTCCACCTGTAAAGCGAGAACATTGTTGCAGACAAGTGGTTCTGTTTAACCTTTATTTCCTCTTATTTAATTTTGCATCTTGTTTGCTTTGAGTAGGTAATGTTTGCATGGTAAAAGAATCAAACAGTACAACAAGGCACAGACTTTTGAAAACCAAGTTTCTTCTTCACGCCTAACGCCTGGAACCTTACTCCTCCTCTCCCAATGAAAAAACAAAACTACTGGTTACCACTATAACCATTTTTTTTTTGTGTGTGTATGTGTGTGTCTTTCTAGAGTTAGCTGTAACATATAAGTGTATAATATATGCTACATATGTGTGTCAAATTTGAATATCTTTAAAATAGAAATCTATTCTTTTAAAATTGTTAATTATTTATTTTAAATCTGAACTTTGAGTCAAGAAAATAATGATGATTAACTATTAATAGATGATCATTACTGAAAATAATTTTGTCATTAATCACACACACTGTCTCACATCTTATTATTATTTTTCATTTAATAAAGTGCCTTGGGATTGTGTCATTGATCTGACCCCTCCTTTTATTTAGATGGTTGCCTAGTCGAGTAGGAGTCCACTGTACAGCTGTGCTATAATTCATTTAACTGCTGTCTTGTTGGGAAATGGGTTTTTCCCCGAACTTTTGCTAATGCAGACAATGCCGCAGTGAAAATACTCGTCCTTCAGTCTTTCCACTTGTGTGCAATTATATTGGTTGGTTAAGTTCCTAGAAGTGAAATTGATAGCTCAAAGATGAAAAGAATTTGTAATTTTTGTAGATGCTATCAAATTCCTCCGCATGCGGTTGTACCAATTTGCCTTCTATCCAGCCTGTTTCCCCACCACTTTATCAGTGCGTTACCAAGCCTTTGGATGGGTTGTTTTACTTAGATTTTTTTTTTTTTGGTGTGAATTAAATAATCATCTTTTCATAGGGTTAAGAATCATTTGTACAGTTGTCCCTTGGTATCTGCTGGAGGATCGGTTCCAGGACTCGTCTGCGCCTCCCAGGACACCAAAATCTGCAGATGCTAAAGTCCCTCATATAAAATGGCATAGTATTTGCATATTACCTACGCACATCCTCCCATGTACTTTAGTCTCTAGGTTACTTACAGCACCTAATACAATGTAAATGCTACGTAAATAGCTGTTTACTGTTTTGCCTTTTATTTGTATATTTTTACTGTTTTTTTCCCCCTCCCTGTGATATTTTTGATGCCTGGTTGGTTGAATTCGTGGTCGCAGAGCCCCAGGATAGGCGGGGCCAGGACTGATGGGATTTCCTTTTCTGTCAACTCTCTGTTCATCTCCTCTGCCATTTTTTCTATTAGATGGGAGTATTGGTCCCATCTAATAGTATTTCGTTATCCGTTCGTAGAAACACTTTATAAACTTAAAAAAAAACTTCATAGAAGGGGATGAGCCCAGTGTCTATGATCATCAAACTTTTGACCTTTGCCGATCTGATAGGTGAAGAAGAGTATCACATGGTGGTGCCCCTGTGCACAGGTGGGGTCGACCATCTGGAGCCTGAAGTCCCCTGGCATTTCCCTCTGCAAACTCCCTGGGCTTGCTCTGCAAAGGCGCGGTTCTCGCCAGGGCTGTGTGCGAGTGTCACGTGGTGGGACAGCTTTGCAATGCACGACGCGGACCCCAGGCCTGAAGATGCCAGTTCAGCGGGTCAGGCCGTTTCCAAAAAGCCCCAAGCTGACTCTGCCGTGTTCCCTTGGTTAAGAGTTGGGGGCGTCGGTGACCCACGGGCCCCTTTCGGCTCGGATTCCTGCGGAGTAAACACGCAGCGCTGGCAGGAAGGAGAGGGGTTAAGTAGGAAGAGGATCGATAACCCTCCTTGGGGTCCTGTGGGGTTTGCAGAGGGAGCAGCAAAGGGGCTAATGTGGCTGGTTGCCATGGTAGCCGGCCAATACATGGGGGCGTGGTCTGGGAATTGCGCTCTAGGGTTCACGTGTGGTGGCCCTGAAGTTCACGGCCTGCTAGGGCACCGGGCTGATGGCCTCAGGGTCTTCAGACAGGCACAGAGAGCAGGAGGAGGGTCTCGGCAGGGACAGACCATTGCCCAAAGGGACCAGGGCTAGAAACTCCTTGTCAAGGAAAAGGTCCCCTACTCTTACATCTCTTCCTTTCTGGGAGAATTCAGGGCGTCCATTTTATTTTAGAGGAAACAGACAGGAAGAAAAGAGTTTAGGAATTGTAAAATCCCCACAAAGCTTGAAACGAAGAGTCTGCTGGGAAATTAAGTTAGGGAAGACAGTATTAGAGAAAGGGATTTGGAAGGTAGAATTAGACCTCTTCTGAATCTCTGTTTGATTTAAAATTGCTTTAGTATATTCAATAAAGACAAGGTAGTATTTATAACAATAGCAGTACAAACCTCATGTTGCCGTTAGAGGGTCCCCCTCCCCAGTGATACACTTGGTATTTCAAACGCAGGGTAGATTATTTTTTTAACACCTCTCTCCTTTATGTGACAAAATTATTTTCAGTAAGGATCATTAATAATCAGTAATACTCATTATTTTCTTGATTCATACTTAGATTTGATATAAATGATTGGTTTAAAAAGAAGTATGAATTACTATTTTAAACATATTATTTAAATTCAATAAAATATTTAATATGTGAATCTTCACACTGAGAAACAACCTTGAAAAAAATATTTCGTATGTGAATCAAAATTTGGATGTTCCGAAAACCAATTACACCTTGTGACTCACACCATTTTGCTGTTTTAAATTTTCAACACAAATCAGAACTCCGACTGGTCAAACAGAATGATGGAAGTGACAACACTCAGGGTCTATTTCTTTTTCTTTTTGTAAACCCAAATGAAACTTTAAGTTTACTCACTCCATGACAAAAATCTCTTTCTTTTCATTTAGATCACCCTGCTACTATTGTTTATTTCCAATATACTCTTTAAACACAGGAATATTGAAGGTTGCAGGGGTTAGAAATATGAATTGTATCCAAAAAACACCCAAACAAATGAAAACTGTTGTGAACTTGCAACTGAAAAGGAGTGGATGTTGGAGAGTCTATTCTGCGTTGCTATAAAGGAGTACCCAAGGCTGGGTACTTTATAAAGAAAAGAGCTCTGTTTGGCTCATGGTTCTGCAGGCTGTACAAGGAGCAGGGCACCAGCGTCTGCTTCTGGTGAGGGCTCTGGGCTGCTGCCACTCATGTTGGAAGGGGAAGGGGAGACAGTGTGTGCAGAGGTCACATGATGACAGAGGAAGCAAGAGAGGGAGGGAGATGCCACCTTATTTTTAACAGCCAGCTCTCTTGGGAACTAATAGGCAAGAATGCACTGACAATCCCTCTTCCCAGGGAGGGCATTAATCTATTCATGAGGGATCTGCCCCCATGACCAAAACACCTCCCATTAGGTCCCACCTCCAACACTGGCAACCAAATTTCAAAGTGGAGTTTGGAGGCATCAAATATCCAAACCACAACACCGAGTCAGTTGTGTATGTCAGGGGCTAATTGCAGAACTAGTTCTCCAAATTAATTTCTACACAGAACACAATGTTTATTGAAGGTTGTATCAGTTAGTAACCACTCAGGAGATATAAATCACACCAGTAATTTGAACAGGGAAAATTTTATAAAGAATAATTAACTAGTAGCAGGGATTAACTACTAAGAGAGGCAAAGAAAACTACACAATATGGGAATAACAAGTAGGAAGCAGTTACTGCCTCTAGGGCTGAAAGTAGCTAAATGTATTAGTTTTTATTGTTGAGTCACAAATTTAGGAGTTTAAAACAATACCTATTCAGCTGCCATGAATAAACAGTATGGTGGTTCCTCAAAAATAAAATAAAATAAAATAAAAATAAAATTACCATATGGTCCCAGCAATTCCGATTGTGGGTATATGCCCAAAAGAATTGAAAGCAAGGACTCAGACAGATACCTGTACACGCAAGTTCAGAGCAATATTATTCACAATAGTCAATAGGTGGAAGTGAGCCAAATGTTCATCAATGAATATATGGATAAACAAAATGTGGTGTATACATACAATAGAACATTATACAGATTTAAAAAGGAAAAAAATACTGGTATATACTGTAACATGGATCAACCTTGAAAACATTATGCTAAGTGAAATAAGCCAGACACAAAAGGACAAATACTGTGGGATTCCATTCATTTGAGGCACCTAGAGTAGTCCAATCCATAGAGACAGAGAATGGGTGATTGCCAGGGGCTGGGGGTGGGGGGATGGGGAGTTATTTTTAATGGGGACAGACCTTCAGTTTGGGATGATGAAAGAGTTCCAGAGATGGATGGTGGTGATGGTTGCACCACAGTGTGAATGTACTTAATGGCACTGAACTTTACACTTAAAAATGGTTAAACTGGTAAATTTTATGTTATGCATATTTTACCACAGTAAAAAAATCCATCTATTCATTAGCTCACAGTTTCTTTTCCTTTTAAATTATCCAGTCTTGGGTATTCTGTTACAGCAACACTAAAGAGACTAAGAGAGCTTGGATTTCTCTGCAACTTGCTTTTCCATGTCACCCTGCAGCACAGTCCCATTTGAGCGCCACTGTAACCAGGGCTCAGCATTTCAGAGCCATCCTCTCACCATTTCCTATCATTTGCTCTCAGAGACACCCCTGATTTCTCCCTCCTTGATGTCGGCACCTGTTGCATTAGCCTCTCTACCATTTCCTAGTCTTAGTGAATTTTCCCCCTGATTTTCCTTTAAGGAACCACGTCTCTCTCATGCCCAGTTCCAAAACCCTAAGGAAGTAAAAAACTTGGCATGCTTGAAATGTAGGTACTGCACCATCCGATATGGTAGCCAGAAGCCACATGTGGCTATTTAAGTTTAAATGAGGTAAAATGACATGCTATTAGAATTCTGTTTCTCACTTGCACTATCCACAATTCAAGTGATCCGTAGGTGCATGTGGCTAAGTGTCACCGTGTGGGAGAGTACCGATTGAGAATATTTCCGTTATCACAGAAAGTTCCGTTGGGTCAGGTGGTCTGAGATAACTGGAGACAGTGATCCGGTGGGGAGAGGGTATGAGCTGGAGAGGCTGGAGCAGGGGCAGGGACTGAATCAGGCAGACCCACGAAGGTCTGGGCAAGGAGTTAGATTTTAAGTCCAACTGGAAGTCTTAATGGTTTTTAAGCAAGGGCATGGCATTGCCCAATTTCTGTTTTAAGAGGAGCACTCTGGTTGTTATGGAGACACGTTGCAAGGAGGCAGAAATGGGAGTGGGGAGGAGGGCCAGGGAAAGAAGGGGGAGGGCTGGCTAGAAGGTTTGCACAGTGGTTGGGGCAAGTGGTGACATGATGGTGGTTTGTGCTGAGCTGTGGCACTGGAACTGGGTGGAAGTGGACAGATACTGGAGATGTTTAGGAGTGGGTAGAACTTGCGGTGGGTGAGCACAGGGCGGGAGCTATGGTGGCCACGAGGGTGGCCTCAGGGACCTTCAGAAAGTGTAACTGATTCACAGACAGACCTCACTCCAAACCAGTGGTCTCAACTCTGGCTGTAACGCTGGAATTTTCTGTGCGAGCCTTAAAATACACAAGTGCTCAGGCCTCATCCCTTGAGAATCTCATGTAATTGGCTTGTTGGGTGGGGCATGGACATTTGTATTGTTTCTAAAAGCTCCCAGGTTGTTGTAACGTGCATCCAAGGCTAAGAATCACTTTTTTAAATAAAAGGGTGCACTGCAGAGCTTGTGTTGGTTTCAAACACAGGAATTGGTGCAGGAGTTGAGTGTTTTGGTGATATAGCCCAGGGTCTGCCATGCATCTCATTGAGGATAATACTTGATTCCTAAGGCTGGGAGTGAAACAAAATAACTATACAATGTAGCTCAAGGCATCAGTGGGTTGAGGGTTCCAGCTTTAATGGGAGACTAGCCTTGGCATCAGAAGTTCCAGCACAGTTATCAACAGGAGGCATCAGTGGAGATAACTTTAATAGTAGTGGGATAACAGTTCTGGCATCAGCAGAAGACATTACCACAGCTATTAGGAGCTGGAAAGGCAGGGAGATGGCCAAGCAATGAGTCACTGTACTTGACATTGACACACAGCATTGTTTCCTTGGGAGAACCCCTTTCTCCCTCTTTCCCTTGCAAGTGGAGTTGTCAATCATGGTGTCTCACTTTGGCCATTGGCTGGGCCAATCATAGTACAGATTTCTCCTGCATTCAGCGATTGGTTCAGAAGTGGTTACACACCTCAAACAGTACCAATCACAGTTCTCTCGTAAGAGGTGTGTCTGGATGCTGCGTGAGATGGCATCATTTAGGGTCTTTATGTATCAGTTATCAACTGCTGCATAATGAGTTACCCCAGAACATAGTGGCTTATACAACAATAATATTTTATTGTCTCTCAGTTTCTGCAAGCCAGGACTCCAGACAGCGCACAGTGGGATAGATTGTCCCTGTTCTATGATGTCTGGGTTCTCCAATGGAAGACTTTAAGGCTGGAGACTGGATTCATCTGAAGACGCCTCCACACATAAGGTTGGTTGTTGATGCAGGTTGTCAACTGAGCCACATGGAGATACTATTGTGTGTCTCTAGCCTCAGCAGGTGGCTGAGCCACAGGCCAGAGTCTACTCACCCTCATAGCACTGGAAAACCAGTCCTCATGGGGCAGCCCTGGGCCAAGTTCACCAGACTGCTCCTGCAAGGTGACTTTCACATGGACTCCAGAGTTGGTGAACGCAAAATAGATTGTATTTTCTGATCCCCAAAAAGGCAGGATGTCATTCAGCCAGTTGGAGAAAAAAGTTCAGCCCAAAGATAAGTGGAGACCAAATTTGTCCGCCTCTCATCTAAGTCTCAAGGTTGGGGCAAGATCCGGAGGGCGGGGCTGGTTTTTGACCTCGAAGAGGTTGTTAATTACCTTGAATGGGTCCCACGTGATGCTTTTAAGCACACAGATTTTGCCCAGGGAGGATGGAGTGGGCAGTTTGGTTTGGGCCTGGAGCAGGACGTAAGTGAGGTTTTATAGATCCACCCCCCGGGCTGTTCTGAGCTCATCCTTGTGTAGAGGGGGCCAGTGCGGTCAGTGGGGCAGAGAGGGTGAGTGTGGTCAGACCCAGAGAGTGTGTGGGATTTCTTGGTCTTGTTTGTTTTGCTGTAACTCAGAAGCACTGAGGTGTGGTGTAACAGGGGCAGTGAGTTCTTCCTCTGGGTACTAACCTCCCCAAACGCCACGTTTTCAACAATTTGTTCAAGGTATGGGGCTGTGTAATTTATCATCCAAACCAGGACATGCTGTGAATAATTACACTGGGGCAACAGGTGAAAATGAAGATTTTGCTGGTGAAACAAAGTTGTATCGTCATCCAAGGTCAGAGTGCAGACATGCTTGTGAAAAGATATTAGAGGAATTGGTGTGAAAGCAAGAAGTGAGAGGCACGCAGAGAGGGGAGTCCAAGGGCAGGCGCTTCTTAAACGTGCTGCCTTCTGCCCCACGTCTGCAGAGGGGCTTGGCAACCCCTCTGCTATAAGCAGCACTTTGACCACTTCTACTTGGCTGGATTTAGGGGGGAATTGCCTAAAAAGGTATAGTCATGGCATTCACCATGGCTTTTTGCCTTTTAATTGATACAGAATAATATACCTGTAGTAAAGAAAACTTACATATGTGTACTCCTGTGTAACCACCAGCTGGATCAGGATTTAGAATGTTTTTCTGGCTGGAATATTTTAATTTCTTTCATCCTAGTGGGAAAGGGGGTTGTTTATTGTGTTTACATCAGCTTCCAAATCATGCTGTGTGTGTTTCCTATGGCTGCTATAACAATGACCACACATTGAGTGGCTTAAAACAACACAAATGTATCATCTGACAGTTCTGGAGCTCAGAAATCTAAAATGCATCTCACTGAGCTAAAACCAAAGTGTCAGCAAGGTTGTGTTCCTTGAGTGTCTTGGAGAGAATCTATTTTCTTGCCTTTCCCAGCTTCTAGAGGCAGTCTACACTCCTCGGCTCGAAGTTCCTTCCTTCTACAAAGAGCAATGTCCAGCTGACTTTTCAATATTGTTTCACTCTGAACTCTCTTTTCTGCCTCCCTCTTCCAAATGTGTAGAACATTGTGATTATGCTGCATTAGATAGTCTAGAATAAACCCCCATCTCGAGGTCAGCTGATTAGCAACTTTAATTTCATCTGTACTCAATTCTCTCTTGCCATGTAACACAATATATTCATAGGTTCTGGGGATTAGGATATATATGTCTTTGGGGGGCATTATTCTGGCTGCTACACATACATATATTACATGTACACTCGTTAAGGAACAAAGCCCCCTCACCTCAACTCATTATAATGTTTTCACTGTTAAACTGTCCATATTCCTGGGGAGGGGGTTGAGAGGAGAGAGTTTGCATGTATTAAGCTCCTAATGTGTGCCTGGTACATAGTATTAGAGTTTCACAGAGATGATATCACTCCTGAAAATTGGTGGTGAATAGTTAGGGATGCTTTCAGCTGTAGGGAGCTTAGCCTGGCTCATGGTGGCTTCAGCAAACTGGGGTTATTTCTCTTATGTAAGAAGTCTGGAGGCAAACAGCTGTTGATCTTGGGTCAGCATTTCAGCAGTGTCAGGGACAATATCTCTGAGTTCTCTCTGCTTTTTCTAACTACTTGCTACCTCACGGTCACAAGACGGCTGCCCCTGCTCCAGGCACCATGTCTGTTTTCAATGCAAGACGTGGAGAGAGGGAAGGATGGCACCAGCTTCAATTGTTCCTTTTATTTATTTATTTTAAATCAGAAATGTAAAATCTATTTCAGAATTCTCCCTGTCCTGCAGATGTTTATCTATATATTATAATATTTGGGCATATGATCACTCCTAGCTGCAAGGGAGGCTGGAAAAGTGAATTTTTGTTTTTATCCCTCTTTAGTCAGAGCTGGCAAGGGAGAAAGGGGGTTGGTAAAAGAATTAGGCAGCTAAGCAATTGTGTTTACCATGGGAAAATTATTCCCATTGTTACAGGTAAAGACCTCTTTACCTCCCTTGCCTGAGGTCTCACAGGTTGAAAGTGGAGGAGTCAAAACTCAAACTTTTAAACTCACACACATTCTACTGCCCCACAGCTTTAAAAAAATTAGTGGTAAAATCTGTTTCTTTACTGAGTATAATTTACATAGAGTAAAATGCACAGATATTAAAAGTACAATTTGATGAGTTTTGACAAATGTGTACACCCATGTAGTGGTCACCCAGATTAAGATACAGAGCATTTACATCATTCCAGAAAGTTCTCTCGTGACCCTTTCCAGTTAAACCTTACCTTTCCACGCCGATGAAACCACTACTGATTTCTATCACCATCTCTTTGTTTTGCATTTTAAAAGAATTTTGTATAAACCAAATCCTAAAACATGTATGCTTTGGTGTACACTCTTCCCTCAACATTAGGTTTTTAAGATTCATCCATGTTTTTTCATGGATCAATAGTTCCCTTTTATTGTAGAGATGCATTCCATTGAATGGATATACCACAGTGTGTTTATCTTTGTCTTCTGTTGATGGTTATTTGGATTGTTTCCAGTTTTGGCTATTATGAATAAAGCTGCCATTGAACGTTCTTGTTCAAGTCTTTTTTGTGGGCGTGGGCATTTGTTTCTGTCGGATGTGAGCCTAGCAGAGGAATTGCTGGTCATGTGTTGGATGCATATTTGCTTTGTTAGAAATGGCCTGGCTGCCTCTTGATAATGTCCTACTAAAAGAAGTCGAGAGGGAGAATTAGGGAGAGGGTCCAGGAAGAGAGAAGCTTCAGGGACTTCAAGTATTTAAATAAGCGCGAGATCACAGGCACGTGGCACCTGGCGGGTTAAGAGAGTGCATGAGGAGAGTGCGGTGGGATTGAAGCACAGTTCCTCAGCTCTGACTGCTCTTCCCACGGGTTGCCAGATATTCTGATTTTAATCTATTGGTTTTCAACCTTGGCCTCCCATTGGAATCACCCAGGAGCTTTAAAAAAAAATGCTGATGCTTGAGTCCGACCCCCAGGGAGTCCGAATTTAAGGGATGACATGCGGCCTGAGCACCTGAATTTTTAAAAGCTCTTCAGGTGACTCTTATGTGCAGTCGGGGGTGGGAACCACTGCTTTACAGCAAATGCTTCATAAACGTGAATGTTAAAATGTAAATTCTGGTTCAGAACATCTGGGGTGGGACCTGAGATTCCACATTGCTGATAAACTCCCAGTTGCTGCCAATGCTACTGGTCTGTGGACCTCACTTTGGGCAGCAGTGTTTAAAGAGAAACTGCAAATGTGGATTTTAAAATGGGAAATCTCCTAATTAGAAAACAAACAAACCATTGTGTACACTAAACATTTCTGCAGGCTGGATCTCCCTGTGGGCTACTGTTCTAATGTGCGCCAGCGCGTGTGTGTATGTGTGCATGTGTGTGTGTGTCTCTCTCTCTCTCTCTCTCTCTCTCCCTTTATATCTCTTTTGTAGGTTTCCCATTATGGCCAGGACACAGGGATTTTGTGAAGTCTAAGACAAAATCCATGACTTTCAGGGACTCAGATGCGGTGCAGTCTGGAGGCAGGGATGGACTGGAAGGTGCGTCGGCTGCCGGCCTGTTTTGGGGACATGGTGATCTGGAAAGTGCCTCAGAACAGTCTTCCCCACACCACCCCAGGGCAATCTCACCCATAATTGGCATAACTGGTTTTCGTGCTGATGAGAATAGGCTAGACAAGGTCCAGACAGCTCCCCATCACACCCTGGCATTAGGAGCACACATTTCTCCTCTCCCTTTATCGGATCAAAGTCTTCCATCAAGCTGTCTGGTTCTGTCTTATTCAATTAAATTTTTTAATCCAATTTGACCCATGCATTCATCTTCTTTGAAATCTGAGAGACGACAGCATCCGCTACAAATTGAGAGTAAATGGCTGAATTAGCTTTCAGAGAGGATTCAGCAAGACTGTTTCTTCCCAGAGACCCAACAGGCTCTTCAGAGGCAGCTGGATCTTAGAAGAAGGTGGCTGGGGGCTTGGAAGGAGGAGAGGGGAGTCATAATCACGTTTCATTTTGGGACCCTTGGAGGGAGATTGGGAGCACAGACCCTGGAGCCAGAGCATCTGGGGTCAGATGCAGCTGGGTGATGTCAGGCAAATGCTTGAAACTCTGTGCCTCAGTTTACCTACCTGTAAGATGAGGATGATAACAACAGTACCTACCTCCTACGGCTGTTGGGAGGATTAAATGCACCCACACATCTAAGTAAAACACACAGAATAGCGCTTGGCATGTGATAACGGCTGTAGGTAAGTGTCAGCCAGTGTTGATATCACACTGGACAGTTTACTCGGCACGTCCTCACATAACGTGGTGGAGCCGAGTCACACACTTGTTTAACTTAGTGGGAATTAAGCTATGCAAGCTTGGCCAGTATATCACCTAGCAAAGCAATCAAACAAAACAGCCTTCCACCAGGCATTTTTTTAGGGTGTTTAACTGAAGCATCAGCATTCTGTTTCACTGCTGGAAGAAAAACTGGCTCGGAGAGTTGGTTACAGTAATACTCAGAACCATCCTTACTCTGTGGATAGTATAAGTGATTTTCAAGGTGAATTTTGGACTGTATATGGTTTTTGCTGGAAATATTGATTTTTCAAATTTTCAACTGATCTTGGGCTTTATCATGTTCTATTTGATCCTTGTGCAATGTAGTGAGGTAGGCAGGGTGTGTAAAAATAATCAGATAACTGAGCATGGTGGTGCAGACTGAGAGCTTGGGAATCAGGTTGCCTGGGTTCAAATCCCTTCTCTGTCACTTACTCCAGGAGATGCCATAGACAAATCAATCTCTTTGCATCTTCATTTTCATATCTGTGAGCACAAAAGATTCTGGTAATAATAAAAGTAATAATAAAATAATAAAAATAATAATACTCATTTCATAGGGTTGTTTCAGGATTAAGTGGGTTAATGCACATAAAGTGCTTAGGACAGTGACTAATAAATACTAGTCAAAAGTCACAGCAAGGCCGGGTGTGGTGGCTCACACCTGTAATCCTAACACTCTGGGAGGTTGAAGCTAGAGGATCCCTTGAGGTCAGGAGTTCAAGACCAGCCTGAGCAAGAGTGAGACCCCCGTCTCTATTAAAAGTAGAAAAAATTAGCCAGGCATGGTGGAATGTGTACCTATTGCCCCAGCTACTTGGGAGGCTGAAGCAGGAGGATCGCTTGAACCCAGGAGTTTGAGGTTATAGTGAGCTATGATGATGTCACTTCACTCTAGCTGGGATGACAGAACGAGACTCTGTCTCAAAAAAAAAAAAAGTCATAGCAAGAGTAAAACATAATTAGTGACAGACCCTGTGTGATGCATTTGGTATGTATTACTGCATTTGAACCTGGTAGGAGCCCTTTTTGCAGAGGTGATGAGGTTTGCCAAAGTCCTACATCCACAACCTCAGCTCTGCTGCTCATGTGCACCTTTAGCCTCAGGTGGGACCCTATGAAAAAGTATAAATGGTGCGAAGGTGTCCCCTCTAAGGAGGTACACCAGAACTTCAGGTTATTGAGCACCTACTACATGCCGGTGCTATGTGCGAAGCGCATTATCTCAGTTAATGTTTGCTGTGACTCTGTGAGGTAGGTGCTATCACTAGCCCCACTTTCATACAGAGAAACTGAGGCACAGGGCCTGTGTCTGGTTCATTCTGGGGTCCTAGTACCCTTCCTGGGTCTGTTGGGTGTAACTGTTTGCTGAATGAGAGGTTGTCTTCAGCTTCTGGGATTAATGTGTGATCTGTTTCCTCTGTTATAAGACACGGGGGCAGGGGGAAGAGCTGTGCGGGGTTCAGAGGGGAACACACAGGTAAGTGGGGCCCAGGGGCATGACAGCCCCGAGGAGACGCCAGCTGGGAACGGTGTGATGCATTGTCTCGCTGTCTGTGAGCATTTGTGAGGAGCTGTCTGATAGACATCCAATCAGGCGGCAACAGTGATGATTTATGAAGCTCAGCCGAGGTGTCTGATCAGCCGTGAGCCCAGCGGGAGGAGGTCTGGGGTGTCTTCCCCCACCTGGAGACGTTTGGCTGCATGTAGGGTTGTGTTTGTGTGCATGGGGGAGGGGCACGAGCAGGAAACAGAGTTTGGGTGGTCCCAGATGAGTTTGCTTATGACCCTCATGTGACTTTCACTTTGGACTAGGCAAGAGATTCTTTGTGAAGCATCTGTTGGGTTTAAATTTCACTCTGCTATAGAGGGCTATGGAAAAGACAGGATCTAAACTGGGTTCAAATCTGGCTAAGTCACTTTGGGCAAGTTACTTAACTTCTCTCTGCTTCAATGTTCTGCACAAGGAGATAATAATCTCTCTCTCCCATGATACCCCCCACCACAAAGCCTAGAATAAGGGGGTGCCCCTAAACTTGTTGCTCCCTGCTCCTCCTAAGTGCATTATTTCTGTACAAATCAGGAGAACCCACAAGGCCTCAGACAGAGATGGCCCAGATACATTTCCAAACCCTTTGCACCCATAGCTGTGACCGTGGAGCCTTGGCTCTTTACTCCATGAAGTGTGGGGGAGGCCACCCAGTCCCTTTCACGAGAGGCCCATTCTCACCAAGAGCAATGCTCGTGAATCCACTCCACACTGAGAGCTGGTAAGCTCTGTGTTGAATGGAATTCTAAAGAGAATAAGAGCAAGAACCCGAAGGACCGTTTGTGCCAATAAATTGATTTTTTCATGTCCTCCTGCTGCTGGGTTACAAGAAATGAGCCAGGCCTGCTGCTGCCCAGGGAGTCCCTGGGGAGGTTTTTGGAAGCCCCTGTTGCCAAGGCAACCCAGGCACCCTCTGGAAGTGTATTGTCCTGCATGTGCTCCTGCCTGCCCCATCCCAGCTGGTTGTCTGGACCCTGGCCAGCCTTTCCTGTTGCCCTTTCCAGCAGAAGCAGGAGGTGGAGTGCAGCAGGAGAATTCAGGGGGGGGCCTCTCCACCCCGTGACAGGTGCTCACTCCTCTATTCCAAACCCTGTCTTACCCAGAGTGAAGGACAGCGTCCTTGCAGAGCCCCGCAAGGCAGGTATGCTCTGGCCTCCTATTGCTTTTCTGGAATTATCTCTTATCACCCTCCCCTGGCTCCAGTCCAGCCTCGTTGCTGGTCTTCACCACTCCAACCCTCCTGCCACCCCAGGGCCTTTGCACTTGCTGTTCCCTCTGCTTGGAAGGCTCTGTCCCCAGAGTTTGGCCAGGATCATGCCATCATCTCCTTCTTCTCTTTGCTGAAATGTTACTTGCTCAGGTCTTCACTGACCACTCTTTAACATTTTATTCCCATATTCCCTATTCCTTGCTATTATATTTTCCTCATATATATCTAATATACAATGTAGTTTACTTATTTTTCTGGCTTACTGACTTTGTCTTTGTGGCAGGCAGCCTCCATAAGGGCCCCCAATGGTCCCCACTCCCAGTATTCATGCCCTTGTGACATCCCCTCCCACTGAGTAACTTGCTTTTAGCCAACAGAATATGATGACATTGAAGGGAGGTCACTTGTGTGATTAGACTGTGCCTCGGAAGCCAGCTCTTAGTATTGCCTTCTCAGCTGTCGTGCTTTGGTGAAGCAAGCAGCAGTATGGAGAGACCCAGGTGGCAAGGAATTGAGAGCAGCCTGAGTTCTCTGAGTTCAACAACCTTTGAGGAGCTGAATCCTACTGATGACCATGTGAGGTTGCAAGTGGATCATTCCCCAGTCAAGCCTTCGGATGTGACCTCAGATTTAACCTTGACCGTGGCTTGGGAGAGACCCGTAAGCAGAGGACCCAGCTGATCCAGGCCCAGACTCTATGAGCCATAGAAACTATGAGATAATAAATGTAGATGTTTTAAGCTGCTAAATTCTGCGGTCACTTGTTATATGGCAATAGATAACTAACACACTCCCCTTTTAGGATGTAAGCTCTGCACCCTTGTTAAGGTTGCCAGTGATCTTAGTGTCTGAAACCCAGTGGACACTTTTCAGTCTGTTTTCTGCTTGACCTTGCACGAGAAACCTGCAGCACCAGCCCTGAGCCCTCGGATGTCTACCTGCCGGGCTGGCCACCTGCTCCTAGTGAGCAGAGCGGCATCTGGACACACACTGCAAGTATTTTCCGGGGCCTTGCTTTCTGAGGGACCAACCGATTCACCAGTGGGGAGACTTGGAAGACATTGCTCAGTTGGGCCACTGGGGAGTCCACCAGGAAGGGGGAAGAGAAGACAGGAGGATGTGTTAACCTTCATCAGGAAAATCAAGCCTGGGCCCCCCACTGGTGCGAACATCTCTGCATGGAGAGAATCAGCCTTTGCTGTCCCCAACGCTTGTCCTTGGAGGTTTGTCTTCCCCTTGGTGTCTTCTGGAAGGTGCAGCCACATGGCTGGATTCAAGGGTGACAGTGATTCTCCTTTTAGTTTCAGATCCTATTCTTTTGTTTTTTAAAACAACAGCTTTATTGAGGCATCATCTATATGCCATAAAGTTCACCCATCTTAAGTGTACAATTCAATGATTTTTAATAAATTTATGGAATTGCTAATCATCATCACCATTCAGTTTTATATCATTCTAGAATTCCAGAAAGGTCCCTCATGCCCATTTACAGTTACTTCCCATCCTCACCCCTGGCTCCAGCCACTGCTAATGTACTTCCTATCTGCATAGATCTGCTCTTTCTGGACATTTCATATAAATAAGATCATACAATATGTGGGTTTTTTGCATCTGGCTTCTTTCATTTAGCATAATGAGTTTGAGATCCATCCGTGTAGTAGCATGTATCAGTAGCTTGTTCTTTTTATGACTAGTTGTTTTCCATTGAGTGTATGTAGCTCAGTTTGTTTACCTATGCACCACGTGATGAACATTTAGATTATTTATAATTCTTGGCTATCATGAATAATGCTGGTATGAACACTCATGGGAAGTCTTTGAAGGGAGATATGTTTTCATTTCTTTTGAGTTAATGCCTAGGAGACACTAATCCTAATGCCCTCGGTAGTGTGGCTGAGACGAGGCTGGAATATTTGGGAAAGATTTTATGAAAGGCTCAGAAACCACCATAAAGACAGAGAGAGACATGGGGGGAGCTTGAGACTGACCTTGGCTTCCTTTATTTGAGCCTGGTACTAAGACTTGGCCCGAGCCCTCTTTCCCTCCCTCCAGGCATTATATTATAACACAGTGTTAAGAGTGGGCTTGGGAGCCAGTCTGTCTGGGTTTGGATTCCGGCTGTGTCACCTCGGGCAAGTGCCCTAACAGATTGTGCCTCTGCTGCCTCGTCTGGGAAATGAGAATCTGCAATGGACTGAATGTTTGTGTCCCCCCCAGAATTCATACGTTGAAGCCTAATCCACAACGTGACGGTATGAGGAGGTGAGGCCTTTGGGAGGTGATTAGACCATGAGGGTGGGGCTCCCATGAATAGGATTAGTCCCCTTATAAAAAGTGACACATGAGAGATGATATCTCTCTCTCCCCCGCTCCTCTTCCCCTCCCCTCTCCTCACCTTTGCTGTTTGAGGTCACAGCAAGAAGGTGGCCAGACAGAAAGCCCCCTCCAGAGCCTGACCATGTTGGCACCCTGATCTCACACTTCCACCCTCCAGAACTGTGAGAAATAGTTGTTTTTTTTTAATTGCAGCATATTATGAGGGTACAAATGTTTAGGTTATATATATATCTCCTTTGCCCCACCAGTTGTTTGTTATTTAAACCATCTACTTTATGGTATCCTGTTCTAGCAGCCCAAACTGACCCAGGTGGACTCCTGATGATGTTTCCTTCATGGGCTTGTGAGGATCAGATGTGCCCATCACGTGCTGGTTAAAGGTTTCCACCTGATACACAGTCCTCCCTTCCTCTCCTGCCCCAGGACCTAGACGCAGAGCGGGAGGGGCGCCCACAACGTCCCACTAGCCCATGTTCCAACAAATGCTGGAAATATACCTGAAAGTCCAGAGAAGCAAGGGCTGCAGGTGAGACGCAAGGACTGACAGGAGGGTGGGAGAGGGCCTGGGCAAGAGGTGGGTGGAGCCGGGTTCAAACCCCTGTTCCACTCTCTGGTCCTTCCTAGGATAATAATCCCTATCTCAGGGGGCTGTTGTGAGGACTGAGATGTCCAAAAGGAACTTGGCTTGTCGGAGGTGGCTGATAAACCGGGACATGTGCTCTGGGCTTTGCAGCCCAACATATCTGGATTTGAGTCCAGCTCTGCCATTTCCTGGCTGTGTGACCCTTCTGAAGCCCTTTGCTTCTCTGTGCTTTTGTTTTCTCATCTGTAAAATGAGAGTAAGAGCATTTGCTACTTCACAAGTACGATGTGAGGTAAAATAAGATGACACAGCTCACCTGGACTTACCTGATCCACGGCATCACATGGGTGTTTATGAAAATGCAGCTTCTCAGCTTCATCTCTGAGTGAATAGAACTGAGGTGGGCCCAGGAATTGGTCATTTTAATAAGCAAGTTCAGGAAACACCAAGGTAAGTATGCAAAGCACTTAGTCTCTATATATGTATTATTATCTTATTAATTATAGTGCGTGCCATAGAGCATTATCAGAATTATTATTTTTTGCATTGCAAAGAAGCTGGCTGTGGTGGAGTGTCCACACAGTCACCTGTGGACAGGTACCCTCGCCACCCCCTCCTCTCACATTCCCACTCCCTTGCTGCCTCCTTCAAGGGCGGCTGAGTGGAGGAGCAATCTTCCATGCACGCACCATCCATCAGCTCAGGTCGAGTACTGCTGAAAGGTTCACTCTCAAAGCAAAGTGTTTTCTCTGCTAAACTCATTATTTCTTCCAATAGAGCCAGGAAAGGATATCATCTCTAAAACCTTCTCAGGGCCCCAGCCTGCAATGTTTTTCAAAACTGTTTGCTTTTGGAGAGCAAGGGCATAATTGTTGCTTCCTGGATCAGCCAGGGTCCAAGCGGGGTGGGGGTGGAGGAGAAACTACTCTAAGTTTTTAAAAAATCAAGGGAATGTAGATGCACAGGAGGTTGGTAACACAGGGGAAGGAAGAGCCGGAGAAGCCATGCAGGAAGTTGCCACCCTTGGTAGGGCTGGAGGGACAGAGGAAGGTGGTCGGGTTGGCAGATCCCAGGACTTGGAGTTTTCTGCAAGAAGCTGGAACAATGGCACTTTGTTTTGTTGGGGCTGGAGTCTCAGAGAAGACAGAGCTGCTGCTGGAGAAGCCATCCGAGTCTGGGGTGCAGGAGGAAGAAATGGCTTTGCTTTGTTCTTCCTTCCTCCAACCATGGCCAGACACTAACTGAGTCAGGAGCCCAGGAAACATAGGCTGCAGGGGTAGTGCCCCTGTGAGTAGGGGAAGGGAGTGGGGGAGGAGTCTCCGAGAGCAAACAGGCCTAGGCCACTACATCCCTGTTCCCAAAATGTCCTAGCACAGGAGTTGGCAAAATACGGCCCCAGGGCAAAATCCAGCCTGCTGTCTGTTTTTGTAAATAAAGTTTTATTGAAACACAGTATTGTCCATGGCTGCATGTGCAGGGACAACAGCAGAGTTGAGTAGTTGCAGTGGAGACCGTGTGGTTTGCAAAGTCTAAAGTATTTGCCATCTGCTCCTTTTACAGAAAACTTTGCCAATCCCTGCTCTAGAGGAAGGTATCTATGGGGGAAAAATGCCTCCCCACGGAGGGTGTTTTCTAGGAGCTGTCAGGCCTTTCTACCTGGGGTCCTGTGGGAGAAGGCAGAGGGGATCAGAAATGCAGTGGGAGTCCTGGGAGAATCTCTTCCTTCTTTGCTGGCTCTGGCCACAGAAGAAGTAATTTGATTCGAAGAAGATTGAATCTTCTAGCTAGACTGAGAGCTTTGTGAGGATAGGGATTGTGGATTTCTAGGATTGATTAGTACTGGCTGAACTGTCCATTTGTCCTCTAGGGGAAATATCACAAAATGTTCCCCTCAGCCAGGCACGGTGGCTCACGCCTGTAATCCTAGCACTCTGGGAGACTGAGGCGGGAGGATTGCTTGAGGTCAGGAGTTCGAGACCAGCCTGAGCAAAAGCAAGACCCTGTATCTACTAAAAAAATAGAAAGAAATTAGCCGGACAACTAAAAATATATATAGAAAAAATTAGCCAACTAAAAATATATATAGAAAAAATTAGCCGGGCATGGTGGCTCATGCCTATAGTCTCAGCTACTTGGGAGGCTGAGGCAGGAGGATTGCTTGAGTCCAGGAGTTTGAGGTTGCTGTGAGCTAGGCTGACGCCACAGCACTCTAGCCTGGGCAACAGAGTAAGACTCTGTCTCACCAAAAAAAAAAAAAAAAAGTTCCCCTCATGTACCGTCTGGTACCTGCTGATTTTAATGACAGGAGGTCCTTGTTACCCAGAGATAATTTGAGTTAGGGTCAGCCCACTAAAAAGTGAATCTCCTTTAAAAGGGGACCAAAATTTCATTGTAGACAGTGGGGAAAAAGTGAAGGAAAAAGATGAAAGATGGAGTTATAAAATTGAAAAAGCTAAGTTTTCCATTACATTTGATGTACTTAACATAATTTTGATTATATTCACAACTCTGCACTCAATCTTAGGACAAACAAAAAATGAGTCACTTCTTTTGGCACATATTTTTCCACCAAAATTAAGTGACAGCATGATGTGTCATCCTTCACCTCATGTTTGACTGACAGCATCGCCATGAAGAGTTGTTTGTTTTGTGCTAAGTTTGAGAGCTTCCCCAACTTTCCAAGGCGCTCTCAATCCATTGATATTAAAATCTAAATTTTAGTGCCCTGGAGCAAGTCTTAATCATCTTATCCAAGTTATAGCTCAGTCTGACACGTGCTTTGTGCTCAATGGAATCAAATGAGAAGGAACAGAAGAAGCCAGAATTGATACTGATCAATCTTTTTGGAAACTAAGAAGCATGAATATATATTCACGTTTGGTTGAAAGTAACAGAGACCCAACTCAAAGTTGCCTAGGCCAATAGGAGATTTACCGGCACGTGGAATCCAAGCAAGGGTGGAGCAGCCACATTGCGGGAAGGGCTGTGACGCAGCTGGCCCTAGTGAACCATTGGAAGCTGGGCAATTGCTTCCTTATTTTTGCCCCTCTCCAAGTGTTAACTTAGTTCTCTCGAGATGTACAGGTCGACTGTATGTGGCAGGAAACACTGTGGCCTTTGGTGTTGAATTATTCAAATTGTGGTCGTATTAACCAGACAGCAATCACCTTTTGCTCTGTGGCTTCAAATTACAAGAAAAAATCCTTGGCCTTTGATTGGCCCAGCTTGGGGCAAATGGCCATCCCAGAACCAATCAATTGTGGCCTGAGGTCAAAGAAATTGGCAGCTCTTAGGGAAATCTTATGGATGGAGCTGGGATGGGACTAATTCCCAGAATAAGCAGGGAGTTCTGGGGAGGCAAAACAACAGATGCCACTATAGTGGGCTTAGCAGCCGTGCTCGGTCCTGCTTCTCCTACCCAGACGTGGCAGCACAAAGAGCTGCTTGGACTCCTGTGAGCCCCAGGCTTTGGCACAGCTGACCACCAGATGTAGCCTGTGCTCTCCCCAGAACTTGCTTTCTCATCTTTCAGGCATTGTCTCCTCCAAGAAGCTGTCTCAGTTACCTCCAATCCAGAGAGCATTGTCTGCTTTCTTCTTTGTGCCTTAACATTTAATTTACACTTGTGTGCTCACATAGCATCTCCTCTCCTCTGTGAACACTTTGAAGGTGGAGATTACGTACTCACAGCTGGCATTGTGCACAGCATATAGTAAGCACTCGATAATTGCCATTTTTGCTGACCGAAGGGTGGGCTTCCAGAAAGTTATTATCACATGAGAACAGCACTTGGAATTTCCAGTTGTGTGAGTTTTGGGAAAAGGATGCAGCATAAAAGAGAGGTTAGAAACCCAAACTTTGGAATCAGCAGATGTGGATTCCAGTTCTGACTCTGCCATTTCCTGGCTACATGATCTTGAGCAAGTTACCTAACCCCTCTGAGGCTCAGAGGTTAAAATGGGGGTATAATACTAGTATATATTTCAAGCAACATTTAGCACAATGCCTGGCACATAGTAGGCACTCAATAGTGATAGCTGTTATTATTGTAAGGTGGTTAGCCTGTCCTCATTTTTCCTTTCCTTTGAAGTGGGGATGCTACTGTCCAGTACTGCAATCCCCAGCCATGGACTGGTGCTGGTTCGTGGCCTGTTAGGAACTGGGCTGCACAGCAGGAGGTGAGTGGCGGGCGAGCGAGCAAAGCTTCTTCTGTATTTACAGCCGCTCCCCATCACTCGCATCACTGCCCAAGCTCAGTGCACGCACCCCGCACCATCCATGGAAACATTGTGCCTGGTGCCAAAAAGGTTGGGGACCGCTGGTCTAGTAAAATTGAGACAATAGATCAGGAAAGGAAAATCTTCAGAGGAAACGTTCTTCATAACTCCAAAGCTTACAAGTTGGGAATCTTAACGTTCCTTGGTGCAGCAGCAGCTGAGTGCTATTTCAGACAGTGGCTTAGCTGGATTTCACTTTATCCACTTAAATTATTCTGGTCTAAATAGCAGGTGTGTCTGGGGAGATCAGATTCATCCAATTAGAGCAAACAAGCAACATATGCTCACCAATCCCGCCCACTAAACGATAGACCCCAGGTCAAACTTCTAAAGCTGAAGCTTCCCTTGTGAATAATTTATTCCTTCCAATAATTTATTCCTTGCAAGCCCTGATTTGTGATTTCATTATATTTAAGATAGGGCAGATGCTTTACATAAAGCTCATGTCATATCCATTTTAACTTCAATGAATCAATGATTACAAGAGAAAACCATTCCCACCTTTGCAAGTGGAGGTAATCATTGAAATAAATGTGGTTTCAGGGAGCTTGGGAGCCTTGACCTGTCTGCAGTGAACATGGAGGTTAGAGAGTGTCCATGACCTGTGATCATCTCCTACTTCGTAGTCTTGGGCTGTGCCAGGTGAGTGCACAGGTAGGAAGGTGGTTGTTACCTGTCTGGCTTGATACTTTCCTTTTTGCATCTGCCTCTTTAGACTCATTGACGAAAAAGGAAGGAAGAAGCTTTGCCATGGTTAGAACCTCCTTAGAACAGCAGTTCTCAACTTGCCTGATCTGAGAATCACTGAGTCTCTTCTAAAATACAGATTCCAGCTGGGTGCCATGGCGCATACCTGTAGTCCCAGCTAATCGGAAGGCTGAGGTGGGAGGATTGCTTGAGTCCAGGAGTTTGAGGCTGCAGTGAGCTATGATGGCACTGCTATACTCTAGCCTGGGTGATGGAGTGAGATGAAGGGAGGAAGGATGGCTAGTTCGAGGCCCTGCCACAGAAGGTTCTGGTTCAGTGAATCTAAGGTGGGAGTGGAGGTTGTAGATTTGTTCATGCATTGCAGGTGAGTCGTATAATTAGGAAACTTTGGGAAATGATATCTTAGGTCAGTGATGGCCAAACTTAATGTACCCAGAACTCACCTGAGGATCTAATCCAAATAAAGATTCTAATTTGGCAGGTCTAGGACGGGACCTGAGATTCTGCATTTCAGATGTGCTCCCAGGTGATGCTGTGTTCCATGACTACACTTAGGGACCCTCAGCTGCTAAACTGTTGGATATTTAAGAATATATTTGTTGGCAAAAGTGGTTTATTGGGGCTTAGGGACTTAGGAAAATGCTAGTTTGCATAGATTGTTTATTGGGGGTTAGGTAATTAAGAATGCCCTTAAGGAATATTGTTTTGCATAAATTACATATATTCAGATTTTTTTTAGAGGACTTTCATTGTTTAGGGCAACGGACTTCTAAGTAGGGACATTCTTTAGGGTGTGGGGAGAAAAATTAAACTCCTTTTTCTTCATTTTTCATTTCATCGTTAAAAAATGCTACTTTTGTGGATGTTTTATAATCATTCGATATATCCATGCAGTATGACATGCGTATAATTTATATACACATGTATGTATGTGCTGGGGTTTCATACTCAAAACATTTTATTGATGAGGTGTGCAATAGTACATTTTTGAGACCATGGCTTTAGGGGGGTTCTCATGAAAGAAATGAGTTTTATGAGGAGGAACAGTTTCTCAAAAGATGAGGTGGTTGTTTCTGAAAGAAGAGGAGGGCTGGGCAGACAGCAGTAGGTGCTCACTTCTGTCCAGCCCACAGACCAGAGCAGTGAGCTCAGACATCCATCCATCCATCCAAAGGGCAGAAGGTCAAATAGTACATTCTCTGGACCTTTATTGCAAGGGTCTCTCTCTCTCTCTCTCCCCGCCATCCTCCACTTCAGGCCCCTCCCTGGAAAGGTGTCTGTGCCCAGATAACACAAAGACACAGCCTGGCAAGACGAGCTCATAGACCTTTCCTGGAGCACAGGAGAAAGAGCTCTGTGAACAGTCCCTGTGCTTTCGTCTTTCCTTGATTCACTGCTGCTCCTTGTTCCTACCATCCAATTTCTTGCCTTCTCCCCTTTCTACTGAGTGGGGCTGAAAGGTTTGACGCATATCAATGTGATGAACATACTCAGAAAAGTCAGAGGAGGTGGTGGATTCAGGCCACTGATTTATGTCTCATGAGAGCTGAGGGTAGAGGCGCAGTGATGGAAACAGCCCATCGTGCAACCCCAAAGGTGCGTGATCACTCAGCTGGGTGTGTGATTTGGTTACCAGATCAGTCCCCATTCCCAAGGACACTGTGTCTTCCAGTAACTCCTCCAGCGTCCTCGGGGCAGGATATTAAGTTAATACAGAGACCATTAGCCAGCAAAGCTATAGATATTATTGGGCCAAAGATGTGTCCCACGAGAGTCAAGTAAGGTCCAGGGCCAACTTGTGGCATGATGGTGGCCTGCACTGCCTAAGGAGCTGGGTATCCAGTATGTACCTAGTATGTGCTTACTGAATACATAGGTGAGTTTGATTCTGTTGCTTTCAGATGTTCTAGGTAACTAAATCACCACACACGTCAGACCCTTCAGCACCAATTCATTCATTTGACATCATTTCTGAGGGCCAGGTACTGCTCCAGGGCTGGAGATATAGCATTGAACAAGAGAGACAAGGTCTCTGCCCTCTTGGAGCTCACATTCTTGGAGTCAGAGAATAACCAAATAAGCAAATAAAGAAAAGAGATATTTTCAGAGAGTGATAAGTGTTATGAGGAATATAAAATATGATAAAGGGCTAGAAATTGACCCAAGAAGTAGCTACAGACAAGGTAGTGGGATCATATTTGAGCTCAGGCTGAATGAAGAGAAGTCAGTTATGAATTAATCTGGGCAAGAACCTCCCAGGCAGAGGAAACAACAGATGAAAAGGCCTTGAGATGGGAACTAACTTGGCATAAATAAAGAACAGAAAGAAGGGCCATGTGGTTAGAGATGTGATCAGGATCCAGGCAATCTGGGCATCCGTGGACCATGGCAAAGATGTTCAATTTCATTCCAATTGCAGTAGGAAGCCGTTGGAGGGTTTTAACCATCTAATGCTCATTTAAAAAGAACTACTGTGGCCAAGATTTGGAAGATGAAGAGCCAGAGTGAAGATGGAGAGATCAATAAACAGGCTGTGGCAATTCCCCCTGCAAGAGGAGGCAGCAAACTGGACCAGGGAGATGGGGATGTTGGCAGGATTCTCACAGCCAGTATGTGACCCAGGGCCCAAAGCACTGGTGTGAGAGTAGACAGACTGCCAACCAAAGGAGCAAGCTTCCAGTGAGAGCCTGAGGTAAGAGACCAAGAAGCAGGCAGGGGACACTAATAATGAGGATTGACCTTAAGACTGTTCTTCAGTGCTGGAGGCTCATAATAGATTTCCCAATTAGGGCCACAACTGGATGCAAAATGGGCATCAGTAAGACAAGATAGTGCACCAGGCGAGAACAGAGATGTGATACAGCAGGTGTCTGGATGACACTAACCGTCATTTGTCATTTTCCCCTGGTTCCCAACAAAACTCCAGACAGTTGCCAAGCTGTATTAGTCCCACAGCACCTCCTAGTGGCTGCCCTGAGATTGTCTGACTCATTTTCTCCCTTACTCTCTCCTTTTCCCCTTTTGCAAGAGGATTATTTGCACTGGATGCTTCCTCTTGTCCTCTGTCTTTGAACACAAGCCTTAGTTGGTGCGACTTCAGGAATTTCACTGTTGCACACACCACATACATGTGCTTTCTTATGTTGCACTCTCTCCTCCATCTCTTTCTCAATTCTTTTGAGCAAATTGTTTCTTTTCTTTTCTTTTCTTTTTTTTTTTTTTTTTTTGAGACAGAGTCTTGCTCTGTCCCCTGGGCTAGACTGACACGGCATCAGCCTAGTTCACAGTAACCTCCAACTCCTGGGCTAAAGGGATCTCCCTGCCTCAGCGTCCCAAGTAGCTGGGACTACAGGTGTGCCCCATGCCCAGCTAATGTTTCCTATTTTTAGTAGAGATGAGATCTCGCACTTGCTCAGGATGGTCTCAAATTCCCAACCTCAAGAGATCCTCCCACCTTGGCCTCTCAGAGTGCTGGAATTACAGGCATGAGCCACCACACTTGGCCTCCTTTAAGTAAATCTTTTCCTTTTTTTCCTTTTATTCTCTCCAATTCACATAAAAGCCCCAGAGGGTCATAAGTAGGCCAGCCAAGTGGCAGAGCAGTTCAGGTGATGTATCTGCATTAAGGTGAAGAAAAAACTCTAGTTTTGAACTGGCAGTACTGATGTCACAGAGAACCATCTTTTTAACCTCAAAGGTCTTTGAAAGGGCCCAGGGTTGCATTCACAATCCACATGAATGCCTTCCTTGATATGTCTATCATCGTGTTGATTAAATTTACTTTTTTTATCCTCCTCTATTTTGCAGATGCATTTCCTACTGTGTGCAGGGCATCTGCCTTCAAGCTAAGATTGTCTTGTATTTACTTAATACTTCAGTTACGAGCACTCACCAGAATTTCTTTCTACTATTTTAAAAATTGCAAAAATATGGAGGCCTTCAGTTATTTTAGTGTTAAATATGCTGTTGAGAATGATTCTGGGAACTCAACCACCAGATAGTCCTGCAGGATGTACTTTATTTAATTCAGGAGATATTTACGGAGCACTTACAGTGTGCCAAGCACTGAGCTGAGTGGCAGCGTTAGTAAAATTTGGTCTCTGTCCTCCAGGAACTCACAGCCTGTGTGAGAGAAAGTTGAAGAAACAGATTAAGTGTACTACAATATTTGGCAGGATAATGGATTGATATGTTAATTTGTGATAATTGTATAAAACCTTTATTTTTCCCTTTTCCCAAGTCAAGTGGATTGCTAAGTCTTGCATTTCCTAACCCCTTGGAGTGGGGTTTACAGGATTGAAAGAAGAATCTGCTTAAAGTCAGTAGTCTTTCTGTCTAGTGTAAAATGCTTATACTCACTGAAGATATGAGAGAGGAGGAGGAGGAAGATGGGGAGCAAGGAGAGCGCTGAAAGGCAAGGTCAGAGAGAGGACATAATCTTAGAGTCTGGGAAGGGTGAAGGTCGGTAGGTCACTTGATGTGTTGGTACTCCCACCTCCCTCAAAAGCGACATCTTGTAGATGTACAATTAATCTGTGATTCTGAACCACAAGAAGCAGGGTTTTCAGCCTTGGCAAAGATTTTGATCCCCCTCCCTGAGGCAGATTCAGAGAAACACAAGAATTCAAAGGACTTGTGTGGGCTTGGATCCAGACTTGGCAAACTATGCTGCCGCCTGTTTGTATAAATAAAAGTTTATTGCAACACAGACACCACCATGCATTTACGAATTTGCCTTTGGCTGCTTTTGCAATACAACGGCAGAACTGAGGAATTGCAACAGAGATTGCATGGTCTGCAAAGTTGAAAATATTTATTATCTAGCCCTTTACAAAAGAATATTTGCTGACTGGCTTGGACAATGTATCATACATCGCAGTAGAGATTGCATGGGCCAAAATCTAACCAGTATTGCCTTGAGATTGGGCCAAGACCACCATACTTTTATGTGCCCCTCAGGGCTAGTGGGTGGTACTCAGAGAAGATGTTCTGATAATGACTTAGGTCTACTTTCCCACTAGGACAGTTGGATGGGGACCCAGAGTTGGATTTAAGTGGATGTAAAGAAAATAAAGGAACAGGGTAATCTTGCACACTGGAGATTTGTATCTGTTTTGGTAAAAAATAGCATGATAATATCATCAGGACATTATCCAGTACATTCCACCACTTCGGGAAATTCCTTATACCACCATCCCTGCCCCCAAGACTGCAGGATTCCGCACTTACCACTATCCGGGAAGGCTGTGACAGCAGAAATGCACAGAGAAAGAAAAAAGACCAGGCTCAGCTTTTGAGTTTCAAAACAGGTTTTTGAAACTCTTGGCATCTGATAATAATTTTGAAAGGCAAGGCTTTTGCTTTATAAGAGCCAGTGTTTTTTTTAATGGTTTCAAAAGCTTAAGTCCTAAAGAGATTGGGGTGTAAGGTTTATGCCCAAATCAAAAAATTGGAAACGGTGGATGAAGAGGCAGCTTCATCACTACAGAAGTGCTAACATCTCCCTGGGAAGAGACAGAAACAGCAGAGGCCACAGAATTAGGTGCTGGTAAATATTGTGTCAGTTATTTATTGCTACATAACAAACCACCCCAAAACTTAGTGGCTTGAAACAACAACGCTCATTTAATTTGCTCACTATTCTGCAATTTGGGCATGGTTTGGTGTGGAAGGCCTCTCTCTGCTCTGGTGGCATCAGCTGGGTTATGGCTTGATGGGGTGGGGGCTGGGGGGAGGATCCACTTTCAAGATGGTGCGTTCATGTGGCTGGCAAGTTGGTGCTGGCTGTTGTGGGGAAGCTCTGCTGGGCTATGGCTGAACAGGACCTTGTTCTCCACGTGCCTCTCCATAGGCTGCTTGGACTTTTTCAGAGCATGGGGTCTGGGTTCCAAGAGCAAGTGTCCCAAGAGAAGAGGGTGAAAATACATAACATTGAAATGATCTAACCTTGGAAGTCACATAGTGTCTCTACTGCATTACTCTATTGGTGGAGGCTGTCATAAAATTCTGCTTAGCTTCAAGAAAAGGGGACATAGACCCCACCACTCTATGGATGGAATATCAAGATTACATTATAAGGAGAGGATGTGGGATGAGAGACGTTGTTGCCTCCATCTTTGGGAAATCCAATCTGCCATATGTATATTTTAGAAGAGGCCTTGTCTTCTCCCGTCTTCCCTGACTCTTAGGGTAGGGTAGGGTAGAGGTTGAATAAATAAACTCCAGGTAGGTCGAGGGGCCAAGAGCAGAGAGGACCTGTGCCTCAGCTGTCAGGCCTCACAAGGAAGCTCCTACCCAGCCTGGCTTGGACTGGTGCATAAGAGGTGGCCACAGGTGTTGTCTGAGCAGATTAGTCGGGGCAGGCTCACTGAGCCGTCAGCATCCCTCAGATCTTTCAGGTTGAGGAGAATATGCTCCGCTATGTCCAACCTCAGCATGATCAGGGCACTGAGAGCCTTGCAGGCGGAATGAGGGGAAATGGTCATCACTCACTGGTAACCAGAAAGCATTAAGTCCTCGTGATGTCAACAAGGAGTAACGACGATATTGATTCAAGGCAAGACAAAGTGGATACCAAAGGGACAACCAAAGGCCAGAGAGTGCCCCCGGCAATGCCATGATGCTATGTGAGCCTCCCAGAAATTAGATGCAACTTAGAGGAGAAGGCAGAAGGGAGCAGACCATGAAATAACCAATGAAACCTTGAATTTGCTGAGTTCTTCCTGAATTGTCCAAGTTTATCCTGCAGCCAGGTAGAGTGGGGGCTCTGGAAAATAATAAAATTCAGTTATAAGGAAGTAAAAGAGATTATATTTTTGCCTGCCTGGGTCTGTGGTGTTTAAAATGTTATACCTGCTGCAAAGAGACACGCTTTGGTGGCCAAAGGTGGCATAGAGCCAAGCAATTTTGAAGAAACATTTAGGAGATAAGGTCAGGGCGTGGTGGGGGTGAGTTCGTGGTCAGTAGGGAGGCCAGACAAATGATCTTCTGGAATCCCCCACATTGTAAGGTGTCTGTCTTCCCTGAGTCTTTGTGGAGCCAAGGGGTCACCTGGGGACAGAAGCAGTTTTAATCCTTCTTCCGAAATGCAAGACAGAGCCGCAAATTTGAACAAAAAATGATGGACATTTTTGCATCACTGTCCAATTTGGCCAAGGCTCTATCAAGCTCCACAAGCAAACAAGTACTTGGCATCTCTCGGCATGTTTTTCCTCGAGTCTCATTAGTTCCCCAAATGGAACAGCTGCTGCCAAAGCAGTGTGCGCCACCAGCCCAGCGCTGGCCCCTCCGCCCGCCCAGCTCCTTCAGCTCTGGAGGAATTAATTTCTTCTGCCGCACAGCTCAGGGGCACCGTGGTGGCTTCTGTTGGCGGCCAAGGGGCTCCGGGCAGCCAAGCTAAACATGGTGTGCGCTGGGGGACGGGGAGTGAGCTCTGTTGTCGCAGCTGATGGCCGACATACCAAGACCCCATTAGTCAAGAGCACTCCCGGTGCTGGGCAGGAACTTCAGGAGTCTGTGCGCACAGTGTCATCCCGAAGGTGGCACGCACTCCGGACGGGGACGTGGTGTTCAGGGCTTCTCCCTCTAGTTTTCTGCCTTTATGCTGACCTTGTACTGTTTTCTCTGTCCACAGCTGTCCCTGCAAATGCTCTCTGGCCCCTGGGCGGCAGGAATTTTTGGTGGCAGTGCTTCTCAAACTCCACTGGGCACAGGACACCTGAGGATCTTGTTAAAAAGGCAAGTCTTGATGTGGTCTGAGACTCCTTATTTTTTGAAATTATTATATTTATGGTGGTAAAATATACATAGCACAAAGCTTACCATTTTAACCATTTTTAAGTGTACAGTTTTATGGCATTAAGGACATTCACGTGGTTGTGTAACCAATCTCCAAGAACGCTTTTCATCTTGCAAAACTGCAACCCCTCATTTCTCTTTCCCCCAGCTGCTGGCACCCACCATTCTACTTCCTGTCTCTCTGAATCGATTACTCTAGGACCTCGTGTAAGTGGATTCATGCAGTATTTGTCTTGTCATGACTGGCTTATTTCACCTAGCATGATGTCCTCAAGGCACATCTGTGTTGTAACTTGTGTCAAAATTCCCTTCCTTTTTGAGGCCAAATAATATTCCACAGTGTATACCACATTTGACCCATTCATCCGCTGATGGATACTCGGGTTGTTTCCATATTTTGGCTACTGTGCAAGATGCTGCTATGAACTTGGGTGTGCAAACAAGACTTTGCATTTCAGATAAACTCCCAGGAGATGCTGCTGCTGTTCGCTCTTGGACTTCACTTTGGGTAGCCAGAGCCCGACAGTGAAGGGCCTGGGCCCTGAATTCTGGCTCCCTGGGCTGTATCTCACCTCTGCAGTTTATTAGCTGTGTGACATTGGGCAGATAACATAACTCCACTGGCCTCAGTCTCCTCCTCTGTGAAATGGAAATGATCACAGATTTTTTTTTTTGACTTGCATGGTATTAAAAACATTCTTAAAAATTAATTGCAGGTGTTTAAAATTGAGAGATATGAAAAATACACACACAAATCTCCCTTTTCTAAATTCCTGGGAAATTGAAGTTCCACTCCCAATGGGGCCCATTTGCACATGGACAGGGGCTGAATAGGGCCACCCCTCTAGGTGGAGTCTGTGCTTTCCAATTTGTCATTTCCTCTCATTTCTAGCCCAATTCACTCATTTGTCTCACCCACCTGGATGTGGCAGGCATGTGAATTTGGACCTTTGCCCTAAGTCTACCGTACTTCGTGTAGAGAGTTCCTAGGGGGAAAACCTGCCTGCACCGTCAGTGGAGGTGAGAGGGGGTGCAACTTCCTGGCCAAAGAAATGAGCAAATGGGCTGCCCATCAAGGAAATGGTAACACAATAATCTAGAGTCCCAGCCACCAGGACAAGCAGGTTAGACATGCAGGAGCAGGCTCGGGGACAATCACATTCAATAAATATGAATTTTATATCAGCAAGTTTTTGCTCCTAGCTCATTAAGCTGGAGTAATAAGTATGGGGCTGAGTACCTTCTTAACACACTGTAGGCAGAAGGAGGCTGATGAGGAACCAGGCAAGGGCCTCACTGGGGGAATCGATACAGGCAACAAGAGGACATTCATCACAGCTGCTGGGGAGGCCTGAGAATGCCCCGCAGTGCACCAATTGTAGCCCAAGGAGGAGGAGGTAGAGGTAGAATAAGAACATGAAGCATTTAAGGCAGGGCAATTTGTTAGTGGTCCTGGTGAAATGAAGGGGCTCCTGATCATTACCTGGCTCCTTGTTTCTTCAGGAATGCTTTTCCTTCCCACTGCAGCACAGGGTTGCTACAGAACAACTAGGGGGTCCATTCCCACTGCGTCTATGTAAATGCATCTGCTGGAGTTGTGCAGTGCACAGTCTGTGCAACTGCACATGGCAGACTTATTCATGCACTTCCAAGTCCCACTCATCCTTCCAAGTAGAGTTCAAATGCCATGGCCTTCCAGAAGCCTCTCCTAACCCTACTTCCTCTGAACTGCCTCTACCCTTTGCTGTCTCAGTTTTGTACCATTTACCTTTCCTCCAGAGAAGAATTCCCCTGACCAGCCCTCCCCCTACAACCTAAATGAGTTTTCTCTTGTTATTCTTCCTCATAGCATCATGTTCTTTCCTTCATGGCATTTATCCCAATTCGAAATTAAATATTTATCTGTGTGATTATTATTTCATGTCCCTTTCTGCAGCTCAGCTGTAACCTTCCTAAGAACGGGGACAAGGCCTTGATTTTGTTCACTGTTGCAGTCTCACTCCCAGCAGATAATAGGTGCTCAAGAAATATACAATGAATGAAAGAAAGCACATACATGTCACTTTGTTTACTACTTTCTAGGCTAAAGGAGTGCAGGGATTGGCCTAATTCGTGATTGGGTCCCCCAGATATGTGGCAAAGGCCTAACAGGACATGAGCTCGCATGATCAGATGGACTAAATTTGCTCTGGCCTTTCTCATAGCAAATATCCCTCTTGGATCGTCACCATTTCTGCTATTACTCTTTCTCCAACATTTTGCCTGAGAGGTTTTAGTGTGTAATTGACAAACGTGTTCAATCTTCCTTAGGTCACTGCCTAGCTCAGAGTTTCACCAGCTATAGCCAGTGGGCCAAATCCTGCCTATCGCCTGTTTTGCAAATAAAATTTTATTAGAACGCAGCCAAGCCCATTTGTTTACATATTGTCCCTGGCTGCTTTTGTGCTATAACGGCAGAGTTGAGTAGTTACAACAGAGACCATATGAACTGCAAAGTCTAAAATATTTGCTCTCTGGCCGTTTACAGAAAAACTTTGCTGACTTCTGGTCTAGCTCAATCAATGGCCTTGAACGAATCATTTAACTTCTCTGAGCTTCAGTTTCCCTATTTGTAAAAGGGCTTATAACATCTACTTCATAAGGTTGTCGGGAAACTTCACCTATAGTAGGTGGTCAATACATACTTGTTTAGTCTCTTTCTTTCTTGCTTTTGTAAACAGAATTCTGGTCCCTCTTCCAAAACCCCAACAGAATCCCTGTTTTTGTTTACTCGGTCAACATTTGTTGAGCATCAGGTATGTGCTAAGTATTTTGTTAGGTACTGAGAATTCAAGGGTGAACAAAACAGACTTTAGCCTCATCTCCTGGTCTATAAGGGGAGACGCAATAAACAGGCAACCAAAACTCAGTGTGATAAGTGTAGTAGAGTAGGAAGGACAAGGAGCCGGAGGAGCACACAGTGGGGTGGCTCGTTCGACCTCTCGAAGGCTAAGGAGGCATTCTGGAGGAAGTGACATTTCAGCTGAAACTAGGAGTGATGGTGAGTTAGCCACAGGAGCAAATCTTAGAAGGACTGTTTCTGGAACGCTTGTTAAGTTTGTACTTTATGGGATGGCAAGAGGCTGCTGAGTAATTGCAGGGATCTACTGCAGTTGAAATTGGAGGGGGAATGGTGAGCACGGAGGCTGGCAGGAAAGCCAAGGTTTGTCTCGAGGAGCTTGGAAGCCTCTTGCTCCAGGTCTGTGCCCAGGAATGTGGGTGCAGAGTCCCAAGGCAGCCCCAGGGCTGGAGCTATGAGGGGAGAGAGCTGGAACCCACGGCTCCCGGGGAGAAGCAACGAAGGACATGTGCTTTCAAAGGAGCCCACAGATGCACCAATGCAAAGGCTGCAGGGCCGGCGGAAGCGTGCCTGGGAGGGGACAGCCAGCTGCATAAGCTCTGTGGGGGAGGGGACAGCCCTTCTCTCCCCAGTCCAAAGTGGGTAGTCACCACTTGGATCCACCTAAATGTTGCTGTGGGAAAATCAAGAAAATCCATAAATCTACATTTTGATATTGATAGCTAGCTTTTATTGAGTGTGTGTGCCAGACACTCTTCTCCAAGCCTTCTATCAATGAGCGTGTTTGAATCTCTATCCTCCCTTTGGCAGTTGGGGAAATTGAGATCCAGGGTGTGTAAGTGGCATAGCTGGAGTAGGGGTGGGCAGCTGGAATTTGAACCCGGGTGGTCTGTGTTTAGCTGATTTGACTAGATTCTCTTCAAAACCTTGGGTGGGGAGACTAAACAGCTGGCCAAAGAAAGACTCAGGGCTGGCAGCTTTACACCTCTGATTAAGGGGATGAAAATGAACTTCATAAATGTGAAATGATGATGGATTTAAAACTTAGGCTCAGGAGTATAAAAAGTGCTCTTTCAAGAGCTGCCTTGTCCTTCATGGATGAAGATGTACCAGGTGTCAGGGAGGGACACCTGTGCTGTGTTTTCCAAGCTTCAGTGTGTGTGAAACTCTTTCCCGGGATGTTTGTGTAAGATGCGGACTCCTGATCTTTCAGGAGCATCTGATTCAAAGACTAGGACCAGGGCCCGATAATCTGCAGTTTATGCTGGGGGTGTCTCCAGGACCACCTTTCAGGAAGCAGTGTGATGTGGACGTCAGGAAAGGCTTGATACAGCCTTCATCAAGTGGATGATGAAAAGGGCGAGATGTTGCTTCTGTCTCTGAGCATTAAATGAGGGGAAAGAGCTCTGCACTTGAGTTCAGAAATAATGACCACATCACTTCCCAGCCATATTCCCCTCCCTGGGAAAGCCACCTACTCTCCCAAACCTCAATTTCCTTGTCTGTGAAATGGACATACCAATGTGATGAGCACCAAATTCATTAGCTTCTCAGCTGTGCACTATTAAGTCACAGAACCTCTCTGAGTCTCAGTTTTCTCATCCAAAAAATGGACAATAATGATAATGAAGATATTAAAAGATTATTGGGTAATAAAAATTAAAAAAATAGAAAAAAAAAGACTATTGGGGAAATTAAATGAGAGGGAAAATGGGTGAGTAAAGAGGAGGCTGTTGATAAATGTTTCTTCTCTGCTCCCTCCTACCTTTATTTGTCCAGTTAATTGTTTCCTCTGGGTGAATTTATCGCTTCAAAAGGAGATGCTCACTCACAGTGGGCACTTAGCTCAGTTAGTTAGAACTTGGAGTTAACGAGATCCGGGTTGTGGTTTCATCCCCAAGGTGTTGGGGGGAATTAGTTGTTTTCATTCAGAAGCCCCCCAGTGGGTTTCCTCCCTCCAAGCTGCAGCCCCCGCCCCAGCCCAGTGACCTGGCGGATGGGGGCTGATGAAGGAGAGAGGGAGGGCTGAGGAGGGGTTATCCATCAGCGTTGCCAGCCAAACCCCTTCACGAGGCGCAGGCACGTCCCAGCAGCAATCAGCAGCAGCCTCCTTGAATCTGAAGACAGTTCATTACTATGAGTTTATTAATGGGCGGCTCGGTGGGGCCGGAAGAGCTTGTCAGGTACCCTGGAGGGCCCAGGTAGGCCATGCTGGCAGCTGGCCCTGCCATCCACAGGGTTTCTGGGGGACTTTGGGAGCAGCTAGCTCCTGGGCCCACCCTTCTCCAGGTTCTCCGGGGAATCTTTGTCAATCTGTAGGGATTCTGGGAAGGTCTCCCTGGCTCCTTCGTCAGACAAAAGTGACAAAGAGGAAAATTTGCATATGGAGAAAATATCAATGGAGTGGCCCCTGGGTGAATGTACCTATTTGACTATTTATTGATTGATTTTTTTTTTTTAAGAGATGGAGTCTTACTCTGTCATCTGGAGTGCAGGGGTGTGTGATCATAGCTCATTGTAGCCTTGAACTCTTGGACTCAAGTGATCCTCCTGCCTCAGCATCACAAGTAGCTGGGACTTACAGGCATGTGCCACCACGCCCAGCTAATTTTATTATTATTATATTTTTAGAGATAGGGTCTCGAACTCTTGGCCTCAAAGGATCTTGCTGTCTCGGCCTCCCAAGTTGCTGGGATTATAGGTGTGAGCCACTGCTCCAGGCTGTTTGTTGATTCTGATTGTTGGTTATACAACACCTGAAACATTGTCCCTGTAAAAAATTGAAATTACGGGTTAAGTCTAAGACCCTTTGCCCTTCATTCTCATTCCAGTGCCCTTATTATTTTTTATGATTATCATTATTTTTTAAATTTTCTTTATTTTTGTTTATATTTTTTCCAGACCAGTAAAAGTAGTAGGAATAATAATAACTATTGTATTAGTATTAATAATAGCAAAAGCGCTCAATGAGCATTTACTATGCATCAGCCTCATCTTAGCTCATTTAATCCTCACAATAACCCTATAATGTATATACTATCATAGTCCCCATTTTACAGATGAGGAAATTGAGGCTTCAAGAATTTCAGAAATGTTCCCAAGGTTGCACAACCAGTAAATAGCTTAACTGGAAGTTCAGCCCTGGATGTCTGAATCCAGGGTCTGTTTTCCACATACTGTACATGTTTATATATCCACTGAAGATAAATGCTATTTGTGTGTGTGTGTGCGCACGCGTATATCTGTGTGTGCACAGTGGATTATTTTTTAAACGTAAATAGTATCTTGTTGATCAATATCAGTTGTGTCTGATATTGTTTTTTTTTTAAATTTCAACCAGCAATGTGTGTTGGAGTTTTTGCCATGTCAACAGATAAAGACTTACTTCATTATTTTTAATGGATGCTAAGCACATCATGGACTTCATGAACTGCAAATATAATTGTGTTTTGGTTTTCTTTTCTTTTTTTTTTTTTTTTTGGTCATTCTCCTGTAGATGGACATATTTAGATTTTTCTCCTTTATTTTAAACTAAATTTTACCTTTAAATTTTAACTAAAAAATGTACATTTCTTAGCAGTTAGGATTTGCATTTTGAGGAAGTATATTGTCATGCATGTTAACCGTCCATCCTTGTGCACGGATGGCGCATTGTGGGCTGTGTATCTTGCTCTCATTTATATGCACGTTGGATCCTGCACTAGAATGAACAACCTGAGGATACAGATCATGCCCTGGTTATTCCTGTATCTCCACCCCTAGTATCGTGCCTGGCATGTAGAAGGGGCTCAACCAATGTTTGAATGCATCCATGATTAAATGGTTTATTAGTTATTGCTGATTAATAAATTACCACAAGACTTAGTGGCTTAGAAAAACACACATTGATTATTTCACGGTTTCAGTGGGTCCGGAGTGTAGGCAGAGATCAGCTGGTTCTGGGCTCAGGCTGCAATCAAGGTGTCAGCTGAGGCTTTGGTCATTTTCAAGACTCTGCTTTCCAACTCCCCTGGCTATTGTCTGCACTTAGCTCCTCATGTTTGTTGGAGTGAGGGCCTCGCTTCCTCTTGTCTCTTGCCACATGAGCTCTCCAGTGTGGCAGCTTGTCATATCAGAATGTGCAAGCTGAAAAAGTGACAGAGTCTGCTAGCAAGACAGAAGTCACATTCTTTCATAACTTAACACAGAAATGCCATCCCATCACTTGTGTTGTGTTGGTTAAAACAAGTCACAGGCCCCATGAACACTTGAGGGGAGAGAGTTACTCAGGCCCTTGAACACCAGGAAGCAGGGATCACTGGGGACCCTCTTAGAAGTCTGCCTATCACCAAAGAATAATTTTATAATAATGTCAAGTAATATTATACAATTAACCCTTGAACAACATGAGTTTAACCGTACAGGTTCATTTACACATGGATTTTCTTCCACCTCTGCCATCCTGAGACAGCAAGACCAACCCTTCCTCTTCTTCCTCCTCCTCAGCCTACTCAACGTGAAGATGATGAGGATGAAGGCCTTTATAGTGACCTACTTCCACTTAATAAATAGTAAATATATTTTCTCAATACTATTTTCTTTTCTCTAGCTTACCTTATTGTAAGACTATAGTATAAATACATATAACATACAAAGTATGGGTTAATCGACTATTTGTGTCATCAGTAAGGCTTCCAGTCAACAGTAGGCTATTCATGGTAAATTTGGGGGGAGTCAAAGTTATAATTGGATTTTCGATTGTGTAGGGGTCAGTGTGCCCACATTGTTCAAGAGTCAACTGTATTTGTGTATTTCTCATAGATTACTAAGCTCTTTGATGGTCATTACTGTATTTTAATGCTCACAGCTATCCTTAGAAGGTAGTTACCATAAGATAATAAGGACAGAATTATTATTCCTGTCTTCCTGTTGAGGAAATTGAAACTCAGAGAGTTTAAGTGACTTGCCCAGGATCACACATCTAGCAAGGGGAAGAGTCAGGATTTCAACCTGAGAATTATTCTACGAGTTTAAGCATTAAAACAGGCTATTCATCACTGGGGTTTGGCTTGACAAAATCTCAAATACGAGGGAGTACATGATGAGAGGGTTAGAAAGAGGCATCATGGTGTGGTAGAAAAAGAAGGAACTTTGGAGACAAGACCTAAATTTGAATTCTGGCCAGGTGACTTCTGGCTGTGCGACTTAGGGCACTATTGTCAATCATCCTCCTGGAGCCTCAGTCTTCTCATCTGCAGGATGGGGTTGTTGTGAGGATTAAATGTCATAATGAATGTGTGTGAAGTGCCACTCAGAACGTTGGTACCTAGCCGGCAGCCCACGGATGCTGCTGCTGTTTTGACAGAGCTGGTCGGGCAGCGGTATTGTTTATAAACATGTATTACATGCTTTTGAAAGCTTTTTCAAAACCCAATTATTAATTGTTAATGAACTGAGCCTGGGGCTGCTCTTTCGAGGTATCGTTTATGATGGCTATTCTCTGTTGATTTTGCACACACAAACCCACTTGATTAAGAATTGATGAAAAAAAAAAAACAAAAACCCGTCATAATTCAAGCAAATAAAGGATGCTCCATGAGAGGAAGTTTTGACAGCCGTGAAATTAGTGCATGAGTATGGTTGCCATGGTTAATCGGGACTGAATAATTGCCCTCAGTGGGAACCTGCCAAGTTAGGAAGCGGATATCAAGGGAATTACCCACTGGGGGTGCAGGGAGGCGCTCAGAAGGCACACGCGAGGTGGTGGGGTTTTAGGCAGATGGTCACCCCTTCGCTCTATGGGTTTGGGACCAATTGAGAAATTAATAGACACAGGAATCAAAATGTCAAGGGATCAAATGTCGCAGGGATCAAAATGTCAAGCCTGTTGGTGGCTAATCTGGATTGGGACACATGGCTTGGACCTGTGGGCCTAATCAGCCTTCTTAATACTCCTCCCCTGGGTCCCGAACTTGAGACCTTCTTAAGGGATGAGTTAGGAGGGAGGGGGTGTGGAGAGGAGGGAAAAGAAAAAAGGGAGGAGAAAGAGGAAGGGAGGGAAGCAGTAACATCTAAACTGCACCATAGGGAACAACGGGCCAATGAAGTGCAGACTCTTGCCATTTCACCAATCAGACCCATGGCTCCGCCTCCCAGGGGGAGGAGCCAGTGAGAGGCCGAAGAAAAGGTGAAGGTTTATTCCCCCAATAGTGGCGCAAGTTGGTATTTTTAAAAAATTTTTTTCCTTTTAGTGGACATGTAATAATTGTACATACTTATGGGATACAGTGTTATCTTGATACATATATACAATATATAATGATCAAATCAGGATAATTAGCATATCCATCTTTTGAAACATTTATCATTTCTTTGTGTTGTGAACATTCAAAGCTCATACATTTTTATTTCAGTGAGAACAGTACTGAGTGAAATCACAAGAGTAACACAGTCTGATTATCTTAACCTGAGCCTCAGGGAGGGCCTTGCAGGACACTTTCCTTCAAACCCTGTTGCTTATGAAAAACATTAGGAGTCACTTGCAAACTCAGTGTTTTCCTAGGCTTCCTATCTATGAGGAGATTTCCATTTTAAAGGGAGGTAGATTACGGTTCAACGGAAGTACTTTTTTTTCAACGGAAGTACTTTTTTTTTTTTGAAATCTGAGAAGACTACTGATTGCTTTGGAATTCATGTCCACATTGTCTTCTTTCATGGAAGGAGAGAATCGTTTAACACGATGGCTGCTGGTGCAGTGCTCTACAGTAGCACCTGGACATTCCTGTGCTAGCCTTGCCTTCCTTCCTGTAGCTTTTTATTACGTTCAAAAACTCTTAATACTACACTTCCAACATCACAGTTTATGCTTTTTCCAGAAGATGTCACATTTTACTTGATTTTAATTTCAAAGATGTGTTTTAAAGTTATTAAATTTTAAATCTGCAAAATGACCACGTTCACCTAACAGTTCAGAAAACCACTCTGTATGAGCACATATACCATTTGACATTTTTGATCCTAAGTTTGCAATTTCTTTTGACACATAAATTTATACTTTTTCTCTGCATACCTAAACAAGAATGTCGATAATATGTAAAGAATAGAAAGTAATTCAAATTGTAAACTGTCTGGGTACAATGAACTATCCATTAATATACTATAATCTTTTTATTCTATTTCACATAATTTGTCAGTTTTCCACAATGAAAATCCAGAGAATTAAAATCAAGACTTTGTTAGCTTTCCCCAGCTTGATGAATTCTGCAATTTTATTAAATTAATATCTATATAAAGGGGAAAAGAAAGAAAAATTTCCATTCTCCTTCACATGTGCTGCTGGATGAAGCTTGCTGAAGTTTGGCTCTTATCAGGCACTCCTGAGTCCTCTTATTAGCTCATAAATATTCATGTCCATAAGTTCACATATTGGTGCAAGAGAACCAGATTTTCTGTCCAAAACCACTTCATGCAGTGTAAGAATGTCTGAGTGTGGGTGCAGGTGCCTCAGTGCTTGTATCTCTGGTAGATTGTTCACTTGCTCAATACTTTCAAAGTGCTGCTTCATTTGTTTACATGCATAATAGTTTCCATCTCTTAGGCTCTGCATCTTCATAGCTTCAGAACCCAAGTGCCCATCAATACATGAGTGGATTAATAAAATGTGGTGTACGTATACCATGGAGTACTACTCAGCCACAAAAAACAATGGTGATCTGGCACCTCTAGTATCCTGGATAGAGCTGGAGTCCATTCTACTAAGTGAAATATCACAAGAATGGAAATACAAGCACCACATGTACTCACCATCAAATTGGTACTAATTGATCAACACTTATGTGCACATAAGGTAGTAACAGTCATCAGGTGTCAGGCGGGTGGGAGGGGAGAGGAGGGGATGGGCATATTCACACTTAATGGGTGCAGTCTGGGGGATGGGCACGCTTGTAGCTCTGACTTGTGTGGGGCAAAGATAATATGTGTAACCTAAACATTTGTACCCCTGTAATATTCTGAAATAAAAAATAGTTAAAAAAAATTAAAAAAATACAATTTATAATAGTATAAAAAATCAAATATCTAGAGATAAATCTAATAAAGAATTATACAAAATTATCAAAATAAAGACGATCTAAGGTTAAAAAAAAAAGAAAAAGAAAAGAAAAGAAAATGTTCCTTCTCCTATTTTGCCAATTGCTTTCTGATTTTTCATCCTGGATGTGGAAGCTGGTGACAACCACCCCGTGTTGACACTACATGGAAAAGCAAGTTAGAATTTTATGAGCCAGAATTTTATGGATAACGGGTGAGGGAGACTCCAGTTTCCCCTTTTCATCAGGGAATGATCATCCCATCATAACACCAAATATTTACTGAGTTTTTGCTGTATGTCAGGCATTGTGCCAAGCTTTTTCTTTAAATGAATTATCTCAACAACCCTTGGAGAGTGAGAATAAAATTAGCCACATTTTTCAAATGAGGATAGCAGAACCGTGACACCTTGTTGACAATCCAAGGTCACACAGCTAGTAGATGTCATGCTGAGATTCAAATCCAGGTCTATCTGCTCTTGTATCCTGTGTTTTTTCAATACCAGTGTTCTCAAAAGGTGGTCCATGGACTCCCTGATCCAGAATCATCTGGGATGTCTTAAAAATGCAGATTTCCAGCATGGCTGACTCTGACCCCCAAATACTGACAGCGAGGTCTCAGGAGGGGCACAGAGATGTGCACTTTATATAAGGATCCTGGGTGATTTTAACGCACACCAAAGTTTGAGAATGATTGCACTGGAAGGATTGATGTACAATTCAGCTTTTGCTAATTTACCTTTGGGACAAGGAAATGGACGCTTGTTTGCAAACAGATTTTTCTTCACTGATTTTTACTAATTTATTCAATCTGGCAGCTTATTGGGAGTTGGGTAAGCCAAGCCCCTCTCGTCTCAGATACCTGAACTCCTGCAAGGGTCTGGATGTTGCCCCTGATACAACTTTTCTTACAGTCTTCAGTCTAGAGGCTTTACCTTTTGGCCAGTGGTGAGCAAGGTAACTCAAGACTGGGTGGGGCCGGGAGAAGGACTTGCCTTCTGAAAAACTGACCTCCCCCTCTCTTTGCTTTTCAGGGCATGGTCATTGATACAGATTGGTGTGGTCACTTGCATATATTTGCATACATCTGCATAGATTTGCATGCATTTGGGTGCATGGATTTCTCTTATTCGTTTGGCTTCATTCTTGAGTATGCTCTGTATATTGCAACTTTCCACCCTCCCATCCTCAGATTTGGACCTTCTTTAACTCTGATTTCAAAGTTGTTTTTTTTTTTTTTGCACCCCATGGTGGGCTTTGGGACCCTGACCTGGTTGCTGGGACAGATGGAGTTTCCTTTACTGGCCAATGGAAAGCAGTGTAGAGTAGTAGTTAACAGCATGGACTCTGCAGTTATATAGATTTGGGTCCAAAACTTGATTTATTTACTTATTAGCTATTTAGTATTGAGTAAGTCACTTAACTGCCCCAGGCTTTGTTTCCTCAACTATTAATGAGAATTATAATAGTATCTACCGAATAGTATTGTTATGAGGAACAAATGTATATAAAGCAATTAACATACTGCCTGGCACATGGCTCAGAAAATGGTAGCAATTAATATGGCCATGCTCTTGTGTTGATGATGATGATGGTGAGGATGGTAATGATACAGTATGCATAATGCTTCCCAAGCTGTGGCTCTCTTAATCCCAGAAGATCAGCACTCAGTGAAGGAAAGAAAGGGTTCAGTGTTAGTGTGATTTTAAAAATATGTCCACAAATTCCTTGATACTCTTTCCTTCACGACATGGAGCTTAAGCCATCTCCCCTTGAATGTGAGTTGGACTTAATGTCTAAATTCTTTTTCTTTTTTGTATTTAGAATTAGTCTAAACCATTTTTATTTTTGTAAAATTTTGCTTATTTATTTTTAAACTGACAGGTAACATTGTATGGTTTTATCATGTACGACATGGTGTTTTGAAGTACATATACATTGTGGAATGGTTAAATCTAGCTAATTAACAAATACCTTACCTCACATTGTTATCACTTTTATAGTAAGAGCATAATATCCACACTCTACATTTTCTAAGAATACAATATATCATCATTAACTACAGTCACCTTGCTGTACAACATATTTCTTGAAATTTATTCCTTGGTGCCTAACTTCTAATGAATAGAATATGGCAGAAGTGATTGTATATCATTTCCAAGATTAGGTAATAAAAAGTCTCAGCTTCTGTCTTGAGTGTGTGTGCTTTCTCTTTCCTGATTTACTCTCTCCATAGAGAGACTCACATGATGAGGGATTGAAGCCTCCTGCCAACAGCCATGTAATTGAACTAGAAAGTGGGTCCCTTAGCCCTTTTGAAGCAACTGCAACTCATGGCTTAACAGTGATCTCATGAGAGACCTTGAACCAGAACCATGAAGTTGAGCCTCTTCACATTCCTGACCCTTTGGAACTGTGAAATATGTTTGCTGATTAAAGTTTTAGGATAATTTTTGCTAAGTTTTGGGGTAGTTTGTTACATAGTTTTGGGGTCATTTGTTACATATAACTAGAACATTTTGGAAGACTGTATTCGAGTTGTGGTTGTTGCATTCTGGGGTGATAGGGGTTATGCCTCTTGGTCTGAAGGCTAAATGCTGGAGGTGGTGCTGGGAGAGGTTTGTGCAGAGAGGGTTGAGGCATAGCTGGAACAATGGTGAATTTTAACTTGTTATTGACTGCTGCCCACATGGTTGATTACTTGCATGACACTCTCACATATATGTTTATGGATTTTGAATAACTTAAACAATTCACAGGTAAATAAAGCATGTATGGGGAGAACAGATTTCTTTTTTCACCCATGGCTAGGTTCATGGCTGAGACCCATATGACCAAAGACAGAGTAACAAGAGAAAAGCGTACACATTTATTTAATATATGAGAGTTTTCTGTGATACGAGAGCCTTCAAAAAATGAAGACCCAAAGAAACAGGGAAACCTGCATATTTTATGCTTAGGTTTGATGAACAGTGGACAGTTGTGCAGAAGTGTGGTTGGACAGAGGTTGCATGATCTAATGGTAATAAACTGGGGGGAACTTAGCAAGGCCTGTTTGTTCAGATTCTTCTCTGCATCCCTGTGTCTTCAGAGATAAGGACATTCCTTTTTTTCTGGGTATAGGGAGGGCACTCCTGGAATGAGGGTCTTATGACCTACTTCAGGGGATGTCAGGGAATTCTTTCATGGCCTGGTTCAAGGGAGAAGGGCAAGCGGAAGGTGAGAGAGACTTTCTTGCTTTTGCTGTTTTTTCAGATGTCGAGGTGCCATATTTTGGGGTAATATATCCTGAACCCCATCACACGACTATAGTTTTGCAACAGCTACAAGCTACATTAGTAAAAGTACTCAATAGAGGCTGAAGCACAGTTGGGCTAGGCTTAGGCTTACATCCCTGTTTTGTCTGGAAGTGCACACCCTCCTTTCCCATTCATGAAGCATAGGGGATGTTATACATTCATTTACAAATAGTTCTTGAGTACCTACTATGAGCCATTCACTCTGGTAGGCCCTGGGGAGTCTACAGTGAAGAAAACAGTCTCTTCCATCACAGAGAATACAGTCTACTGAGAAAACCTGGAGGCAGCAGGCAATTAAACAAACAAAAAGAATGGTATGTTGAAAATTATGATAGATGCATTTGTTAGAATGTGTTTAGCTATAATGGAAGAAGATATTGATTAAAACTTGCTTAGGAGTAAACCATTTAATCACATAGACCTTAGCAGTTCTATAGGGTGGGCTCTAAGCAAGGAATGATCAGCAACTCAATGATGTCTAGAGGACCCGACCCAGATTCTTTTCATATCTCTGCTTTACCCTCCTGAAGTGGCCTCATCCTGGCTCTCCTGGTAGGTTCAAATGGCCTCCTGTGAGGCTTCGTGCTTCATGCTTCACTGGCAGGAGAGATGCTAAAATCTCTCAACTGTGGCTGGCTGTATCTCTTCCCTTCAATCTGATTGACCAATTCAGAACATGTGATCTTTCCTGAACCAATAACAGTTGCCAGAAGCATTCCTTATTCTGATTGGTTAAGACTAATTAGCATCTACTCCCTAGAGCTGGGGTTGGGTTACCTTTGTCCTAAAACTGTATGTGCGTGTGTGTGTCTGTGTGTGTGTGTACATGTTTTGAAGGTGGAATGGGCCAGGAACCTAGAGTGTTACTACAGTGCCAACATTAATTTTGTCCTAATTTATAAAAGAAATATACAATTCACAAAATTCTCTACTTAGCAATAATGTTAATATATAATGTTATTTGCAGCACATTTCACCATGGATGGAATTTACAGCACCATTTCACTGGGATCTCTTTGATTTGACCACTTTAGGGTACAATGGCCTGACTTCCAACTGTGAGCATTTTTTTAAGGCTGGGCCCATTTTGTCACTTTTGTGGAAGCCTGAAGTGCTAGTGAAAGAATGCCTGCTCCTGACATCCTCCATCCACCTGAAGGAACGCAGATGTGGGGCACAGAAACATTCAGCTCATAATAGGTACAGAGCAAGAAGTGTGGTTCATTGGGGGCCACATGTCAGAGTCTATAATTCTCTCATTTTGAGGTGAGGAAGGCAGCTGCCATGTGCTTCCCTAAGACCAGCTACTCCAATCTGCAGGATCCTCAGCCAAAGCCCTTCTCACACCCCTGTCAGCTTCTGTAACTGTCTGTATTTGGAGCCCTACCAGCTAATTAATGTGCAGCAATTTGAACTAATTTTTACACCCAAGCAATCCTGGATGGTGTGAGTCACTTATTGCCTGAGAAGGACATGATTCTCTGTTTTTGGACTCTTGTGCTGTCTTTTGGCCTTGTTCACTTCAGGAGCCAGAGTCAAACTTTCTTTTGGCCTTGATGTGATTGAGGATTGATGACTTCTTTTCTTCTAATAGCTTTTTCCCCTTTTCACTACACAAGTGACGTGCATTAATTGCAGAACATATAGATAAACAAAAGGAAAAGCATTAAAATCACCTGTGGGGCTCTCTCTGATACCCATCTCAGACGCCTCTTCAAGAAAGGACATGTTGGGTGTGCTGTCTGTGGCCAGTCCCCAGCTATCAGCCCTTCAGGACTGCCTTGTGTACTAGTCTGGGTTCTCCAGAGAAGCAGAATCAAAGGATATATATGTAGATGTATAGGAAGAGATCTACTATGAGGAATTGGATCATGTGATTATTGAGGCTGAGAAGTCCCATGATCTGCTGTCTGCAAGTTGGAGGCACAGGAAAGCAGGTGATGTGAATCAGTCCAAGTCTGAAGCCCTGAGGATCAGGGGAGCCAATTGTGTAGGCCCCAGTCCGAGTTCCAGTGCCTGAGATACAGGGTGTTGATGTCAGAGGGATGAATGTCCTAGATCAAGAAGAGAGAGTGAATTTGTCCCTTCTCTGCCTATTTGTTCTATTTGGGCTCTCTGTGGATTGGATGATGCCTACCACTTTAGTAGTCTTTTTTACTCAGTCTTCTGATTTAAAAGTGAATATCTTCTGGAAATCCTCTCACGGACACACCCAGAAATAATATTTTACCAGCTATCTGGGCATCCCTTAGCCCAGTCAAGTTGACACATTAATCATCACACATTGGCTGCGCAGGGCTGCCTCATAAAATGTCCCACCCTTCACAGGGTGGCCCACATCCAGTTACTAATGGATCAGGAACCATAAAGGTCTGGCTACCTTGGGCCAACTTGGGACACTCTGAAGGATTGTTCTAGATCTAGAGCTCCCCGAATGGAAGCTCAGGCTTTCCCTCTGCCCTACTTCCTCTCTCTCTTGTTCCATGGGGCCTCCTCAATCAACATGCTTCATGCTAAACTCCATCTCAGGGGCTGATCCTGGAGAACCAACCTGTGACATCACCTGTCATAAGTCTCATTCTTGGGAGATAACCGCTCTGAACATTTTGGTCCCTATTATGGCAATCCTTTAAAACGCTCTCAGTCTTTCTACATGTAATGTTTTTGTTTTGTTTTATTTTTACAAAAATAGGATCACCTTGCACAAACTCTGCTTGACACAGTGTCATGTGGTGGTTAAGAACACAGACATGGAAGACAAATTGCCTGGGTTCAAATCTCAGCTCTGCCATCAACTAGGCTTGTAATCTTAGGCACATTATAAGTCTTCTCTGAGCCTCAGTTTCCTTATCTGTAAAATGGTAGGTAATAGCACTACCTTCTTCCAAGGTTGTTCTGAGGATTCACCGAGTAGTGCACAGAATAAATCCTCAATAAATATTAGCTGCCGTTGTTGTTTCATAACCGGATTTTCTCAACGTATGGTAACATTCTCCCATGACATCAAATATTCTTCCGTACCATCATTTTTAATGACTTCACAATATTCTATTTTTTAAAAAATAAATTTAAAACTTATAGATGAATTTTTTGGCTAGTTGATCCTGCAGGTGAGTACAATATTTTGTTCTAAGAGTGTGCCACAGTTTATGTAACCAAGGTCCTTTCGTGGAAAGGTATTCTTGGCAGAGAGACCAGCATGTGCAAAAGCCAGGAAGCAGGGAAGCACGCGGAGCTGAACATGATTCAGTGTGGGAGGACTGGCAAGGAGAAAACAGGATCAGATCCCTGTGCTCCTTGTAACCTCTGAAGTTTGGGCTTTACTTCGTGGTTGGTTGCTGCCAGTGAGCAATGGCTCTCTAACTGTGGAGTTGAAGACAATGTGTCATCTGGAAGGAAGAGGAGTTTTCCTGGGGACATATGAGGGGTCGTTCTGGACCTGGTCTTTGAGGCATTTTTGGTAGGAACAGAAGACAGGGGAGGAGCACGATGCGCTGTTTGCTCATTTGCCTCTGGAGAGGCAGCTGTTGTCTCACCCCTCAACAATAACCTCACATCCTGAGTGGTCAGGATGCTCTAAGGTCCCTTAGCCTGAATACACTCCTCAAATTGAATTCCCGGAGCAGGCAAACAAACCATCAGACCATTGTTAGCTATTGTGGGCAGAATCAATTCACTTGTGGTGAGGGATCATTAGCAAGGGCCAGGAACTCAAGTGCTGTGCCAGAGGAAAGGTGAGCTCATTGGGAGGAGTCCTTATTTGCTTTCTCCACATTTGAAAACCAATAAGCCAGCAACACTGATAAAATCCTTCTGAAACAAAAGAGGCTCCTGGTGGAGGCTGTTTTGGAGCTCGAATTTTATGATCCTTTTATATCCCGGATAGGTCTAGGCTGTGGGAAGAGGAGAGCGTCACCATATAAGGTTGAGCAGGTTGGGCACTGAACAACCCATTCACATTATAGCTGATGGCACTGGCAGCCCCTGGAGCTGTACAGTGTTCAACTGGAATGGCTGCATGCAGCAGCCCTCAAGTAGGTGCCAGGGAGAGGACCAAACTCTCAACGAATCACTTCCGGGGCTGGGAAGGAGGCAAACATTGGTTTCCTGGTTCTTCTCCAGAAAAGAAAATAGAATTTCCCATATTTTTACAAAGGCAGGAATATATTTAGGCTTGAAAATCTCTTCCCTATTATCAACCTAGCTAATTTTCTAAAATAATATATATTTTTATATTTGAATAGGCAATGTTTCCATGTGGTATAAAATTTAAAAGGCATGAAAAGGTTGTCAGTGACAGGCCTCCCTTCCATCCCTTGGATGCTGGGTTGCTTTCCACTGAGGCAGACTTTCTTTATCCTTGGACAACTTTAATTCTACTTCAAGACTTTGAGAAGCTTTCTCAACCCACCTCTTTTCTGCAGCCAACTAGCATTCTTGGTGGACTCTGTCATTCACTCATCAACCAGCACCCACCTCATTTACCCACCTCTTCCCCTACACGGATTCCTGATTCTCTTTCTGATTTATGCAGTCAGAACCCTGAGAGGGCAGGGCCTGGCAACATGAATTTTAACCAATATTGGAGATGATTTTCATGCACAAGAAAATGAGAGCCATGGCGCAGTCCCAGCTTCTCAGCCTGGGCTACCAGGCTCTTCTGCTACAGATAAAAACCCAAGCCTTGAAGGACAAACAGCCTGCATTTGAACTGCAGCTCAGAGGCTTGCTACCTTTGTGACTTCTACAAGTTATTTTAACACTGTGAGCCTCCGTTTCCTCCTCAGTAAGGTGGTATCTATCTCACTGCATGATGATAAAAATTCATTCATTCACTCATTCATTGATCATTATTTATCAAGCACCTACTATGTGCCAAGAACCTTTCTAGCGATTGAAGAATGGAGAAGTGAAACACACACACACATGCACACACATATATACCTTGCCATCATTGAGCTTATATTCTAAAAGGAAGGTTGGCACACTTTTCTCTGTAAAAAGAAAGGGCCAGATAGTAAATATTTTAGGCTTTGCAGGCCACACATGGTTTCTATCACCTATTTTTCTTTTTCTTTTTTGTAAAACTCTTTAAAAATGAAAAACTCATGGGCTGTACAAAGACAAGCCACAAGCTGACCCCTGTTGTGGTGGCTTAAATGAAATAACGGCTATAAAGTATTCCAGCAGATGTGATGATGATGTAAAGTGCTTAGCACAGCTCCTGGCCCGGAGTCCAGGCTCAGTAAGTAGTTAGCTGTTTTACTTCAACCTCATTTCTTCCACCCCTGCCAACCTCAATCTCTGATGCTGTTCCCTTGCACTTTATGTCCCTGCCCTGGTCAGTGTCCTTTGGCATCTTGTCTCAGACCCAGACCCACTGGCCACTCAGCCTGGCAGAAGTGAGCAAGGCTCTCCCAGCAGGTCTCTCCCTCCCCTCAAGGGCAGCGGGGTGGACGCGGACATCCATCCACCCTCCCACCACGGCTGGAAGCCCCTGGCACTCTTGCTGCTTGCTGGCCTCCCGCCTGGCCAGGACACACTTCCGCCCAGCTCCTCTGCCTCCCAGGGAAAATAGCCGGAACCAGCTAGGATGACTCACAATGCGGTGGCCATGTGGCTTGGCTCTCCGTAGGGCCACAGCCTCTTTGTGCCAGCTGAGGGGGTGGCGGAAGTGGACGGGCCACTGCTCAAGATGTCCTCTCCCCAGGAGGGGGTGACCCGAAGACATCTCTCTGCTGCCTGCAGCTTTCTGGATGTGGAGTGAAATGGTCCAGAGCTAAGTCAGATCCCTCGCTGGGCAGTCAGCCATCAGCTCTCACATCCTAGGGAAAACTGGGGACTGAGCCTGCCTTTGGCATTTTCAGGAGCCCCTGAGCCCCTGGTCTCACTGGACTGGTGTGCTCTGTCTTGGATACCATCCTGCTGTCTTTAATTACACAGCAAAAGCTGCCCTCGAGAAGGAAACGTCCCCGGGTGTGGCTTGGATGATGGTGGCAGCCTCCTAATCCATCTCCTGCTCCCCCTCTGACTCTCTCTCTAATCCATCTTCCATGCTACAGTCATTGTGATCTTTTCAAAATGCACCTTTGATCTTGACTTTCCTGCTTTTAAAACCCTTCAGTGCCTCCTTATAACTCTCAGGATAAAGTTCAGAGTCCTCAGCCGAGAGAGGTGGCACCGTCCACAATCCTGTGGTGCCTCTCTCCAGCCTCATCTCCTTCACTCTGCACCCTAGTCATGCTGCATTACATACCTTGGTTCCCAGAAATCCCATGTCTTCATAGCCCCATCCCCTCTCTCTCCTTATCAACTGGAGTCCTTTCTTCCCCCTTCTGAGCTTCTGCTTGCACTAATTTTAGTCCTATTTCCTGAGCGTAGGCAGAGTGTCCCCGATCCTGGACTTGAATTCCAGTTCAATCTATTGCTAGCTTTGTGGCCTTAGGTAAGTTACTCAACCTCTCTGAGCTTTAGTCTTATCCTGTAAAGTGGGGCTGATAATAGTACCTGCCTCATGAGGTGCTTTTGTTATGAAGATTGGGTGAGACAGTGCATGTAAATATCACCACACTCACTGTGAATGGCCCATAGCAAATGCTCAATAAATTCATCAACATTATCGTTGGCTGACACTGTGAGCAATTTGAGGGCAGGGACCATGGCTTCCTCTCTGGAACCCCCCAGAACCTAACACAATACCTGGCTTCTATCAGGCATTAAATTGGCTTTTGTCTGAATGCTGTTGAATGAAGGTCATGAAGAAAACTAGTCCATCCTGTGTATCAAAATGTATCTATATGAGGATGTTCAATGCAGCATTCATTTGGAGAGTACAATATTGAAAAACCACTGAAAGCTCAGCAATAAATTATGTTACATTCTTACTATGGAATACTTTGCAGCAATTAAAAGCGATGATGTCACCCCATATGTGCTGACATACAAAAATATCCAAGACATATTCTGTGAAAAATTCAAGTTTATGCCAGCAGGTATAATATGATAGCATTTGTGTGTGTGTGTGCGTGTGTGTGTGTGTTTAAAGGACATTTAGGTGCAGAAAATGATTCGAAGGATACAGAAAAAACTGTTAATAGTGATTATCTCTGGGAAGTGGATTGGGGAGGGAAAAGAAGGACCTTTGCTGTTTACTTCCTGCCAGGAGCCACAAACTCCAGCCCTTGGGCCAAATGCAGCTGGTTGTCTGTTTTTGTAAACACAGTTTTATTGGCACACAGCCATGCACATTCATTTACATATTGTCTGTAGCTGCTTTTGAGTTTCAGAGGCAGAGTTGGGTAGTCGCCACAGAGACTGTATAGCAGGGCCCGTATGGCCCATGAAGTCTCAAATATTTACTATCTGGTCCTTTACAGAAGAAGTTTGGCCACCTCTGCCTTACCCCTCTTTGTACCCTATTTAATTTAAAAAAAATAGGATGGAGTATTTGAATTGTTGTTGATTATAAGTTAACATGACTTATTTTGTCGTCACAGAATGCTGAAGCCCAGGACTACTATATGCATTATCTATTGCTACCATAATGCTGTAAAAAAATATTACCCCAAATTCAGTGGTTTGAAAGAACAGCCATCTGCCAGTGATCAGGGTGGTTCTTCTGGCCTCTGCTGGGCTTATTAATGTTGTGTGGGAGGCTCGGCTGATCTTGGCTGGGCTCTCCCACATGTGTGGTCTTGGCTGGGACAGGGGGACTGCCAGCCAAGTGGTCTCTCATTCTCCTGCAGCATAGCTCAGGCTGTCCTCAAGGTGGTGGCAGCATTCTGATGAGAATGAGAGAGCAGGGCTCTTGAGGCCTGACACCCTCACTCCATTTCATCCTGTTGGTCAGCTCAAGTCATGAACCCAGCCCAGATGGGGGGATGGGGAAAAGGACTCTACCTTATGATGGGAGAAGTTGCAAAGCCACGTTGCAAATGATGGGAATGCAAGAAGGGGTGGAGAATTGTGGACAGTTTTGCTATCAGTCTACCGCAATGACTCCTTTGTCCTTACAGAGCACTGTCACCCCCATCCTGTCTTCTGAGCTTCTATACTACCTATAGTGGCAGGTAGTCCAGATGCTATTATCCCTATTTTACAGGTAGTGGAGGAAGCTGAGACCCAGAGAGACTTGCTCCAAATTGCTCAATGGGGCAGGCTCAGACTGGAACTTGAACCTAAGTCTCCAGACTCCTAGCGCAAGTCTCTGCCCAGTGGTCCGGGCTGCTGAGTTTTCTTCATCTTTGTTGTCTTTTTGCTGTCTAACATGGGCCCTGGGAGAACAGTGAGATTGTCTTATTTACCTCTGAATTCCTAGTGCCTGGCACAAGCCAGGTGTTCAGTCGGCACATGGGGACAGTCAGAGACTATTTTTAAAGTAAGCACCGTGAATGATGGTATACTAGACACAAATCACTCATCAAGAAAACTACTTTCTGAGGAATTTCCCATCTTATGAGTCTTGGAACTGAACGATCCAGGCAGGTGATTAAGGCTTCGCTGGTCACAAAACTCTCCTAGACCCCATCCACAGAGGCAGGGTCTGGAAGTTTCTCTGTTGTAAAGGGGCCCTCACCTGTTGGTCCTGTGGTGTGATTTTGGAATTGCTTCTGGCCCAGAATCTCCAGACCTCCTGCAGACTACTTAATATCCTTTAATTAATTCCTTTCATGTGTAAATTACCCAGAATTTGTGTCTTAGTGTGTTTGAGCTGCTATAACAAAATACCCGAGACTGGGTAAATTATAAAGAACAGAAATTTATTGCTCGCAGTTCTGGGGGCTGGAAAGCCCAAGATCAGGGTGCCAGCAGGTTTGGTGTCTGGGGAGGGCCTGCTCCATCCATGGCATCTTCTTGTAGCCCCACATTTTAATACCACCATATTGGTGATTAAGTTTCAACATGTGAATTTTAGGGAACATTCAGACCATAGCAGTTGTTTCCTGTTGCTTGCACTTAAAAACTCTGACTCTTACTGGTAGCAACTATCACAGTTGTATCCTGTCACTGTCTTAAAGGAATCTTTTCTCTGCCTCAGTTTCTTTATATTTAAGATGTGGAAAAGGGATGCCCCTCCTAAGCTCTGGAGGGTGAAGTGGAAGTCCACAGAAAGGGAGATGGGAAAAGGACAGAAAATTTACTTCGGAGAAAGGGAATTCAGTTGGAACTATTCAGAATTGGATCTTGCACCACAAAAGACTTGCCTACTTTTCAGATTTTACACCCATATGTGGCTTGAATTACTGCCCCAACCCTAGAAGTCAGAGTCATGCGACTGCTCCAATTCAATTAAACTCCAACCAACATCAGCAAAAAGATGTGAGTAACTCAGGCCCCCTCAGCTGCTTGGCTGTTGGAGAGGTATATTCATTTCCTAGGGTCGTTGTAACAAATTATCACAAAAACATGGTGACATAAAACAACAGAAATTTATCCTGTCATAGTTCTGGAGTCTAGAAGTCTGAAATCAAGGTGTCATCAGGGTCAAGCTCCCCTGAAGTCTCCAGGGAAGAATCCTTCCTTTCCTCTCCTAGCTTCAGGTGGTTGCCTGCAATCCTTGGTGTTCCTTGGTTTGTAAATGCATTTCTGTCCCTGTAGTCACATGGAATTCTCTCTGTGTCTGTTGTCTTTTCTTATAAGGACACCAGTGATTGGATTTAGGGCCCACCCTAATCTATTATATGTCTAATAATATGTCTTCATTTTAACTTACATCTTAATTATATTTGTAAAAACCCTATTTCCAAATAAGGTGACATTCACAGGTAGCAAGGTTTAGGACTTGAATATATCTTTTTGAGAATACAATTCAACCCCATTAGAGGATAGAAGGAAGATCAATGTTATAGGAAATAGTTTGTTTTTCTATCAGAAATAAGGACCATAGGGGAAAGTGAGGAGTGATTAATTTCCAAAGAGTGGAGAGCTACCTCTCAAAAAGATGACTTTTAGATTTCTGGCTTAAGAAATTGGGGGGATGGGGTGTCACTTTTGAAGATCTTCCTTTCAAAGTACTCTTTTAAAATAGACAGAGTCCATCTTCCTCCCAATAATTCTCCATTGCACCCTCCTGTCTACACCTACACTTACCAACCTGGTCTAGACCTGTGCCATCTCTTACCTGGACAATGACAACCACCTCCTTGCTCACATCCCTGCAGCCACTCTTGGTCACCTATAGTCCATTCTGCACCCAGCTGTCCTAGAGATCTTCGTAAAATGTGAACGTCATGATTTATTCCCCTAATTAATTCCTCCAGTGGCTTTTCACTTTGCACGTGGGATGAGATCCCAACTCTTTCACCAAGGCCCACACGGCCCTGTGTGACGTGTCTCCTGCCCCCTCTCCACCTCATCTGGGGCCTCTCACCAGCTTGATCCCATTGCTCCAGCCACACAGGTCTCCTTAGAGTTCTTGGCATGTGCCAAGCTTTTCCCATCCATTGGCTTCTGCACACACAGCTCCCTCTACCTAGAATGCTCACCTGGTTATCGGTTGACCATTGCTCAGGCCAGGGAGGGTTTCCCTGGTCCCCCAGTTTAAACTGGGGCTATTCTCTCCCTTAGTATCCCACTAGTTTCCTTCATAGTTTCTAACAATTGAAAACTCTTTAGTTAGTTGTGTTTATTAATTTAATGCCTGTTTTCCCACTGGACTGAGAGTCACAGGAGAGCAGGAACCAGAACGTCGATCTGGTTTTCTGTGGACCCTTAAAACCTATGCCTAGAACGACAGTGCCTGACAGAGAGTAGGTGCTGTTTGCCAGGTGAATGAATGAGTGGTTGAGTAAGCTGGGAACAGTTGGTTTTAGTGAAGGATGCTGTACTTCAAATATAAAAGAGATGCAATTGACCAGGGCAAGCTGGGATGTCAGGTGGAATATCCATTTCCCATGATTCCAGTTTGCTTGTTTCCAAATATTTTTTTTTTTTTTTTTTTACCTTTGGGTCACTGCTGAGTGTTTTGAGCCCTGTTCAAGGTTTTCTCCATGGAGACTTCTTCTCCAATCTCAGAGCCCTGCTCAAGTCCAGGTTCTCATTGTCTCTCGTCTTTGTGCAAAATTACCTTGGAGCCCTCAAGTCTCTCCTCCATAACGCTGCCAAAGTGGTCCTTCTAAAATGCAAATCTGGCTATGTCCCTTTCCAACTTCAAATCCCTTAATGGCCCCTTATTGACTGCAGGATAAAATCTCAGCTTCAGATCTCCAATATCTGACTTCCCTTTTTGATCTTGTTTTTTTCTTCTTTAAACCTCTTACTTCAAAAATCCCTACTTGTTTATGGTTCCCCCTACCCCATTTTGTTGACTTTCACCCTCTGCCCATAAAGCCCTCCTGTCTCTTATCCAACAAGAAAAACTCCTATTCATTCTCCAAACCCTGTCATGGATTTCCCCTCCTCCTGGAGTCTTACTTGAAAGTTTCTTTCCTGGCAGAGTTTATTGCTCCCTTTGCTGTTTCATTGTACTTACCTTACCATATTGAAATTTATTTGATTTCATGACAATGTACCCTGTGAGAAAGGCAGTACTGGGTAGAATGACCAACTGTGCTGGTTTGCCCAGGATTGAGGTGTTTTCAAGGATGTGAAATTTCAGCACTGAAACTGGAACAGCTCTAGGCAAATCCGGGTGGTTGGGCACCCTGCTGGTGGTTAAAAGCATTGACCAGGCAGTAAAGAGTTTGCATCTTTTTTCTGCCACTTATGAGCTGTGTGATCCTGGGCAAGTTACTTTACTTCTCTGAGCTTCAGTTTCCCTTTCTGTAAAGTAAGGATATTAATTGTATCTAAGGCAAGAGTTTTGGGGGTTAAATAAGTTAATACATCAATGGTGTAGAAGAGCTGAATAAGAGCTTAACAAATGTTATTATTCATGTTACCTCTGCCAACAAATATTTGCTGAGCACTTTCTATGTTTCAGACGCTGGGCTTGGAACTTGGATGCAGGGTGGTCATAGGCGCAGAAGGCAACAGTCATCCAGACTTACTTACATCTCTTAGTATCCAGCCCACTGCCTGGTTCGTAGAGAATGCTCAATAAATATTTGTGGAGGGGATGAAACAGTTTTAAACTACCTTTTGTGGAGTGTTTGGTGCTGATTTGCCCCCTGTGCTCTGGGCTTAAGAACCTTAGAACATCTGAAAACCTTCTATATTGACCCTAGCTCTTCTGAATCTGGATGAATGGTGGTGGTTGTTTATGGGACTTTTCTTGTCATCTCTGCACATAATGATGTGGAGCCTACCCCAGGGCCTTTGCACTTGCTGTTCCATCTTCTAGGAACACACTACCCTCCAACCTCCCTTAGTTGCCAACATGTTCTCCTTCAAGTATCTCACTCAGAGAGGACTTCTCTAACTAGCCTGGCTAAAGTAAGGCTTCCCATTCTCAACCCTTCTTCTACCCATCATCCTATTATTTCCTTCAAAGCACCATCCTGTGCTAAATTTCTCTAATTGGTTTTCATGCCCACTTTCTCTCTCCCTCAACAGAATATAAGTTCCACAAGGGCAGAGACTTAGTTTCAGTGGATCACCTATGTTTCCTGAGCAGGAACTGAACCTGACACATGGCGATTGTTCAATAAATATTTGTCCAATAAATGAATAAATTATCCTAATTATAATGGTTGAAATTTACCAGACACCCACTACGTGCCTGAGCGTGTTAGATCATCTCATCCAATTCTGCAAATGTGACCTCAGATCTCAGAGCCAAGGAAACTGGTTCTCAAGGAGCACAGGGTACTTGCCCCGAGTGGCACAGCTAGTGACATCATGTTTGATTTTGGGTCCTGGCCCCTGCCTTTCCAAACCCTCTGTTCCCAACCACCCTGCTATGTATTCTGCTTCCTGGGGCATCAGGAAAATGTCTGGACTGTTCTCTCCTCACCCTCAGCCCCTGGGGATTAATTATAAAACTCCAGACTGCCCCTGGCCTTGTGCAGGAAGCTTTGTTAGCATGGTGGGAGTGGCCATTGGGGCGGGGTGCTTCAGGGATCTGCCAGGTCCAGCTGTGTTTCAGGCCCCAGAGCCCCTGAATTTGCACGCTGCTTGTGACTCCGCTGCCTGCATGACCGCCTCGCCGTCACGTAGCACAGGACCGCAGGTGTTCTGCACCAGACCCTCTTTCAGGAAGAAAATGCAATTAGAGCCGCACAGTTGTTAGGCTTCATCTCCACTCCTGCCTTGGGAGAGGGATCAAAGGGCAGCACGCAGGACTGTGTGTGTGTGCGCCTCTGCATGTATGTGTGCGTTTCTTGGATTAACCCCCACAGGCCTGAAAGCAGCCCTCTTTCAGGACTCACAGGGCATTGCTGGGGAGGGGGAAACTAACACTTTTCATTCCTGTCTGTGATTATTTCCTCCTCTTTCACCAATAATAGTTATATTTCTTGAGGACTTGCTCTGTGCAAGGTGCTAAGTTGAGGACTTAGTCTTACAATCTCATTTAAAACTCATAACCCTTCTATGAAGTTAGCGTTGGTGTCAATCCCATGTTACGGAGGAGAAAATGGGCTCACAGAAGCTAAGTCCACCCAGCTGGGGAGAGTCTGAGACAGGAGTTACACCCACGTTGGTCAGACTCCACTTACCTACCACATCGTGCTGCTTCCTCAGGCGTGTCGGGCTCTGCTGCACGTTCCTGCACGCAAGGCCAGAGCTGATGGACAAGGCTGCTACCTCCTCCATGCCCACCGGGACTGTGCACCTTGCAAGGTGCACCTCTGCAGAGAGAGACAAAGAGGATCCCCGAGGGGGTTTCAGCTTTGGGCTACATGATGAAAATTAAATGGCAACTTCTGGGTGAAAGCAAGGCCTGGTTTACCAGAAAGACTGAAGGGCTGGGAATGGAGAGACCTGGCGGTGGGTTCCAGCTCAGCCTCGAGCATGCTGCTTGACCCAGGAGAAATTCCTGTCCTCTGGCATCACTCCCCATCTGTGATGTCTGAGTCTTATGATGCCTTCACTATTTGACCTTATTTGTGTAGTACCTGGAGATGTATTCACTATTTTTCTTTTAAAATGACTCACTTTAAATTTACTTTAAAAGGAAAATACGTAATATTTTTTACCATATATTTATATCATGCATGAAAAGACCATTATCAACAGCCATAAATAGAAGACAAACATGAAAACGAATAGGAGGAAAACAAACTCATGGTATTAAATTCTGTGCAGATACTCTTGCCTGTTGGAAGATCTGAGTCTGACTTCTCATATGGAAAACTGGCACGTTTTAGAGAGGTGTTACAGGCACATAAATACCAGATGAAAACTTTCATGCTAGGTGATCAGAAAGATAGGAAGAGGATGCAGAAGGGAAGTAGTTCTCCATTATGTGAATTGATATCATTCGATGTCATATCTGGGTACCCATGAAAATCAATCTTGACTCTCATCAGTGATAGTCATCTCATTTTGGGAAGCCTTGATGATTTGAAGTCCCTTCCTGTTCAGAGATTCCAGGATTCTTGAATACCCAGATGAGCTGGCTTTATTTTTGTTTAACACTCACCACCGCCTGGTAAGCAGATGGCATTGTTTGATTTTTAAAATAAGTTAATTTAGGCCTCAATGTTGTTGGCCCCTAGTCCTTCCATGCCCCTGCTCAGCTTTCTTGCTTTTTGTCATAAAGGCAGTTTCAAATGTTTTCTGTTCTTATGCCTTCTGACATCTGCCATCCTCTCAGCAGGTGTCACGGACACCATCAGGTAAAGGTGGGTCATCTTTTCCAGTCAGCCTCTCCTTCTTCCCCTTCCTGTGGTCCAAGAGGCCACTCACCTGTTCATTGAAATCCCCCTTGTGGGTTCTCAGGGTCTTGATTCCATCAGTAATCCCCAGTCTCTCCAGAACTTTCAGTTTCTCTCCTATATTGAATCCTTCCCACCTACATTTATTAGGTTATATAAAAATTTGTCCCCACAAATGTATAATTTATTGGGCAATAAATAAGACTGCAAGGAACCAAGATTATTTGGCAAAGTACCCTCCTACTTTTTTTTTGAGGATGATTACCCGTCGTTTGACAAATAGTTCAGTCTACCTAGAGCACGGGTCAGCAAACATAGCCCATGGCCCAAATCTGGCCACTGCCTGTTTTTATAAATAAAGTTTTATTGGAACACAGCCATGCACATACATTTATGTAGCGTCTATGGCTGCTTTCCTGCTACAATGGCAGAGTTGAGTAGTTCTGCCTGCAAAGACAAAATTATTTACCATGTGGCTCTTTGCAGAAAAAGTTCCCTGACCTCCGTGCTAGAGAAGAACCAATCATTTATTTCAAGGTGAAGAACTGATAATGGGATGCTTCAAATTTATCACATGTCTGAACTTGAACTATCACCTCAATAGAAATGTGCCATGGGCCACAACAAACCATAGCTTGATGATTCAAGGTCTGGACTGAACAACTGGATGTGGCAAAACTTGACCCATCCAACTCTTAGATTTTTGCCTTTGTTAAAGGAATTTGCTGATCTGAGCATTGTCTTATTAGAGCAGTGTGTGTTTTTGGAGGCGTAAAACTGGGTGATGATGATGATATTTCATAAGAGCTCATATCCACTCAACATGGTAATTGCAGCCTAACCATGTCAAAAGTCCCACCATTTTCTTTTGGCATTTTTTTCCTTCTTATGTTTAAATCAATTTATCATGGATTTGAATCCATTTTGATGATGTCCTAAATTCCTACATATACATGGATCGATCTAGATTCAACCCTCTCCGTTTACACATGAGGAAACCCAAGTGATGAGGGATTTAGTGACTTCACTCAGGCAGTTAATGGCAAGCTACAATTAGAACCCATCACTTTCTGTTTCTTAACCAGTGCTCTTTCCAACTTTTCCCCTTTGTCAGTTTCTATTATTGTAAACACCTTCTAATATCTGGGACATTTATATTGATATCTAACCCAGTGGTTTTTCAGCTCATATGCCAAAGAAAACTTCTTACTTATTCTTCCAAATTTCAATCAGTGGGTACAATTTTATTTCCACTACAGCTGAAGGTACCTACTGTAAATCAATGTCTGTCAGATGAGTGGGGCATGGGATGTTGTGTGGAGTGGGTGCAACTTTCTGGAAGAAAGAAGCAAGATGCTTAGTATAACATTATGCCGGTGACAAAGAATGACTGAATGCTTACAATGGAGTTGCATTTTATGCTGTCTGGAATCACTTTATTAAAAATTCTACGAGAAGATCATTAAGTGAATTGTTCATTTTAAAATTCTCAAGGTAAAGTTTTTATAAGTTCTGAAAACAGTGCAGCTTTAATAAGAACTTAGCAAGCTTACTGCTGAGTCATTTACCTCCACTGGTAAAACCTTAAAAATATCATTGATTTCCCACACTAAGCATTGTTTTCTGAGTTGGGCAATTATGTGAACAATCTCTGAAAGGCATTTTAAACAATCAGAGAAAAGGTGTTTAATGTCCGTAATATAAAAGTAAAATGCTAAATCTATTAGCAGTAGGGTAATTGTTATTTTCATCAAGGAAACCATTAGTAGCTCAGTCAACAATGCCAACTCTATCACAATGTTGGGAACATGTAAACATGTCAAACTTGTTTACCATTCTTAAGTGAGAAATAAGTATTTCAGATCTAAATTCTCCATGAACTAATAAGGACATTTAAGATCTTCTCTTGATGGAGACAATGTTCTAAAATGAACAAGTAAAAAAAAAAAAATAAAATAAAATGAACAAGTAAGGTGGAACTGAGTATAACAAAAATTGCCATTGAAAGGCCATTAAATAGTTAATAAAATAATATATTGCTTATGGCAAAAGTATCCCTGGTATTAAAATGTCAGCCTAAATGACAAACGGAGAGAGGATCTCTAAAAGAAAGTGGTATTTAATCAGGGCATTGCTGTGGGACTACACAGGCTATAGTAAACTAGGTGTGTATTCGGGAAGGCCAGGGAAGACACAAGAAAACTGCAGGAGGATTACATAATTGTTTTGAGATAATTATCCTTGGCTGTAAGGATCAATAACAAGGGTGACACCGGTCCAAGATTGGATAGGCAGTTGTGGGGCAGACGTCCTTGCAGAAGTATTTATTGTGTAAGGTTGCAATGGCCTTAGTGCAAGGTTGCAGCTTTTGTAGGGTGGGTTTTTTAATAGTTTTGTTATCAGGCATATGAGCACGAGAACCCTCTTCATAGCCTCCCTCAGCTCTATTTGTCAGGGTTTTTTTTTTTTTTGTAACACAGGTGACTCCAATTTGATTCTGACGACTTTCACAGAAACAAGTATTTACTCAATTGAGGAACAATTGAAGTGGTTGGCTTGTGGTTAGGGGTCAAGTTTCGTTAAAAATACATGTTTTCAGGCTCTGGACACTCCTAGTCTATTGAGATGCTCACACCTGAGAGGGGTGTGGGAATGGAGACCGAATCAGTCACAGATTTGTGTGTCTCACTTCAGACTCATTCTCAAGTTGCAGAATGCAGAGGATAACCCTTACTGTGCATATGTGTAATCATTATTATCACTGCTATCTTTCATTTTATGTCACTCTTTTCTTTGATTCAGTTAAATATAAGTTTGTTGAAATTCTACTAACCCTGATGTCATGAGAATTTTACCTTGAGAATATGTAAAGCCGAATTCTTTTTTTCTTTCTTTCTTTTTTTTTTTTTTTTTTTTCCGTAGAGATGGAGTCTCACTATGTCCAGGCTGGTTTCAAACTCCTGGCCTCAAGCGATCCTCCCACCTCAGTCTCCCAAAAATGCTGAATTACAGGCATGAACCAGCTCACCTGGCTTGCCTGTGCTTTTTACTTATTCTCAGGAAGAGTAGATAAAAGAAATGAGGTATCAGCAATAAAAATTATCTGTAGGCAGTGGAGGTAGCATTGGTGTTTGGAGTATATTTGGAGAGAGGAACAAGTATTGCAGAATTTGGAAAAAAAATGCTAGAGGGAAGGTAAGAGTTACTGAAATTATATGGCTTAGAGAAGAAAATGATGCAATTTAAGAGATCCTTGCAAATTTAACGAGGGTTCTGAAATGGAGAGGAATGACTGCTTTATATTCTGTAGAAGAAGAAACAATTAGATGTTAATGGATTGAAGTTGGTCTTGCTACTTGGCAGACTTTTTAAGTTCTCAGTCCCATTCTCCTACTTTTTTTCCCCCCAATACCATTCATTAGTAACATCATTGTTAAGTTTTAGTGGGAACTTAGAAGCAAAAATATTGGTCCTGAAGTTTTTGCAGAGAACTGACACTGGCTCTGAAGGGTCTGTTCAGCTGTGGTTAGTTAGGGAAGGGAGATGGGAGGAGAGGCATCTTTTTGGGGTCTTTGCTAGCCACCTGGGAAGTGGCACACGGATGGTCAGTTTTGAAGTTCAGTGACCGAGAGAATCATTGGATAAACCTAGTAAGGCTTATCCATCTCAGAAATATTTTAAAACTCTGTAAGATAATTCTCTTGCTCTTGAGAGAGATAAAGCCACTACATCTGAGGGCGGCCACAGATGGGCTCTTTTGAGGAAGGAGGGATGGCACCACGGGGTCTACCTTTGTGCTGGATTTGCTTTCTCTTTCAAAGGGGCTCCCACTTCCAAGGCTGTGTTGCCTTGGCTGGGGGCACAATCTCATTTAACATTTCAGTTCAGCCGATACAAGATGAAATTTAAACAGGACTTTACCCAAGCTCTGGGACTATGGCAGGAAACTGACAAAGAGAACCTTAAGCAGATAGTCAAATTTAAAGTAGAGCTGTCTCATTAGTGGGGTCTCAGGAAAAACAGCCTGTCCCAGTCCTTTTTCTTCTGGCTTCGAACCCCACCTTTAGCATCTTCTCCCCCTGAAAGATGACTGTAGACATTTAAACTGTCCAAGTCAAGACAAAGAGAAGCTGAGCCCTCTCTCCTCCTTTCGCAGGCTCATTTCCCGTTTCCCTGTCTGATGACCTGCCTTTTGTCCTGATGATAGATGCTATGATGACCTCACTCTTTGGGGAAGACCCTGCCCTTTCCCTCATGGTTGTGGCCTTTCCTTGGCAGACCTCACTGGGACAGCCATGTCAGAGCATATCACCATGCCCCAGACAATCGGATCCACTAAGTGGCACACACACATAGCAACAGGGAGTCATTTCCTTACAGCTTCTAAGAAATCAGATATTTACAAGATTAATTGACCATAACAAGAGGCCCTTGTCTCCAGCTGAGGAATATTTATATCCTTCCTCAGAGACATACTTGACATAGTGTGGAGAGGTCACCTGTATCAACCCTCAGCCACCAACAGGACCATTTCCATTTTTCTCATCACTAGAGTCAAGTGTTTGCAGCCCTAATGAGATGGGCAAGTGGCCGTTATGTGACTGCCATCACAGTCACCCTGAAGGCTGAAGTTTTGCTCCAGAGATTAACAGTGGATGAAAACTGAGAGAAAGAACTAGAGTAAAACTGGGAGCCACATTTCATGGCATTGAAATTGAATATGGAATGACTGATGGCCTGCCTTCTTTCTTCCAAATTCTCGTCGCTCTATCTTTTTCAGGGGCTGTCACTGGATGACTGCAATGAACGATGTGCTTTCTCTACTTTGGAAAAGAGAGAGAGCTGGAGCATGACAGAGCTAAACACTTTCTTCCTGGGAGTGCCCTCATCATCTCAAAGTGGACTCAGTTTTTGAGAAGTCCTGGAATAGGCAATGTTCTTCTTGTCCCTATTACAGGGAAATAATAATAATATGATTTTTTAATAATATTCCAGACACTTTAAATTCTTATAAATAATTCCTGCCATCTGTTTTGAAGTCAGGACTATTGTTATTCCCATTTTACAGAGGATACAACAGTATCTCAGAGACTGGAAGGGACTTGTCCAATGTCACGCAGCTGGAAACTGGTGGAGCCAGGATTTGAACCAAGATCTGCATGGCCCACATGCCTTTATACCAGAAGCCTGCTTTTGGGAATTGCAATGCTTTGAAAGCGTCTGATTTTGGCACCAGCTCTTTTCAATCTTAAAAGAACTATTTGGTGTCCTTATTTTAGTCAAAGTCAATTAAAATTAGGTTTGATTTTAGAGCTTTTGGAAAATTGTGTGGCAGCTGGGGAAGACAGGTAGATCGAGGCTGAGAATCTCTGTCTCTGAAGTTAGAAATATGCCTTTAGGGGCACCCAACATGCCTATTTTGAGGACAATGAGGCACTGGGAGGGTCGGGAGGATATTTTCTTGCCTTTTCTCTGAGTATTTTAGCAGTACAGCACACCTGACTGTCTCCTTGTGGGCTGTGAAATTTCCCAAGCTGCATTTGTGAAATTTCCTAAGTCAGGAGGAGGTGAGTGTAGGGGGAACTGTGTTCTCTTTCTAGTAGTTCTACCTTAGCCCATACTTAGGAACTCGGGATCTTACTCTCAGAAGTATTTGGGAGGTAACTTCTCCCAACTCTCCTCTTCACTCCCATTGGAGAAGGAAGGTCTTGACTGATTTTTAGAACGAGGACAAGGAACACAATATATATGAGTGAGCCCCCTTCCCTCACTGTTTCTCAGGCTGGCCTGCCCCCGGGAGGGAGGAATTCTTCCTATGTTCCCGCCTTCCATACAGGAGCCCTAACTGGGTTGTGGCCCAGGCCTGGCCTCCAGAGGAGGGTCTAGAAGCCCATCTCTAACTGTCTTCACCGAAAAGGCTTGACTTGAGAGGCAGAAAGTCTGCTTGCAACAGTCTGGGTAACTGTTTTCTATGCAGCCCCAGACTGTCTCATGGGTGTTTGGCCCAAGATCTAAACCAGTTGGGTAGGAAGTCTATTGGCCTTGGCTCCAACTGAGATATTCCAGTCTACCCTTCCAGTAATAGAACTTGTGATTGATTTCTACCAGTCCATTTCTTTAATCTATGTCTCAATTTATTCCAAACCCAGAGTGGGGAGTAGGTGGGTATGATTTTCCAGGCTTCTTAAGTCTCAACAGTAAAAACTGCACATACTATGGAACCACAACCAATTGTGCAGAGTCTGAATTAGGGAAGTGGCCAAATGACGGGTTATTTAGGAGGGCTGTGTTGTAATTTTCCAGTTCTTTAGGTAACCAAATAGTACAAAGTAGGCAAGTGGTTCTCAAGCCCAGCTGTTCATCAAAATCAAAATGTTTGTTAAAATCCTTCTGCCTGGGACCCATTCCTGGAAGTTCTGATTTAATTCATCTGGAAATAGGGTCTAGACATAGGTTAAAGAAACCCCTCCAGGTTAGTCTAAAGTGCAGATAAGCTTGGGAATCACTAAAATTAGGAAGCTGCTGAAGCCTCCTTATTTAATTGCTCAGTGTTTCCCAAAGTATAACACTTGCAACACAGTGTGTGAGTGGGTTTAGACAGCACAAGGCATGGCTTTGGTAATATTGAAGCACACTGTGAAAAATTTTCCTTTCTGGTTTGCTGTCAGTCCTTCTGTTTAAGTTAAAAAGAAAGTCTCAATATAATGATAGCATGCCCTTAACACCTATCTTTTAAAAAATAGAGGACATGTCAGGTTCAGAAAATAGCATGTGTTGAGAATTATTGATAATCTTTGATCTTTTGTACAACTTTTATCTATTTATGGTAAGTGATACTGGTTTTCCAGTTATGGTAGTGATATAAAATTTCCTTTTAAAAAAAACAACAGTGGTTCTCCATCTTGGCTGCTCTTTGGAATGATTTGAGGAGCTTTAAAGAATAATAGTGTCTGGATTTCATCTTAGGCATTGGGATTTTCCAAAGCTCCCAGGGGTGTGAAATCACTATTTTAAAGTGCACCAGAGTTCAGTGCTCCTCAAACTTTAATGTGTATATGAATCACCTGGGGACCTTGTTACAATGCAGATTGTGGCCCAGGAGGCTGGGTTGGGGCCTGTGAATCTACATTTCTTAGAAACTCCCAGGTGATGCAGGTATTGCTGATAGGTGGATCATGATGTAAGGAGCAAGGTCCTAGTAGAACTTGCTTCTGTTGGAAATGCTACCTTAAATATTTTCAAAAAGTAAATAATAATAGACCAAATTTCTTTTTAAGGGGGAATGCAAATCTATATATTCATGCATAAAATTTTCTTAAAATAGATATTGTGCATCTTGCTTAAGTAAAGGCCATGGCCAAAGGTTTCAGCACCTTGGACAGATGCACAGGCAATTGTTTTAAAGGGCCAGTGTCTGAATTGGAGAAGGACCAAGAGTTAAAAATCTGTGTATGAACATATTTACAAAAATAATGACATTGAAAATATTATTGAGGATTGTACAGGAAAGTTTAAAAAAGTGCATACTTTTTTAGTGCCTTGCATGCTAGTAGAATCTGTATTATCTCATCTACAATCTTATAGGGCTGAAACACTACTCAGCCAGATTTCATCAGACACATGAATTGGATCATGAAATAGAACCATCCGGTATTGTGCCCTGGTGATTTCTGACTGCTTCTTGATGGAATTAGAGGATGACTTTAGCCTAAATATCAACTTTGGATGATGAGAAGGCTAATGGGACCAAGCTGCTAATTCAGAGGAAAGATTGTGGAATATTAACAGAAGCATGTCAAGGTGGCCTGGTGAAGCAGCTCTTGGAACTAAATGAGATTGGCTTAAATATTAATACCAATTCATAAATTATTAACTATATCCTATTAACTAAATCCTTAATTTAATCCCCACGAGACTCAATTGTCTCATCTGAAAAATGGAGGTAACCACGTTCCCCTTCAAGAGTCATTGAGCGAAGAAGATCACATCAATTCCTTGCTTAAAACTTTCCAATGTCTTCCTACCAAATTCTTCACCAGGGCCCACACAGCTCTATATGATTTAGCTCCTGCTTCCCTCTCCCTGCCTTGTTCCACTCCACTCTCCCCTGGGTCACTATGCTTGAGCAATACTAGTATTCTATTTATTCCAAGACCACCTAAGCTTATTCCCATTTCAAGACCTTTGTATCTTCTGGTCTCTTTGCCTAGAATGGTCTTTGGACGGCTGTCTCCTTTGTATTGGGATTTCAGTTCTGTTGCCATCTTCTCAAATAGATCTTCCTTGACTGATTTATGTAGTGTTTCTGCCTGACCGTAGTCACTTACGATAATTTATTTTCAGCAGTTACACTGCTATCCGAAATTATCTTATTTGCTTCCTTATGTGTTGTCTTTCTTGCTAGAATGTAAGCACCACAAGACCAGGAGTCTTATCTATCATGTTCATTAACGAATTACGATACCTAGATAGATCTTGACACATAGTGTATTTTAATAAATATTATTCTAAAAAAATAAATAACCATTAGAGTGCCTGGGACCTGGTGGTTGTTAAATGAGTGCCTACTCTTTTGATCCTCTTCATTTTCATCCCTAAAACATGTTCAAATTGACAGCCTGGTCATTGGAGATGCCAAGGATTAATAAGAAATTTCTGGGCCAGGTGTGGTGGCTCATGCCTGTAATCCCAGAACTCTGAGAGGCAGAGGTGGGAGGATTGCTTCAGGTCAGTTCGAGACCAGTCTGAGCAAGAGCAAGACCCCGTCTCTACTAAAAATAGAAATAATTAGCTGGGAACTACTGAAAAATAGAAAAATTAGCCAGGCGTGGTGGTGTTCACCTGTGGTCCCAGCTACTCAGGAGGCTGAGGCAGGAGGATCCCTTGAGCCCAGGAGATTGAGGTTGCTGTGAGCTAGGCTGATGCCATGGCACTCTAGCCCAGGCAACAAAGCAACACTTTGTCTGAAAAAAATTCTAACCATGAAGGCTTAAGGCAAGCTTGCAAAGTCATATAATCTATTCTGGGAAATGTGCAGGAAGATCATTAGAAAGAAGATCTACTAACATCTAGGTTGTATGGCTTTGGGCAAGAGATCTCTTGGGCCTTAGCTTTTTTTTTTTTTATCTTTGAGTGAAATAATTTCTAAGATCCTCTTTGACCCTCTAATGATTCAATGATAGTAAAAATAAGAATCTAAAATTGGCAATTATCCTGCAATTGCTTCCTGTCTCACTTTACCCTTGATCTATTCTGCTTTGTGCCTTGGGGTCTGGCCACTGTGGACTGTACCACCTGCACTTTCTTCCTGGCTGGCTTCTGTTTGAGCTTGGCCAGTGGGAGGCATCAGTATGACATCAAAGGAAGGTAGAGAAAGGTGTCCCTTCCTCTCTGGCATCAGATCTCTGCCAGTGGTGTGGCCCCTCCTTGTTGGGAGGCCTCTCCCCCAAGGCCCTACCCCTCAATGAGGTCCTCTAACACTCTTTCCTCCCATTGCTCCATGAGGGAAGGCAACACATCCCATTATTCCTAGCTCCTAGGCGTCTCATCACCTCTTGTTGGTTCCCTCCATCTTGCTCAGACCATTGTTCACAGTCTTTGGGTTAAAGTCTTTTCATTGAATCCATTTGGGTGAGATCTGATTCCCTCTAAGACTCTGACTGATAGACAATCCATTTTGAAATATATCCAGAAAAGTTCTAAGAACTCCCACAGCAAACCATTTGTGGGGTTAATAGACATCTCTATGATTTCTTCTTTGAGTTTAATATGGATCCTTCATCTCGCAGTTTATGTCTCACTTCCTCTAGCTCCACCTCCAGTGGAGAGGAATATCGTGTCACTGCCATTCTCTAGGTAACGAAACTCCAAAGACGTGGTAACTCCTCATGCATAGAGTTAATGAGAAGACATCTCTCTTCCCTGTAGCCCAATTTGCTCCTTTTTAATCAGAACATTTTTCACTTTTCCTTTTCCTTTTTCTTTTTTTTTGGCATGACACTGACACATTCTCCCAATAAACTGAGGAAATTCACAGTATCTATTTATCCCAGTAGACATGAGCCTCTCATCCCCCTTGTTGTGTCTGGCAAGTACTCGGATTAATTGCACACCCTCCAAAAAGACTGGGTCCTCACAGTTAGCTGAGTGCACTAATAAAAGGATTATTATTTAACAGCTCGACCTCCATCAACTCGCCTTTATCTTGCCTCCCTGAATTGGTGAACAAAATTAATGAGGATGCTGTGGCCATGCCTAACAGCTTCTTTTTGCCACCCTTTCAGCAAATCCTTTGCTTTTCTGCACTCCCCCCTCAACTCCTACGTCATTTTTATTCTCCAAGTTGATGCAAAGATGGATTGTGACAATAGTTTGTGGGTGGCTGTCAGAACTGATGGTGGTTTGTGTGGGAAAATGCATAGTGAGTTTGAGAGCTGTGGTTAGGATTCCAGATAGCGTCAATTAAAAAAAAGTTCTACTCACAGGGAAAGGTCAAGCTGAATGTTTTAATTATGATGCTGTTATAATATATTTCATGCTTGGATAAACTGGCTTTGAAGAGTTGCAAAACTATGCAATATACCTCGCTCTAAAAAGGGCATACAAATAATGTGATATTTTGAGGGATGACTTAGAATCTTGCAGAGAAGATAATGAGGTGAATTCCACTTCATTATCTTGAAGAATGAAGTGTTGCATGACCTGGGTTTAATTCTGGACAAAACCATTCACCTTTTTGGTCCTAGCATCCTTACCTCTAAAATGATATACAATTGGAGGCTTTTTAAATAAGCTCTGATATTAATAATCACTCTTTGAGGTACCTATTGGAATTATAATTAGCTCCATTTTATGGAGAATAAGTTGAGACTCAGAGAGATTGAGAACATTACCCAAAGTCACACAGCCTGCGAAGTTATATATCCTGTAATAACTGATTCCAAATTTTGGGTTCCTGACCATGACAGCTTCTACATACCTTGCAAACAACTGGAAAAAATTAAATTTTGCACATTTTCTAGATGAGAACAGTCTTTCAGAGATCCTCAAGGACTTGTTCAAGGCCATACATGTAGTAAATGGTGGAGCTGGGACATAAACCATGACTATCTAATGCCAAAGTCCAAGCTCTTAGCCATTATGCTAGATTAGCACTTACGATTACAGCCATCACTGCCTGGAAAACTTATAGGGGATGTGATCAGAAGAGAATTCAGATTTATACCCAATAAACTACCTAATTTAGGGTTATAGAACACAGAGTTCAGTGGTTTTAAATTCTGGAATATATCTGGCTAACCAGGAGGCACTTGGAACCCTGGTCTTATTCTAGCACCCAGCATAATGTATAAGTAAGGTGCCCACATAAAAGTTTTAGTTCATATTCTGCAAATTGGAGGACATTATACTTAGTGAAATGAGCCAGGCACAGAAAGACAAATACTGTATGAACTGACTTATATGTGGAATCTAAAAAAGTTGATCTGATAGAAGTAGAGAGTAGAATGATGGTTACCAGAGGCTCAGAGTAGGTGAGAAGGAGGGAGTGGGGAGATGTTGGTCAAACTGTACAAAGTCTCAGGGAGGAGAAATAAGTTTTGATACGTATTGCACAGCAGGGTGACTATAGTCAATAATAATGTGATGTTTACTTCAAAATAACTGGGAGTAAATTCCAAATGTCTTATCACAAAAATAAATTGAAGTGATAGATTTGTTAATTAGCTTGATTTAATTATTCCACATTGTATACATATATCAAAACATCACATTGTATCTCATAAATGTATACAATTATGATTTGTCAAGTAAAAATAATATTAAAAATCAGCGTTCTGCAATTCCTTGAACAGATATGTAAATACCAAACACCAAGTATGCACCATCTTAGAATTTATTATAATACAAACACAATATATTATCTAATTAAGAAAATATGAACATTTATTATTTTTCTATGATAACCTTCCATTCCATTCTTTGATCTGAAATAGCCAACATTAGAGTCTTTTATTCAGTTCAAATAAGCTCCCCACGTTGGACCAGGAGGCATCAACTGTGCAAAGTGATCTTTTCCAATTGTAGGGTGTTTGCAAAATGGAAGTTCATGCCCTCTCACAGTCTGTCTTTTATGGTTTGTCTGTCATTCCCCTCATTTCCTTCCCCGTGAGACATTTTAGGCTTCAAGTTGTTCAATAAAAAGACACAGCAGGATGGTGTGTAGCATCATTGCAATGCCCGACCAAGGACACAAATCATACAGCAAGGGAGATGCTAGTTAACAGTCTTTGAAAGAGGCACCACAAAAACCCCGTATAGGGCAATTGTTTGAGTGCCATCAGCAGCAGCTGTTTACATGACAGGCTTCAAAATTCAAGGCTGTATTTCCAAAACTGGCCTGAAAGAAAAGGCTTTAAAGTTTTTACAGTGTGCAAGTTAAAAAAAAACTTTTCATTACTGTCCATTAATTATTACTATAAATAATAAATTAAAAGTCCTTATATGATCTGAAATAAATTTTAGGAGATATGTATCAACCTAACACAATAGACACTTGTATGCATTTTAAGCAGAAGACAGCAACTCACTGGCGTGCCTTCAAGAATAGGACCTCTTTTAAATATTTAGCAAAATACACAACACAGAAGGAAGAGAGATCATAATACTACTGGTAGAGCCTCTATCGTTAACAGAAGTAATTAATGAGTGTCTGAGGAAATCGTTCCCAATGCATACCCAGTTTTTAAACCATCAACAGTTAATTTTTACATACAATTAAAAAACGTGGGGCAGAGAGCATTGAGATTCACATACATTATTTTCCGTCTTATATAGACATTCTCCAAAAGGAATTGCTTCACCTTTATAAATATTGCACTTTGACTCATTCACAAAGAGCGCAAACTAGCATTGTTTTTTCAGAGCTACGTGTTTTAAAAATAAATAAATAAATATATATATATATATATTCAGTACAGGTAGCCTTTGGTCAACGTTCATTGTAAGGGGGTGTGGTGGAATCGCGTCATACACACATTTAATGAACACGTATTCAACTACACGTGCTTGGCAAAAAAGAGACAGAGAGAAATGCAATTTAAAGGCTGTGGGGGAATCTGCTTCCCATCCCACTCAGTGAGCGCACACCCTGGGGAGCGTGGGAGACGGGAGATAGGAATTTGCTTATCCCGCAGTCGGACAACTGCCATGAATCTCTTTTCGTGGGAGCATCTTGCTGCACCAGGGTGATCCTAATGTTCTCAGATACATTAGAATCGTACAATATGGTCCCTAAATGCAAGCCAACTCTGTCTTGTTATTACCCAGAGAAACAGCAACCTGTTCCGATGCTAGAGAAAAACATAGCTGCATTAGGTTTTTAAAGGGATAGAATATGATCTTCACCATGGCTCTTTTCTGAAGACTTTGCAAAGATGACTTTGGCTGTCTCAGGTTTTTGTCTTTTGCACTGACTTTGGAATCTAATTCTTGGGTCCGATGACACTCTACTGCAATTATTTAAAAAGAACAGGAATTAGGACCATCAGGACTAATATGACCTAAAATTATATTGAGTTAGTATTGAGGGTATTGCTGACGTTTAGGGCTGATGCAGCCCTGGGGCTTTTTCAACCCCATTCATTTATTGCAAATCCCCTTAAAAAGGATAGACATGTTTTCCAATTTAGGGACCAAATGCAGTAAAAATCCAGCCCAAGGAACTAAGTATTCCGGGAGGACTGTCTGCTTTTTTGTGGTCACCGAAAATACCATAATAGTTCCAAAATCATTTTGGCAGACTTTTTTTTTCCAAAACAGAGATGACTCCAAATACTGAGAATCTGGGAGAAAAGTAAAGAAAAAAAAATAAAGGTAAATAAGAGGAATTCCAGCATGGACTTCTCTTTCAAGACATACCACTGAACACTTGGGGGTCTGATATAATAAAGTAGGTATGTGTGCACACATGAGCAGTAATTTCCAGGGAAGCCCCTACTAACTACATCCTGGAACTCTTCTTGCCTTGGACAGGCAAGGGGAGAATAAATAAATACACTTATATTTTATCATTTTACAAAGGTTCTGGGTTAAATAGCTTTACCGAGAACTGGCACCACTCTTTTGAGCCATGTGCGTCAAAGGCCAGACGAGCCGTCATCATGGGCACCTTTTGTGACTGCAGTTGTGACCGCATAGCAATGCCAGCTGGGCTGTGGGGCAGAGCTCCAAATGCCTCCTTTTATACCCAAAGAGCTGCAGTCCCTGACTCTTGAAAATTAAATTCAGTTCGGAAGTCACTTCAAATAAAACAATTTGGTGAGGGATTTAGCAAGCAGGGAGGCAGGGTTGGCAACTCTACGTGGAAAAGGCTTCTCTAGGAAGCTTGAGTGGTACCCAAACAAGAAGCAATTTTGAGTAAAGGATTTTATACAGCTAACACAGGGATGGATTGAAACAATGGCAAGAGTGGGCTTATTTTTTTTGTTTTCCTGGGCTCAAGAATTCCTCCTTTGCCCCCACACACCAGGCAGGGTCTGTGTTTGGGAAGAGATAGATAAAATCTATACATAATGGTAAATAGAAAACTGCATCTTAGACTCCAGGTCTGAGGTCACAGGTATGTTGGTTTGGAGCCTTCCTGAAGCAGCTCTGACCAGAGTTTGGATGGGATTCAATACTCCTCCATTCCCACATTGCCATTCTGCAGCTAGAGGTGCCAGGGCTACTTTGAGACCACAACCTTCTCTAGGACAAAGGGCACCTTGGAAAAATCCTGAATCAGTCAGCATTGTTAGCTGCTGGGAACAGCACAGGGATGACCTTAGCTGGTGAATGACCTTAGCTCTTGGAAGAAGAGCGAGGGCCCAGCTATGTGCTAAAGTGGCTTGGTGTGTCACACAAATGAAGAGTTTCCAGTGACTGTGGATGGTGCCAGGGCGAAGTCACAGACTATTTCTCTACTGTGTGTCCTTACTGGTCACAGGATGATGATACAACCTCCAATGGCATCTTCAAACTGGTAGGAACTTTTGTTGTCAACGTGACTTTGTAAAAATAAATGCACAAGTAAAAACAAGATTCATGCTTTCCTTTCTTCTCTTCCATCTTTCCTCATCTACCAGCCTGAGAGTTGCCAGTCTATGGAGACAGCAAATCAGGGTATCGCTCTGAAGGAGAGCTGTTCAGCCATGGGACGGGACGCCCTCCCATCTGGAAATGGATTTGACAGAAGCACTAGGTGCCAAACCTATGGGGTCACGGGGATACTTTTATAGGTTTTCCATTTTTGTCATACTGGTACACCAGCATCTTGATACAGTGTGAGTTTGCCGGCGAGATCCAGGGGCTGCTTGTTATGGAAAAGTTATGGTTGGTGTAGAACTGTACAGGCTGCTTCTGGCACTTGAAGAAGGCCTTGAGCGTGGCGGCTGCCATGGTGCGGAACCGCTTGCTGATGAAGCAGTAGAGGAAGAAGTTGATGGCTGTGTTCAGAAGGGCCAGCATGTTGGCAATGTCGGACATGATGTGCACCAGCCAGCGGTTCTGGATAGGTGCCCCATAGAGGTGGTAGAGAATCATGATGATGCGGGGGGCCCAGAGCGTGGCAAAGATGGAGGTAATGGCAAACAGGATGGCCGTGGTCTTCCCCGTGGAGTAGCCACGGAGGCGAAAATTGCTCTTCCTCCTGAGCTTGTACACGATGATTGAGTTCAAGATGAAGAAGATGGAGCAGGGCACCAGGTACACAGTGAAGCAGTGAATCCAGATGAGGACGTGGTGCATGGAGGTGCTGACATAGTCTTCAGTCCAGATGTTCGGCCACCAGTAGTAGGGGATGCTGGTCAGGAAGCAGGTGACATAGACGCTTACGATGACTTTCCTGGTACGGGCTGGGTAGGACACCATGTGATATTTGAGCGGGTGGCAGACGGCGATATACCTGTCAATGGTTAATGGAACTGTGATCCAAATAGAGGTGTGGATGGATGAGAATTCTAGCACTTCTATGATCTTATCAGGGACCGGAGGCATCTGCATGTTCAAGATGAAGTCTTCCAATAGGAAGTCCACAAACACGATGAAGAAGAGGACCAAGATATCAGCAGCAGCAAGTGCCAAGAGATAGTTGTAGGAGGACTTCTGCCTTCTGGCCACCAGCTGAGAGAGGATGATCACTGTCAAGATATTTGCTGTGGAGAGAAGAGAATCTTACTTAACTTTCAAGCCAAGATGACTTCTTTGGTTACCATAGAAGCCCTGCGCATGTGTTTATTGGGCACTCCCATGGAAGTCAGAAGGATTGAACCATGCTTTTGAGAGACAACCTCTGCATTACGAATAGCATCTCATACAAACATGTGGGTACTATTTTAAAGTTATGCTTATTGTGGTCTAGTTTATTTGTTTCTCACACAACCATGAGAGTTGTCCTCACTTTAGAAATGAAACTGGGGCTCTGAGAGCTTAAGGAACTAGCTTAGAGCCTCACAGTTAGTAATTCATGGTGATAGTAACCACACCTTGATCTCAAATGTCACAGGATTTTCTTTTGTCCAACTGCCTAGAGAATATAGGACTGAGATGGCTCTTCTCACTATGTGTGTTCAGGTAGGAGACTAGACTTAAGAACCTTTTGAGAACTTGGATTTTAGAACCTTTCCTTTTTAAGTGGATTTAGAATGGAAAGAGTGGAGAAGATTATGACCTTCAGATTAATTTAAAAATAGGTGGGGCCTGTAATCCTAGCACTTTGGGAGGCTGAGGCAGGAGGACTGCTTGGGGTCAGTAGTTTGAGATCAACCTGAGCAACATAGTGAGACCCCATCTCTACAAAAGAAATAGAACAATTAGCCAGGCATGGTGGCAGGCACCTGTAGTCCCAGCTACTTAGGAGGCTGAGGCAGGAGAATTGCTTGAGCCCAGGAGTTTGAGGTTGTAGGGAGCTGTGATGATGCCACTGCACTCTAGCCTGGGTAGCAGAGCAAGACTCTATCTCAAAAAAATTATATTTATTTTTGGAATAGGTAATCTGCACACATGGTACATAATTGAAAATAAGAGCAGGAAAAAGTACATTTCCCTTCCACTGTTGTTCTCCAACTATCCAAGTTCTCCTCCCTCAGGGAAATCATAGTTAATAATAAATTTATCCTTATATAAGTCTATATAATATGTATGTATATCATTTCTGCACAAACAGTGGCAAAGTATTATTTTTCTTGGGGTCAAAATTTCATTTGAAAATATAGCCACATAATTTGCTGATAAGTTTTAAAAATAAATGTCTCTCTGAATTAGGCATATTTAGAAAGTCATTAGCAACTCACTCCAAAATGATATTCCAATGGATAACATCTGGAAGTCATTCCACACATTTACTCTCATTCATTCTCACTATCAACCTGCAATTTGAACAGTTAATGCTATTTTGCAAACAGGAGTCTCAGAGAGCTTATGTCCCTTGTCTGAGGCCCAGTGGCAGAGCTAGAATACAGACAGCTCTCTCTCTCTCCGCCTCTCCCTCTCTCTTCCCCCTCTCCTCCCCTCCCCCTTCTGTTTCCCTCTCTTTCTCTCTCCTCTTTTCTGGGTAGCTATTTAAAATATTATACAATAGTTCACATGGAAAAATGTCTTATAATAAACACACCCACACATCCTGGTGTACTCATCACTCAGATTAAACAAATTTTAACATTTTGCCATATTTGCTTCAGCCCTTTTTTAAAAAAAGAAATGACACTATAGATATAGTTGAGGTCCCCTCTGAAATAGTTCAATTCCCATTCTTTTCCCTCTTTCCTTTTTCTCCCTAGCGGCGACTGCCATGCTGTAGGTGGTGTGCAGTGTTCAGGGCCATGTCTGCATACTCTGTCTTTGTTTCTTTCCTTTTTTTTTTTTTTTTCCTGTTTTGAGACAAGTTCTCACCATGTTGCCCAAGCTGGAGTGCAGTGGCGATTCATAGGTGTGATCATAGCTCACTGCAGTCTCTAACTCCTGGGCTCAAGCAACCCTCCCACCTCAGCCTCCCGAGTGGCTGGGACTACAGGTTGATGCCACTGAGTCCGGATTCTTGCTTTTCTTTTATATTGAACCAATCGGCATTCTATATGCTGCTTTTGTCATTCAACTTTTTGGTTTTAAGACCTATTTCTGTTTCTGCATGTAGATCTGGTTCACTCATTTTAGTGACTGTAGCATTCCATTGTGTGAACTTACTGCAATGAACTTATTCATTATTATGTATGTAAATTATATATAATTTATTATATTAAAGATGGACATACATTTAAATTGGTTCCAGGATTTTGCTGTTGTGAACCACTGTAGTTAATATCTTGATATAACTCTCCATAAGAAGTACTTATACATGAGAGTTTCTCTGGGGTAGTACGTACATAGAAGTGTATTTATTATGCTTTAGAGTATGTGCATATTCATCTTTAGCAGATATTGCTGAATTGCTCTGTAAAGTGATTTTACTAATTTATACTCCCAACAGCAGAATATTAGAATTCTATTTTCTCCATATCCTCTTAGTACTTGATACTGTTAATTTGTTGTTGTTTTTAAAGTCTGTGCTGTTCTTGCTCTTGTCCAAAGCACTTTGAAATAACATTTTTGAAATGGTGGAGAGTTAAGGTATTGATTATATTGAGTAGCCAGGATTCAAGCTTAGGAGCAACGTCCACGCTCTAAACTAGTCTGCGATATTGGTACCTACTCCAAGTGGGGTGAGGGAACCATGTGTGTAGGTTACACTGTATACAGTGTAGAGAAAAATGGTATTTCCTAGTTTAAGTCGCTACTTAAGAAAAGAGACCCATTAAAGCAAAAGTTCTTTATATTTGTAAACACGATATTTCAAAAGTTTATTTATGCATTCAACAATGTTTTTGAGTGTACCTACTCTGAGCTTTGCCCTGGGAGAGGATGGTGAACAAAAACGACGTGGTCTATTCATCCTGCCTGGAGCTTAGATTCTATTAGGCAAGAAAAACATCAACTGAAGGACCACAGAAGCAAATCCATAACTGTAAGCTATAGTAAGTGTTATGAAGGAATATTTGGGAGTAAGAATCAGAAAAAGCCTTGCTGAGGGATCAAATAGGAGGTAAATAGGCAGAGAGGTTGGAAGGAGAAAGTGTTTTTCACGTGAAGGAACTAGCATGTGCAAAGGCCCTGAGGTGGGGGAAGTATGAAGAGTTGGGTTTATTAAGACAAAGAGCACATATTGATTTCTTCTGGCTTCATAAGCATTTTTGCATTTTATGGCTCTCTTTTATTAAACATCATTGCTGTGTTCTGTTGAAAGCATTTCAAAATGTTTTATTCATCCAGAAATCCTTTTGAAAAATATTTAGCATCTATATTTTGTGGGCAAAGATTTGTGCATGGGCCCAAGGTGGATACAAATTGATGTTGCATTCAAAGTCTCTGCTCAAAGAGAGTGTAGAAACATCATATAAGTCTCTAAGTATTAATGACATGAATGAGAACACACGCAGTGATACAACAGCTGCTGGAGAAAAGATGTAAAACAAAGGGCAAAGGCTTTGGAGTAGGGTCTAGAGCAAAGGCTTGGCTTCCAATCCCTGCCCCTCTGACTTAATATATTGTCAGAGCTTCATGGAACTCAAGTTGCAAATTCAGGTCTGAAGCTCTCCCGTTGAGCAAAGGGTACGAGAGCCCTTTGCCTAAGAGTTTGGGGTTTGGGGCTGGGATGCCTGTGGTTCACTCTTGGCTCTACCACTTATTGGCACTTTGACTTTGGGCAAGTTTATTCGATTTCTCTGTGCCTCAGTTTCCTTATTTATAAAACAAAATTAAGGACTATCTGCCTCCTAGAGTTGTTCTGAGAATTAGGTGCGATAATTTTCATAAAGTGGTTAGAACAGTGCCTGGCATGTGATAAGTGTTCTATGGAGGTTAGCTGTTGACGGAGAGTCCATTCATTCAACAAATATTAACTGGGCACTGTAGGAAGCACTGGAAATACAGACATTAACAAAATAGATAAGTTCCCTTTTGCCATGGGGTGTATAGTATAGTGCAGAAGACAGACAACAAATAAACACTCAAAAATGCACAGGAGAATTTCAGATGTGATACTATGAAGAATGAAACCATGGGATGAGACAAATGTATCAGGGATACATTTATTTTTAGATTGAAAAGTGACATTTGGGTTCAACCAAGGATAAAGGAATGGGATCTGCCATGAAAAGATCTGTGGGAAAATGATTCTAGGTGGTGGGGATGACAAGTGCAAAGGCCGTGGGGTGAGAATGAGCTTGGTATGTTCATGGAACACAAAGACATGGGAACAGTTTCCCATTTTACAGATAAGGAAACTGAGGCTTGGATTTTTAGGTAATTTGCTCAAAGTCACAAACTGAGCTAGTGAAGGAGCCGGAAGGTGACCCCAGCTCTGTCTGACTTTATGGCATGTCAGATTCTGCTTTATGTTTGGTCATAAGAAAGGGTTCCCAGCAGGAGGAAAGTGATTCCTGTTCCCTAGGTTGCGCCTGACTTAGAAAAGTGCCATTGTTTCTCAGAACCTCTTTTTTTTCTATCCATTCAACAATGCCCACATTCCCTCTCATGTCCCTGCTCCTGAAGAAGGCAGGAATGCATAAATGGTAGGGTCTCCCCCGAAAAACTGCTACATATATTCTGCAGAGAGTGACTGTTTGCCACTGTTTCTTCCTCCCCAGCTGAACCCTGTTTGAAGTGTGGTGCTAAAAAATTTTCCATATTCAAACTCTTTTAAAAATATTCCAGCCCCATCTACTTAATGCTTTAAGTCAGGCAAGTCATCAACTCCCAACGAAATTGCTAGGTATTCATATTTGACATTTCCTTAAGTTTCTAGTAATTGCCTCTCTTGAGAAACTAACCCGCAGATACTGAGTTTCCCATTCTGTTTTTACAGGTAGATTTTTCCCCAAGGCAACATCAAGAACAGTTAGGATATCCTTGGGGTAAGAGAGAGAGAGAGAGAGAGAGAGAGAGATGTGAGCTGGGGGGGCAGACCCAAAGGGGAAAGGAACGATGCCTGTGTATTGATTTTCTGAAAAAGAAATGAGAAGGTAGAGTCTTCAACTCTTAAGGCTTGACATTTGCTATAACTCCCCATATCAAAAAACCCTTTCATTTCCACATGGCACATTTTCCCCAAAGAGAAAGAGTGGTGTTGACAGGATCTGTTTTATTTATAAGGGGCGAGTAGACGAAGAAACCCAAGTCATCACTGCCTGAAATTCCATTTCTTAGCTTTTCTTTCTAACTGACCCAAGGACCCTGTTGTTGAGGAAACCCAACCAATCCCATCCAGGCAAGTGCAAAGAACTTCCTGATCAAAATGTAAACACGTGTAAAGAGCAAATCCTTTCTGTCAATGGTGTTGTTGGACAGGGTTAAGCTCCTGGGTAATATAAAGCCCATGTTTTGTGATTGCAAAGCTTCTTGGTTATATTCTTGGGGGAATTCATTTCCTGTATTTTGTAGCTTATTGTGCTCAAACTGGAGAGGATTTGGGAGTGGCTGAAAGAACGACACACGTTGGGTTGTCAGGCCACACCACTGACTTGTCTGCTGGCCCAGACAGAAACGGCCAAGGTCTTCTAGAGGTATTTTCTGGGTCTGTGATGACTAAGGGACTCTGGCAGGTTCCTTGGAAACAGCAGTTGGACTGAGAATTCTCAGTTTATATCTCTCAGTTCTGCTACATTTCCTTTTTCTTGTCTTTGAAAATTAATTTTTCAATTACAAAAGCAACACACACTTGTAAAAAAGTAAACATTATATCAATGTATGATAATAATAGAATCAGCTGACTTTTATTGAGCATTCACTACGCCCAGAGCACTTCTAAGCATCTTACACACAATATCTCATTTAATTTTCACAACTACCCTGTGATGTGAGTATTATGATTTGAAAGCATGGAGGTTCAGAGAGGTTAAGTAACCTGTCTGAAGTCATACCGCTGGAAGGACATTAAACCAAGCTTTTTGTCCCTAGAAAGGGAAAATCTGTCAAAATCCCATCTTCCGGAGTTACTGTGGTAGCTAGCCTTATAGACATCCCCCAATGAACCATGCCTCCTGGTATTCATGCATTTATGTGGTCTCCATGCCCTGATTGCTTAAGTCTTAAGGCTCCAGGTCTTAAGAGCAGAGAGAATTGCTTATCTGGGCTGATTAGATTCCTGGGGTAACCTTTTACAAATCCTGTTTCTACACATCCTAGATTACGTCCTGTGAATTTCTAAAAAGAGAGCTATTTGCCCCTTCAGTCACCGTGGCCTGTAATTCTCATGCGTCCCTCCCCTCCAGAGTTGCCATCTTTTGCATTAGAAGAGTCAGCCCTCATGTCATGCAGACCCCTGGCCTTGTGAAAAATTGCAGCACTTGTTATTTTACCCGCTTCTTGGAGGTGCCCCAAGGATGGATTTTTAGGAAGAGCAATTTCTAAACCTCCTAAGTAAGAAGTCAGCAACGCCCTCGTTTAGATCAGCTGAGGGGTGGAAACCACTGTGGGATGGGGCACTGCTTCGGGAGGCTGTCACCTCCCTTACTGTTTCCTGTTCCACTCTGGGTCTTCGGGTGGAAGAAGAAGAAATATTGATAAAAAGATGACGCTCACAAGACTTGGTGTTCAGTCCTTTTGGCCTCTGTGAATGGTGCTGCAGACCCTATAGAGGTTCTGCCCTGAGTGGGCCCCTCGAGGAGCAGGGAAAGAGTCCCCGGGGCAGCTGTCCCGTCATGTGTCTCCAGTCTCAGGCAGTGCCCCTGGCCAGGGGCCATCTTTGTTTCCCATGGTTCCACTTGCCTCAAGACAGAAACCTGGAATGTGGAGCTTTCTATCTATAGTTGGTTATGAGAGGCACAAAACTGATTATGGACTGGTGAGGTGGTGGTTAGGAAGTGAGACCCCCTCATTTCCCTGTGGGAAAGACAATCCCAGGGCAGGGAGATGGCTTCCAGGTCCCCCGAAGGGCTCTGAAGGGCCGTGTGGACTTTTCACTCTTTGCAGACTGAATTGCACCCAAAATATCTGATAGGTACATGAGAACCTATCTTAATTGGGAGTGTAGTGGTTAAGAGTACACTCTCTGGAGACAGCCAGCCTGGGCTCAAATCTCAGGAGAACCATCTACCAGCCGCGTGATGTTGAGTAAGTGACCTAATGTCTGTGAGCCTCAGGTCCTACATCTGTGAAGTGGGCATCAGAATAAATAGTACCCTCATAGGTTGTTCTGAGGATATATGAAATCATACGGGCACAGTACTTAACACAGTCCCTGGCACATAGTAATCACACACACACACACACACACACACACACACACAAATCAGCCATTGTTACTTTTTTTTTCACTCAGCCAATTCAGTGCAGCAGACAATCACTGAGCATTTACTAGAGGCCAGACCCTGTGCTAGATGCAAAGATACGCGTGCCAGAGAGTCCAAGGTCTCGGAGAATTCCAGAGAAGATTCCAGTTTCTCTCCACCCCTCATTCCAGGCACTAATAACCCTGTCAACCCACAAGGACATTCCTCATTGCCTCCAACCTGAGCCCTCTAGTTGCAGCTGTATCTGATCCCTGCCTGCAACTTTGTTTCTCTGCTCCATGGAGAAGAACCTTGGTCTTTACCTGTGAAACTAAACCCTTCCCAGCCATTCCTGCATGATGACTCAGCTGGCTCTCACATCCTCTGAAAGACTTTTGGTTTTAAAACTAAAATTTTAGCTCCTGTTTTGATTGCTCCTTGATTTTCTTTGTGGGTTCACTACGATGCTCTTCTCTATTATTTTCTTGTGGAGACCTTTCTTTTTCTCCCTCCCTTCCTTCCTTTCTTTCTTTCTTAACCACTTTTGAGCACTTGAGTGAATTCCTTTCAAAGCTAGGGTTAGTAGTTTCCCTTTCTATGTATCTCCCTTTATGGATCTCACTCCAAAGGTGAGAGCACAGTCTGGGGTAGGGATGGCAAGAACATTTCATCTTCAGTCTCTTGGTAGTGGCCATCTGGGCGCCATGTTGGAAAATGTTCTAAAACCATGCCTGGGGTTGGTGGTGCTGTGATGGATTGGGGATGTCTGCCCAGGTAGAACAAATGTTGTGGATTTGTCCTCTACGTCTTGGGCCCTCGATCTGTGGTGCAGCTTCTCTGGCTTTTCTCAGAAATTAACAAAGCAGTGGTTTCCAGTGTAGACTAGAATAGTTGAGACTTAGCAAGTAGATAGCTGAGTAGGCAGCAAGAGCTAACATGGCTGCCATCCCAGGGCAGGCTGACTCAGGGCAAGGGAACAGTGACTCAGCATCCAGGCTGCAGGGCTGGACTCAGCCTTGCCAATCAATTGACCTTCTCTTGACAACAGAATTGGATCTGTCTTTATGGCCAGTGGAAGCTTTGTTGAGTAATTATGACAACTGCTAGGTCTTTATCATGTAACCACATCCAGCAGACCCAAAAGTTTCCAAACCATACTTCTCAGTAGCAAAGTTGGTTTTCTTATGACTACTCTATATTGAGCACTTACTATGTGCTGGGTGGCCTTGAATAGATGAGATGATTTTATGTGATTCAATGAACATTTTTACTTTAAAAGTTATGCATTTATTTTAAAAGGTATTACAGGAATGTTATTTTTCCATGTGGGGTAATGATAAGTGCTTGCTTACAAAATAAGTTCAGCTTATTTAAAAAGTGAGTTGATTTAAAAAAAATCTATAAGGAGATGACAGTGTAGGTGGAATGCAGGCTTCTGATCTCCATTTTACAATGAGGAAACTGACATTCAGAGAGGGCAAGCCACCTGCCCAAGAAGGAACAGCTGAGAAGTCAAACAAGCATCTTGAAAGCACTCAGTGGTGTCATCCTGGGTCAAGTTCCGTGCCAAGTGATGGATCCAGCTGTGTTTTCTCAGTTCTGGGAGTTTGTCACAAAGACAGACGGGGGCAGGGCTTTACTTGAACAATTCTTGGACGTGCAGGTGGCTTTCCAGCAAACACTGAGCACAAGAGTTAACAGAAAGCACAGGGTACTTAAAACGAGACAGTTGCATTTTGGAGCCTGGCAGATCTGGGTTAGCCTCCCGGATCTGCACTTTCCTAGCTGGCACTCTCGGGCAAGTTGTATAAGCACAGCGAGCTTCAGATTCCTCAGCAGTAAAATGAAGTAACGATGGTGCCTGGTTCAAAGGATGCTGTGAGGATTAGAGAGGATCGTGCCCCTAAAGCTCTTAGCACAGAGCCTGGTCCTGGGAAAGTGCTCAGTAAGTGGTCACAGTCATTCAGTACAAATCTGATGGTCCGTTCGGCTAAGATGATAAGTTGAACCAGGCAAACGCCCGATGAGGGGGAAGAAGCACCTGCAAATCTAGGCACAGGCTTCTGGTACCTTTCTCGAGGACACGAGAATTGGCTCTAGACAAGACCCCTTACTCATTTCTCAGGCTCCATTAATAAAAGCGTCCTGAGGCTTCCCAGTTTCATCAGGAGATGCCTCAGTGTTGGACTGGACAAACCCCTTGCTTTCTCAGGGCCTCAGTTCCCATATCTGTAAAATGGGCCAGTTCATAGTAAGCAATAATAATAATAGCAATAATGATAACTCACATATAGGGAGGGTGAGTGGGAGTTTAAGAGGCAGATAAGGCAAAGGCAAGGGAGGGCTCTCCAGGGATGGGGACCAGCATGTGCAAAGTTAAAGAGGTATGAGAAGAGGTCCCACCACTCCCTCAGAGCAGCTAACAGTTACTGAGCGCTATCTATCAGGCACTGAGTCCACTTCTTCATATACATGAAGGCTACAGCATATCTGTAATATAATATATAACCTAATATTATAATATCTGCTATTAAACAGTATTTCTTACTAATAAAGTTCTCATCTTCTTATAATAGAGGGGAAAGACTGAGGCTCGGAAGGGCCAGGAAGTTGACTAAGGCGGTGTGCAATGGCGTTAGATGCCTCTGGCAGCTTCCCCATTCTCTGACACCTGCTATATGAGTGCTGAGGGAGGCTGGGAATTTAACAATAACAGATCCCTTTATTGAACACGTACTGTGTGTGGCTCCCTTGCTAGAGGTCTCACCTGCACTAAATTTAATCCTCATATGACGTCATCAGAGAGATACCATTAATATCCCCATTTTAAAGATGAGACCACTCAGGCTTGGTGGGATTAAGCGACCTGCCCAGATGAGACAGCAGGTGTGTGTGAGACCCAGGATTCAAAAACAATTTATTATTAGACTCCTGAGCCCATTCTGTGCTCTTGCTTGTCCAGAGGCTTCCGTATGCAGCTTGGAGAACTATTAAAGAGAAATGGGCTAATTCTTTTGTTTTTTTATTACTTATTTTTTTTAACAGTGTATATCAGCAGTGCATGTATGTGGAGTGAGGGAAGTTGAGGAAAGAATTTCTTTCAGAGGAGTCATATGGCCTTCAAGAATACCTGCCATTCCCAACCCCTGGGAATAAGTGGAGGTAAAGAGATCTGAGGATCTAATCACTTTCTCTCTCTCTCTCTCTCTCTCTCTCTCTTTTTGGAGCAGTGTCTCCCTCTGTCACCTAGGCTGAAGTGCACTGGTGTCATCATAGCTCATTGCAGCCTCAAACTCCTGGTCACAAGTGCTCCTCCTGCCTCAGCCTCCTGAGTAGCTGGGACTACAGGCACGTGCCACCACATTTAGCTAACTTTTGTATATTTTTGTAGAGATGGGGTCTTGCTATGTTGCCCAGGCTGGTCTCGAACTCCTGGGCTCAAGCGATCCTCCTGCCTTGACCTCCCAAAGTGCTGGGATTATAGGCACTAGCTGCTGCTTCTGGCCCTAAACACTTTCCTGAAGTCCAGGCCATATGACTGAGTTCTCCATTGCCCCTTTCAATAGTGAATGATGCTCTCCACTGACTAATTCTCCGTTGATCTGTCCCACATGCTCAGTTTCTGCCAATCTTGCTCTTCCACTGACTTCCAGCTGGTGACTGCCCTGGGCAGAGGATGCTCATTTGTTTCTGCTGTTTTGTGGACCTAGGGTGACGGTCACTGGGTGCCAGAGGACCAACAGGAAATCAGAGGCTTCTGTGCTCTTCATCTGGAGTTCACTGGGGTGTCAGAGGCTAATTGAGGCTCCGCTCGGGTTGTCGCTGTTTGATTAAACATCTTGCGCCAAGCATCATCCATCTGCTTCTCCCAGTGGCTGCCAGGGGTAGGTATTTTTAGCTGTGGGCAAATAGCTTATCAATTGTGCATACAAAATACAGCCAACATAAAGCCATCATTTTCTGTTACCCTGCCTTGTTCTTCCACACGGGCAAGGACAAAGGAACAATTGAATGAGGTTGGCGTTCACTTATTCATTCAGCAAACATTTACTGAGCTGCCCGCCATGCATTAGGCACTACTCCAGACACAGGGATGCAGCTATGCACAAATACACAAGGGGTCTATGTCCACATGGAGCTTACATTCCATTCTGACCCAGTAGAATTCTGCTCTGTCACCTACTAGCTCTGCGGCCTTGGGTAAGTCATATTTCCCTCTGGGACTTCTTTCATTCCAATGAGCATGTACTATGTGCCATTTTCCGTACTGAGGCTGCTGGTGAAAGATGACATATTTCCCCCTCCAACAAGAGAGGCAGAGAGGGAAAGAGGCTACATGAGCAAGCAGCAAGCGTGACCCATGAGGCCCAGGCATTTTCTTGGGCACATGGAGAGGAAGCAGCAATGAGTTCTGAGTTTACGGCCAGGGAGGCTTCAGAGGAGCATGATGGAAGAGATCAGAACAGCACTCTAGGATCCAGGGAGGCATGACTGTGAGTGACACAGTCAGGAAACAGTGGCCAAGCGCAGTGGCTCACCCCTGTAATCCCAGCACTTTGGGGGACTGAGATGGGAGGATCCATTGAGGCCAGGAGTTTGAGACCAGCCTGGGCAACATAGTGAGACTCTCTGTCTCTACATAAAATAAAAAAGAAATAGGAACATAATAAACAAATGAAAAAAAAAAAAAAGACTTCAGCCAATACCCCAAGCTGTCTTTCTAGCCTTAAGGCTTCTCTTCTCAGGGTCCTCTTCCTAGAGACAGCTGCACTGCATGTCCTGTGGCTAAGGCTGTATATAAATTGCAGCCATCAGCTGTTGACTTCACATCCCCAGCTGCTTCCTAGTACGTCATTATCTAGTGTCTCCAATTTAAAAGAAGAAATAGCCATAACATGCGACAGCAGAAAAAATAATGAACTAGTATATACGAAGTTTCCAGAGCATAGATAGTTCCTCTACATGCCCATTGCAGCAGATACCTTAGAAGGCACTTCAGTGGCTCACAGCACCATCTCAGAAAGACAAGTGGCACAGGACAGGTTCCAGAGCAAGGTTGCTGGGGTGCAAACCTGCTTCTACTGCTTTCTAGCTGTGTGACCATCGGCAATTTACTTGACCTCTCTGTGCCCTTACTTTGCTCATCTATGAAAAGGATGATGAAATAACACTTAGCAGAGCCTTTTATGAGGATTAAATGAATTAATACAGGGAAAGTGCTCAGAGCAGTGCCTAGTACCATGCATATCATATACCTTTCACCATCATTAATATTAGACATGTTAAAAGTCCAGAAAGACAGAGAGGGTGCCTGCTTTGCTGATTGCTATTAATATATTGCCAAGCTCTTATACAGTTTCTGGCATACAGTAAGTGCTCAATATATATCTGTTGAATGAATGAATGAATAACCAGGAGTATAGATTAACACAGCCTTGCAGACATGTGGAAGGGCTGGTTAAAGGTTTCAAACGCACTGGACGATTACATAAGGTTCACTGCAGAAGATAAGTCAGGTGATGTCATCAAGAATAATTGGACATTAATTTGGTGTTCAGTGTGCGAGATATGTTTTTGGGACCATTAGCTCCCTGAGAAGAAGTTTTGTGCCAGAATCTTCCAAGTGGATCAAATTCAGTTCAACGTAAATTTAGTGATGCCTGACCACTTGCCAGAGCCTGGGTCGGGCTCCCAAAGTACAAGACCCATTGCTTGGCTCAAGGTGCTCAGAACTTGGTAAAGAAATCATCTGAAGGCAGCACAAGGAGTCATTTTAAACTCCCTGCTCCCTTCAATGGCCCTATGCTAGGGCTTGCAAACTCAAATGGGACCAGGCAAGAAATATAAATGCATGGAGTGGACATGTGGTGTGGGGGCCACTAATGCAGGGGTCCCCAACCTATGGTGAGTTGCATAATTATTTCATATATGTTACAATGTAATAAAAATAAAATGCACAATAAATATAATGCGCTTGAATCATCCCAAAACCATCCCCCCTCCCCCCGTCATGGAAAAATTGTCTTCCGTGAAAACGGTCCCCAGTGCCAAAAAGCATGGGGACCGCTGCTCTAGTGAACAGGTCAGCTCATGCCCTATTTCAGGAGGGCAGCCACTGTTTAGCTCCACTGGGTAGTTTCCCATGAGAGAACAGCCACCAACTGTGGTCAGGTCTTTTGATGTTTCAGGAGAGGCTTGCAAGCAACACACACACAGACACACACACACATACACAGTGTGGCCCATGAGTTGCTGCTTTGAGATTTCTACTTTATAGGCCCCAAATCAAAGTCCTTGCACGGCCAACAAGGTACCTCCCACGCCATCAACTCCCTTCTGCAACCCATGCAAGGGCACCATGAACTTCACTTTAGGAGCTGTTGCCTGAATGTGCAACACTCTTTACCTCTGTGGCACTGCATGGGTTATGCCTTCTGCCTGGAATGCCTTCCCCACCTACGACCCTTTGCCTAGCAGACTTTATTTTTGAAGCCTTCCCTGATCTCAACTCACTGAGTTAAGCACCTCATTCATTGGCTAGAGTATTTAACATATTTCTGTGATGATCTCCTTTAAGATCTTTATCACCTGTTTACTGGGAGGGACTGTGTATCTTTGCTCCGAACCTTGAGGGCTTATACAGGCTGTCAGAGAGTATGCACTCCATCAACGTTTTGGAATAAAATAATGACAGACGGACGGATGGATGGATGGATGGATGGATTCCCCAAGGCTCTCTCTGTGGAACATTCATCTGCTTCCTGTCACTTTCATGGTATTCCATTATAAGCATCACTGATCTGACCCCTTCCCTCTGCTTCCTTCTCTTGACATCCAGTGTCCCTAGGTAGCCTCTTGGGAATTCCTTTCTGTTACCTTCTATGATGGCTGATGGACCTGAGTTCAAATTCTCCACTTGCTTATTTGAGCATGATATTTAATTTTCTCATCAGTGCAATGGGGACATCTCACAGGACTTGTTAGGAAGACCGAGTAACTTAACATGTGCAAAAGCGTCAGTATCGTGCCTGGCATGTAGTAGATGCTCAGAAATACAATTCCTATCCCTGTCGAGTGCGACAGGCAGTTTTCCTCTTGGAACGCTTTTCCCTTGTTGAAAAGTGGGGAGGTCAAGAGCACCGGTTCTGAAACCAGACCTCATGGGGTGGAATTTTGCCGATTCCCAGTTAAGCTTCTGAAACACTCTGTGCCTTAATGTTCTTCATCTGTAAAGTGGGGATAATAATACCTGTCTCATAACAGTTCTGGTGGAAATTAAATGAGTTAACAGAAAAAAGGTGCTTAGAGGAGAACCTGGCACAGAGCGAGTGTCCAATCAATGCTATTTTGGTTGTTTACCAACCCAGCCCAAGAAACTCTGGGGTAAGGAAGATTTTGATTTTTCACCAAAACACACAGGCCGGCCTCTGTCCTCTTCCTACCATCACAAATATTGAGTCCTTACTCTGTTCAGGCACCTTGCTACAGGCTGCAGATACCACAGTACATTGGAACTGATTTCTGTCCTCCTGGAGCTTCTAGCCTGGCAGAGAAGCCAGGTAGATACCCAGACAGAAACTCCACAATGGCAGAAGATGGCATGCTATGGGAGATTAGAGGGGTAACAAATTTACTCTAGAAAATCATGGTAGGCTTCTTGGAGGCAGTGGCATCTGTGCAGGGATGTGGAGGCATAGGAGCCAGCCAAGCGACTGGGAAGCACAGCGCTGACAGGAGGCAAGATGGCTGACTGAGCAGCTGCAAGTTTGGCTTAGAAAGGAAGTCACAGACTGGCGGCTTGCGGGATGGATTCTGGGTGACAGATGCACCTTTGAGTTGGTTGTCATTTTCATAAATTGGAGTATTTTGTGTCCAGTCCAAGATTTGAGCTTCTTTGGAAGGTCAGAAGGGAAGGCCGCGCTGGGCTCACGTTTCCATGGGGCGGGGGTTGCCTTCCAGCTCAGCAAGTCCCACCGGGTCTCTCATTCATTTCGTCTGCCCGCCCTTTCCCAGAGACAGCAGAGGCGAAGTCACAGCACATGATTCCAGCGGCTTCCCAGCCCTGTTAGAGTCGGATTTGTCCTGAGGCCATGGAGGGTCATCAAAGGGCTTTAAGCATTAAAGGTTTTACTAAGTAAGAAGCTTAATTAGTTTTGTCCCAAACCACAGATATCCCTGAAGGGAGACAACGTGGAGGCTGAGAACAGAGGGTCCTTTATACACCTCAGTGAAGCTTTCAAACATGGGTTGGTGTTGGAACTTCCTTGTCTATGAAAGTTGACAAGAGACAGCAGAAATGCTGAGAAGTCACATCCTCCCACGTAAGGTCCACCCCCCACCCGCTCTTCGGTTAGCACAGGGGAGGTTCTGCCGGATCCGGATGTTCAAGAACATTAGAAAATTCTCTGCTGCACACAGCCCAGCTGCTCGCTTCCCAAGGCCACCTTCCTAGTGGACGTTCTGTTCCACCATGGGACCTGCATTCTCTCGGCAGATGCAGGGTTGAAGTGGCAGCTCCCGTACCGGGAGATGTGGACAGACAGGGAACAGGCCATGCCCAGAGGACAATGTCTAATTACCCGAGGGCCTTGGGAAGCAATTTTCTGTGGTTGGAGAAATTGTTTTATGTACCTGCAGCCCAAGCACACAGCTGAATGACAGGTAGGTCAAGGATGCATAATTATATGGAAATGGTTTTATGTTTGGGAACTTCTAAAAACCCACCTCTGTACCCTGGGAGGTGGCATAGAGAAAGCAGCATCTAACCTGCTTGAGCTGAGTTCAGCGGGTGAAAGCGGCTTGTTTCCTCATGACTTGGGAGAAGTTTGTTTCTTTTCCGGCTTCAGGACACATGCCTGAGTGTCACAGAGAAAAAGAAGCAATACCTTCTTGGCTCAGGGGTAGTGAGCGTGGGTGCCAGATCTAGCTCTGATACATACTTGCTGTGTGACCTTGGAAAGTTACTGAACTTCTCTGTGCCTCTGTTTCCTCACCTGCAAAATGAGACTGATAGTGGGATGCATAGTAGAAACCACTGGAATCTTGGCCTCTGCACTGGTCTCCATCCCATTTCACTCGCTCCTCCTGCCCATCCTATGTGAGCTGAAAGAAACCGCTGTAATTGAAGCTCCCTGAACAAGCTACTCTCTCCAGACTCTAATGCAGTTCCCTCGTCCTCTAATACTAGCCCATCCGTTCTGTTCAGATGACTCTTTCTGTCCCTAATGAACCAGCTTGTCCAGCCATCAGTGATGACAGACTGACGTCCCCATCCTTTGCTGTAATCTTGCCTGTGACAAAACAGACTTCGTTCCTCCTTTTCCCTCTGAGCAGAAATTTCATTTCCAAGGCAGGACAGGGAAAGCCTCAGTAGGAAATGTAGGTGGGTTCCCCCTCCCCGCCCTTTAGAAATAAGAGAAAATGTAAATTGTAGCAGTAGCAGCAGTAACAGTGATGATGATGATGATGAATGATTTGACGCCTTTTTCTGCCAGGAGGGAAGTGGTCTTAATCATAAAAATAATAGCTTCCTTTAGCCATCTCTTATTATAAGCTAGAAACTGTGATAAGGATTTTATACTTAATAGTCATTGCTGCTCCCTTTACTTCGAATGTAGGTATTACTAGACCCTTTCTATAGAGAAGGGTATTTAAGATTAGATTTAGAGACTTGCCAAGGTTACACAGCTGGTAAGTTGAAGAGCCAGCATTTGAAGCTACGTCTGTCCAACTATAAAGTGTCAGTTGCTAGACTTTTTTAAGAGGGGAGAAGGTTTAGGGATCATTGTTTCCACTAACACCCAATCAGCTGCAGGACAGAACTCGTGCCCACCAGCCTGCTGGTCTACCCATGACATGGGCACCATCACTGGATGTCCCCTACTTCACAGTGCCCAGACCTTCCTAGCTGTCCCAGGAAACAAAAGCCCTTCCCTACCTGCCCACAGTTTCTCTGAATGAATAGGGCCCTCCTTGGTTGAGCAAGGAAGGGATAGTCTTCTTTTTTAGCAGGGGGAGCCACAAGTGCAAAATCAAGGGAGTGTGAAAGCATTGCTGTGTTTGCAGAACTGTAAAATGACAGGCTTGGCCGGCGTGTGGACCGCAGGGAAATGAGGGATGACAATTCAAGAAAGCCAGTGCAATAACCTCAGTGAAATTGCTTTGCAAACTCCCAAGGTTGCTGTGGGGGACCGAAGGAGATAATGCATGTGAAGCTGTTTTGCAAACTGGAAAAACGTTAGGCAAATGTTAATTATCATGAGATATTTCAGAGGTAGCCTGATCGGTATCAGGAGCGCCACAGCAGAAAATTAAAATATCTGCTAATTTCTCTTGAATTCATGTTGTCAAAAGCATTCATAAGTGAAGAATTCTAATATCATTGCTCTCATCTCCCTTTTTTTCCAAATGACTATATTGTAATAGATTTCAGATGCTAATAAAAATCCAGCCAATTTCCTGATCATTATCAATTATACAGCCAGGTTTTGAGAGCTGGAGTAACATTTTGTTTCCTGCCTGTAAGACCACATCTAGTGAATTGTTCATCAAAATACCTCTTAGATGCATTATCTCGTCTCTTTCCTTGGTCATCCTGACACTGGGCACTTTGGGAGGGCAAGTATGTGTCTGTCTTGTTTAGGGCCACTAAACAAGTAGGCACACAGGAGGCACCCGACAAATATTTGTTTAATGCAGCATCTGAGTCTAGATGTCATCATTTTGCACCCAAGTGACTGCAGGGACTTCTTAGCTCTGCTTAGGTTCCTGTGTTCCTGAAGCCATTCTGTCTGTGCTCAAAAACTCAACCCATTTTCCTCATTCTAATAAAATACTATTGGTAAAACTAATTTAACTAATACCAAATACTAATGCCAAATACTAATAAAGAATCCAAACTTGCAGGTTAGCCAAAGTCATAAGGTAGGAAACTAAAATAAGAGGTGTAGCTATTTGAGAAGGCACAATTGTTATTGTTATTTTTTGCAGATAATATAATCATATGTTTAGAAAACCCAAGAGAATTAACCGAAAGGTTATTAGAGCCAGCAAGAGAGTTGTCAAGAGGGCCCAAGCCCAAATGTATCAGCAATGGCTGGTTAGAAAATGGAATGAGAAGATTCTTCCCATTTGCAACATCCTAGTTGCCCACCTGCAAGGCAGGCTACAACTGAGCAGAGGTGGGGAGAGTGGCCTCCTTTCCAACTTCGGGCTGCACTTTGTCACTTGTGTCCCCAGGTAGCTCTGCTCATGCCCAAAGTCTCATACGAGACTTTTTGGTCAATTTCTGGCTCTTTACAGTGTTAAAAAATAGGGCTCGAACTCAGTCTTCCTGGTGGGGGAATTAGATGCCACCCTCATCATTAATTCCGTCCCCCTCTCAAAGAAGACGTTTTCTACCTGGTTTGTAGAGCTATAGCTCTGTCTCCAACATGGCCAGTCCTCACAGTTCTGTTCCCCCCAGGTGGGTGTCTCAGCTTTGTATCTCCATTTCAGAAGAGGAGAATTAGAGCTTTAATGAAAATACCCTCTTGCGTGATCTTGGAACCAAAGAACTGTCCTGCTTGAACGCGCTATTAAAATCTCTACGTCTTGCTGCAGTCCAGTAGATGGGAGCACAGGCTCTAGCACCCGGTGCCTGTGTCTGAAGCCTGGCTCTGAGCCACTTAACAACTTGCCATGTGCCTCAGTTTTCTCATCTATAGAATGGGGGCAATAATGGCACTTACTTCATAGGGTTAGAAGGATTAAATTAGTTCATTCAGGTAAAGTGCTTAAAACAGTGCCCCACATGTAGCAGGTGCTCAATAATGTTAGTTATAATTATGGTGAATGACTGTTAATTTAGTTTCTACCCTCAAGGTTTCAGGAATCTTACTATCCCAAGTCCAGCCATGGCTCCTGCTATGTTGGGCGATGTGTGGGGGAGAGGCATGGACACAGTATTTGGCCACTGGTTTGGGGCTACAATATCATCCTGAACTTTTCTCCAAAACAACAAATCATTACCCTACATGGTAATAGGTTGAATCACATATAATGGACATTTTAAAAGGTAAAAAGTGGTCAAATATTGACAATTTCATACTGCACAACCTAATAATTTTTCAATTTACTTTTTTCACTCATTGGACAGTGCATGTTTTGAAAGCAAGGGCGAAGTTCACTCATCTTTTCTCTTCTCTGGTTCTTAGCAATGGTTCTGATGAGACGTGTATGATGAAGAAATGGATGTGTGATCACACACATGTTGCATATCGTGTCTCACCATGGAGGAAGGTGAGTTTCAGACAGCAGGGAGAAGAAGTCTGCCCTTCCCAATAACGCCACCCCCAGCACTGCCCACCCCCTTCCCCCCAAGACTGGGGTTGATACCTTCCTCTTTGTTCTTTGTTCCATGGTACACTGGGCTTCCTTTGTGCGCATCACATATCAATCTTCTCAGTAATTTAGTTTCCTTCTTCATCTTTCCAACTAGACTGAGACCTCCCTGAGGGTAGGAACCCAGATTTATTTGTCTTTGTGGCACCACAGTATCTAGCACACAATGCACAAAGGAATGGACCATGGAAAGTCCTTGCAGGATTTAGAGGGAGGGGTGCCTCCACTTTGGAGGTCACTCATGCCTTGGACAACTTTCTATGCATAGTAGAATGATGAGCCCTGGGTCTGAGGTCCAGGAATGCAGATTCAGTTTTCAGCCCTGCCTATTAGTAGTATCTTGGGAAAGCTACTTACCTCCTTTGAGCTTCAGTTTCTTAATGGATGAAGTCTTTATAAATTTTAATTCTTGTATTTCGGTCAGCACTGTATTAACATTAATGGTTATTACTGATGACTCTTTTTAAGTGTTAGGAACAGAGTCCGGCACATAATAGGTGGTCAATAAACATTCACTATGTGAACTGGAATTGGACTTCTGAGTATTTGACTGAAATTGAGTCCCTATGGTTGATAAAAGAAACCCTGGAAGGATCTGGAAGAGGAGAGATATTTTCAGGGGAATTGTTTCATTACAATATGCTACTTTAAGAAAGAGGTGACTCAATTTCCATTTTGTCGGTTAGGTGTAGGGTGGAGAGGGAATTCACCTACCTGTCCTTGCTTAAAAATAATTTCAAGTAATTAAAATATCTGCTTGGGGAGAGGGCAATGGGGACTTGGCCAGGAGAGTACTCAGTCAGGAAGGGAGACATAGTTCCTCAAAACGCCTGCAAAAACCAGGCTGGGAGGATGAACCAAGACAGAGGTCGATAGACACAGCATTTATCTTGTCCTGTGCCCTGAATACCAATGTCTGTAGTAGGCCCAGTTCAGATCACAAGCAATTATGAGCAAGCTTGTCACATCTCAGCTCTGCTGCTCACTAGCTGAATTATCTTGGGCAAGCCACTTTGCTTTTCAGAGCCTCAGTTTCCCCGTCTGACAAATGGGTATGATAGAAGAACCAACCTCACAGGTGCTGTTGTAGAGACTAAATGACGCCATATGGAGCAAATGCTTGTTCTAATGCTTGGCTCAGAGTAAGTACTCAATAAAGGCTCGTGGTGATGATGATAATGATGATGAAGATAGTTATGATCAAGTTGTTGATTTTAATATTCTTTAGGCTAGTATGAAGATTACATTGATGGGATTAAGAAGGCACTCATCCATCCATCCATCCATTCATTCACCCACCATCCACCCATCCATCCATCCAACATCCACCCATCCATCCATCCATCCACCCACCCAACCACCCATCCATCCAATACTTACCAAGCCCATTACCGTGTGCCAAGTCCCACTGGAGACACTGGAGTCAAGAGCTGACTTAGACTCCACACCTGCTATCAAGGGCTCATCGTCTAACTCAGGACCTTGTCAATGTTCTCAGACATAGAGATACATCTTTCTGGAATCCTCACAGGAATTTAAATGCCTCACCCCATTTTAGAACTTTGCCCCATTTTATTATGATTATCGATTTTCCTTCTACCTAACTAGAGTGTGAGTTCTATAAGGGCAGGGACCATTTCATGCTAATCTCTGTCTTTCACTTCGTCGTTATCCCCTGTAATTCTTGGCACAAAGTAGAGCCTCGTTATATGGAAGCTGATCCTAAATAGTGCAGCCTAAGTAGCCCAGGTGGGGGTATGATAGGAAATCCTTGAGAGTTTTAAAAAAAAAAAGAAACTTTTCTATTGGTTAAGCACCTACTATGTGCCAGGCACTTTGTGTACATTATCTTATGTATTCCTCTCAATAAGATGGGAAGGCACCCTCATTCTATAGGTATGGATATAGAAGTTCACAGAAGTTAACTCTACACGGGTAGAAAGTCCAGCTGGAACTCAAATCCAGGTCTTGCAGACTTCCTTTCTTGCAGGAAAGGCTTCTAGAATGGTTGGAGAGGCGATAAGGCCAAAAGTGTGTAATAATACTGTGATGATATAAGTGTGTGTGTGTGGTATACATAATAAAATTGGACAAAAGCATTGAAGCAGCAAACTCAAATTCCTACAGGGGAAAGGCAGGGAACATAAGTGAGAGAAACCAGTCAGGTATAAGAAAAATCTTTGTGTTGGGGGAGGCAATAGGGAGAGGTGGAGACTGCGGTGAAGTGGATAGCACACGCCCCTTCTAAGGGAGGCTATGGGTACTTGGCTCTAGGCTCTTGGTAATAGTCAAGGAGGGCCCACATTTGCCAGACCTTAAAATTTCTCAAGAACTATGACAAATCTGGGTTTTTATGAGTTTGCCTCTGAATGTTACTTAAGGGAAGGCACTCCTTTTTAAGGAAGCCTTAAATAGGCTACACCCACATTCGGAAAGGTCTGTTTCTAGCTGATTGTGGGACGGCTATGGCTCCTAGGTCAGACTTTTTCAGGAAAAGAAATGAAGGTGGTTGAGAAGGATGTTAACTGGCATGCATCGGACCAACATTTTGAGGGAAGCATTTAGTGCTGGGAGTGATTTAAAAAAAAAAAAAAAAGTCTGCTTATTTCCCAGAGCCATCCTCCTCTGGCAGGAGGGTCTATTGTGAGAAGATCCAGAAGCAACCAGCCTTTTCTTCCCTTTTCCGTGAGCTCTCTCTGCCCATTTCCAGGACGTCCTTGGAGTCTCCACAAGTCTTGGGGGCATTGCTCCCTTCCCCCTCCTGGACTCTGCGTCATCAGTACCGAATGCAGTCATGGTGACAATGTCCCTCCATCACGCTGGCCAGAACTCAATCCCATTCATTTGTTAAATGACAATGCTGAAGGTGACCTTTCCTTTCTCGTTTGCCTCTGTCGGACGGCAGCCCAGCCCTACTCTTGTTTACTCTCTGTTTGGGATTCTCACGACTGACAGCTCAGTCATTACCAGGACTCGCCCACTGCCACGACTGAGATGATGGCTCTCCACTGTGCCGCGGGAGCTTCCCTGCAGCTTCCAAGAGCCAGGCACAGGTGTCTGGTGTCTGAGGACATCCTCACCTTGCTCACTTCCCCCTGGGTTGTCTGTGTTTGATGTGGAGACTGAAGCTGGTGGTGGCTGGGGTGAGGGTAGGATGCGAGAGGCTGACCCTGAACACGACCCTGACCTGCACTCCCACTGTGTGCCAGGCTGTGTGGCTGTGTTCAGCCGGCTCCTAGGTCCCTCTCTCTGCCCAGTGCCCATGAGGGCCTTCCTATGGCAACTGCCACCTCCCTCTCTTTGCTGCTCCCTCTCACTACCGCCCATCTACTTTTTTCACAGCAACCAGAGAGACCTTTGAAAAAACTCCGATTAGATCATGTCAACTCTTCAAGGGCTCCCATGTCTTCTTGCAGCTCTTGGAGTCAAATCTCAGTCTGCTACCATGAGCTGCACAGCCCAGCCCGTGCCACCTCCTCCCCCTCTTCTCCTGCCCTTCCCGCCTGCTCACCAGGCTCCAGCCGTGCTGCTCTTTCCTGCTGCCTCATTCCCACCTCCCTGGCTGTTTCCTCTGCCTGGAATGCCCTTCCCCCTGCGCTGCCCCTGCCCGGCTCCTTCTCAGGACTCAGGTCTCAGCTCAAACATCCCGTCTTTGCACTGCCCTTTCCCGACCCCCTTCCTCAGGCAGCTCCCTGTCACCTCGCCCTGTATGATCTGCGCAGCATGTGTCACCTCTAAGATGGTTCTGCCTGTGCCTTGGTTCCCTTGCTGGCCGCCTGTCTCCCTGGCAGAACAAACACCTGTGCAGGGACCTCTTTGTAGTCTTCTTTGCTTTTCTCCCACTGCCTAGAAGAGCATCTGGTACATGAAGGGGCTCTAGACAGATGTGCTAAGTGAATAAAGTGGGTATTATCACCCTCATTCCCAGATGGGGAAACTGAGGCTCAAAGAAGGGAAAATCACCTGCTCCCAGCCAGCAAAGTTGTAGCGCTGAGGCTGGAACACAAGGACGCCTAATTCCCGGACCGGTGTTACCTCCACCATGCCTCTGCTGGGGAGAAGGGGTGTTCTGGAAGGGTCCTGGGTGTGGAGGGTGGTCACAAGGTGGGGTCACATTCTGTAAGGGGCAGAGTGGGCCCCATGCCTCCCATAAGGGGGCCCACACCCACCGTCCTCACGGCACTGCCCCTCTCAAACCCCCTCTCCAATCATCGCTCCACTCCACCACGTTCCAGGGAAGCCGCTGCTTTGCTTTCAAGAGGCAGCCGAGGTTCTTGTCAGCAGCTCTGCGGAGCTGAACCGTGGAGGTGAGGCCGGGAATGCTAAAAGCAAAGGGACAGAACCACTGGCCGTCTGCACCTTTGGCTGTGGAGGGGTATGTGTGTGTGCGTGCATGCGTGTGCACGCACATGTGTGGACACGTGCCTGCATATGTGTCTATGTGTGTCTGCATCTCCATGTGTGCACATCCATGTGTGCACATCCATGTGTGCATGTCTGTGCGTGCGTCTGTGTAGAGTCCCTTCGGTTGAAATGACGTGGCTGATAGCTTGCCTTGCACTTAGCTGAAAATGATAAGAAATGTCTGTGGCAGAAAAGCAATTCCCCCGGCTCTACCAACTGCCAAGTGTCCGGGCAAACAAGGGAAGGAAAGAAAAGCAATCACTGGTGGATACATCAGCTCACACCCTGCAGGATGTGGTGTCCCAGCTCGGGGGTCACTTTACCTGCTTTCACATAGCTCTGGCTTCCTGCTGCACTCTGCTTGCATCTCATACCTTGCCTCCTACCCCTGCTCCCCACTTTGGTCACTCCAGTCTCTCTGGCCTTCCTTCTGTCCCATATATGTGTGCACCAGTCCCCTCCTGCCTCAGGATCAAGGCGCAGCCTGCTCCCTTTGCCCTCTCCCTTCCATCCTTCCCTTTCTTGTCCTTCAGATTTCCATAGCTCCTTCTTGAGGGGCGCCTTCCTTGGCCCCTCTCTCTGGGTTAAGTTCCCCAGTGATAAGCTCTCACAGCACGTGTAGTTCTCCTTCATGAACTTTTCACAGTTGAAATTTTGTATTTATTTAGGTTTCTTGTCATGATGGTCTTGTGTGTGTGTGTGTGTGTGTGTGTGTGTGTGTGAATGCCACAAGGGTAGGGAACAGGTCTTTTGTGGTTCTCCATGTGCCTACCACAGTTCCTGGTAGCTGGCAATGCCAGGCACATGATGGATAGAGGGAGGGATGGAGGGATGGATGTAGGGATGGAGGGAGGGATGGATGGATGGAGGGATGGATGGAGGGAGGGATGGAGGGATAGAGGGAGGGATGGATGGAGGGAGGGATAGAGGGATGGATGGAGGGATAGAGGGAGGGATGGATGGAGGGAGGGATGGAGGGAGGGATGGAGGGAGGGTGGAGGAATGGATGGAGGAATGGATGGAGGGATTGATAAATGAATCAAGCAGTTCAGATCCGTTGTCTGTGCTGTCTGGATCCTCTTTCATCCCCCCCCCCACCATGGGGCAAAATAAAAACACACATTTAGGGGTAAAAGTCTCAGCTTCCTCTTAATGTCGCTCAGTGGGTCATGGCCTTCACTTAAGAGAAGCCCAAGCCATTCTGTTTCCACTTTATAGAAAAGCAAAGGCCCTGGGTCATCCATTCAGAAGTTCCCTCCCTTTGAATCCCTCTGGGATCCAAGGTAGCCACCCCATTCCCATGCCCACACTCTACCTTCTTCACATTCCCCTTGCTGAAGGTGGAGGTAGGAGGGTTATTCCTGCCATCATGGTGGCCAAAGCACACTGGATTTGGGACCTGGAAGACTTGGGGTCAAGGCTGAGCCCTGACTCTAATTAGCTATGTATCCTTGGGAGCTTCCTTGCCCGCTCAGCCTCAGTTTTTCCCATCAAGGCATTGTGTTAGATCAGTATCCGCAGACGTTAGTGACTGGCCCACTGCAGTGGGATGAATGTTTGTGTCCCTCTGAATTCACATGCTGAAGTCCTAACTCCCAAGGTGATGGTATTAGGGGCTTTTGAGAGGTCATGAGGATGGAGCCCTCATGAATGGAATTAGTGACCTTATAAAAGGGACCCCAGAGAGCTCTCTTGCCCTCTTTACCCATGTGAGGATACATCAAGAAGTTGGCCATCTGCAACCTTGAAGAGAGCCCTCACCAGAACCTAACCCACTGGTACCCTGGCCTTGGACTTCTAGTCTCCAGAACTGTGAGAAATAAATTTCTGTTGTTCATAAGCCACCCAGTCCACAGCACTTTGTTATAGCAGCCCAAACCGACTAAGGCACCCACCAACTTCATGATTTTTGCTGTAGTCTTTTGTCATCTGTACTACTATTTATTCAGCATTTTGTTTGAAAGTGATTTGCCTTTTTTTCTTAAATTTATACTTTCTATCCTAAGTGCTGTCCAATATAAATGTCATGTGAGGCACACATGCCATTAACATTTTCCTAGTAGCCACATTAAAAAAGTAAAAAGAAACAGGAGAAATTAATTTTAACAATATTTTTAATTTGACTAAAAATATCCACAACATAATTGACGTAAATTAAGAATGAGATATTTTACCTTTTTTCTGTGCTAAATCTTCAAATTCTGCTGTGTATTTCACACTTCAGCACATCTCTTTATGGATGCTCACTTTTCATTGGAAGTCCCTGACCTTTATTTAGATGTCATGAAACGTACAGTTGAAGCAGTAGATTCACATACCCAAGTTGTCCCAAGTATACAGTTATTTTCTAACAGCTGAATCGAGTATCATATTTTAATTGTACATTAACTGAAATAAACTGAAATTAAAAATTTAGTTCCTCAGTTGCACTAATCAAATGTCAAATGCTCAAATCCACATGTGGCTAGTGTTTATTATATTGGACAGCACAGATATACAGCAATCCCAGATCACAAGCCGGAGGGTAGCCTTAAATGTAAATACAATGACAATACAAGAGTGACATTAAATTCTAGCTAGTTACTGCTGCCTGCTAAGGTCTGCACCAAAAGCCTGCTCTCTGTCTGCTAAAAAGCGAGATTTCGCCCGTATTTAATAGGTGTTAAAGATGCACTAGCACCAAGCTGAGACTTTCCCTTTGCTGGATTCAGAAGGATTAAGAAAACTGAAGAAGGGATTTAATGCCCAGATTTGTACCACCTAAAATAATCCTATATACCAACAAAACAAACCAAGAAAAATCTAGGTGGTCACTCTGAGCTCTAAAATTTCTCAGCCTCTTTCTCCTTTACTTTGGTCATTTTGCTTCCTCTTAAGAGGCCACTAGCAGTGTAATTTCGTGAAAAGTGACCTAAGTAAGAGTGGCGAAAACTAAGTTCTGGTTAAGACTCTGCCATTCCTAGCTCTGCAACTATCAGAAAGTTCTCAGAGTCCCCATTTGGTAAGCTAGGGATGTTTGCACTCATCAAAGACGTGGCATTATATATTACCATCATAATATATAATGCAATAATTATACAACTCAGCTATGGAGTACCAGCCACTGTGCCCTGGGCAGCCCTGAATGAGCTCATTTCATCCACACCATAAACCCTGTGAGCAGGCACTGATATACCCATTCTGCAGACAGGAACATGGAGGCTTAGAGAGGGCAACGCAACTTGCCAAGCCTGAGCCCCACCAACAGGAAGCCACAAGGCTGGAGTTTATATCCAGGTTTGGGGACCACAGAGCCCACATCCTAATCCACCATGCTGGCAGGACTCTTCCTGTTCCCAAAAAAGGTGGATTTGTATTCCAAGACGTTGTTAACATGCACTTTGTGGTATTTTTTGGAGCTTTTTCTTCCAGTGTATGCCAAATCCTGCTTTCCTGAGTTGGCACGCTTTTCCTATTTAGCCATGTATTTCTCTGGATCTCCACTCCTATTTTCTCTCACTCCTCCCTCTAGATTCTTGTTATTTTCCACCTGCCATGACCCTACTGGTGCTTCTCAGTGCATCTAGAACTCTCCCCAGCCCTGAGTTTTGTGAATTGGCAGCCTGGGGTGGGGGTGGGGCGTATCAAGCCTGCAGATATGTTTGGTTTGGCTCTCAACGTGCTGGCTCACATGGTGTTTTTAAAATGTTTGAATTAGCTGCCAACATTGAAACACTGGATATTTCATATAAAAACATCCGGATTTCTAGATTTTTTTTGAACAAGTGGGCAACACTGAACCATCGTCTGGAAAGCTGAGTGGCAGCGACACTTTCTAGCTCCCTCAGTCCCTATCCTCCCTGTTGGAGTCACCCTCACCTTGGAAGCTGGCCTGAGTGTCAGCTGTCATCGAGGAGCGTGTGCTGCTGTGTTCTTATAAGAAAGTCTGGGAACAGCACCACGTATTGTTCCATTATCTCCTAGCTATGCAACTTTGGGTAAGTGTCTCAAAATTCTCATCTGAAAAATGGGCATAATGTATCCATGCCTCAAAGAACTTGCATGAAAATTAAATGAGTTAGCATATGTGAAGTGCTTTGAAAAATCCCTAGCGTACAGTAAGTGCTATATAGGAGCAGTCCCCAACCTTTTTGCCACCAGGGACCAGTTTCATGGAAGATAATTTTTCCACAGATTAGGGCAGGGGTGGGAGGGTTTCGGGATGATTCAAGCACATCACATTTATTGTGCACTTTATTTCTATTATTATTACATTGTGATATATAATGAAATAATTATACAACTCACCATAATGCAGAATCAGTGGGAGCCCTGAGCTTGTTTTCCTGCAACTAATGCCGCCGCTTATCTGACAGCGAGATCTCAGGTGGTGATGCGAGTGATGGGGAGCAGCTGTAAACACAGATAAAGCTTCGCTGGTCCACCTGCTGCTCACTTCCTGCTGTGTGGCCCAGTTCCTAAAAGGGCACAGACAGGTGCCGGTCCATGGCCCATGGGTTGGAGACCTCAGCTACACAGTGTTAGCAATTAGTAAGAGGAATGTGCAAGGTTTGTGCTTTTTTTTTTTTTTTTGTACATATGTCTCTATCATTCAGGAAAAATGAGAGAAACCAAGAAAGCCACATGCTTTCAGAAAAACAGAAGGGAAGCACAATTCTTTGGGTAAGTGAAGCATTTCTTAAAACTGGATCACTTTGTTCATGTATATTACCTGACTGCCCTTTGCCGGGATTTGAATTCAAGACATCTGGCCACAAGCATTTGCTGTTGCCCTTGGCAGGGCTGGCATGTGTTCACCTACATGTTTCAGATCCACGTGGAAGTTCAGAGGCAAGACCCTTTCTGTTCATGGTCCTGGCTGCAGCGCCCATGACAACATTGCTGGTGGTACCTGTCGGTCTCTGCTTGCCAGCTTTAGCTGAAGGCCATTTCGTGGTCTGCACTGATATTATTTCTGGGAGTTTCACTGAATGACAGGCAACTCTTTTAGGTGGGTAAATTCCCTAGGCTTATGATGGAATTGATTGCTTAATCCATTGGATCAATCTCTCCTGGTTTTCCAGGGCATGAGGTTTCATTTCCACCCTGAGTGGAATTGTGATTCATGGAAAAGACCTATGCAGAGAGTGATGTGTGGCTTACAGGGCACTTACAATGCTGGAATACATGGACATGTGAGACAATAAAACGATGCAAGTTACTACTTTTTGAGCTTCTACAATGTGTGAGGGACAGCGAGAAGCTTTTGCATCTTTTATGGATGGGCCAGACAGGTTACAGAGGTGAATTAGGTGCTTCATGTAGGGATCCTTTAGGATTGGAGTGCATGTGTGCTTTTGAAAGGGACAGCAACTAAATAACTTGTGGTACAAATACACAATGGAATACTATGCGATTTCATAGAAGAAGAATAAAGCTTCGTATACATTTTATAGATGATTTATATATTAAGTGAAAAAGAGAAGATGTAGGACAGTGTGTATAATGTGCTCATTTGGGGGAGAATAAGAAAAGGGAGAGTTGAAATCCTCAATTCATTATTGCTTGTGTATGCACTAAGATACCCTAAAAGAAGACTTAAGAAACTAAGACATGAGTAACAGTGGTTTCCTGTGTGGTGGCAGTGGCAGATTTGAGAATTGGTGAATAGCAGAAAGTGATAGAAAGGAGACTTTTCAATATGTGCCTTTTAATATTTTTTAGGCTTTTGAACCATATTAATGTTATTATCTATTCAATGAAAAGAAAAGAAAAGAAAGCAGCAATTCTTTAGCTCCTGAAAATTGCTCTCTTCTAGGAATATAAGCCTAATGTCAGTTCTTCTGGTTTTTCAAGGGAACTTTGAAATCTATTTAAAAGATTTTTTCCAATATATAAAAATACAATAAGTTTTTGCATATTAACCACATATCCTGCAAACATGCTGTACTAACTCATTAGTTCATTAGGAACTTTTTTTGGTGGAGTCTGTGATTTTCTATGAAGTCCATTATATCATCTGTGAATGGAAACGATTTAATTTCTTCCCCTCTGTATACCTTTTATTTCTTTTTCTCGCCATATTGCGCTGGCCAGGACTTCTAGTATAATATTGAATAGGAGCGGTGAGAGCAGTCATTCTTGTTCTAGATCTTACGGGAAAAGTAGTCAGTCCTTCATCATAAAATGTGCTGTTAGCTGTAGGTTATTTATAGATAATCCTTTATCAGGTTAAAGAAGTTCTCTTTCTGTTCCAAGTTTGATGATTTTTTATCATGAATGTATATTGAATTTTGTCAAATGCTTTTTCTGCATCTATTGAGAGGGATCATATGGGTTTTCTTTTTTAGTTCATTAATAAAGTGGATTATATAGAATGATTTTCAAATGTTGAACCATTTTGCATTCCTGGGATAAACCCAAGTTGACCTTGCTGTATTATTATTCTTATATATCGATGGATTAGCTTTGCTAATATTTTGTTGAGGATTTTTATGTCTATGTTCATGAGGAATATTGGGCTATAGTTTTGTTTTCTTGTAATGCCTTTGTCTGGTTTTGACACTAGAGTGAAGCTGGTGTCATAAAATGAGTTTGGAATTTCTCCTAATTTTTAAATGATGAAAAAATAACTTATTGGGTGATTTCTGTGTGCCAGGTTTTGTATTCATTACTTAACCCACTTAAATCTTCACAGCAACCCTATGAAGTGTGGACTATAATTGTCATCACCCCCACTTTACAGATGGGGAAACCGAGGCATGGAGTGGTTAAAGTCACTTGCCTAAGGCCACACAGCTTTTAAGCAGCAAACCCAGGACTCAATCCCAGAGATCTAGCTCTAGAGTTTGTATTCTTAACCTGTTTACTACCTTTTCTCCAATTAAAGATGCTTTCAGGCTAAACAAAATACATCTGCAGGGCTCAGCCCAGCCTTTAGGCTACTGGTTTCCTACCTCTCGTTAACAACCACGGTAACTACCACGTGTCAGGCTTACTTACTACCTGCCAGCCTACATCATCTCCTGCTAACCCTCGGAGGCAGATATTATCATCCTCACTTGGCAGTTGTAGACACACTCCCTTCTGCTGGGTGGTGTGCAGTTTCCAGCTATCATCTCCGTCCTCACCTTGTCTTTCTTAACATCCGTGGCGCCTTTTAGAAGGTAAAATTTAAAAAATACCCTCAAATCTCAGTTTCATTTCACGCTGTTCCTTCCTTATCAGGCGGGCTCACCCAGCCTTCCGCTCACTGTCTTCCCCCAGGGGTTCAAGCTCGTCTTTTCCTCCTCCGCTGCCTTCTCTTTTGCATCTCATCTCAGCTCACCCAGTCTGTGTCCCCTAACCCTTCCTTGTTAGCGCTGCTGACTTATTTTATGTGTCTCCAGAACTGAGAAACAGCTTGCTTACTTGAAAAAGAGGAGGAGAGAGGGTAAGAGATGTTGTTTTAGGAACAGCTGGGACACCAATTTTCTCCACTGAGCACATAGCGTGAGGGAGCAAGGTTAGTTAAAACAACTTCCTGGCGGTCCTGAAGGTGATGTGACCCGATGACAAGGGCAGATGTGTCTGCATGTCAGTTTTACTGTGCGAGTGCACACAATAATATAGATGACAAAGATCTGGTGTGGAGAAGGCACTCACTGAGTAATAAGTATTTTCCTCGGACCAGGCACTGTACTAGGCCATTTTTGCATAGATTATCTTACTACATATACACTACTGTGTGGGGTAAATAGGTTCTACTGTTACCCCCATTTTACAGATGGGGAAAATTGTGGTGCAGGGAGGTGAAGAATTCCAAAGTGGCAGCGCTCTCTACCCATACTTCACATTAGAATTCCTTGGATCCCACACCAGACCAGTAAAATTAGACTCTGGGGCAATTCCTAAAAGCAGGGGATTGGACTACTACATGCCTTTTCCCAAGCTGGTCTTGCCAGCCTAGAAACTGAAAGTAGTCAGAGACACCCGCCCCTCTCCCCTGGTTACTAACCCCCTCATTGCCAAACACTCCCCATCCATCCCTTAGTTCCCACCCACGTCTCCAACCACTACTGCAAGAATTTGGAAAACTTGGGGTGAGTCCACTGCCAGGAACAGTGATTCAATTAAAATCTCAGTTTTCAGCAATATTAGCAAAGCCTGCGGTCTGTTACTTCACACCCAGCTTAGCTGTGCCTCCCAGTCAGTGGGAGGGTAATGAGGGTTTGCTAATTGCTGGTGGCTGGGGGGTGGGGGTGATGGGGTGGGGACTGCTGTGGTGAGCTTGGAAAAAGGAATCACACACTGAGCTAAGTGCTTTCCTCTGTGCACCTCTCAGGCCCTCCTTTGGCTCACTGTGGGGGCGGGCGGGGGCTGAGCCGCACCCCCTTACAACTCCATCAGCTTCGTGGTAGCCACAAGTGCAGCAGCACAGCTTCAATCCATGAATGTCAGTCACCAAGCTGAGCAACTAACTTGCACCATCATCTCAAGCAATGTTGTTCCTGCTCACCACCATTCCAGGGGGTAACTACTCTCCTAATGCCCATTTCATAAGATGTGGAAACTGAGGCACAGAGACTGGAAAGGCCCACAACCAGCAGAGCTGGATTAACACTCATTCTTAGTTGCCAGGACATACTTGCCTCCCCTGATGGCTTTAAGAGGATGACTTAGGTATTTCACCTTTGAACCAACCTCGTGGGATGGTAACAAAACCACTATCAGCTCCTGACTTTTGGACAAGCCTGGTCTCCCTAGTCATTCTTCTCTATGTTGTTTGGTCCTTCTGCATCTATTTGCTGCCTCTGGAATCATAAGCTTCCATCTGTGAGCCCCTTGCACTCAGGGACTGCACCTTAGGAGTCTTGGAGTCCCTTGGTTGCCTCCTTAAGCTTGGCACACTGTAGGTGGTCTCAACAGTTAGCCGAGTGTATGAACCTGCCAAGCTCTAATCCTAACTTCACTCTTTTAAGTCTCAAGCTCTAGGCTAAGCCTTTGCCTAGCACAGTGCCTGACATACAGTAGCTGCCAGTGCTGTGGGTCAGGAAGGCTGGAGCTGGCACAGGAGTGAGGCTAGGAAGGTCTAAGGTACCTTGACTTCCACCTTGAGGTCTTTGAAGGTCTGAGCTTTCTCGTGCTTCCCATCCTCCTGTCCCTGCTTTGGACTCTTGCAGGGTCAGCCTTCCTGCCGTCTTTATGTCTCTGTCCCATAAAGCATTTTCATCAGAAAAGCCTGGGAGGGTGAGTGAGTGGCCACCTCCCTCAGTAGAGGAGCTGGAAGGGCGGGAGGGGGCCAGCAACATTTCTGATGGGAGGGTGGAGAGGGAGAGAGCCTGCCGCTTTTCCGGTTCAGCAAGCATTACCAATAACCAACCTTCTCAAAAACTCATTTCCCAAAAGAGTGCTCTGGGGACAGGCTCAGGAGGGCTGAAGGGGGAGGTAGAACCTGGATTGAAATCAATCTCAGCTCGAGGTAATTACAGGACACGTGCTACCACCCCGGCAGGGCGAATCGGAGTCTGAGCTGAGCTGCTCTCGGAGGGCAGCCGGAGCAATTAGTTAGGAATAAAAGCCTCATCACTGGCTGCGGGGGGAAGGGGTAGAGGCTCACACATCAGTAAACTTGTGCTTTCTCATGCCTGCCAAATTGTGCGGCGGTGGGGGGGGGGGGGATTTGTTTAAAACAATCTCATCAGGGGCTCTGGCTGCCAAGTTGAATGTTTTGGAAAGGAAATCTCGGCAAGGCTCTGAGCAATTCAGCACCCAAGTTCCTGGGATCCCAGGATGCTAAGGTTCTCAGACTAGAAGATGACTGAGTAGATGATGCTACGATTTGAGGCTGTACATTGGATTTTTTTCTTACTGCTCCTTTCTGTTCCTCTCTCCTCTCTGCATGCAAGTGATCTTTAGGAATCTATCTGCCACAGAGACTGTCTGGAAGAAGGGGCATCCAAAGCTAGAGCCTAGGAAAAACCTTTCTCTCTGTCACACACACACACAGCCCAGGCAAGCACCCCCCACCCCCCAAGCAGCTTAGCTCTCTTCAGGAATTCAGCACAAGTCCCAGCCACACTTTGGAGAGGACAATAAGATGTGGGACCAGCCAGATTATCTGCAGCAGCCATGAGCTGCCCAGGATGGGTGGACCTAGAGGCAAAGCCCTGGGGGAGGCATGTCCTCAAGGAGACTGTGACCCCCTTGGCCACAAAGGCAGCCCTGTGTGTCTTATGCACCCTTGTCCTGGCCAGAGCACAGTCCCGGAGCCACCCCCTGCCTCTTCTCAGCCAGCTGGGAGACCCCTTTCTCGCTCAGGGGTGGGCAGCAAGGGCACATCCTTGTCCCATCCCAGTGCCTCCAGGCAAGAGAGTGCCCGGCGTTAGGGTCACCGGCTTCATGCCATGTCAGGCAGTGACAGGCAGAGGAGCCCGGGAATGGAGTGGACGTGCAGGGATAGGAGAAATGAAGCCTCCGGGAAATCTGGGCAGAACATGCAGTCAAGTCACACACAGCCCTCCATGGACCCCCTCAGGGACGCCGACCCCCCGGACGCACACACAAATGCACACTCGAATCCACACACTCACACCAATCACACTTACACCATGCCCATAACACACACACACACACACACACACACACACACGGGGGCCCCCCCGCCAGGCCACAGCAACTTCCTTTCCCCTCATCTGGAAATCTCCGCAGTTGCCCTTAAGGCGTAAACTTTTTCAGAGGGGCGCAGGGGATGCGTGGGGAAGGAGGATGGAACCGGGGGCTCTGGGCAGGGTCGCTCGGCCCTTGGGGCCCCTGGCTGCCCTCCCTCACCCCCCACGTTCCTCACCTGGTAAACCGAGGCACAGCAAGAGGCTGTAGTAGACCACGGGCACGAAGCCCAAGCCGCAGCGGGACCAGGACAGCGAGCTGTTGGCGACGAGGTGGGCGTGCGTGTGCTCCATGAGCGCGCCCCTCGCTCCCCTCGCGGCTCCGCGCCCGGCCTGCCAGCCCGGTTCTGGACGCCGGCTTGGTGGCGGTGGCTGCGGCGGCGACAGCTGGAGCAGCAGCGCCTCTCTGCGCGCAAGACTTGCTTCCACCCTTGGCCGTGGTCCCTTCTGCTCGTTCCGCACCTGCCCGCCCAGCTCAGCCCTCCCGCGGGGCGCAGGGAGGAGGGCGCGGGACTCGGGCACTCGGGGACTCGGAGACTCAGGGACTCGGGAAGGGCTCCCGGAGCCCGTGTGCGCCTCCCGCCTCGGAACCGCTGGGCTCCCGCCTCGGAGCCGGGGGCTGGGTCACCGCTCCTGCAGCCAATCAGCAGCTGCGTGTGTGTGTGTGTTGGGGGTGCGGGGAAGGAGGGGTCCCAGCCACCTCTCTGGGCTCCAGTTTCGGGGCGACGCTGGAGTGAGACCTGGGAACCCCGGGGAAGGCGGTGGAGAGCGGGCGGCCTCCACCTGCAGCCCGGCCGAGGGGCGTGGTGTGGGTGGGACCCTCTTCTCCCGCAGCCGCTCCTCGCTCCTCCCGCGTGCTCTCGGCTCGCCTTTCTCCGCTCTCCTCCTCGCAGCCACCTCTGTTTCCCCTCGCCAGCGCTTCGAGTCCATCTGCAGATAGAGGATTCCACACGCGGGGTGGAGCGGGGAGCTTAAGGGAGGCTGTTGGAGCAGGGAGGATGCTAAAGAGCTGCCTGCCCGGACCAGGGGGGCTGAGCGTGCGGGCTCCGGAAAGAGGGGTGCATGCGTCCCTGTGCCTATGTGTTGACTCTGGAGACGGCCAGCGGTGACTGTCCCCCCAGCTGGAGTGCGTTTGAAGGGGATGCAGGCTGGCTAAGAGAAGCCCACCACATGCCACCTTTCAGACAAGGATGATGATGTTGCAGCCACTCAGACACACACCCACACTCACACAAAGACACACAACACCCAGTCACGCGGGTGCACTCACACACTCACTCGGGCACATGGATGCCCTCCCATCCCACACCTAGACACGTGAGAACGCAGGGACCCTCATCACCATGCACGAGGCCACCCTCACAAGGCACTCCAAGCGCACACACGAACACAGGTGGGATCGCTGGGGGTGACCTGGAGTGTTTGGAGGTTGTGCAAAGGGAAGGATTGGCAAGGCAGGTGGGATCCGAGCTGTGCAGTGGATGGGCACCCCCTTCTCCTCGTGGTGGGCAGCTTCCCATTGCAGCTGTTCTTGGGACCACCACGGAATTTGGAGGGGAGAGAGGTCAGTCTGGGGCTCGAGATGGTGTGTGTGAGAGAGTTAAAGATCCCGCAGGAATTTGGAGGCAGGGCATTTCTAGGAGCATGTGCTGGACTCGGAGAAGTCTAAGACCTTCCCTTCCGTTCCCCAGAGGCCCTCACCGCCCCTCCCCCCGGCTCCCCCCCCCCCCCCCCCCCCCCGCCATAACATCCATCCCTGGAGAGAAGGAACTGGCTTCCTCCAACCTCTGCCAGGTCTCCCAAGGTGGAGAGGATCCCTGCCCCTCGTGTCCAGCAAGGGGCATGTGTCCAGTCTCCGCCTTTGTTAGGGGGTCCCCCAGGCAGGGACTGGGGGAAGGGCAGAGTGGAAAACGCGGAGGCACACAGAGCCAGGCAGACTGCCCAAGGAGCTGCTGGACCTATCTGGTTTGTATTGAGCAGGGAGGCACAGCCCACCCCCCCCCAACCCCCGCCCCAAAGGGACAGATTATCAGATTATTACAAAGTCACATGGGCTCAGTGAGGCTGGGTCTGAGATTTCAAGCCCCATTTGGTATTGACATTTTATTGTGACCTCTCTGATTGTTGAAATGTGACTACTGCAAACACAAACAAAGCAAAAACATCCCTTTGTTGATAAATAACGAGGTGCTTGGCCATTGTAGTGGCTCAATAAATAATTGTTGAAAAACCTATAGATTGGATTTGTCTGCAGGTGGCTAGACTGAGATGAGAAATTGGCAGAGGGGAGTGCTGTGATTTGGCACAGCCCTCCCAGTCAGAACATTGTTAATCATGGATCAGGCCTCAGGGCTTTTGCATTGGCTGTTCCCTCTGCGTGGAATGCTCTTCCTCCAGAAAGCTGCGTGGCCTGCTTCCTCGCCTTCTTCAGGTCTTTGCTCATATGTTCTCCTCTCTTGGAGGCCTTCCCTGACAATCCTATTTAAAATTGAAATATCTATTCCCCTCCCCACCCTAAAACATTCACTTCCTTTGTTCCTCCCCTGTTTGATTTTTCTCCATAGTACTTAGCACCTGCAGCAGACCATGTGCATTGTATTTATTTATTTTGTTTCTACGCTGTTGCCTCTCTTAGAAGGGCAGAGCCTCTTGTCTGTTTTGCTCCTGGTTGCACCCCCAGTTTCACACGGTGCCTGCATGTTGCAGACTCTGAGTAAACAGTGCAAGAATGAAAGGACTCGGCACGCACCAGCCTGGGGCATGCAGGGCGCAGGGAGATGAGCTTATCTCTGTTTGTCTTCGCAGGCCAGAGTGTCAGAGCAGGGGATGCTGTTGGGGTTGGGGGTCACGGTCTCAGATTCAGCATGCAATGGTCACGTATGACTAGTCACTCCAAAAATGACTTGAATGGTTGACTTCTGGGGCTGTAATTAGAGACTCTTTATGGAACTAGAAACTTGCCTGGGCAGAGGAACTGGGCTGCTTGGGGAGTCCTGATGGACCTTATTGTGTCTGAGCCTTTATTTCCCCATCTATAAAATGGGGATGAAGGAGAACAGGTGTGCCTTTGTTTCAGGGATGCTGAGCAGGGAGAATGGGAGGAAGGTGGTGGCAATGCTGCAGACTGCCATTGTGGAGGATGGGGCATGATTAGATTTGCATCGATTAGATTTGTATTTTCTCTATTTTTAATTTGTTTTTTGTTTTTGTAGATTTAGGGGATACAAGTGCAGTTTTGTTACATGGATATTGTGTAGTGGTGAAGTCTGGGCTTTTTGTGTACCCATCACCCGAATAATATACATTGTACCCAGTAGGTAATTTTTCATCCCTCCTCTCCCTTTTGGACTCTCCAATGTCTATTATTCCACTCTGTATGGCCATGCATACCCACTGTTTAGCTCCCTTATAAGGGACAATGTGCAGTATATGATTTTCTGTTCCTGAGTTACTTCACTTAGGGTAATGGCCTCCAGTTTCATCCAAATTGCTGCATTTTCAACATCTGCTGTGTCAGGGAGGCAGAGAATTGATGGGAAGGAGGCATGATGTTACCAGGCTGTCAAGCTGGACATGTGAGAAATGACAGTGGCTTGCACTAGGGTGTACTGATGAGGGTGTGGGCTGCCCCAGAAGTTAGGAGAATGGGCACATGAAGGTGGGGATGGTAGGGGAGAGAGAGAGAGAAAGATGGAGGGAGGGAGAGAAAAAGAGTCAGCTATGTAGAGAGAGACAGGTATGTGCAGAGAGACAGAGAAACAGGAGATAGATGAATAGGAGACATATTAGACAGACAGATTGGTAGGGACACACATGCACACGGTGATTATGATTGAGATTGTTCTGGATGGAAGGGCTGGTGAAACAGAGCTTGGAGCACCCTAGGTCCACTTGGCTGAGCCACTCTGTCCTTGCACCTCCCGTAGGAGTGTAGTTTGCCCCCTGGTTTCTGCTTGTCTTTCAAGCCTCCTCTTAGGGGCCACCTTGTCCTTGAAGCCTTTCCTGACCTGCACGTCCTGCTCTACCTCCTGACGTAGACACTCTTCCCTCTGCAAACCTCTTACCGCATTGTGTTGCCACTCAGGGGTTATCTGTCTCCTGCCCTTCCTGGATTCAGATCACCTCCTGGGCAGGGTAAGTGTCTTTCATCTTTGAACCTTCAATGCAGAACCTAACTGCAGTGTCCATAGCATAAGTGTTAACAGTTGAGGCCTTAAATCCAGACCTGGGTTTGAATCCCAGCTCAGCTCCCTAGTGACTGTGTCTTCCTCAGGACCTTTTTATTGAAATTCGATAGAAAGAAGCTCAAACACACTCCATTTTTTTTAAAAAGGAATGTATTGGCTCTTAAAACTGAAAGGTACAGAAGTTTGTCTGACTGCAGGCCCAGCTGGATCTAGGCGCAAAAATGTACCTGGCTGTTTCCATCAATGACCTCTGCTTTGCCTTGATTAGCTGCATTCATAAGCAGGTTTTTACAACATAAGATAGAAATAGAAACAAGCATCCCTGGATTTATCCTATCAGCTTAAAAACATGAGCTAGAAGAGAATTTCAGCAAAAGGCCTGGGGCAGGCAGTCGATGAACCAAGCTGGGTCAAGTGCTCACTTCAGCCAAAATCACCAGTTTGAGCTGGGGTTCCGTAGCCCACAAAAAATGCACTGACTGGCCAGGTGTGGCTCATGTGTCCACTCCTGGGTCCAAGAGAAGAGAGCAGCTCTTCCCAAACCACATGGACCGTGAGAGGAGGTGGTCCAGTCATTCAAAGGAAAATTGGGGTTATTCCAAGGATAAGGGGAAGAATGGCAACAAATGCTGGACTGGCAAAACCAACACATCTAAGAGCTGAATTCGGCCCATGGGAGGTCCCTTTGCTAGTCTTCTGTTAGATCTAGGTTGTATGTTTTATTTTTTAAAAATTTTAATAGACTTTGTTTTTTAGAGAAGATTTAAATTCACAGAAATACTGAGTTGAAGGCACAGAGATTTTCCATATTCCCTCTGTCCCCACGTCATAGCTTCCCCCATTATCAACATTCTGCGCCAGAGTGGCACGTTTGTTACAACTGTTACACATCATGATCACCCAATGTCCACAGTTTACATTAGAGTTTACTTTTGTGGTTGTACATTCTATGGGTTTGAAAAAATGCATAATAACCCATATCCACCATGATAGTATCATCCAGGGTAATTTTACTGCCCTGAGAATCCTGTATGCTCTGCTTGTACATCCCTTCCTCCCTAACCCCCCTGTTTTATTTTTTATGTCAAAAATATCTTCTGTAGGAACCATACACAAATACTAAACTCTAGTTCATGCTGCAGTTCTGGATTGAAGTGTACCACTTACTCTGAAATGCATCCGAAAATTAAAAGCATTGATGGGCAGATAAAAGAATGAATGGACGAGGTACGTACGCATTAAAGCAAGGGGATGCTTGTGATAGAATCTAGTTCGTGAGTAGATGGGTTTTCACGAGAACGATTTTTTCAACTTTATGCTTGAAAAGTCTCATAATAAAATATAGGAAAAAATATCTTGCATTGTGTATCTTAGCCAAGTACGTTATTATAAGCGATTGTTGAAACCAACATCTCCTAATGGTGCTGCAATTCTTTAGAAATCTGGCCTTCGGAATTGTTGCAGAAGGCAATTCCTTCCCTGCTATTAGGCTGTCGAAATGGTACCTGCGATTTTTCCCTGATGCTCCCAGTTCTCCGCTGGCCTGCTCTGCTAGAGCCTTTACCAGTTTGTCTTTGTCCACAGGCTCTCGTTTACTTTCCACTAAGAACTATAGCATCACGTCTCTCTGCTGTGTTTGTTTTACTCCACATGCGTGGCTTCTTGCTGAGGATGTCTTGGTGAGTCGCTGAGGGTCTATGCCAGCAGTCCTTGTACCAATCATTCACTACAGTTCTTTGAGTGCGCATGAATTCTCACAGAATTTGGATAGAGCCTTTTGTTGCTCATCAATGACCTGTCAAGGTGGCCAGGGGCAGCCAAAGAGCCGGGTGGAAATATTTCCACAGTTGCATGCCTGTCTGCCTCCTCCAGCCAAGTAGGGGAAAAGACAAAGAATCCAAGTTGCACCTGGGTAAATTTAAGTGACATGTGAAGAATGATTGTGGCAGAACGAAGGAAATGGGATCTTTACTTGAGAGGAAGGAGGAGGCAAGGGTTAGGGGTGTGTGCTTGTGCGTGTATGTATGTGCACATGCATGTATATGTGGATGTGCTCACACATATATGTGCACACATGTGCATATGCATGTATGTGTGAATGTATGCACACGTGTGTGCATGTGTGTCTGTATGGTAGAATGAGGGAGGCTGTCACTGATCAGGATACTGATGTATCAGGCAAACAGTCTCTTCTTTCTGGTTCAGAGAGACACAAGAGACTCTTGAGCATCCTTCGAGATTCACTTTGCTCTGGGAAACCTTACCAGACAGGAGCTGGGTAGAAGAGAGAAAGAAAAGAGGAAGGGAAGGAGGGGAAGAGAAAAGAGAGGAGGGAGAAGGAAGGATAGGAGGGGACAAGAAGGGAGAATAAGAAAACAGAATGAGAAAGAGGGAGGAGAAGGAGAAGAAACAGGGGGAGAAGCGAGAAGAGACAGAAGAAAGAAAACAAACCCACAACAGATTATGTCATCAAATTACCTGCTCCATGTCGGGTGGGAAACATGTAATGCTGCCGAGTAAAACAAACAAACAAAAATCTTATCTGATGGTGATATATTGTGATTATTTCACATTTATTAATAACTAATCTCTGGGCAGTAGCTATTTTGCATTTATTCCCCTTCCTAACAGATCCTGATTTCTTTCTGGAGAGTGATTCTCTGCTCCTGGATGTGGTTTTGGACAGAGAGTGACTTCAGGCTCCTGCCACCTCATTCCAGAGGAAGAAAGGGCCAGATCCCTTAGCCAGAACCTTCAGAGGTGGGTTATGACTCGGGCAGGTGTCATAAGCTTGGCCAAGTAGGGACTATCTTTTTGAGCTTAGGATCTTGAGTGAGTGAACAAGGGCAGGAGAAGAGTTTGGATTTCATTCGTCTCCGTGGGGACCATTGGGCAGGACTTCTCTGCTCTGGGGCTACTACTGTAGTCCTTGCTTTCTGCCCACTCCCAGATCTGTGGCTTCCTGTTTTTCTGTGAGCCCCTTCTATGTCTTCACTCCATGTTCATTGCAGCACTATTCACAATAGGCAAGGTGCAGAAACAACCTAAATGTTCGTCAGTGAATGAATGGATAAAGAAAACGTCAAATATACAAACAGTGGAGCAGTACTCAGCCTTAGAGAGGAGGTACTGCTGTATGCAGCAACATGGGTGAACCAGAGGACGTTACGCTAAGTGGAATAAGCCAGTCATAGAAAGACATTGTATGATTCCACTCAGATGGGGTATCTAAAGTCGCCAGACTCACAGAAGCAGAGGGAAGGATGGCAGTTGCCAGGAAATGGGGGAGGAAGAAATGAGTGGTTGCCATTCAAAAGGTATAAAGTTTCAGTTATGCAAGATACATAAGTTCTAGACGTCTGTTGTACAGCATTGTACCTAGACAATAATGCTGTATTATGCACTAAAAATTTTGTTAAAAGGGTAGATCTCATGTTAGATGTTCTTGCTACCATTAAAAAAGTTCCATGAAACAAAAAGCACAGAGGCTGTCCAGACAAAGCCCTGTAGGGATTTGCAGCGCACTTCTCCAAAGAACTCCCTATTGTTTAAGTCAATTGGAGAAGGTTTCTGTTGCTAGCAATCCAAGGACATGCATTGATCAGCCAGTCTATCCTTGCTTTTGTTATGGTAACACTTCACAATTGATAGAACTTTACTTTGAACAAGTACAACCACGTATGCCATTGCCATTTTATTTTAATTCTCATCACCACTCATGTGAAGCAGCCAGAGCTGATATTACCAGCTCGTTTTACAGATGAGAAATCCACAGCCCAGAAAAAGCCAGCAATGTGTCCACAGTTACCTGGTGTTTGGGAAATAAAGAACTCACAAAGATGATTCCATTTGATTTCTCCATTTGACAGGTGAGAGAAAATTAGTCCAGAGATGTTAAGTGAGGCATTTAAGGTCCCACACGGTGTCAGAGCTGGAATGCAAATCCAGCTTCTAAAACTCGAAATCTAAAGCCATTCATTGCATAATTGAGAATTGGTTCCAGAAGAGACAATAACAGTAACTTATAGTTGACATTATGTCTGTGTGTTGTGTGAATTAAAAGTTTCCGGGTGTCTTTTTTTTCCCCCCTTGATTTGTACAGCACCAGGGGCCAAGAATTCTCCAACCTTATATATAACACCTAGAACATTCCAGGTACTCAAGTTGTCAAACTAGAAGAAGAGAGATTTGAATATTCTTTCCAGCCAGCTAATGATGAGAACATTCCCCTCATCACTGAACTTTTTTTTTTTCTCAACCACTACACTTCAACTGCCCAAAAGTTCAATTTTCTTTAAGAGTCTAGGAAATAGTCCTAAGAGGGAGGCATGGGGTATTAAGAACGGTGAGAGGGAAGGTACTTACCAGCAGCCTCCCTGCAGGGATAAAACATTGCAATGTGCAGAAAGCATGACTCATCAATGTGCAGATAAGGCTGGTTCCGCCAAGCAGGGACAATGACAAAAGCAGAACAGCCCGGAAGGCCAGCAGGTAGGCAATCTCGTGGGTGGGCCAGACTAGGTGGGGATGGAGCAATGAGCTGTCCTGCTTAGGAAAGTTCCAGAATGTCCTGAATACCTGGGCACTGAAGTCTTCCTTCTCTTTAAAAGCTGTATGACTCTGTGTCACGGATCTAGGAGAGCAGGTTACAATGCAACGTGGGGTTATAGAACCACGCTGCTTTTCTTAGCAGCTGACACCGTGCAGGGTGAAGCTGCAGGAGATTTAGAAAGAAACTTTAGGGCTTTGCCCAAGCTTTTGCTGGCAAAGGTTAACCATATACCTGACAGATAATTTCTAAAGCCAGCAGGTCACTGGAGGCTTCTTAAATGATACATGTGAGGATTTCCTAAGTTGACAGCTTCCTATTCTGAAAACAAACACCACTATCTGTTGGCGTGGTAAGATTCAAACTCTAGAGCCTGGTACAACTGGGTTTAAGAGACTGTGTGACCTTGGCTAAGTCACTTGTTCTCTCTGTGTCACAGTTTCATGTAAACTAGAGATAAAAATGGCATCTACCTCGTAGTGTTGCTGTTAGGATAAAAGAAATAACTCAGTGTTTCCTAAAAATTATTTCAGTACCATGTGTGTGATTTTTGTAACTTGTACTGCTATTTACATGATATCATTGTTTACACTGACTCAAGAAAAATACCTCTATTTAAAAAGTTAAATATTTAAAATTTATTAAAAGTTGCTGCATATATGCAAACTAGTTTTTCTCATTCTGTAAAGAAGGAAACCATTTAAAAAATTACAGGGTGGGAGGAAGCCAATTTCATTAAAATTCTAGAAAATGCTGTATAGCCTATCAAGGCTCTGAGAGTAAGGCTGGTTCACTTTTTGTTGAAAGGGGGAATTGGAAAGTGTTAGCGAGGCGTTAGACGTGATAGCACCCACTTGAGACTTTCCCTTGATGGAATTTGAATGATGGGAAGGGATGAACTCTCACCGTGTGCCTGAGGACCCCTAAAAGGACCTCCTCTGTGGTCTCTACTGACTACGTTTGGGGAAACGCTGCAATATTGCATCGCACAGTGCTTGGCCCATCGGACACGGTCAGGATGTATTTACTCCCTTTCCCCTCTCCCTTCATTGCTGCTTTTTGAGGGAGTTGGAGTTTTAAATCTGGTAGCAACATCTCCACTGCTACATTTTTTTAAAACTCAACTGCTAGGATTGGTTTGGTTGGGTTTGTGTAGGGTGGATGGGAAATTTGCTCTCAGTTTAAAATGCAGGTCAGCACCCATCTGTTATAGGGTGTTTTCTAGTCTAAGCCTGGCATTAGTGATCGAAATGTGCTTGAACAGGAATGAGAAAGAAGTAAAATGTTTGAGGACTTCCTACGTTTTTGATTCTTTGCATACATTGTATAATTTATTTTGCAACTTTTCATAATAGAAAGCATGGGCCTCATTGTAGAGGTGACGCTAATAGCTATCTATTACGGAAAGCGTGCTTTGCAATAGCACTCTGCTAAGAACTGCTCTGTTTAAAAACCTCCACCAATGCTTTTCTTTCTCTAGCAGAAAAAGAATCCAAAATACCAACAAGAGCCATGAGACCTCCCAGGATCTATCTTTCCTGACTACCTCTTGTGCTGCCCTTCCCTTTGTTCAATACATCCAGACACACTGGCCTTTTATTTTTCTCCGTGAACACGGCAAACTCTGTCTTGCCCCAGGGGCCTTTGCACTTGCTGTTCCCCCTGCTAAGCCATCACTCAAGTTTCTGCTCAAACCTCACCGTCTGTGTCCAAAGCAGCTCTAGTTCAATCACTGCTTGATATTATTTTATTTTAATTATCTGTTTATTGTCTATTCCTTCCTACTTTAATGTGAGCCCAATGACAACAGGGACCTTGTCTATCTTATAAGCCACTAGAACATGTCTGGTTTATAGAAGGTTCTCAGTAACTATTCATTGAATATATTACTTATATCATTTCATCTCCTCCACCCTAACAGGTAAGTAAAACTGTCTTCTCCATTTTACAGATAAAAATAACAGAGCTCCAGGGAGTTCATAAGTAACTTAGGTTACACGGCTTTTAAGTGGCAGACCCAAGATTTAAACCTGGGTAGACTGACTCAGAGCCATTATGGTGAGGTCCCAAGAGTGAAGCTGTGTGCTTAAGGTCGCCTAGATACTAAGCGTTCCATCCAGACCAGCCGAATCTGGCCCCAAATTTCCTACCGCAGCCACTAGATCATGTTGTTTCCTGGAATAAGAGAATTTGGGACTTCAGAGCACTGATTGCCCATACGTTTGAGGTCTGTTTGTGCCCATGCTGGTCAATGGAGAGGTAATTGAACTGCAACCGCCAGTCACATATAATAGATCTTTGATGCCAAGAGTACACAAGGCAAGTCCGATAATTAATGAGGCCACCTGGGTTGGTGATCCCATAGCCCACCCCAGGGGGTCAGTCCCCAGAGCCTGGCTTCATTTCTGTCAATTAAGGTTCATTCACCTGGCAATGCCCACCTTTTCTTCTTCCCTGCTGCCAACTCTAGACCCTCCTGTAGCACCAACCTACACGTTAGTTTTCCTTCTTTCACTTGATTACATATCTGCAAAATGGAGCTAAAACCTTATGGGTTTGTTGTAGGAATGAATTATTAAATGAAATATTCAGTCAGTGTATTCCTCGATTCCAATGTGTTTGTCTTCACAATTTGGACTTAATCCATTCTTCCATATTTCTGTCCTTGCCCCTGACCGAAATGGCCTGATTCTTTGGCAACTCTTTGGAATTCAAAGAAACATAGTTAGATTTGAATGCCAGAACCCTTGCTTACTAATAGCATGGAGTTTGGCAAGTAATTTAACCTCTTTAAACCTCAGTTTCCTCATTTATAGAAATAGGGGCAGTATTTCCTAACCTTGCAAACTTATGAGGATACATTAAATTGTGCACACAGTATTTGTTGATTGAATGAATATCATTTCATCTCAGCAATCCTTTGAGATGGATGCAATTATCATGTCCATTTTAAGGATGAGGAAACAGAGGTTCAAAGAGAACACTTTTAAGTACTTGTTCGAGATTGCATGGCCAGTAAGTGATGAAATCAGTTTTGAACATAGACAGTCTCACTCAAGATCCTGTCTTACCAATGCCCAAAGAGGTTAAATATCATCAACCTACAAATGTTAATTTTCTTTCTCCTACTGTATTGCATATCTGTAAAATGGAGTTAATAATAGTATCTACCACCTTATGGGTTTGTTGTAGGGATGAAATATCAAATCTAAAAAGCTTAGCACATTATTTTGAACATAGTGCACAATGACTCCTATTATTAGTAGTAATGTTATTGTGCTTGACTGTATCAGGATGCATTTGGCTGCAAATAGCAGAAAACCTGATTCAGATGGATGAAACAAAGAATTTATCTTCTCATATGACAAGACGTCTTGAGACAGAGCTGCCCAGGGCTGTTACATCAGTGGTTGAGTGACAGTGGGCTGATGATTTCCTTAAGTCTCAGATTTTCTTTTCATCTGTGAAACAAAGATACCATTGACTAATTTTTGATATTATAGTGAGATTACATAGAATAATGCAACATATCAGACGTCCTAGCAGCTAATCAATCTTAATCCCTTTTCTCAGTCTCAGTCATCATAGAATAGTAAAATGGTACTGGATAGTCAAACATTGAATTTAAGGACCTGACCCCTAATTTACGGGCTGTGAGTCTTTGTGGCTAAATTGCTTAATTTTTATTTTTCTTAGCATTTCAGTGATAATAGAGACAACTGTGATAACAACACTTGTAACCGTTGTTTTGTGCTTGCTAAGTGACAGGTATCGTGATTGTTACTTTACCTGCATTAGCCAATTTAATGCTCACGACAACCTATATCACCCAGGTACTGAATCCATTTTACAGGTAAGGAGTTAGTTAAGTAACTTGACCAGATCAAATAACCAGTAAGTGGTAAAGCCAAGAACTAAAGCCTGACTTGTCTGTACTAAAAGCCCCACCCTTTTAATGCCTACACGATAGCGCGTCTATTTCCTGTTACAGATCTCACCTTCTTCATCAGTAAATGGCCATAGCAAGATCTTTCCTTGCCCACGTCACAGAGTTTGGGGGAGAACCAGATAATATCGAGTCTGAGAAATCCCAATGAAAACTCTGAATTACAAGAGATCGCTCTCGTTAGTATGGATGGCAATTGGTGCTAGACATGAGATGCACAGTGCAGAACCCTCAGGTTATAGCCACTGATGCTGAAAGACCACCATCTTCCTTTTCCTTTAAGAACTCTGAATCCTTAGTCTCTCCTCTCTCCACACCACCACTCCGAGGGATTCATATGCCTCATTCTGTTTTGTGTGCCCTGGGGCTCTAGCCCTTCCTCCAAGGGAACTAGATATTATGATAAATTAATCAGTGCCAAGGGGCTAATGGGAGAATGATAAAAGAGGTGCAGGAGGCACTGCAACCTCCCTCCCTTCCCCCATGCCCTTCTCCTTATTCCCCCGCCCCTCCAGATGTCCACTTTCATAATAGCTTCTGGAGAAAAGTGTCCTCTGTTCCCTCATCTCACCTTCCTCTACGCAGTGGCTCTCAACCAGGAGCAATTTTGCTCCCTACGGGACAATGTCTGGAGATATTTTTGTCACTACACCTGGGAGATGGAGCACTATTACTGGCATCTAGTGGGTAGAGACCAGGCATGCTGCTTAACATCCTACAAGGCACAGGACAGCCTCCTCCCACCCCGACACACATAACAGAGGATTATCTGGACCATAATGTCCCCAGTGCCGAAGTTGAGAAACTGCATTATCATATTCCTTAAGGATTCTGCACTGTGAAGATTAGGTCAATGGGAGGAGAATGGTCAAGCCTTGTTTTGGTTTCATGTTTTAAAAGCGGTCTCATGGGCCACAGGTTCTGTGTGCCCAGCATCCAAGACTCTCTTTTGCTAATACCCCCTTTACATAGGAATGGATATACAGTATCACACTCATACCTCTGGTTTCAGAACTTGGTCAAAAGGGATGAAAAAGACTCACATAGGGCCAATCAGAGTTCTTCCTGGAGATTGTTTTCACATGGAAGGCAGAGAAGAAAATTCTTTTTCTACTCTGTGCCCAGGGCTATTAGGATGGAAACTGTAGCAGAAGAAGCTTAGCTAGGAAACCATTAAATTGATGTGCAGAAAGAGGCATGAGACAGAGATGTTGTCTTAGTCTGTTTCATGTTGCTATAACAGAATGCCACACAGTAGGTAATTTGTAAAAAAAAAAAAAAAAAAGAAATTTATTTCTCACTCTTCTGGAGGCTGGGAAGTCCAATATCAAGGTGCCAACATCTGGTGAGGGTCTTCTTTCTGTGTCAATTTCATGGTGGAAGGTGGGAGGGTGGGAGAGTGTGCAAGAAAACAAGAAAGCAAGAGGGGGCTGAACTCACTTTTATAACAAGCCCATTCTTGGGATAACTAACCCCCGTGATAAGGACATAAATCTCTTCATCAGGGAAGGGCTCTCGACCTGATCACCTCCCAACACTGCTGCATTGGGGATTAAGTTTCCAACACATGAGCTTTGGGGGACACATTCAAACCATAGCAGATGTGGACAAGCTGATGGCATTGGAGACACTGATTCTAGCGATTTCTCAGCACCAGTCCTGCCCTTTTCAGTTCCATTGTTTTTCTCCTCCTTTTGGGGGACTCCAATGGCATGAATATTAGATCTTCTGTTATAGACCCACAGGTCCCCAAGGCTCTGTTCATTTTTCTTTTTCTCTCTTTTCTTTTCTTTTTTTTTTTTTTTTTTTTAGTCTATTTTTACTCTGTTTTTCAGATTAGGCAATTTTTATTGTTCTGTCTTCCAGTTCACTGATTATTTCCTCTCTCCCGTCTATTCTGGTGTTAAGCCTATTCAATGAGTTTTGAAATTTTGGTTATTGTATTTTTAAGTTTTAAAATTTTCATTTGGTTCTTCTTCCTATTTTCCCTTTGTTTGCTGACACTTTCTATTTATTTACTGAGGTTTTCTCTTTTTTCATTTGTTTCAAGTGTGTTTTTAGTTGCTTATTGAAACATTTTTATAACGGCTGCCCTAAATTCCTTGTTAGACTGTTCTCACATCTCTGGAATCTTGATATTGGCATCTATTGATTATCTTTTTGCATTCAGTTTGAGATATTCCTGGTTCTTAGTATAATCAGTGATTTTCAGTTGAAGTGTAGACATTTTTGTATGATGTTAAGAGACTCTGGGTCTTATATAAACCTTCTATTTTAGCTGTTTTTTTCTAACTGCTCTGGCAGAGGAAGAGGTGGTTGTGCCACCTGCTACTGCGAGGTGGAGGTACAAGTTGTGTGTATGTTTGTTTTATATCTATACATATATATATATATATATATATATATCTCATCTAGGACTTTTAGTTGTACTTAGGAGGAATAGGTAAAGTACATCTACTTGATCTTCTTGAAAGCCAATTTCTTTTATTTATTAAGCACTACTAAGTGGCAGAAAGCTAATGCAAAGTGCATACACGTTGCAATCAGACCTAGCTAAGCCAGAATCCTGAATCTTCCACTTACAGACTGTTCTGTGAATCAAAGACAACAATATAGCATTTCTTGGAGTAGTTTCACTTAAATTCTCTCATTTGACCATCACATCCAATCTGTGAGTTTGCTCTTATCACAATAATTTTAGAGATGGGAAACAGACTTGGTGAGACAAAGGAATTTTTTTAAGATTATTTGATCCTAAACTTTCTGCCACATCATAGATGAGATACAGATAAAGAGATACACAGAAAGAGGACTATGGGGTGGCAGCTAGGTATACGGTAGCAAGAGTAGGCAGCACAGTAGGCTGGAAATAACCTTGGGGTGGGCACCACAAGACCTTTGATCTAGTGCCAACTGGGTCACCAGGTTAGTTGTGTGATCTTAGGCACGTCACTTAACCTCTCTGGGCCCTGCCTTCTGGCACATGAAGAAGGGTAAGTCTGGATGGTACCTAAGCCACTTCTCGCTGCTATAATTTTATGATAAATCTAAGACACAGTAAGTGCCAAGGACATTCTAGATACAATATATAGGAGAGTGAAGATCTATTAAACCCAGAATGAGAGACACACAGAACATCAGCACATAACTGGAGTGCTTAAAAATACTTCAGCAAAGACCTTGGTGAAGGGGAGAAAAGGGGCTATTATCCGTGAAGTCATTTTAAATGCCTGAAGGTCATCAAGTAATTCAGGCTGACTGTTCTCTTGGAATAGATGCCCTTTTTTTAATGAGAAAAGGAGCTGGGATCTACCTATTTCTTGAGACTTGCCTTGAAGCCTCAGGCTGACTTTAGCTACCTCTCCCTATTTTATGCCTTCTCAGATGTCTTACCTTATTACAAGTTTGTCTCCCAAATACATTCCATGTTCCTCCAGGGCAGGAACTGGTTTTCTATTATCAATCCCAACTAAGGGAGTCTAAGCACTCACTAAGGGCTTGAGCTTGTCTGTCTCTCAAACAACCCCATGTGCTATGTACTGCATTACCCCTATTTTTTACACAGGAGGAAAGTGAGGCTCAGAGAAGCCCAGGGATTTGTCCAAGGGTATTTGGCAACTAAGTGACAGAGCCCAGGTGGTATCTTCATTCTCTTTGCCAGCTGACCTTCAATCCTGACCACTACAACTATGTTGTGTCCTGTATCTAATTCATCTTTATAACCCCAAAGCCCACGACAGTGTTGGGAACAAAGTAGTTGGTCACTAAATGTTTGTTGAATGGACGGGTACAGGGAAGGATTGAAGGAAGAAGGGAGGCTGACGGAAGGGTAGGTTGGTAAAGGGTAGATAAAAGAAAGGGTACAAGGTGGCTAGACAGGTCAGAACTAGCATTAAGTTCCCCTGCCACTAGTAGAGGGCTCTTTCCCTGCCTGAGATCCTTCTTTCTCTCAGGCAATGACTGCTCTCTCAAGAGATATGTTTCTTGTGCCTCAGGTCCCTGTGGAAGAGCTTTACTCTTCCAGTCCAGACTGGCTGACACTGTGTGGTTTTCCATCCATGAGCCATCCCACCTTCTTCTTCCATAATAAATCCCACAGCCCTGTCCTCCGGGAAGGTGAACCACATCTTCAGCTTTTGAGAATCAGCCGTAATTGGCCCAGCCCTGTCACTTACTGGCTGAATGACCATGTGCCAGTTGCTTTATCTATCTAAATCTCAGTGTTGACATCTGTAGAATGAGGAGACAGACAGACGAGAAGCGATACGGAAGATCCTTGGCATACCAGCAGCCCTTGATAAATGGTAGCTGTCCTGATTCTTCTGTGGACATCTGACTGCTTTGCTTTTCATTAAATTTAGGGTAATGGTTTCTAGCTACATGGTTTAGAGGCTGTGATTCCCTTTAAACAATGCTTTTCACATTTTAATGTGCACAGAAATTACCTGGGAATCTTGCTGAAAGGCAGATTTTGATTCAGGAGGTCAGGGGAGAGGCCTGAGAGTCTGCATTGTTAATGAGTTCCCTGGTGATGTTCATGTGGCTGGTCCACACTTTGAGTAGCAAGGTCTATAAGGTATACACCATGTAGAGGTCCTGCTGATGGAAGGGAGAGAAAACGAGGTGAGACTCGGTCTGTCCTCTTGGCTTTTTGCTTCTCATTCAGGCTTCCGTGGCTTCTAGTCGCACTGCACAGGGTGTCTGTTGAGTAGCATAAATTGTCCTTAGTCTCCGAATCTTGGAAGCGTCACACCTCAAGGTCACACACATCCAGGCAGACCAGCATGGCAGCCACGGGTCGGGTGATGGTCTAATTCTTCGAGGCCAGTCAGTGCATTTCTGAGCGATGGCTCCTCATGACTAGCAAACTGTTCTGCAAATTTGGGTTTCCACACAACTGCTTCAGGCAAGCCTAACCTTTCAAACACAAGCAGTGCCTGTCTGCGTGCACAGAGGCACTTAGGGCACAGAGAGGAGTTTACTCTGATTAGGGGAATTGCATTTCAGATGCAGCTTCTGATTGGTCCCTGCAAATAACATCTCTGCCAAAATGCATGTGTCTGGAGGATGTGGCTGAAAATTCAATCTTGTGGTGATCCGAGGGAGGTGCGTGTCATCTGATGTCCCAGAGTGAAGTCACTTGGGCTGTAACCTCAAGCTTGCTGGAAAACGGCTGGAGTGGGGTTCAGGTTACTGGGCTCCGTTGTCACCGATTTTGCCTCCTATGACCACCAGTCTAGGGGTTCTTCTCTCCTTCCTCAGGGTCTGGCACATGGTGTTGCAAAGAGTGGGCTTCAGGGTTTTTTATCTGTCCCTTCTGATGTGCTATTTCCCCATCCCCCTGTCCAATCTAGGGAATATTCTAGGCTCTGACAGGGTTCCTCCCTATCTTCAGAACCCACTTATTCCAGAAGCTGCTGCCTTCCCCTCCTCATCTTTGTTTTCCTCTTCTCCCTCTCTCCCCTCCTTCTCCTCTCGCCTCCCTCTCCCCTCCACCCAGCACTGGTAGCATCAGTGCAATTGTTAGAGCTGTCACTTTAGTTGTTGTTATTATTATGATTGTTACCACGTATTGCTATTTCCCCAGGTCCTGAGCACTGAGATAGTGCTCATTTGATCCTCTCAACAATTTATTATCATCTTCATCTCACTGGGTCTCAGAGGGACTAAGCCTCTTGTCTAAGATCACAGCATTAGAGAATAGTGGAGCTGGGATTTGAGGTCAAGTTTGTCTCACCCCAGAGCCCATGCCCTTAACTTTCATGTTATCAGTTTACCAGCCTTAGAAAGAGAAAGGTGGAGGCCCCATGTTGTGCCAATTCCAAAGAGTGTCTCTGTGTCCTTTACTCTGTGTCCTATCTGGACACTTGATAGTTTAGTACTTGAAAACTTGGCCCAGGGAGCCGGACACCTTCAGTTTAAACCTTGGTTCTGCTGCTTCCCAGGTATATTACTGGCAGCAAATACTGAACTTTTCTGGCCTGGGTTTGCTTATCTGTAAAATGGGGACAAAAATTACCTTTTTCTTAGGGGATTAGATAGGTTAGGAAGTTCTAGAACAGTCTCAGCACATGTCAGCTATCGTTGTCACCCAGTTTTGCTATTTCAACTGGCCTTTATCAACAAGTTATCTATTTTGTTCTTTCAACCATCAATTCACCAAATATGTATCTAGATACTACATTTAATGCAATGAATATTCTTTAATCATTTCTTGCTAACCGTGGCCCAAAACAAGTTGTTGTCACCTTATCAGCCTCAGTTTACTCCTCTGCCAGGTGGAATTAATGAGGCCTCAATTATAGGATAATTTCGAGGACTCAGTGAGAGTCGATGTGCCAGGTTCACAGTGGTGCTTGATTCATGTTTGTTGGATGGAATATAAATGAAAGTCCTTAGCAAGCTCTTATGATCTTGTGAATTTACCCCATGACATTCAGATTCGAGAAATATATCCCCCCCCCCTTTTTTTTTTAATGAAACAAATTAAATCGATGTCTGAGGCTCACCTGCTTGGTTAGGGGGCTAAATTCTACTTCCCACTGGTATCTTATAAGAAGGCCACGTTCTCGAGAAAACCGAGGAAGAGCCCGGTTTTGGTTCTCAGAGGTCTCCATCCTTGCAGTTGCTTTGGCGCCTCCTCCAGCTGAGTGTTGGTCCTCCGCCCTCTAGGGGGCGCCCTACTCTGCCCGGGAGTTAGCAACGCTATCCCAAGGCTCCCTCCGGCCTGCCCCAGGCTTGCCCACAGAAATGCGCCCCTGAAGTTGTTCTCACTGCGGGGATGGGTCTCATCTCCTTGGGACTGGGTGGCGACGTGGCGCAGGGCTATTTCTCTCTGGGTGCTCCCAGGCTCAGGGTTCCTCTCTCTGAGCTTCTGCTTCCTCATCCTCTCCGAGGTTACCAGCTGGACTCCTTGGCAGGCCTTTTTCCAGCAAACACTCCTTCCCTCCAGGATTGGTGGGAGACAGGGAAATTACCTTTTTTCTCCCTTCTGGAAGTCAGTGCAATCAAGACAGAAATTGGCATATGAATAGAGCACCCCAGCCATCGTAAACATAACACAAATTTTGTTATGTAGCTTTGGCTTCTCTGTGTGTCTTATCTTTTCTTCCAGAAAAAAGCTCCCACCCGTGGACAAGAGAACGATTCTAACATTATTTTTAACTAGGTACCAGATATTTTGCACACATTATCTCATTGAATACTCAAACCTGTGCTGTCAGAGATTGGGACGACTTTCCTCTTTCTGACGAGACAACTGAAGCTCAGAGTAGTTAGATAACCTGCCCAAGGTCATGCAGCCAGAAAGGAGCTGGCTTTGCATCCAGGGCTGTCTGTTTCACGACCACACGCTGTTCACTATACTTTCACATCTTTCGTGTCTTTTATTTATTCTGTGATCCCTACTGCACTGCATCTGATGCAGTGAATGATAATAAATGCTGATGGAAAGAAATTCTTCACAAGCTAAGGAAGTTCAAAAGTCACCTATGTTAAAGTTCTGCATTGCTTAAAGCAAACAGGCTGTGAAACAACCTCTTTTATAGATCTCTTAAACACAGTGCATGTGTTTCTCATCCTTCTCTTCAGTGACTTGGGATCTTATGTGCGTGGGGCATTTTCAATTAGGGAACAATATTGAGATTTAAAAACTGCTAAAAGATTTTTCACTGTTATTCAGGAGCTTAACAGTTGGGAGCCTTCGACTCAGTGCTAGAACTCTTTACATATGTCTTTTCACACTATTCTTTTTGTGGAAGTAGGTACTATTAATATCATTGTTCCCAATATATAGATTAGAAAACTGAGGTTCAGAAAAGTTAAGAAATTTGCTCAGGGTCATCAACTATAAAGTGACAGTGATCGTGTGGGAACTCAGGTCTACCTGATCCCAAAGGCTGAGCTCATAATCATTTTGTTATGCAAACTATCAGGACCAGACAAGGATGACTTTATAATCCCTTCTAGTTTGAAAATATCCACCTCAACTCAAATTTCTGATCCTTAGTGGCATAGCCTAGGAATTCCTCCACTTATCTGGGATAGTCCAAACATGAGGCAGTCAGGAGTTTTGAACTTGGAAGGGACTTTTCCCATAGAAACTTCATTATAAAATGTGTAATATAAAATCTCAGACTACCAGACTATGGTGGGATACTTGGAATAAATATGAGGGAGATGGGTACTGTGATGGTTAATTTCATGTGTCAATTTCATTGGTTCATGGGGCACCCAGATATTTGGTTAAACATTATTTCTGGGTATGTCTGTGCAGGTGTTTTTGGATGAGATTAACACTGAATTTGTGGACTGAGTAAAGCAGATCACCTTTTCCAGTGTGGGTGGGCCTCATCCAATCTGTTGAAGACCTGACTAAACAGGGAAAAGGCTGAGTAAGAAAGAATTCTTTCTCTCTGTCTGTCTTTGAGTTGGGACACCAGTCTTCTATTGCCTTTGGACTTGGACTTGAACTTATACCTTTGGCTTTCCAGTTTCCCAGGCCTTCCAACTCAAACTAGAACTATACTATCAGCTCTCCTGGGTGTCCAGTTTGCCAACTTCAGATCTTAAATTTTCCACTCTCCATAACTGTGTGAGCCAATTCCTATAGTAAATACCTTTAACATATTTATATCCCCTATTGGTTATGTTTCTCTCTGAGAATCCAAAATAACACAGCTACTTCCATATTTGCAATATGTATCTAACTTCCTGGCATTCCTACTTGCTATGGTGAATCTTCATCTGCCTGTATATGTAAGGAAACATCCCAGTTTCTTACAAGTTATTTAGAAGAACTTGGCCATAGTGTCTGTTTGCAGACACAATTAATACTGGGCAAGATAGGAAATGTCGTGGTTCTAAGTGGTTTCTAATCAGGGACAACAGATGTTCACGGAAGGCAGAATTTTCTTTGAATCAGTTGTTTTGATAATAGCATTAAGCACAAATTCTAAGGTAGAAATAGAAACTTTAGTTTGGGCCATATGTGCTTTTGCTGGGACATTTTGGGTAAATGGATGAAGGAGCTTTCTACTGTAGCTCAAGAATTAGAGCTGATACCCTGAGGTCAGTTGGGGCTATTTCCTGCTTCCTCAATAGCTCTGGGGATGGGAGGAAGGATGTCTTGTGAGTTAGGACTATAAGGGACTTGGAATTTCATTTAGTAAAATCCAGAATACAAAGAGAGAAAAAAATCTCTTTCCTCTTGTAAATATTTCCTCTCCGCAAGTTCTCTTCTCCTTCCTTTGGAGGATCCAGTGGTGTGCTGAAGCCAGCTCCCATCGGCTCATGAAAACAGTGTTAAATATTGAGCAATTTTGTTAAACTGTTGGTAGCTTGAAATTAGCCATGGTGGAATCATTCACATCACTGACTCCTTTAAATATTACAAATAAGGTTTTTTTGTTTGTTTATTTTCCTGAGAGTTGGTTTACCTGCTTACCACTGGTTATAAGGATTACGGTTGACATTTATGGTTTTTGCCGGTCCAACATCAATTCTATTTCTGTTTGGCTGAAACCTGTTTATGTTGGGTTTTCTGTCCCTTGAAAGTTATAAGTTGTAGCTGAAATAGTCCCAACTTCTTGCTGGGTTCTTCTAGTTTTCATACTCTGGATCAAATTCCAATAGAACTATACAAGAAAATCTAATAGAAGACCTGGCAGAGGAATAGGAAGAAGGGCTTCTGCCTCCAATTCTATCTACCTTAGCTTTCTGAAGCATCCCATGATTTTCAGCTTTCCTCTCCTCTATACCTGTGCAAATCTTTGTTCAAATGCCAGTTTCAGCATTTTTTTTTTTTTTTAGCTATGTGAACTTGGGAAACTCCTAAGCTTCTCTGCACTTCAGTGCCACCATCTGAAAAGCCCATATATTAATGTCTAACTCCCAGAGTTGATATGAAAATTAGTTGAGACAATTCCTAAAAATGCACAGTGTTTTTTACAGAGTAGAGAGTATATTACTATAATTATTGGTTAAATAAAGATGTGTGGGGTAGTCTGGGACCTTATATTACACATTTCATAATGTAGTTTCTATGGAAAAATACTTTCAACTTTCAAGACCCTGATTTCCTCATGTTCCAACCCCAAGGGAATAGAGGAATTCTTAGGCTGTGGCATGGAAAATCAGAAATTTGAAATGAGGGGAATGTTTTAGAGATGGAAAGGATTATAAATCTCCTGCTGGTCCACCCCCTGAGGGTGGGTTCTGTGCCGTTTAATTCTCTCTTGTATCCTCAATGCCTGTTGCATAGTGGGGTTCTGGAACTGTTTGTCAGATAAACACCTTCCTCCCTCATTTTATCACTGGCAAAACAGACTAGCTAAGAGAAGATTAAATTCTGTGCCATGATGCCTTCACCTTACACTGTACAGAGATAGATAATAAGCATCGTCTTAAAACCTGGCTCTGCAATTTCTCCTGGGGAAACAACTGCCATTGATGAGCTCAATGGTTTAGACAAATCCTATCCAATGGTAATAGAATGTGAGCTACATATCAAGTTTTAAATTTTCTAGTGCCACATTAAAAGTAAAAAGAAACAAGTGAAATATTTTAGTAATTATTTAAACTCTATCTAAGATAGATTAAATTATTAATGAGATGTTTGCATTATTTTTGTCTAAGTTTTCAAAATCCAGAGTGTATTTTACACCTATGGCACATCTCAATTTGGACTAGCCAAATTTCAAGTGCTCAGTAGCCACATGTGGCTAGTGGCTACCATATTGGTGTGGGGAGGAAGACTCAAAGATTTGCTAAGCTGCTTTGCAGGAGATGGGGGGGGTGGCAGGGGCATTGAAGTAGAAAATGTTCTAGCAAAATGGCAGAAGGATGTGTGATTCTTCAGAGCATCTTGAGTTACCTCTCTTAGATTCTTCAAAGATTGTTGAAAAGTCAAACAATCCCCCCATCCATGTTGGTGAGAGTGGTTATTTAGTGTGAAAACTGAAGAAGAACTCAAATTTCCCATTGGGCACAATGTGGTCAACCAGAGGTGCCTGTAAAGAAGTTTCTCTGTTGCCCTGGACTTCACAGGCTTGGGAGAGGACTTTGAACAGGAGTGGAATGCGCTGGGAAATGAGGGTCAATGCAATCTTATTGAAGTCTCATAGCTGGTGATGAGATCTCACAAACAGCAAAGTATATTGAGTGGTAAAGGGAAACACAGGTGGTTTGAAGAACAGGGATGGTTTCTGAGGCTGTGATGTTAGGCCAAGTCTTGGAGACCAGAAGGGTATGGGGGTTGAAGATCTTCCAAGAAAAGGGGACAATGTATCTGAAACTCAGAAGCTAGAGAGAACAAGGGGCACTCCAGGAATTGCAAGGACTTCCTCTGGTAGGAACGTGATTATGAGGGGGTGGTGGCCAGAGAGCACAGCAGAGAGGAGGGCAGAAGGCAGATCCTGAATGGCCATGCGAGTCATGGTGAAGAATTTGGATGCTATCCTAAAGCTATGGGATAGAAATTACATGTTTAAAAGATCACTCGGGCCATGGGAATGGTCAGAGGGGCCAGAGGTGGAAGCTGAGTGCTCAGTCTGGGGTATTGAATTCACTCAATTGAGAAGTGATAGTGGCTGGTGTATTGTAGAAGTAAAGTGGCAAAATAAAGAAGGTGCTGGAGATGTTTTAGAAAATGGAAAAAACTTGGTGACTGGTCTGTGCATGTGTGTGCCTGGGCGGGCCAGTGTGTGGGGTACAGAGGGGAGGGGCATAAGGGATAGGCAGGAGCCCAGCATAAAGTGGGCAATTGTGTAGAATATGAAGCTGTTTGGCAAGCAGAGCAATTATCTCTGCATTGAGCTCTGATGGACACTAACAATGAAGGCATTTTCCATGACCCCAAATCAAGACACCCACGTTTCTAAGGAGGGGAAGAAAAACTGAAATCAAATTTCTCCTAGACATTTCAAAGAGGCCATTGGTTTGCAGACTTGGAAAAATTGCATTTCCTCTCTCAGGCTCAATTTTTTTTTCCATTTGCAAAATGAAAATGATAATTCTTACTTTTATAAGGGTGCTGGCAATAAAATGCAATGATAGATGCACAGGCATTTTGAAAGTAAGGCATTCAATTATTGTTATTGTGATGCTTATCGGAATGAGTTAGGAAAGACCTCATAATTGTTATCGAAAATCAAGCTTAAGGCTCTGGGCTAGTGGATTATGTAATTATTTAAAAAAAAAAACTTGCATCAGAGCCAGAAAACCTGAATTCTGAAAGCTTAAGACAATCTTAGATGTTCAACCCATTCATTCATATATTTGTCCATTCACTTGGTTGTTCAACATTTATTGAGCACCTACTATATGCCAGATGTTGTGTTGGATGCTGGAAGACCACAGGAACAAAATCTGTTTCCTTTTAACAAGAAGTGGAAAGGACATGTCCCTAGATAATTCTAATCATACACATTTTTAAAATTTATTACCATCTATAGACTTTTTTTTAAATACTTTATTCAGTGCTTAGAAAAACAGCAACCCTTTATAGTGAGCATCATTACCCCCATGTTGTTGACATAAAGAGTGAGGTGTAGAAAGATAAGCTGCCTTGGCCAAAGTTGCATAGGCAGGAGATCGAGGACCCAAACCAGGAACTTCTTAATCCCGGTCCAATGCTGAGGATGGGTGGTTTGAAATAACAACAGCAGCTAAGATTATTGAATGTTTCCTAAGTGCAAGGTGCAGTGCTGACTGGAGAAACGTTATTCTAGTCAATTCTCCTGATGCCAGAAATGTTAATATTACCTCTAGAGGCAGACCGACAGAAAATGTGTGCATGCACATACGCATGTATACACCCAATTGATTGAGTACTTACCACGTGCCAAGCACTTTGCATGTATTACATCATTTAAACTTCACAACAGTCAAAGGAAGCTGGCACTATTCTTATCTCTACTGTGGATGCGAGCACTGATGTTCAGAGAGGTTAAGTGACTTGCCTGAGTTCATACAACAAGAGATACCAATGAAGTGCATTGAGAGTTCAGAAGGGAGCCGCTTAATGGTTGGCCTGGAAAGGTAGGGGAAAGCTTCCAAACCCACGTATGAATATATGTGAATATATAAGTGAATATACCTCTGGTGGATGCCGGTAACAGAGGATGAAATGTCTACATCAAGGATGGGACGCTGGGCAGAATTGGTCTGGGGTAAATGTTTCAAAGTCTGGACCTTGGTCTTTCCCCAGCATCCAGAAATGGAAGCGTTGTTCTTTCCCCACACCCGGGAACCCAGGAACCCTTCTGAAGGTCCCTGTTGGCTTCCACAGTAGTAGTCTTCTCCTGACAACATGAAACTGCCACTGTCTCATGTGCAGAGCCAGTTCTCTGCTGTGAAAGTGAGAAAACGTTACTTAATTTCATTGACTCTCCATTCCCACAGTGGTAAAATGGGCTCTTAGCCTCAATACTATCAATTCTAACAATAACACTAGTACGATAATAGCTAATGTTTGCTAAGTACTTATGTGTCAGGCCTGTATAGGCTTGTGCTAGTCATTATCTTACTCATCTGCACAACTCTCTGAGGTGGGTACTAATATTATACACATTTTAAAGAAGAGGAGGCTGAGTCTCAGAGAATTGAAATAATGTGTCTAAGATCATGCAGTTGGAATTGGGTTACAGACCTGGGCAGATTGGTTCCAAAGCCTACTCTCAACGAAAAGGCCTAAACTGAAGGACATTCAGGGTTTTAATGATATGTCCTTTATTGTCTGTTCCTTGAAAAAAAAAAGTCATGAAGAAGCTGAGAATCAGGAAGCCTTGGAGCTGAACTTGACTTGAATGCTAAGAATAGTTACCGGATGTATTTGTTATCTAGTGCTGTGTAACAAATTACCCCAACACTCTGCAGCTTAAAACAACACGTGTTTCTTATCTCACAGTTTCTATGGTTTGGGATTTGGAGTCATTTAGCTGGGTGATTCTGTCTTAGGGTCTCTTGTAGTGCCTGGGGCTGCAGCCAGCTGAAGGCTCGAGCAGGGAGGATGCATTTCGACGCTCGCTTATGTGCTTGTTGGTGGTCTCAGTTCCTTGCTGGCTGTCGCCTGGAGGCCTCCGTTCCTTGCCATGTGGGTCTCTCCAATAGGGTGCTTGAGTGTCCTCATAACATGGCGCCAGACACCCCCAGAGTGAGTGATCCCAGAGAGCAAGATCATGACAAAAGCCAGAGTGTCTTTTATAACCTAGTCTCAGATGTGACTTACCATCACTTCTGCCACATTCTGTTGGGACAGCAGAAGGGTGTGAATATACTAGGAGGTGGGGACCGGTGGGGGCTTTCTGGGAGCAGCCCTGTCTGGACCCCACCCCTTCTCCCCAGGGACCCGACTCTAGCCATTACTCTCCACTCCCAACCCCCGGGGAATGTCATGGTCATTATGTGCCCCAGTGCCAAGTGGGTGATGGTGCTTTGGGGAGTGACCTGCAGCCTGGACAACACTGAGGCTGTGCACTGTGGGAGCCCTAGATGTGGGGAGCACTGGGAGGCAGGGAGACGAGGTATGATGATGGGCTGGGAAGGTGGGGATCCCATTTTACAGAGTCGAGGTTTGCCTACTCAGCAGGGTCCCCAGAGCTGGAAGGGAGGGGCCCAGAGCCTGTCTTATCTGCAAGATGCAAACAAGGCCTTCCATCTCCTCTCTTCACGCTCGGGGCAGACAGCTGTACCTCCAGTGAGAAATGAGGTTTGCCGGGTGAAGGGAAACACTCCCTGGTTCTTTATTGAATCCAATCATTTACATCTCATTGAGCCCAATCAAATTAACCACTTATCACATTAAAATGGCAAAAGAGGGATTGTGTCAAGCAGTGCTAATTCAATAGGAAAGAGGGGATGCCTGGGAGCACTGTGTCATAGGATTCTGACACCCGTCTTCAAGAGGTGGAAGTCAGATGTCCTCCTCTGCCAGCAATGGTCGTGATGACCTTCCTCAGACAGCTTTGCTGGATGTCAGACATTGGCCAGAGAAGGAAAACAGAGGCATGGTGTGGGAAGTGTGGGACGAAGGAGATGGGTGATATGGTACCTTGGGGGAGAACTGTGATTTTGAGATAGAGTGGTGTTTAAAGGCATGAGATTTGGAGTCAGACAGACTCCAAAGCTTCCTAGCTGTGTGACTTTGGGCAAGTTACTTGACCTCTCTGATCCTTAGTTTTCTCATCCATTAAATGGGGGATGGTATTAATAGTGTTTGTCACAGAGGGTTGCCACTGCAGTGCTACTCAGGTTGGTGTTCCAGAGAAAGCTATTCCCTTTTCAATTCTCTTTTAATCTTTCTCATCACATCAAGGGAACAAGGCTCTGTCTGGCACTAGACTGTCTGTACTATCTCTTTAATACTTATAAAAACTCTCTGATCCCTCGCAGCCACTAGGGTGTCAGGGTGCAGGGAGAGTTGGAATCATCCAGGCTTGCAATTGTACCCCCCTTGCCATCCTCACTGCCTGTGTGGTCTTGGATAAAGTGGCTTCACCACTCTGCACATCAGTTTCCTCGTAAGTGAAATGGTAATAATAGCATTCTCCACCTCAAAGGTTTGTTATTGAGTATAAATGAGTTCATGAAATGTGAAGTGGTTAGGGCAGGGCCTAGTTTATAGCGAACAATAAATGCTAGTTCACGGTATCATTCCGCATTTCAGCCTCTTCTCTGACACTTCCTCTTCCCGACCCTCATGTCCTCTGCACTCCAACCATGAGAATGATTTGCACTTCCTGGCTGTGCCTCAGGGCCTTTGCACATGCTTCCTTCTAACTGGACCATCCTTCTCTCAGACTCATCTTCCAGGCCTCGGCTGACATGGTTCTTCTTCTAGGAAGCCTGCACTGACGTACATTCTCCTTCCCTGTGATTATTTCCCTCTTGTAATATTTTTTGAATTTATTTCTGTCTTCTCCTGGGAAGCCTGAGTGCTTCATGAGGGGCAGGGTTCAAGACCCTGGCTTGTCTTCTTTGTTTTTACAGTCCCAGCACCTAGCCCAGAATCTGACACCTAGTGATGGTCACTTGAGAGCTCACCAGGGACCTGATATAATTCTATGGATAATACTTTACATATATTGACTCATTTATTATAATTCTCACAACTTTCTCAGATGAGTTTTATTTTAACAGCTTTATTGACATATCACTGACATATAAACTACATATATTTTAAGTGGACAATTGGATAAATTCAAACATGTATACGCTGTGAAAACAATACCACAATCAAGATAATGAACGTATCCATCAACCCCAAACATTCCCTTGTCTTCTTTTGTCATCCTTGTACCCCATTCTTCCTTGCCACCCCCTCCCTGGGCAACTAGTATAGATATGTTTACACTTTCTAAAATTGTCTGTAAAGGGAAGCATACAATATGTACTGCTTTGTGTCTGGCTGATTTCACACGGCAGAATTATTTTGAGATGCATCGGTTTTGTTGCATGTATCAGTGTTCGTTCCTTTTTATTTCTGAATAGCATCCATTGTGTGGATATACAACAATTTTTTCATCCATTTACCTGTTGATGGACATTTGGTTGTTTCCAGTTTGGGGCTATCACAAAAAAAAGCTGCTATGGATGTAGGTTTTATTTTTATCCCATTTTACAGAGGAGGAAACTGAGGCAGGGAGGATATCAATTATTTACGGTCACAAAGCTAACAAATGGCAGAGCCTTGTGGTGACTGAGGTGCTGTAGGTTCAGAGCCTAAGCTCTTTTTACCTCCTCTATATTAAGGAAAATTTCAAACATAAACAAAAGTGGAGAGAATAGAATAATTCTCACCCGTCGGTCCATCACTCAGCACCAGCAATGATTAACTCATGGCCAGTATTATTTCATCCTTTTCCTACATTTTAAACATTTTTGCTAGAATATTTAAAAGCAAACCCCAGCCATAATGTCGTCTCACTTACAAATATGTCAGTTTGTATCTCTCACTTACGTGAACATTAAAAACATTATTGTGGAAATTTCAAATCTAGGCAAAAGCAGAGACAATAACATAATAACTTCGTTTGTACCTCTCATCTGCTCCAAGAGCTATCAGCTCATGGGTGATCTTGTGGCATTAAACCCTCATCTACTTTCTCCTTCCTCTCCCCTGCCAATGATTTGGAAGCAAACTTCAGGCATTTTGTTATTTTATCCGTAAATATTTCAGCATGTACTTATAAAAGACAGGGAGTCTTGTAAAACAGCACAGCCGTAATGCCATTATCACACCTAAACATTTTACAGTCATTTCCTTTTATGTCATTAAATATTCAGTTGACATTCACATTTCCCCAATTGTCTCATATTGTTTTATTGTTTTCTTCTCGCTCGCTCTCTTCCTTGCTCCCTTCCTCCCCCACTTTCCCTTTTTTCCTTTTACGGTCTGTTTGAATCAGCACACAAACAAGGACCATATGTTGCAATCGCTTGAGATGTCTCTAACGTCTGTTTTAATCTATAGATTCTCCCTCTGTCCCTCTCTCTCACTCTCTTTTTTTTTTTACCTTGCAATTTATTTGTTAAGAGAAACCAGGTCATCAAGGCCATATTTTACATAACCTCTATGCCATTATCACTCTTACAAAATTAACAACAATCCTTAATGTCATTTAATACCCATCTGTATTCCCATTTCCTTGATTGTCTTGAACATGTCTTTGGATTTTTTTTTTCTTTTTCAAATCAAGACCCATGCAAGTCCCTGTTGCAACTTGGCGGTGGCATGATGCTTCTGGGGTCTCCTCCGCCCCACAGCAGGCCTTCCCCACCTGTCAGGCCACTGCTGTGCTCTGCAGAATGCCCCACGGCCTGCGTTCTAAAGCCCGTGATATAAGCCTCTGGGCCCCACCCTCTTTCCTGGTTAGCACCCCACAAACGATTGTTGAAGGAATGAATGAACAAATGAATGAATAGGAGGAAGCAGCTTAGAGAGCAAGGGGTCCTAATGCTTCTGTAATATTGTCTGAAGTAGCTTCTGCTCTAGCCTGAATGAGTGATTTCTGTGTGTGTCCGTGCGTGTGCACGCAGCAAAATGGATTCTTACACAGAAACTTGCACAGATAAAGACGATGAAAGCCAAGCATTTAAGACCCTGAGCTCTGACTCCACATTGCCTCGGTCAGAATCCTGGCCTTGTAGTTTACAAGCTGGGTGGCTTTGGATATGTTACTTAACCTCTCTGTGCCTTGGTTCCGTTTTCTGTGAAAGGGGATTTATAATAGTACCTACCTCTTGGGGCTGTTGTAAGGGTGTAATAGGTTGATTCATGCTAAGTGCTTAGAACTGAGCCTAGCGTGTTATGAGTCCTCAATAACTGTGGGTTCCATTATGATAATTGACGTTATTAAAAGGGAGGGTGGAGGAGGCCTGATGGGGCCTGTGGATCCCCTTTTAGATCTCTGCAGAGCACAGTTTGACAACCTCTGATCTCAGTGACATTCAAGGACTTCTCCTTCTGTTCTCACTTTGTTTGGGGCTGGCTCCAGCCACCAGACCCCTCTACCCCACATCCTGGGTGGGAAACCAAGAAGTCATATTTCTTGCCTCTCCTGATTTAATCAGAAAATACCTACCCCCCCCCCCCGCCCCTTGCCGTTCCTCCCCATCACCACCCACCCTGCCACAGCCCTGCTCATATCCCTTCTAGGGACCGTCTTGCCAACATGAAACGACCCAGTGCCAATGTCGTGTTTTGAAACCCAAACCCTGAAACCTATCTCCTGCATCTTGGCTGGCAAAACCAAGTACATCTGCTTTAGAGCAATTAAGAAATTGCAGACCGGCAAAGGAAAACATGCTGCTGCAACAGGCTTCTGTGTGCCATTAAATATTCCCAGCCCACTGTCGGGTGTCACAACAGACCAGGAGGGAATCGTAGTTCGTGAATCTGGAGGCACAAAACAAAACTAGCCATCGGATACCCTGAGGCCTTCTTATTAACCATGAAATGGCAATGACCAATGTCTTTTGAGGTGCCAGGCACTGTGCTGCACTTTATTTTGATCTTCATAGTTCCTCTAAGAGATAGGTTGAATTGTTCCCATTTTACAGATGAGGAAAATGAGGCTTAGAGAGGTTATGTCCTTTGTGTAAGATTTCTACAGGGGCAGAGTGGGATTTAAATCCACTTCTGTTTAGAGCTTTTAACCCTGCCACTAAACATCCTTTTGGTGAGGAAATATGGCATTTTATAGGATGCCTTACAAGTCAAGGTAAAGGCTGTTGGTCAGCTGTGATTAGAAACCATTGTTTATCTTCCTGTGATAGGACATGCCTGTGTCTCTCAAAGTGGCTTTAGTTCCAAAGACAAATCCAACACACTGCAAAACAGCATTGCAGATCTATAGGGGAGGAATCTATGCCAATGTGATAGTTCATGGGTTAATGTCTCAAGATGTTTCCATAGAGACAAGTTTTTAATTTATGTACCTCAACAGCCTTGAGATAGATGCTTTTGAGTTCATTTTTCTCGGTACCCAACAGCTTGTTGGTTTGTTAGCTTAAATCAGTTCAATTCAATTCTTTCTCACCCCACAGTTTTCTCCTGATTTCGGCATGTTCTGGAAAATAGTGTATATTAAACACACGCACACAGACAAACACATACTCGAACACTCCCGGCCTATAGTAACAGGGTAAGTTTACACATCTTTGACTAATGGGCTGGCACTATTTAAGCAGTGTGTTGGAATTTTGCCTGGGACAGTAAGCCAGAAAATTATGTTTTTACTTGAACTTGGCTTGCAGGAAAATAATTTCTTTGTGTGTCTGGGGCAGAGGCTGGATGGTTACTGAGAGAAGATCGTAGTAGGCAGTGGTCTGAAAATACGGTGGGCATCTTTTAGAGGTGGTGTAATCTTTTCATCTGCAGAGATCCTTTGGGGGTTTTAAGTTATAAGCAAATTGGTTTCAAGCTGGCTTTGTTAAAGTAAAAGAAAATCTATAATGAGAAAGAAAGAAACACCTCCAGGTTGCTTCAACTTGGAGGAAACTTGAGTGACATTCTGACTCACCTGGCAGTTTTAAAGGTCGGAGGACTTGCTCAGCCCAAACCCTGGAGTCCCCCGGATTCCCTTCTTTCTCTCACAGCCCACGTCATTCTTGTCACCTCACCTTTGTGAGTAAGGTACATAAATATATCCACCTTCCCTGCCAACACCAGGGTTCAGGTACATGTGCTCTTACCTGGGTTATTGCAACAGCCTCTAACTGGTTTCCTGGCTTCCTCACTGGGAGTGTATTTGCTGCCCAACAGCAAGAGTGATGCTGTGAGGGCGCAAGTCAGAATGTGCTGCTCCGTGCTGGTCCCACCTCACCCAGAGTAAAAGCCCAAGTCCTCACTGTGGGGTGAAGGCCCCGTAGGACCTGGTTCTGTGCTCTCTGCACCTCACCTTCACTTCCCTCCCGCCACGTCAGCCTTCTCGCGGCTCCTTGAACTCATCTGCTGTCAGTCCTACCTCAGGGCCTTTGCACGTGCTATTCCTTCCTCCTGGGAATGCTGTTTTCCCAGATAGCTACTCACTACTTCACTTCCTTTTGTAGTTTATTCAAATGGCCCTTCCATCCACCTCCTCCTCCCCCAATCTAAAATTTTAATTCTCTGCTTTCAGCACTTCATTTTTACCTTCCCTCCTTTATTATTTTCTTCAGAGCACTTAGCATTCATGTAACATACCACATCCTTTACTTACTTTTCTTGTTTATAGCTTATCTCCCTGCCCATCCCCGCCCAGCACTTAAAGCTTCCTGAAAGCAGGTGTGTTTGTTTGCTCTGCACCCCCAGACTAAAACAGTGCTTAACAAACATTGCATGATTGAATGAGTTTGTGTTTTTTGGATAGTCCACACAAACCCACATTCTCTACACTAATGGGTACAAGTTTTATAAGAAGGCATTTTTCCTTCTTTTTTTGGTTATGATAACTAGGCTCCCTTGCAGAGGGACCACAACAGGAAGTCTGGCTACTGAATTCTATTTTGTGGTTGGTGCAGGGGCTGACTTTAAAATCAGGTGGCTCCCTCATAGGGAACTGCAGAAGGAAGACTCTCAGATGCAACTACAAAAATAGAGAGTTAGCTTCATGAGATGCCATGGTTACAGGGCAGGGGAAGACTTGAGTCACCAAATGCTGGTGACCCCAAAGGACAGTGTCAAGTTAGAGGACAAAGACTCTTGCTTCAGACTGCCCAGCTTCAAGTCCTGGCTCCATCTCTTGCTAGTAGGGTGATGAAATCTGGGCATATTAATGTCTCCAAATCTTAGTTTCTCCATCAAACAAAGATGCTAACAATGGTACCCACCTCAAGGAGGCTTCAAAGATTGAGAGCAACGAGGCGTGTCTGATGGGTGGCAGGGTGACTGGCACACACGAGGACTCTGGAAATGTGAGCTATGGTTGTTAGCTGAAGAAAGAGGGGTCCGTCACTGATGTCCCTGAGACAGGAGGCCAGGAGGGTTTAGGGTGTGATGTCGGGAGTTTCACATATTGGGAACCTTGGAAAGGGTCTACTAAGTTTCCAGAGCTTGGAGCCTCCAAAGTTTAAATCATCCAATCTTCAACTCTGGTGGTGGGCAGAGGATGTCTTTTGGGGTGTGGACTCAGGCAGCTCACCCTTTCTTTGAGACCTGCCGTTCTCTATTTTTGATGGGGCGTCCCCATGGCAGGTTAGTATTGCATGACTCTGCCCTTAGGCTAAAGCTGATGACGCTTGACCCGGATTAGAACAGCTAAACTGCATCTCCTGGGAATTTAGAATTGGGACTTGATTTATGTTGGCACTTGAGCTGGGGGGATGGTGAATTCGGGAGCTGTGGGACAGTCATACGCACAGGACGTGTGCGCTGAGAAAGTCTGTTTTAGAAGGAGAGAGAAACAGGGAGTATCCGTCAAGTGGTGGTGTGTCATTGTCCTACCCTCCTCTTCATGTTTGGGGAATTTCCCTTTCTGTCATGGTGGGAGCCAAGTCACAAAAGCCCAAAAGGCCTCTTGTGGCCGCCAGCGCAGGGGCAAGTGATGCAGGCTTGGCCAGCTCTGCTCAGCTGCTCGGGGCTGGAATCTGGAGCCAGAGTTGCAAAGAAGCTGGACCACGCTAGAAGGAACTCGGGGCTCCTTAGAGAAAAGACTGATACCTGGTCTGGGGCACGGAGTGTACACAGTGAACCTGGCAGGTCTTGTCATACCAGAAAGCCAAGAGGCTATCCAAGATCAGCGGGGTCTGTTGAGAGGACCCAGGAGGCAACTTAAAGAGGACCCCGCTGGCTAAAGATGGAACAACTTGAACACCAACAGGACCATGACTGCAAGGGACTGAAAACACTTCTAATGTGCTGAAATTCAGGAGTTGACAATGATACTAACAGCAACAATAACAAAACCCCCAGGTCCCCTTTGGAAGATGCTAGTTTACCAGCACATTAGTATGAAAACTGGCAAGGAAAGGAAGAGAATGGAGCATTTATCCTACTTTCCCTCTACAACTGTTTGTTGGGGTGACCAAACAATTGGAGGGCATGCTTACCTTTATAAACAGTCCAGCTCATAAATGAAGAAGGGATGGTAGAATTTCACCATTTTTAACACTTACTGGAATGAAGGATTTAGGAAGTGACTGCCAATGGCTGCCAATATCTAACAAAAAAGGCAAACGGACCTCATGGCTTTCTGACAGACATGGGCTCCGTGATCATGAAACAGTCAACAACAGAACTGGAATCAGATCAAGCCTCTAGATCCAGCTACCGATTTCTAGGAAACAAAGGAGAAACAGGAACATGTTAAATTCAACCGTGGAGATAGAATCAGTAATTCAGACTGTGGGGATCTCTACAGAAATTGATTTTCTTTTTCCTTTTTTTAAAAAATATTTCTGAACAATTTCTTGTATATATTTAAGGTGTACAATACGATGTTTTGATATACACTTACTGAAAAGATTACTATAGCGGAGGAAATGAACATATCCATCATTTCACATAGTGTCTACTCCTTTAGCAAAAATCCCGAGTACAGGACAGGATTAGGAAGGATGGTCCTCAGGTTGTCCATCACATCTCTAGACTCGTTCATCCTACGTATCTGCTACTTGGGATTCTTTGACCTACGTCTTCCCATTTCCTCCCCCTCCCCTCTGGTCCCTGGTAGCCTTAAAGAAATAAATTGCAAGGGGGAAAAAGAGAACAAGGCAAGGAAGCTTATTATTAAAAGAGACTTTTGAGCTATCAACCAATTTCCAGGTATGCGTCTTACTTTAATCTAGAATCTAACAGATTAATGTAACAAAAATACTAAGGGATGATCAGGTAAATTTGAACACTGACTCGGCATTTAATAATTTTGTGGAATTATTTTTAATTTTAAAAGTGTGATGATAGTTTTGTGGTTATCTCTATCAATAGAGATATCTATCTATCTGTTTATTTTTTTATGGTGATATACATATCCTTCTCAGTGGGGAAATTTAGCTCCCTAAGGGACATTTGGCAGTGTCTAGAGACATTTTTGGTTGTCACAACTAGGGGTGAGGAGGTGCTACTGGCATCTGGTGAGTAGAGACCAGGGATGCAGTAAACATCCTACAATGCACAGGACAGCCTTGCAGCAAAGAATTATTGGGCCCAAGATGTCAATAGTGCCAAGACCGGGAAACCCCTTTCTAGAGATACATGTTGAAATAGTTATGGGTAATACTATAGGGTAAATGGTATTTGCTTCAAAATTTTGTGAGGGCTGGGAGTGAAGTGGGTGGAGCTACAAATGAAACAAGATTTGCTCTGAGTTGAGCATTATTTAAGTTGGTGATGGGAGTTCATTATACTATTCTGTTTACATGTGTATATGTATGCACATTTCCATAACAAAAGCTTGTAAACAGGATGCAGGCATGGTGGGGATTGTATTGCAGGCAGCAGTGCCTGCAGCAGCATGAAGTGCCTGGTGCCAGCGGTAGAGGAGGTGCAAGCTGAGATATTTGGTTTTTAGTGGCAGCAACAGTGGTGTCCTCACCAGGCTTCTGCTGCAGTGTGATTTTGGCTGTAGTTGTGGCTGTCTAGCCTCTCTTCGTTCCTGCTTGTTTTTGTCTTGTTCCTTGGCTTCCTGGAGATTCTATGGAAGAGTCTTCTGATATCCTTTCAATAAATTCCTTTTCTGTTAAAATCAGCCAGAGTTGGTGTCTGGGCAGCCAAGGATTCTGACTCATACAAGAAAAGAATGAAGCAGATGTTTAGGGAGAAGCTGATGTGATAGACCATGGAAGGGGAGAGAGAGAGAGAAATCTCATGGTTTCTGCCTTTCTTATTCTTAATTCCTACCCCTCTTGAAGCCAAAGTTTAATTCCTATCCTTGTGTTCCATGGGACACCCCTGTATTTTAAAAATGTATACTAAACTGTCCTTTCTGTTTAAGCAAATGCAGGTGGTCTTCTTTTATTTACAACCCAAAGAATCTCAGCATAGACTCATTGATGACACATTCACCAAACCACCTTCCTGCTATGCCTGCTTTTGCTCACCCCAGTGCTGATGTCCCATAAATATTTGTTTAATGAATAAATGATTACAATTTGGCCTCAGACAAGGAACAAATGTGGTGTTCATGCCAGCAGAGGCATTCTGGTCCTCTTGGCATTTATAATAATTGTGGCAAATGAACACTAGGTGTCCATTCTAGTGTATGTCAGTCTCTTGTGAGTTTTGCCAGCATGTGTCGGTCTCCCTGAACACTGACGCTAGGATTCTGAGTCCTTGTATGGCTGGATAAGGAAGACTCCACCAAGGAAAGGCCCTGTGAGAGGCAGCTTTCCCTCCCATTTTGAAGATAGTCCTGCAATGATGCACACAGACCAAGCAAACTGCATTACTAGCGCGGCAAATAGGAAGACTTTACAGGCAGAGTAGCCCAGGGTTTCTGCAAACAAACTTTGAGTCAGACAGCCTTGGGTTATGACCCTAACTCTGCCACTTGCTAGCGTGTTTTCTCAGGCAAATTATTTAACTTCCCTATGGTCGGTTTTCTCATCCATAAAATGGGCTATGTTAAGGATTAAATAAATATATATATGTATATGCACACACATACATATACATGTAAGAGCTGGCACATAGGGAAAACTCTAAAAATGGTATTATTTCTAAATATTTTGGCTACTACTATCCTAAGGAGATTCTTCTGGTATAATGACCACCAACCAGGGTCAACCTTTAGACCCACGTAAGACCCCATGGCTCCCGTGATGCTATTTACTTGTCAATGCAGTGATCTCAGATTGGGTTGATTCAGTTTGGGCCACTACATTAATTACGCAGCGTTGGTGACTCCCAGGGGCCTGGTCTGGAGAAGGGAGTTTGTGTGTTGGGGGGGGCGGGGCTGTGTCCTGCTGATCTGGGCTCTACCACCTTCTACCTTAGCACAGGGCCCAGTTGCAGTGAGGTGTGGTTTACTCACCTGCAATAGGAAGGTAATTACACCTAGCCCATGCAGTTGTGGGTGAGAATGGGATGCAATGATGTGTATAAAACTGCTGCCACACAATGGGTGAGGCAGCCAATGAAGGTTTTACTTCATTCCATTTATTTTTCTGTCTAACTCTCTGAGGATTGGTAATGACTCATTTCTACCAAAGCAGTCTTTTGGCTGGTTCATGTTGTCTCATATTTTGTGGAGAGGTTACTCAAAAGTTTCTTGAAGGTCATGCAGTCCGAAGGAACAAGTGGCGGACACCTTGCTCTGTTGTCACAAAGTGCTATTATTACAACTTCAGATCATTTATCTTAGGAGCCAAGAAATAGAAATCTGTCATTCTTCAGACTTGCTCTCTTTGGTTCACATGGTGCCTTTATTTTTTAATTTTTTTATTATTTATTTTTACCGATGGGATCTTGCTATGTTGCCCAGGCTGAACTCACAGTGTTTTTAAAATTTGGAAATTCCACTAAAAATATTTCATAGCTTCATTTGAAAAATCAAAAGATTTTGTAACACTGGGCCCACATTTCCACAGGGAAAATATTGGCTGGAGCTGAGCTATGGACGGTCCCTCTAGACGAGCAAAAGTCTCCATTTCTCTGTAGTCTCCACCACTCTCTATTGTCTCACTTACCCACACCCACTTCACTTACTTCTTATGCCTGGCTAGTTCCTGCAGACCTGTGAGATCATGTCTGTGGAGGTGTTAAAAGATGCCCCCCAAATTCTCTAACACTCTTCTCATCAGGAGTTAGGGTCTATGTCCCCTCCCATTGCACTGGGCTGGGCTTGTGACTGCTTTGACAAAAAGAGTATGAAAGAAGTGACACTATGTGGCCTCGGAGGCTAGGTCACTAAAAGGCCAAAGCATCTGCCTTGTTGTCTCCTGCAGACGGCCCCAGCTGGGCTCCCAGGTGACAGCCAGCATCAGCTGCCAGCCGTGTGGGTGACGTAACTTAAAGCTGGATCCCCCAGCCCCAGTTGATCCCTGCAGATGATTGCAGCCCAGCCAACATCTGACTGCAATTTCACGCCAGACCCAAATCTGTGGCTCACAAAATCATAAGCAAGATAAAGTGGTTGTTGTTTTATGCCATTTAAGCTTGGGTGGCTTATTACACAGCAAAGATATCTGAAACAAGGATCCTTGTTTGGTCTATTTGATGGTCATCAAACTTCCAGAGGGTACACTGGATGATGATGTGAGTTCTTTGTTTTTCCAGCAGCTGCTGTAGTGAGAACTAAGGCTCAGGGTACAGTAGTGGGTTCATTCATTCATTCATTCATTCAACAAATTTATGGAGCATCTACTATGTGTCAGACATTTGATAAGTGCTAGAATTTTGACAGCGGATCAAAGAGAACCAAGGTCTTTGCTCTCAAGGAGAGTGTGTGTGTGTGTGTGTGTGTGTGTATCTCACATCAGGGGTTGTTAAAGGTTATGAATAAAAATGAAGGACAGGAAAATAAGGATTGCTGAGGGCAGGGATGGGGGTGCTAGGACTGTTATTGGTGACCACCAAAGTATCTTACGTATCCTATTCAAGTTTAATAAATATAATAATACCAACAGCCATTTATTGAGTGCTGACTACCTATTGCCTTTTATATGTGTACTTCTGTGTAAATTTCACAACAACCCTGACAGGTAGGCATGATTATCCCCATTTTACAGATGAGGAAACAGTGGCTTGGAAAGGGTGAGTGTCACATTGCCGGAGGACATGTCATTGGCAAATGACAGAGCGGGGATCAACACCCACGACTGTCTGACTCCTCCACTCTGCTTTCCCCTAAACCTACTCTTTTTTTCCAGAGCCCCATTGTCTGTGTGGTGAATCAGAAATCCAACTGATGATTTCTGAGTCCTCAGTGTAGTGTCAAAGGAAAAGGAAAAAGAAAAAGAGAAAATGATTCCCTTTGGAGAAGAAACAGTCAGGAAATGAAGGGCCACACTTGAAAGATTATGTATTTAATGTTTATGCCTCTTCCTCTTGTCCCTCAAGTTCAGTTTAGCATCCGACTGGCAAAACTGACAATTTATGAGGATCTTGGGCAAGTAACCGCGTGAAACTTCCCTGTGGCTCTAGCCGTGGCAGGCAATTCATCCTACAGACTGTGGGGCTTTTAGGGTAAAATACTTCTCTAATATTTTTTCCCTTCTGCTCATGCTTTTCCCAAAGGGCAACAAATGGCAGTAGTTTGCCAAGAAAGTGCTGTATATGGTCTTGAATGAGACCATTCTTCCGTCTCAAGTCACTCGCTAAGAGAAGGGGGAGTGATCAATCTCCCCACCCTGCTGACCCCAAATCTGAGTCTGAGTCTTTAGAACTCCAGTGACCATTCTAAAGCTGTCTCTTTCTTAGGCAATCCATCTCCCTCTCCCTTTTCTCCCTTGTCCACAGAAGAGGGGAAAAAAATACCACTTTTTTCCCTGTAAATTATCCAGAGTTAGGTCTTCTGGGGGGCAAAAAAAGCCTTGGATAGGGGTCAGGATAGTGTGGGAATCTTTCTTGGAAAAGTGTAACATTGACTAAGGTGATACTGGCAAAGGAAATTCTGGCCAAGAAATAGACCCTCCCTTCTCACCATGGCCCCGTGGCATAACTAATGACTGCCAAGTCTTGTCCTGGGCATTTTGCACATCTTGTCTTCCCTAGTCCTCCAACCACCTGTGAGGGAGACATAATTGAATCGCAGAGGGGTGAGGTGACTTGCTGAAGTGAGGACAGAGACGTTGTGGCAGTGAGTCTCCAAAGATGGACCCAAGGATACATCCCCTCCACCATGTGCATGCCACTCCTCCTCACAGCAAGAGGTGGAACTCATTTACTCTCCCTTGAATCTGGGCTGGTCTTGTGACTGGTGTTACCCACCACAATGCACAAGAAGTGATGTTCTGGGATTTATGAGCAGTTTGCACTTCCTGCCTCTGGGGAACCCAGCTGCCATGCTGGAAGAAGCCCAAGCTACATGGCAAAGACATATGGGTGAGAATTGAGGCACTGTGGTTGATAATCCCATCTGATCATCCAGCGGCTAGCCAAGTGAGTAAGCCATCTTGAATGCTCCATCCCAGTTAAACCCCTGATGACTGTATCCCCAGCCAACATCACATGGAACAGAAGAGTCACCCAGCTGAACTCAGTCAACCCAAAGAATCAGGAGAGATAATAAAATGGTGATTGTTTTAAGTCACTAAATCTTGGTGGTTCATTATGCAGCAATAATAATTGAAAGAGAAGTTGATATCTAGACATGGAATGCTGCCATAACATAAACCTAAAACATGTAGCAGTGGTCTTGGAACCAGGCAGGAGGTAGAGACCTGAAAGGCCTGAAGGAGGCTGTTAATGGAGGGTGGGAGGTCGGTGAGGAAATTGCTATTGGAGGCAGGGGAAAATGGGGCTTGAATGATGAGCTGCCAGAACAATTAGCTAAACTGTCCCCTGCAGGAACATGAAGATAGAAATGGTGCCTAATGAACCTGTCAATTGGTTAAGGAGATTTCCAGGTAGACTGTTGAAAGTGCCAACTGACATTTATTAGCTCAGAGCTAATTACTTTTATTAATTAAAATTCAATAAAATTAAAAATTCAGTTCCTTAATTGCACTGGCCACATTTCAAGCGCTCACAAGATATCTGTGGCTTCTCCATTGGAGAATACAGAGTTTTATGGAGCATTTTCACCATTGCAGAAAGTGCTACTGGACTGCCCTCATCAAGGGTTCATCAGGGAACTTTCAGGAAGTAGAAGATACATCCAAAGGGTTACCCTAAAGCACTGCTACTCAAAGTGTTGTATCTGGACCAGCAGCATAAGCATCACTGGAGAGCTCCTTAGAAATGAAACTTCTCAGGTCCTGCCCAGACCTACTGAAGCAGAACCTCTTGGGGTGGGGACAGGAATGTCTGTCTTACCAAGCCCTTCCTTCCAAGTGATTCTTTTGCACATAAACTTTAAGAAGTACTAAACTAAAAAGAGTTGAAGAAAGTGACTATTTTACTCTTGAGGGAAAGGTTAAGGGAACAGCAGAGGACAGGGAAACAGCAACCAGCAGAGGGGAAACAGAACAATGTCACTGGGCCCCAAGGAGAACTGGAGCCCTGGAATAGTGGCTCTCAGCTGGCTGAGGGACATGGCCATTCCAGAGCTGGAGCAAAGCAGGGAGGGTAACCAATACCCTCACCTCTCCTTCCCCTGTCCTCTGATTTTTTTTAACTGGAGTCCCTATTGGTGCAAACCAACCAAACACCAGAGCACCAAGAAGTCTCCTCTGTACAGAGGAGGGAAGAAGTGGGTGGAGGATGTTTCTGGAAGAGCAAGTGAAATCTAACTAGTACACGTGGTTTTGATGTGTTAACTATGTTCTTAAATATACAGATTTGCTATATATAATAGATGCATAACTATTAATATTAAAAAAAAAGATGTTAGAGTACTGTTGAAAACCATCTTATTTGCAACATTTTGGGGACCTGTGCTATGAGAGTGAATTCTCACCATACAATTTTAAGAAGAAAATAACTACTATTGATGTTTCCTTCCTGTTTATTTCCTCTCCCCCTTCTCTCTCCTCTTCTTTTCCTTCCCATTCCATTCTCCGTTCTCCCCCTCACTCTTCCCCTCTTTCTTGCCTCCTCCGTCTTCCTATCCATCTCTATATTATGTAACAACGTATAGTAAATAAAGTGTTGTATCCTGTCTTTTTCATTTAAAGTGTGTTTTGAGCATTTCCTTGTGCCATTAAGGATTCTCTGAAAACATGTTTTTTAGTGGCTGTGCAGATGGTTTAAAGAGGATTGTTATTGTAAGCTGTCTCAAATCCTTTTGGGAAGTAGGTGGTGTACAATGCATAAATTATAAATGAAAAGCAAGTTGTTCTTAATTTTACCCTCAACCTCTAAAGTGCAGTAGCTCTTTGTGCATTTGTCTCCAAAGCCACAGAGACAAAAACGACAGGAACAATGACCGAAGAGGAGCCACAGGTGGACAGGCATTGACCTGAGAAAGGGGTTCACGCCCAGGCTCTGTCCAGTCTCTGACCATGTGACCTTGGAGAAATCTCACTGGTCAAATGAGGATGCTTGGACCAGCTCAGGGTCAAAGTCCCCTTTAGTTCCAACTCTGATTTCTGATACAAATCTAATGGTTTTGTAGACAGAGAAGCCTCAGTGCAGCGATTGTGCACCTCCTCCCTTACTCTCTGGTCCCAGACACCCTTGTTGCACCTCTAGACGGTGGCAGTCTCCTCCCCTTAAGGGTCTCCCTCTTCCACCCTTGCCCTCTACAGCCTGTCCCCACAGTGACACTCTTTTTATTAGCCCTCGTCATGCCTAATAAGGCCCCGCATGATCAGGTGCCCTGCTACTTTCTGATCTCATCTTCTTCCACTTTCCCCTGCTTCCTTCACTGCAGCCCAAATGGGTGCACTGTTGTTTCTTAAACCTGCCAAGCATATTCCCACCTGAGGTCCTTTGCACCTGCCCTTCCCTCTGCTTAGAATGCTGTTCCCTCATGTTTCCTCACAGCTCATAATCCATTTCCTTCAGGTTTCTGTTTAAATGGATCTTCTCAGAGAGGCCTTCTCTAGGCCCCTTCTATAAAACAGCCCTGACCCACAGCACTCCCGATCCCCTTCTGTACATTTATTTTCCTTTAGGACACTTATCCCAGACATGGTATCTGTAGGGTCTTGTTTACTTATTATTTCTCTACCCCCACTAGGATATAAGTTCCACGAGAGCAGGAATTTGGCCTGGTTTATTCTTTGCTATATCCCTGCACTTTGAAATGAGCTTAGTAAGTGGTCAATGAAGTGCATTTAGTGGGAAATCAATAAATATTGAATGAATGAATGAATGAATGCATGAAAATAAAAGCCTTCTGGGGAAAGTCAGTCCTCAGGAGGAAAAGATGCACAAAATGCCCCAATCTGATGTTTGACAGGAGGACTGAGCACAGCAGCCTGGATATTTCATACCAATGCCATGTGTCATTCTCTCTGTCATCCATCCTTCCATTCCCCCCAGACCACCCTCTGATGCCTCCTCCTAGTGTGTCCTCCAACTCTCTGCATGTGTACTTGTTCTCTCCTCCTCCCTGCCAAGGACACCCTTCCTCCTGCCCTACTCAGCAGTCTGCGAGCCCCTCTGCACCCCACAGACAGCGGCAATAACCACTTTTCTGTTTTCACAGCGTTTAATGGCTTGTAACACACTCGACTGCGTGCAGTCTCTGACTTCTGCAGGAGTTCCTGGAGGTAGGTGCTAATGTCTTCATTTTAGTCATCCACTCAAGCCACATGCATTATCGAGCACCTACTCTGGTGGGGACTTGGGGACAGAGATGAAACAGGCAGAGATGGTTCCTTCTCTCTTCAAGCTCAAAATCCAGCAATGAAGACAGATATGAAGCAAATAATAGGATGAATGTTTGCTAACATTATAATTATCCTAAGTGCTCTGGAAGGGAAACGGGTACCACTGCCGAGTATCTGTGCATCCGATGCAGTTAATCTCACTTCATCCTAACATCAGCCCTCTGATGGGAACCTAGTATGAGTTCTGCTTTACAGACTAGGAGACAGGGTCTCAGAGAACACTTTTTCCAAGGTCAAGTGAACCAGTGACTGTGGGGGCCAAATTGGAACCCAGGTGTGCCAACTCCAGTTCTAACCACCAGGCTACATGGCCCTCCAAGTCTGGAGCTGGAGGCAGACCAGATAGGGTCTTAGAAGAAGGGCTATTTAAGGTGAGACACATGGAGTTGGCTGAGAAAGAGGATGGGAAGTTATCGTAGGTAGAAGGAAGAAAATGTACAGAGAGTGAGGGCAGGATGAGCTTGGTCCTTTGAGAAGATGTAAGATCATCAGGGATGGAACCAACAGGATTAGGGTGGAGGGTGGAACAGAGGGTGTGGGATGGGCAGGGGCTGGAACGTGCAGGCCCCCATGGAGGTTAGGAGTTTGGGCTTTTATATATACATAAACATAGTTTATATATTTATATTATTAATAGACATATAATTTACATACATGTGAGGATGAGAAAGCTGTGTCCCAGGAAAATGGGGTGATTTGCCCCAGGTCCCCTAGCTTGTATGTATATGAAGTTGGTATCAGAGTTCAAGCTTCGGCCGGGCGCGGTGGCTCACGCCTGTAATCCTAGCACTCTGGGAGGCCGAGGCGGGTGGATCGCTGGAGGTCAGGAGTTCGAGACCAGCCTGAGCAAGAGCGAGACCCCGTCTCTACTAAAAATAGAAAGAAATTATATGGACAACTAAAATATATATACACAAAAAATTAGCCGGGCATGGTGGCACATGCCTGTAGTCCCAGCTACTCGGGAGGCTGAGACAGTAGGATCACTTAAGCCCAGGAGTTTGAGGTTGCTGTGAGCTAGGCTGACGCCACGGCACTCACTCTAGCCTGGGCAACAGAGTGAGACTCTGTCTCAAAAAAAAAAAAAAAAAAAAGAGTTCAAGCTTCTGCCTCCAAAGCTGGTGCTCCTTTTCCTCTACTGGAGCTACCTCCAGATCTGTGCTCCCCTCACCCCCCTACGCTTTTGCCACCATGTCGAGAAGACTAGAAATTCCTTTCCAGGATTAACGGGAGAAGAGTAGTGCCCTGCTCTCTCGTCAGGCACTGAAGTGCACATGCTGTCTCTGTGTTACAAGCATTAACTTATTAATTGAGAAAAATCTGACCCCAGAGCACCTGGCAGTCCAATTGGCATTATTACACCCATTATTCAACACCCCATTCAGTGCCTGCGTCCTCCCAGACCCCTGTTTGAAAGCTAGGCAGGGGGAGCGAGCTCTGGCTGCGGGACCTGTGCCAGACACTGCTGTGCTCTGTGTTCGTCGGGTCCATGTTCAATGTTCTCGGGTCTTCTGTCCACACTCTGGGCATCTCAGGCATCTTTGTCACCCCTACCTGATCAGAACTGCTAGCAAATCTATTATCCTCAACTCCGTGGAGTCTCCATCCAGAGGCTGTGCTGTGTGGAGGAGGAAGTTCTGCTCTAATGAGAACATAGCTCAGAACCTGACTGCCAGACTGAGCAATGAGAGAGGAAGTGGAGCTGGTGTCTTGAGAGGCTTCTGTGAATTAGGAAGGAGAGAAGCAGCTCTGAGCCCAATAAGTCTAACTGTTAGATAACAGGATTTGATTTTCACATATTCCTCAAGCATCTAGACATTGGATAGGGGACTATATGATTTCATTTTATAGTGTATACATGTTATACTTTTCTTTACATAATTTGTTTTATTACACACATATACATAAACACATTTTTCCTGGGGTGATTAAGTTATTAAAATGAGGAGTAATGAATGTGGATAGGAGGTAGTGGGTGAACTCGGAAGAGGATTTAGAATGTGAAGACCAGTCATAGAATCCTGGCTCTGCCCCCTACTCTCTATAGTATAGCCCTTTAAGTCCTCTGGGTAGCTCTGTTTTCCCATCTGCAAAGTGGGAATCATAACCTGCTGCTGTTTGGGTGGGTATACGTATTAGATGCAAAGGGCTCTAAGTATCTGCAATCCAACCTCGACTTTCCTATATGGCTCTGCACAAAGGGTACACACAATGACCAAGAGCTCAAGGTCAACCGGGAGGGAGGGAGGTGGAGAGAAATGGGTCACACGGTCCTGCCTGGGTGGGAATGGTGGGCTGGTCTGACACACCGGTACAGGCAGAACTGAGACAGGCTTGAGGCTGGCTCTGACTTTTGCCTGGTGGCTGACCCTATGGAGGCACAGGGACAAAAGGAAATGAAGAAGGAATAGGACAGTCTGTGCTTCGTTCCACTGAGGCAAGCGTGTAACCCAGCCTCTGCTGAGAATCAAGACCCTTTGCCCATCTCCAGAGGGGAAGGAGGGAGAACGTGGAAGGAAGGCACTGCCGGGGCCCATCCTGCTGGGTCTACCCCACAAAGCGGAAGAAAGCAAGTTCGCTTTTCGATGTAGCGACCTCCAGCACAGCTTGGCCCAGTGAACGTGAGATGAGCGATTTCTCTGCCTCTGGGTTTGCGCAACATATGGATGACGGGGATACAGAAGGGCAGAAATTCTCTCCTCCCTTGAGGAAGAGGCTAGAAATGTGTGCAGAGAGGAAGAAACACACCCTCCTTCAAGATGTCATCTAGGTTTGGTCCTGTCATTCTGTCATTGGGTTAAATGGCCAAGCCACTGGTCAGCCGGAGCGTGGCGCTCCTCCTGGGGGGAGGAGCAGAAGCACAACTAGGCCGTTCTGCTCCCACTTGCAGGAGAATTTCCTCCTAACACATCCTGGGTGTTTTCCAGGAACCAGCAGGATGGTTGGTTCAGCTCTTGCCTACCAGAATTCTCTGAAATGGATCGTGACAGCTCATTGATGGAGGGAAGGCTCTCTGCACTACAGAGGCTGAAAATTCATGCTGTTCCAATGCCCGTCTCACACGGCACCCGTGATGGTGTCCAACACAGCTTCCCAGTCGTCGTACCCTGTCCCGAATGGACACCCTGTGACCCTTCTCTCCTTGATTCCCCTTCTTATAAATCAGACTTCAAAGAAGATAAAGCCTGAAATTCTCCTCTTCCCAGTTTTCTACTCTGCTTTGTCTGAGCCTGAGTAGTTTCATTTGACTGTGTGAATAATGACAATAATAATAATAGCATTAGTAGTAATAATTGCTGTTATATTTGATCACTTACAATAAGCTAAGGACTCTTCTAAGAACTTTACAGTATTAATTTATTTAATCCCCAAAACCTTCTTATAAGGCTGGTGCTGTTATTACCATATTACCTTCATCTCTGTTTTATAGATGAGGGCGTGTAGGCACAGAGGCGTGGAAGTGACTTGCCTAAGGTTCCATGGTGGCTGTCCCCTTAGTCCACACTGCTAACCACTAAGCTACCTGTGCCTGTGTTAGTGACATCCATGAACAGACTTAGTGTTATCTGGGAAGGTGGAGACGCAGGAAACAGGAGAGAAAAAGAAAACAATCTCCATAGTTTACGCCTCACCGGGATGGTGGTCACTTTACGTCAGTTGTGTGGCATTTAAGAACTATGAACTTAAACCCGACTGGGAAGAGCCTGCCACGCAGAGGCTGTGACCTTCTGCTTCCCGTGCTTTGGAGAGAAACCTGCATTTGTGTAGTCGGCTGCCCCCTCTCTCATAAAGAGGAATTTGTTCTCAGTGCCTCCTGCCGGTCTTCCTGCTGCATGTGGACGCTTTCTGAGGTGGCATCTGGTCTCCAGGTCTTGCTTGAAGCGTTCTTCTTTTCTTGAGAGTCCTTCCGAGCCTCCAATGTCCATTTCCTCTTTGTATCAAGGGGTTCTGGTCCCTCAGAGTGGAATTGAGTATGGATTTTGTTGGGGACGAATCTTGCCACAGGTACCTTATAATGGAGGACTCTCCAAGCAATGCTCACGACAAGCGTCTTGTACTCTCCAAGGGCCCCATTTCCTGCTCTCGTATCTGTTTTTCCTTCTCCAGCTCTATCCAGGGGAATTTAGGTCAATTCAAGGAAAGTCAGTTGCTGAATGGCAAATTTTAGCAAATTGGCTTTTAGGGAATTGGCTTTTGTTGTACTGGTTTGTCTGTGTATTAGTCTGATTCTATAGCTCATAGCTCATAACTCTTAGTCTTTTCCCCACGGAAGGAAAGAAGGAAGGAGGGAAAGAAGAAGGAAAGGAAGGAAGGAGGGAAGGAAGGAAGGAAAAGAGGGAGAAAGGAAGGACCATCAGTCCTGAAGTAAAGCTAACTCACTCATTGACTGACGAACTAACTAATGCCTAGCTCCAATTTTAAAAGAAAAGGACACAGTATGGGCATATCTAATTCCCTGAAACATCTAAAATATCAGCTCTCATCCTGAGGAAAACCTTTCTCCTAATCCATTCTTTGCCACTGTCTCCTTTGCTTTTCCATTGTCCACATCTGACTGCAAGACCAGAATCTGCTTCTGAAAATGACCCCTGAGTTTCTAGGCAAAGTTAGTGCCTGACATGTGTCCTTAGATTTTCTGGTATTTCCTGCACCACAGTCCAAGAAACTCAAGTGTCTGTAAACTTCTTTGCAAAGGACTGGACACTGTGAGGGCTCAACTGCTATGATGATGGTGATGTCAAGTTATGTTAAGCAACTACTTATTGAACTTCCAGTATGTGCTGAGCTGTACACTTAGCTCTGTGGACGCAGAGTTGGATAATAACAATTACAGTTAATTTTTATTGAGTACTTAGTGCACACCAAGCACTGTTCTCCATGCTTTACGTGGATTAAATCACTGAATGTCACAAATGCCTCATGAGGAGCTCTGGAGTTAGTTTCCCTAACCACTGGGATCTCCTGCCCTTCTTGGCCCCTCCAGAGCCTGTGGCCTCGTCTGGGTCAGCAGTTTGGGCGTCAGGGCTGAGTAGTGAGGGATGTGGGAGGCCATGGGGAAGGAGACCGTCTAAATCCTCTTCTCAGAATCACCGTGTCCAAACAAGTTCTTGAGACATCACTAAACAGAATTGTTCCTCCCCAGACTCTACTTGCTCAGCCTCCATCAATAACTTTACAACCCAAACAGCCGAGCCGTGAAGGGGGCGGCTTGTTGTCGCTGCACCATCTGTTTTTCTCCGTCAGGTTTAATGTGTCTGCCTGGGAAGCTCAGGCAGGAGCGCTCCACTCTGCCCATCCCTGCGCCCACTCCCTGGGCAGCGCTGACAATGAGCCCTGGAAACCTCGTCCGGGGGGCGTGAGGGACACTGGCAGCCCCAGCCACGTGTCAAGGTCATGTCTCCCTCTGTACCTTTGCTTGCACGGTTGCCGGAACGTTATCTCTGCTGCATCTTCATGCCTTCCTCACCCTGAATTCCAAGTTCACCGCTACCCCAGCCTCCTTGAATGTCCCCAGGTGAAGTCCCCCTCAGGGGGACTCGAGGATTCCTACAGACCACCCTGCACACCCTCTCTGACCAGTCCTAACCCCTTGTTCTTCATCCAGCCTCAGTTCCACCCTTGACTTAGGACTCCACATAGTTTTGCACCTCTGATGAGTGAGGAGATCGATTTTCTCCTTCCTCCACCCTGCCAGCCCCCTTCCCAGGATCAGGAGGGGAGTCTTGGCTCTATCTCAGGTCAAACACCCTGGGGGGGGGGGGCTCGCTTTCTCTCACACCTGTATCCAATCTGTCAGCAAATCCCATTGGCTTCACCGTAGGAATATCTGTCGGGATACATCCGGAATCTGACCACTTCTCACCCCCCACCCCCACCCCATGGTCATCTCCTGGTCCAGACCACCATTGTGAATCCCTGGGTTGTTACAAGAGCCTCCCCGACAGTCTCCCTGTGTCCACTCTAAGGGCAGAGTGAGGCTTTTAACAAAATGGTGTATCCTATCTGCTCACAGCCCTCGGGGCTCCTCATCTATTCAAAGTAAAATCCAAAGTTCCTCCATTGACCTGCAAGGCCATGCACCATCTGACTCCTGCTACTTCTGGACTCAGCTCCCAACACAAATCTCACTCCTCCCGCCTCAGGGCCTTTATGCTGTTGCCTCCTTGAGGGATATTTTTCCCACATGCCCTCAAGGTTTCCTGGAGGTCTCTGATCAAATGTCATCTTCTCCAACAGCCCCCTGTCACTTTCTGCCCCTTCGTTGTTTATGGCCCTACATAGCATGTATAACTTCCAGCATATTATGTATTTAGGTCTTTCTCATTGTCTCTCTCCCTCCAAAAATCTCCGTGAGAGCAGGGGCTTTGTTTTATTCTCTGTGTTATTCCAGGGCAAAGAACAGAGCTTGGCACAGGGTAGATCCCCAGTAAAGATGCAGTAAGTGCCTTGGTCTGAGAGCCAGGAGCTGAGGCTCTGCAGCAGACCTTCCGGGTGCTAATCATGGCTCCACTGGTTAGTGTCTGATTATCTTGGACAAGTTATTTAACCTCTCTGTGCCTCAGTTTCTTCATCTGTAGAAAGCATATGAGTTGTTGGAAGGATTAAATGAGTGACTACTTGTGGAGCATTTAGACCAGTGTTTAAGAAAGATCTCAAACCATTTTTGTTCCTGTGCTCTCATGCCAACACAACAGCAATCAACACAGAATACTTCTGTGATCAATGTGTGGAGGTTCCCCACTAACGAGCAGCAGACACCAATTCAATTCATTTCAATTCCGACACCACCTACCTGGAGGTAGCGTCAGATCCCACAGATTGAAGGCTCAGTTCAGTCCCCAAGACTGCCATCCCCCACTTTAGATACCAGCCACAAGTCCAGACCTCCAGAACTTCTGACCAACGGTCTTCAAGTTGGGGTTCCCACAACCCCTTCTTTGGGTTTGATTAATTGGCAGGAGCGGCTCACAGAACTCAGGAAAACACTTACGTTTATGGGTTTATTACAAAGGATAGAGATGAAGAGGTGTATAGGGTGAGGTAGGGGGGAAGGTGTGCAGAGCTTCCATGCCTCTCCTGGGTGCAACCCTCCAGGAACCTCCACATGTTCTGCTACCTGAAAGCTCCCAGAACCCTGTTCTCTTGGGCCTTTTATGGAGACTTCATTGGATTGGCATGACTGACTGTAGAAATGTGATTGGACAAAAAGGGTAAGATCTAAACCCAGCAAGCCCTGTCTGTTCAGATTCTTCTTGTCCTCTCTGTGTAGCCTTCCTTCCTCCAGGGTATGGGGCAGGACTCTCTGGAATGAGGGCCTTAGGACCTACAATCAGATTAGTGTGCTGAGATTCTGCTTCCTGGGGCCTGCTTATAAAGCATCCCAACATTACAACAAAAGACTGTAATGAGGGCTATGGGAGTTATGAGCCAGGAAGCATGGATAAAAATATATATATATATAAAAATACATATAAATTAAATATAAAAATATATACCATAATATCACTAGTGTCCAGCACCTCCTTACTGTGCTCTATAAATGTCCACACTTATCATGTGGTAACTGATTACTTTATTATGTACTTAGATGTTGAGGAAGTCTGTTCTCCCAGCTAGACCCTAAATGTCACAAGGGAGGTGCTTTTGTCTGGGATTTCAACCCCCATAAATCCCTTACGCCTGGTGCAGTGCCCGCTGTAGAGTAGATACAGAATAAGAATGTAGCGAATGACTGCTGAAGGCATGTCAGGCTGGGCTCAATTATTTAAAAACTCCTCTGCATTGCAAGATGCTCTGTTTGGGAACAGTTGGGAAGGAATTCAAATCACCTTCTCCATTAGGTTGTAGCAGATTGTTAAGAGCAGTGGTTTTCAGAGCATGTTGTCCTCCACCTGGGAATTCTGCGTCCTTCCTGGGGGATGGGTGATTCCCTCCTCAGTTGCTGGTCACACTTGAAACCACTCAACACCACACAAAGCTCATTGTCACCTGTTCTTTCACTCTGGCCCTAACAGTCATTTCTCTAGGCTCAGGCAGCAGTTAATTTAAGGTAGCAATTAAACGGAACCAAATTGCTCTTTAAATACCATAGACCATTTAATGGAATAGCTTTTGTCTGCCAAACAGAATTAATCCCCAAAGCTAGAAAATGCTCCAAGTGCATATATGTGTGCTTATATGTAATTTTCCTTTCTGAAAATAAATGGAGAGATTCTATTTTAACTTTTTACTATGAAAACTTTCCAGCACACTCAATAGTAGAGAGAAGCATGAACTCCCATGCACCCAGCACTCAGCTCCAACCCCCAAATTCCTTTTTGTTAATCTTTAGTGGAGTTTGCCAAAGTAAAGCCCAGATATCATATTATTCTACTGCACACATAAAAGAGAAAGACCGTTCTTTCTCCACAGTGTTATATTGCCTTTATCACACTCAGAAGACCAACCATCATTCTCCAATAGCTTTTAATACTCAATCCACACTCAATCCTATGAAATGGAAGTTGGGAAGGATAAGCTACTGATCTTACTGAAATGACACCTGACACCCTCCGACATCCATCTCCTTGTTGAATACGTCCTCTTTCCGGCTCTCTGGTCTCTGGTTTTTATCTCTTGAGGCTATTAATTTCTCCCATTGCAAAGACTTTCCCCTGGCACATGTTCCCTCTGCTTAAAAGAGCCAATTTTCTTTGGAGGGTTTGGAGAAGAGGCTGGGCATGGGTTTATGCAGGTCCTCTCCTGAGACAAGACTGGCTTTTCCAACTTGTCCTCAAGGAAGGAGAGGATGCTGCAGGGATGCCCGTGGTCCAGTGAGGGAGGGTGATGCAAACGCCTGCCTCACTAGCCAACAGTCAATCACTCCAGCAGCAGATGCTGCTGTCAGGGCACTTCAAGATACCATTTGTGTCCATCTGCTTTGTTCTGTCTGTCTGACTGACTCTGATTCATCCGTCTGTTGCTCTGTTTGTCTATCCATTGTACTGCTCTATCCAAGCATCCACCCATCAAGCTAGCAATAATCACAGTCTTAAATCTATTTAAGGGATCGCCCTAAGCTGCCCATTGGTACAAGTAATTCATCCCATTACCAGTAATTACTGAAAGCCCATTGATTTTTTTTTGCCCTACCTACTCATGAAGAATCTCAGTCTCCCAAGAATTCACCTCATCTCTAAACACACTCTATAATTTACCTACTTGATTTCCTGGCTCTCATTCTCTCTGGATTGTAAGCTCCACGAGGGCAGCCATTTTGGTCTTTTGTTCCCTGCTGTCTCCCCAGAGCCCAGTTCAAGGCTTGGCATATGACAGGTGTTCAATACATATTTGGTAAATGAATGAATGAATAATTCATTATCATCCCCATTTTCCAGATGAAGAACTGAAGCTCAGGGAGGTTAAAAACCTGCCCAAGGTTGCATCTTGAAAAGGGAAAAGCTGAGCTTTGAATACAGGTCCCTATAATTGATAAGCCTCGTGCCCTAACAGAGTGCCATATCACCTCCAGCAAATTAGATGTTCCATGGCAAAACTTACACTCTGGCTGCATTCTACTGTCTCTTCTGGAAGTTCCCGTTATTGTCAAACCTAAAATCCTATATGTTGGTTTTTATTCTAGGCACATAGGAGACATGATTTGGAAACATATGGTTTTCTGATATCCCCACCTTTTCTACTTTGATTTGGGCACTTGTATGTCTTGGTTAGAAGCCAGAAAGTTGATTTGGGTGTAATGTGAACATGAAAAATCATGTGATGAAAATAATCTGGAGACTTCTTTTACAGGCTAAAGACGTTGGGGATATATGTTTGGGGATGTGATGGTCCATTTGCCAAAAAGTCGTTCTCGTTTGTTCATTTCAGCAAATATCTCTTGAACACCTATTATATTTTAGGCCCTAGGCTGGGTACTAGGAATGTAGAGACTAATGTCTGTGGTTGCAAGATGACCTCCAGTAAAATACTGGGCCAGTATAAACATGTATATATGAACTATGTTTAGTTAAAATCTTTTGCATACTTGACTATTCATTTTAGCTAATTGTTTAGCTCATTATTATTATTTAATTATATTTAATCAGTTTATTTAACCACTAATGATATTATTTAACTCATTTTAAAATTATTTAACTAATCAGTTGTACTTGTTTATTAATTTTTTCTAGTTTTTAAAAGAAATAGTCACCTAACTTTAAAGTAACTGTCCAGAATGTTGAGTACAATGTGAGATTATCTGATTTTTACATTTTACTATTTGAGCCATACGTAATTGTCATTCTCTTGGTAAAAATAAGCGAAATGTTGGCATTTTCATATGGTTGAACTTAATCATCTTATCTGATTGTAAATGAAAATATTGAACCATCTTGTTTAATCCTGGGACTCATCTACTTGAAATAATATAATAATTCTAGTATTGGGGCTATAGTGGAGTATATACTTAAAATTTAGTCATTACAGTAGGGTTGCCTTTGGGAGGTTATGTGCAGAAGTCATTTAACCTCATGAAGAGTCAGAAAGAGGATGCAAAAAAATCGCCTTAAGAAGACTGGATAGGTATTAGACCTGTAAAATGTTAGTGTAACCTGACTGAATGTATTAACAGTGTCAAACAAACCAAGTGTCAATCAGAAAGAGATGGGCAGGATACTGCACAGCCGTGGAGATGCAAGATAGGAGAGAGCTCTTGGGATACTCAGCTCAGCACTTTCCAGCTAGAAAGAAACTTATGTTTGCACATCAAATACAAGTTTGTGTCCCTGCCTTCAATTATTTTATCATATGTAAATTATTCCACAAAGATAAAGAAAAATTCTATTGGTCAAAATTTCTTTTGGGCTTATACCCAGAGATGGAATTGTTGAATCATGTGATAATTCTGTTTAATTTTTTTAGGAACCATCGTACTATTTTTCATAGTGGCTGCACCATTTTACAGACCCCCTAGCAATGCACAGTTCTCTATATCCTTGCCAACACTTGTTATTTTCAGTTTCTTTTTTTTTTTTTTAAATAAGAGCCATCCTAATGGATATGAAGTGGTATCTTATTGTGGTTTGATTTGCATTTTCCCTAACTGCAAATGCTGTGGAGCATCATTTCATTTGCTTATTGGGCATTTCTATTCTTTGGAAAAAAGTCTATTCAAGTCCTTTGCCTGTTTTTGAATTGGTTTGCTTTTGTTGTTGTTGAGTTGTAGGAGATCTTTATATATTGCAGCTATTTATCTCTTATCAGATATATGGTTTACTAACATTATCTCCCATTCCAGGGATTCTCTTTTAATTCTCTTGATAGCATCACTTGATGCACAAAAGTTTTTAATTTTAATGAAATCCAATTTGTCTATTTTTTCTTTTGTTGCCTATCCTATTGGTGTCATATCCAAGAAACCATTACCCAATCCAATGTCATGAAGATTTTCCCCTATGTTTTCTTCTAAGAGTTTTATGGTTTTACCTCTTACATTTAGGTTTTTAAATCATTTTCAGTTTTTGGGGGGATATATTATATAACATAAGGGTCCAACTTCATCCTTTTGCATGTAGTTATCTGGTTTTCCCAGCACTATTTGTTGAAAGTACTGTCTTTTCCCCATTGAATGGTCTTGATTCTCGTTTTGAAAATTAGTTGACCATATATGTGAGGATTTATTTCTGAACTCTATTCTATCCATCGGTCTCTATGTCAGTACCTGACTGTTTTGATTTTTATAGATTTGTAGTTAAGTTTTGAAATCAAGAAGTGTGAATCCTCCAAACTTTGTACTTTATCTTTCTTTTTGTTCTTTCTTTTTTTCAAAACTGTTTTGGTTATTCAGGGTCCCTTGAGATTCCATAAGAATTTTAAGATGAGTTTTTCTATTTATTAAAAAAAAAACCACTATTGGTATTTTTATAAGAATTATATTGAATCTGTAGATCGCTTTGGGTAGTATTGTCAGCTTAACAATATTAAGTCTTCCGATCAATGAACATGGGATGTCTTTGCACTTATTTATGTCTTCTTTAATTTCTTTTAGCAATGTCTTATAATTTTTAGCATACAAGTCTTTCAAATCCTTGGTTAAGTTTATTCCTAAGTATTTTATTCTTTTTTTGATGCTATTGTAAATGGAATCGTCTTCTTAATTTCCCTTTAGGATTATTCGCTGCTAGTGTATAGAGAAGAAAACTGATTTTGGTGTACTGATTTTATATCCTGTAGCTTTGTTGAATTTATTAGCGCTGATAATTTTTTTGTGAAATCTTTCAGGCTTTTTATGTATGATATCATTTTATATATAATACAGAGATATATAAAAACAGAGATAATTTTACTTCATCCTTCCCAATTTGGATGCCCTTTATTTTTTTAATTGCTCTGGCTAGAACTTCGTATGCTATGTTGAATAGAAGTGGTAAAAGCAAGCTTGTCTTATTCCTGATCTTAGGGGAAAAGCTTTTAGTCTTTCACCATTGAGTATAATGTTAGGCTTTGCTTTTTCATATATGGACTTTATCATGTTGAGGTGAGCAATGGATTTTCGGAACTATCTAGTGACAAAGGAAAAAAACCCTCTTGATCTAAAGGATCTGAAGGATTGTCCATGAGCCCCTTATGAAAGTAGTAAATAATAGTACCAGTGGGTATAGCAAAAAGCACCTGAATGACTGAAGTTTAAGAAATATGAGGCAAGACCATCTGTCACTGTGAGAAGAATGTAACAGCCCATCTTATCCCGCTGCCACTGAACTTCTGATTCATCTGACTCCTCTAGCTCCGAGCCTCTAATCATCAGATGACCTTTGAGGTAGGGGAGGAAAGAGAGAGTGGGGACCACCCAGGCTACTGCAGGTCATTGAGCAGGGATGGGGTGGGATGGGGCCAGAAACAGGACACGAGCCTACAGGGGCAGTCAGAGGCCAGGGTGCACAGGGCCTTGCAAACTTGATCCTGACTTTGACCTCTGTCCTGGAAGTAACAGACCATTCCGAACACCTTTGGAAAGACCCTGTATAGTAATTATGACTCACATTTATTAAGCATTTCCTATGTACCAGGGACTGCACTCACTACATATGATAATTCATTTATTCTCCACAATAACCAATGATATGGGCTCTGTTGTTCACCCCACTTTACAGATGAGGAAGTTGAGGAACTGAGAGATTAAGAAACTTGCTCATCTAGCAATTGGTGTAGCTGGGTTTGAACCCTGAGATTCTGAATCCAGGCTCTGCACTCTTACCCCTTATGTGATGTGACTGAACTGGTCAGGGTCCACCAGGCTGTTGGCAATTGGAAGCCCCTTTTTTCCAATGCACGGCTTTCTGCACGTTTTTCCGGGTCTCCCTCACCTTATCGTGAACCAGCTGAGCAGCTGAAAATTCCATCTTTTGCAATTCGGTTTCAGAGCGCGTATGACTGAGCTGAGATGAATTCGAGTTTAATCTTGCATGCCTAACGAAGTCGCAGAGGTATCTCAGAAATTCCCCTGCTTCTATTAGAGAGATAGTGTGTGAGGCTTATTTCCACTGACAGGCAGTTTTATCATTATTTTTAAAGCAGGGACTTGTCTCGAATAGTTCAGGCGGTGTCAAAAGGAGAGATAACAAACCTCCTAGAATAAAAATGTCAGTGCAGGGAAGGAGCTAAATATCAGTTAGTCCAACCCCCTCAATGCACAGAAAGGGCAGGGATTGTCTCAGTGGCTTTTCCTCTGCACCTCATGCCATTTCTGGGCACGTCATCCCTCTGGCTGGAGAGTGGTGTGGCACGAGAGGGTAGGTGGGGGCTTTGGTAACAGGGGGACCTGCATTTGAATTCTAGCTCTGCCCATGTTTTAGTAGTCATGGGACCTTGGGCAAGTGACTTTACCTTTCTAGAATCCAGAATCCCCGTTTGTGAAACAGGGTATGAGAATTGCCTTTCCAGGGGGAGTTGTGAAGATTAAGTGCTTATCACAAAGCCTGGTGCCCAGCAGGCACTCGATGAATAGTAGTTTCCTGTCCTCAAATGCAAGTGAGGAGGAGGGAGTGGAGCTCCTTGATCTTGGGGAGCTTATGATCTGGCAAAGAGACAGGCCTGCAACCAAATGCACTCATTGCTGGAATAGAGGAATATACAAAGTGTTATGGGAACAGAGAGGAGGGAGAGTCTGATTCTGCTTGGGAATTAAGGGAAAGCTCTGAAAAGGTAATGTTTATCTAGGGCTTTGAAGGCTGGGTAGGAGTTCGCCATGAAGATATCAGAGAAAAGCTTTCTGAATAGGGGAGGCAGGATAACAAAGATGACTGCAATGACAGTGATAAAGAAGAAAAGCAGGAGTTGCAAACTCTTCAGCAGGTAGCTTGGCAGGTTGAGTTCTGCCCACAGATGTGTTTTCTTTGGCTCATTTAAAGGTCTGAATTTGAACACATGTTCTTTCCAACTCTTCACAAGCCCTATCGCTCCATGGACCTTCTACCTGCCCTGGTTCACACCTTTCTGCTACCTGGCCAATGTCTGAGGCATTTGAGTTTGGAACCCCTAAGAACATAGTGGCACAGAGCATTGACTTTGGGATAAAAGAGACCTAGATTTTTCGTTCCAACTTCTCCGTGTATTTATGGAAGGTAGATAACGTGGTGGTAGTGTTTGTACCTATTCAATTTGTATTGTGGTAAGATGGAAATAAAAGCATCTGGTTGTAAATTTTGCACCGAATGGTTTTGTGCTTTTTGGTAGCTTTGGTGAATTCCAGGTTTTTAGGCCAATTTTGTGTGTCACTCCCAAATTCTCAACATAGCACATGTGCTAGTTCAGGTATTCTGAGAAGTAGATGCCAATTTGGAATAAGAGGTGTGTTATGGACTGAACGTTTGTATCCTCTTCAAGTTCACATGTTGAAATCCTAACTCCCAAGGTGATGGTGTTAGGAGGTGGGGCTTTGGGGAGGTGATTGGGTCATGAGGGTGGAGCCCTCATGAATGGGATTAGTGCTCTTCTATAGAAGGGATCCCAAAGAGGTCTCAGTCTCTTTCCAACACATCAAGATAGCACGAGAAGCTGGCTATCTGCAACCACAAAGAGAGCTTTCAGCAGAACCTGGCCATGCTGGCATCCTGATCTCAGACTTCCAGCCTCCAGAATGGTGAGAAATACATGTGTGTTGTTTAACCCATCCAGTCTGTGGTGCTTTGTTATAGCAGCTTGAACTGACTAAGACAAGGTACAAAAGAGTTATTTGGAGGGAATGCTTGTGCAGGATAAAGGCAGAGAGCAGGAGTCAGCAGGGAGAGACTTCAACCGTGGTGCAGGTATGACACCTGTGAAAGGAGAGAGGGAAGGATGGATTGAGTAGGAAGAGCCTCAGAACATAGTACGGCTCTGGAAAGTCTCCACCAGGCTTATGGGGACGAGCAGAGAAGAAGCTGCCCACTAGAGGAATCCCACAGCAGCAGGAGTGGCTCAGGCTCAGGACCCCCTCTCACCCATGCTTTCCCATTGCTCAGTCACTGGCTGGGAGCAGCTCAGCAGAAGCACGGCCTGGCATGAACGCTGCCGTAGGTACAAGGGCATGAAGGCTGGAGGCTGTCGGTCAGCCCTGCTCCCTGCAGCAGCTTATCTGGAAGGAAGGTCTGCGTGGTTGCTACAGAAAGCCGCAGTAAATCCTTGCTGAATATAATTGAATTGTCTTTGCAAGCTGTAGACTCAATGCTCCGATGCTTTAATACAGTGAGCATTTATCAACAGTGTTATGGGCTGAGTCATTCTCCCCCAAATTCACGCGTGGATTTCTAACCCCAGTTCCTCAGAATGTGGCTGTACTTGGAGACAGAGGTAATTAAGTTAAAATGAGGTCATTAGGATGAGCCCTAACCCAATATGATGGGTGTCCTCATATGAAGAGGAAATTTGAGCAGACGTGTACAGAGCGAAGATGATGAGAAGATGCAGGGAGAAGATGGTTTTCCAAGTCAGAGAGAAAGAGAGGTCTCAGAAGAAACAACCCTGCTGTCACCTTGATCTTGGATTTCCAGCCTCCAAAACTGTGAGCAAGTAAGTTTCTGTTGTTGAAGCCACCCAGTCCATGGTACTTTGCCATGACATCCTGAGTAGGCTAAAATAGACACCCGGCTAGATACTCTATGGGATCCACAGGAATATAGGGCCAGGATGGTGCCCTTTAATAGCAGGAAAAACCATTCACTAATAAAAAAAAATCCATTTATTAGGCATGGGCCCTTACCATGTGTCTTAGTTTCCTAGGACTTCCCTAATAAATTACCACAAACTGAGTGGCTTAAAACAACAGAAAATTATCCTGTCACAGTTAGGAGGCCAGAAATCTAAAACTGAGGTTTTGGTAGGGTTGGTTACTTCTGGAGGTTCTGAGGGAAAAACCGTCTCGAAATCTCTCCTAGCTTGAGGTAGTTGCTGGCGATCCTCCGTGTTCTTTGGCTTGTAAACACGTCACTCCACCATCTGCCTCAGTTGCCACATCGCTTCTTCTCTGAGCCTCTGTGTGTCCTTTTCTGTCTCTTATAAGGACACTCTCCTTGGATTTAGGACCCATCCTAATCCAATATGATCTTATCTCAATTCTCGTCTGTCTTAATTACATCTGGAAAGACCCTATTTCTAAATAAGGTCACATTCTGAGGTTCTGGGGGTGACATGAATTTTTGGGAGGGCACTACTCAACCCAACATCATGTCATATCTTATTTAAGTCTCCATCAACCCTATACACTAAGTAGAATTAATAAAGGTGAGAAAAAGGAAGTTCAGAGAGGTTGAGTAATTTGCCCAAGGTCACACAGCTGCTGTGCCAGGATCTGAGTTAAGCATTCTAGTTCCAGAATCTCCATGTTTAACCAATCTGTTGTACTGGGTCATGAAGAAAGAAATCCAGAGAGAGTTACCCTCCACTCCTGCCCAAGAAACCACTGCTCTGATTTCTATCACCACAGCTTAGTTTTGCCTCTATTAGAACTTCATATAAATGGGGTCAGATAATATGTAGTCTTTTATATCTGGGCTTCCTTCACTCAACATAATGTTGAGATTTATCTCTGTTATTGTATGTATTAGTTGTTTGTTCATTTTAATTGATGACTATAATTCCGTTGTATGAATACAGCACCATTTATGATGAACACTTGGATTATTTCCAGGTTTTTGTTATTAAACTAGAGCTGTTATGAACATTCTTATAAAAGTCTTTATGTGAGCACATGTTTTCATTTCTTTTGGGTAAATACCTGGGCGTAAAATTGTTGGGTCATATTTAACTAACTGCCAAACTATTTTCTAGGGTGCTTGTAGCATTTTAAACTTTTACCAGCAGTGTATGAGAGTTCTAGTTGCTCTATGTCCTCACCAATATTTGGTATTATCAGTCTTTAATTTTAGCCTTTTTAGTGTATATAAAGTAATATCTCATTGTGGGTTTAATCTGCATTTCCCAGGAGATTAATGCTATACAGCATCTTTTCATAAGGCTTTGTGGCCATTTGAGCATCTCCTTTGTGAAATGTCTACGTCATTTGCCCACAAAAATTTTTAGCTTGTGTTATTTGTTTAAATATTCTCGATATAAGTCATTTGTCAGATATATGTATTATGACTTTTTTCTCCCAATCTGCCACTTGCCTTTTCATTTTCTTAATGGTATCTTTGGAGGACAAGATGCTTTGACTTTCAATAAAGTTTAATTTATCATTTTTTAGTTTTATGGTTAATGCTTTTTCTATCCTGTCTGAAAAATCTTTGTTTCAAAGATATTATCCAATGTTTTGTTTTAAAAGGTTTCAAGATATTATCTGATGTTCTGTTTTAGAAGATTTACATTTTTAGCTTGATATTTAAATCTTTGATCCATCTGGAATTAATTTTTGTTTGGTGAGAAGTAAAGCTTAGGTGAACTAGGGACCTGTTAATCCACAGTTAAATGATATATTCATGTGCTATAAAAATAACATTAACAATAAAGAGAAAACAACAATATAAAGCTAATATATATTCAGGACTCTTATAAGTGCAAATGAGAGAAAATCCAACGCATAATTTAACAAGGAAAGGAAGATATATTGGCTCATGTAATTGAAAAAGTTTAGGAGAAGATTTAACAATTTGTAAGTGGTTTTTAATTATGAGTACTAGGACATGGAAGAATTGGATGGCAATTCACTCAAGCAATTTTAGAAAAGAAGTAAACATGTAGGTATGGCTGGATCACCAGGGGCTCAAATGATGTGATCAACATTTAGTTTCTCTCTCCTCATCTCAGATATTTTTTTCTCAATGGGATCTCCATTTTCAGACAGGTTCTCCCCTCATTGTGGTAAGATGGTTACCAGCAATTCTAGGCTTACTTCTCATTCTCTCAGCAACGCCAGCTCCTCAATAGTTTGATGGATTAAATTTTATTGATTTCTAAAAACGGGCCATCTAACATGCCTAGCAATGGGATGCTGCCATCTTTCAGCTTGCAGAAAATGCCTCAGAAGTCATGGAGGAGCCTCTGGCATTGGGTTATCCAGTTTCAAGTTCAAGTTGTCTCTATTTCCCCAGCCCAGACTCTTTTTCTCCATTTAAAAGCCCTGAGCTGTAGATAGCACATTGTAGAGTAGTGACTCAGATTTCTGGAATCAGATATAACTAGTTTCTACTTCCATATTTTACCACTGTGTGACTTTGGGCAAGCTGTTTTTGACTTCTCGGTGACTTAGTTTCCTCATCTACAAAAGGAAGATAATAATAGTACTGCCTTCTTAGGATTGTTGTGAGAGGAAAATGAAATAATCTATGTGAAAAAATCAGAATGAGGACTGATACCTAAATAAATACCAACGATTATTTTTAGAGAGTTAGACAACAGTAAATTCAAGTCATTCCACAGGGGAGATAAACATACAGGCTCCAGCTTGAAGACTTCAGACTAATCACAATAAAGGTCCTTTTGAAATGTCTAAATTATAGACTGCAAGAGAGGTGCAAGGTGCCACCCTCCCACTATTTCTTCTAAGCTCTGCCCAGTGGACACTGTGCACAATGATCGCTAGACAAATGAGAATACGTTGATGACATAAGAAAGCAGCCTGCTGCATCCTAAATGCAAGGCTTTCAGGTAAAAACTGGAAGGAGAATACAGCTTAGACCCAAGCCCAAATTGGGGCCTCTTACTTCCTAAATCTGTAACTCGAAAGCAGCTAGTTTGCCCGTGAAAGGTGAGCCAGAACGAGCATCCAGGTACATGCAAGGGAACACAAACAGGAATTCTGGCTGGTGGGGAGGGGAGGGGTGCTTCCTACATGCAGATAGAAGAGAGATGGGTCTGCAAGTAAGCGGGACAGGGGCTTAGAGGATGCACCATGCATTAGCAGTAGCTACTGACATGGTTACCTGTTAACCCAGCCAAACAGGCTCTCTCTGATAAGAGGAGTGAGAAAGGGAACTGAGGAAGAAAGGGTCAGAAGCTCTCCATCCAGAATTTCCTTGCACAGGGTGAAGGAGAGAAGGGGAAACAAGTCTCTCTTGAAAAAACCTTTTAATTCAAAGCAGTTTTATGACCTTGGAAAGCCAAACTCAAATTAACATAGGGTTGCTAGGTAAAGAGACTTTCCTGCTGGGTCTTCTATAATGAATAAATACCATTCGTTTATAATTAGCAGCACCCAGCTGCATACGGGCAATTAATATGCTATCACGAATTAAAACAGTAGATCCTCTTAAGAAAGCAAAACATCAAAGCTTTCTTGGTTTACTTGTATTTGCTTATGTGATTCTGAAATAGCAGATGCTTTTTTCTTTGGCTCTTTTTTCATCCTATACTGTGTGGAATATCAAGTTTCCATGACACAGGAGCACTGCCAGGGAGTGTAATATCACAGGCGACCCCAGCCAATAGTTACACCTTCCGTTCTGAACTCACGTTTGGGTTTTCTTTCTCTAATCAGAAATGTTATTGGCTCATGTAATTGGAAAGTCCAGGAGGAGATTTATCTCACTGCAAATTTTGCTTTTGTTCCACTAACCATTTGTGATTTGTCCATGCTCTCTTTGCAGAAAGGGCTCTAGTAACGTTATTATGTGTGAAAGCTCTTATTCTCTAAAGTCTTTTAAGCCCTCACGTGGAACTGGCCTCCCCCAAGGCAGCAGAGATGGAGGCCAGTTGGGAGTTAGCTTTGCCATCCTTCCAAGGTGGACCAAGGGGTTGATGCTGGCGGCATCTCTCATCTGCAGGGCAGAGCTGCATCAGTCTCACTCGCACCTGATGTCACCAGCTGTCGACCAATTAGCAATTAATCAGCTGCCGAAGCTGGCACCCTCAAGTCCTAGCTCAATCATTTGGGGGAACCGTTTCTGCAAAAGGATGCAATTTTCAGATGCATGAGCTTTCTGAAGAACACATGCCCTGCATATGTCAAGAAAAGCCTATAATTTTATTTTCACTCCACATTTGCTGGGCCAATCCTTGCTTTATGGCATGAAGAGAAACTTCAATTTGGGGCAAAGTCTTGTGAATTCTGAATTACAGTAAAAGCATCCAAATCAATGAGCCGCTGTGACACAGCCACAATATGACCAGTGAGATGATGGGAGGAATGTCATCGTTACGGGAGGCTTTTGGGTTCTGCAGCATCATGTCGGGCAAGAACAAATGCTGGGGAGACCCCACTCTGATCCTTATGAGCTATGTGCACTTGCGCAATGAATTTATCTCCCTGAGCCTCAGTTTCCTTGTGTCTAAAATAAGGATAATACGCCCTGCCTCAAAGGGAGCTGTGAGAGTTGTACTTTGCCTGGGACATATAAGAAGGTTCAGTAAATAGCTTTAAATATTAATATTACAATAGGTAGCCAGGTACAGTGGAGTGAGCTTTGGAGTCAAACTGACCTGAATTCAAAGTTTTTATTAGCAGTGCGGCCTTCGGCGATTTATTTAACTTCGCTGAGAGTCGTGTTAGTTGGGAATGCTATTCCATACTCATAGTGCTGTTGGGGGGAAATTGAAACTGTGTATTTAAAAGCATCGATGGGTGCTTAATAAACCCTGGCTTCCCTTGTGTACTGATTTTGGGGGAGCCAAGTAGCAGACGAGGGTAGAAAGACACGGCTTTGAATCCTGGCGACATCCTGACGAGCTGTTTGACCCAGGGCCAGTTGCTTCACTTCTGTGAACCCCCGTTTCCTCATCTGTGGAAGGGAGAGGGCAATATTATTTTGGACACGGTGCATTGGGACAGTATGGCTAGTATGTGGCACACAGCCGTGATAGCTCCTATTTGTTGAGTGCTTACAAGTAACTCATTCATGTTAATCCATTAAAGCTTCACAAAAACTTCAGAAACTCTTATTAGGTCCATTTTACCAGCAATGCGTTTGGGGCTCTGAGAGTTATGTCCAAGGTCATTTGCTAGTGAGGAACGGGGATAGATCGAAATAAAGCCAGTTTGGCTCTAGATCCCAAACTCTTAACCAATGGGTTATATGAATTCATTTCCATCCTGAAACCTTTAAAGACTCATAAATGGAACTGGAAGGGAATTAACAAAAATCAGTTCTCTGGCATTGTTCCTGGTGTGGCCAGGACACCTTTTCAGGGCCAGTGTTGGAAATGGGACTGAGTGGCCAGAACTGGGAAGGAGGGGCTTTCCACCTAAGGTTGCACAGGGTACAGAGAGTCTGCTAGTTTCAGCAGTCAGATAAATGACAGGCAGACCTGGTTTAGGGGGTAAGTCCCATGGAGTAGAGTGAGATCAAAGTTGGGACAGTGGAGTCAAGCATTCAGAGCTATTTTTGCCCTAGGCTTTCAAAGAACAGAATTCAGAGACTCTCGGAGGCTCCAAGGAGCAGGAACTAATGGGCAATCTCTTCAGGGAACCTCTACTGGATGAATGAGAAACAATAGTTTAATATTTCTCTCCATCCTGAGAAGGAGTCCAGTTGTCCTGGTTTGGGTCAAGTGGGAAGGGTAGGCTGCTTTGACTGACATCTGTCAATTACAGTGCTATATCATAGTGCTATAGTAATGAGGAAAGGCTAAGTTAGGTTACAGTACCCCCCACCCTTTGTGAGGCTTATATTCTAAGATAGATGATAAATGATATGGGAAAAAATAAAAATTAGAGCAGGGAAGAGGTTCTAGGGGGCTGGGGTGTGAGGAGGGCAGATGACGGTATTCAACTGGGTCATTAGATTGGGTCTCACTGAGAGGGTGGAGATTACAGCAAAAATTTGAAGGTAGGTAGGGAATGAGCCATGGGCATGTCCAGGGCAAGAGATTGCCAGGCAGAAAGAACAGCACGTGCAAAGGCCCTGTGACGGGAGTGTGGCTGGTGTGTAAATGATCGTTCAGTAGCAATGCGAGAGTGGTTGGAGCAGATCAAGTGGGGTGGGAGGGGTAGGAAATGAGGCCGCAGAGCTGATGGGAGTGGAGGATGGCAGATAGATCATGGACGCACTTGTAAGATGTAGTTAGGACTTTGGCTTTTACTCTAAGTGAAATGGGATGCCTGCTTTGCTAAAAAAAATCAGAAGACTGGATAACACTGAGCCCCAATTTCCCCAGGGCACAGGTGGCTGGACCTCAGTATCAACTGTCTCCTTAGGCATTTGCATTCCATTTTGCCACAGTCCCCTCTATTCCCTACTACCCCATCCTGGAGTGCTTCACTCACATTTCTTATGTGGCCTCTGTAAGTATTTAAGGTTGCAACTCCTGTTTTGCAGATTAATGTGTCTCAGACAATGGCATCCTTAGAAATTGACTTCCCTCGAGTGAAAACTTGGTTCTGGTTTACAGAGAAAACAAATGCATCACGGTGGCCCCTGCTAGCCTGGATTAATGCTGGCTGGATCCCAAGTTGTTAGAAGCAAATTGGGTCTGGTGTGGAAAGATCCATCATGACCCCCACCTTGTCAACCTGCCTCATACTTCAGAGACTCCTCCTACACTCTGTCTCTGGCAGAGCTTGGCACTGATGTGGGGCTTAATTAAAAGAACATTGCATGCCGGTTTCCTCCACTGGGGATGGGTGGACGGGCTGGGCTGGGCTCGGCTGGACTGGGAAGAGGACACGGATCCCCCAGGCTTCTTAGCAAGGCTGTTTGTGGAATTGTAATGTTGCCAGAGCTGGGGCTACCGGCACCTGGAAAGCAACATGGCTTAGGAGGAAAAGGTCTTCAAATCCAATGTATCTTTACCGCAGTAGCTTTGGTGTTGTCTTTGTCAAGGAAGAATGACCCTGCAGGACATTTTGGTGGTATGATCCTGGGCCCGAGCCCAGCCTCCTGGGTGTTGGAATGAGGGTGGGTGTGGGGCATGAGTTTAGAAGAACCTGAACCCCACGTAAGGTTAGCTGCCCTAGTATGCAGAAATGGCACAAGGTAGGGAGTTTTGCCTTCATTACATCCCTAGAGTGATGATGACATGCAGGTGATGATTTAAATAAACTAATGAGATATTTGTAAGATGTTCAGCCAGTGGTTTTCAGCTGTGGTTGCTCTATAGCATCACCAGGGGAGCTTTAAAAAATACTGATACCTTAACTGCACCTTGGGCCCATTGAACCAGAATCTCTCACGGTGCATCCTGGACATCAGTATTTTTTAAATTCCCAGATGATTCTACAACACAGCAGGGGTAGAAAACAGGGGCTTTGGCCATCCAGGCACCGCCTTTGTGGGTTTTGCTATCTCTGGCCCCCACAATAAAAAGGAAAATGAGATAATGTTCTCGAAGACTAGCTACTTACCATTGCCCTCCCAAGGCCGTGAGCCCAAGGCCTCCTCCGTCAATGAGGAAGACGGGGGAGCACAGAGGGGTGTAAAAGACGTCTTAGGCCCCAGCTGCAGTGCTCTCCTTAGTGTAATCAGGATTGAAGAGAATTTTAGGGAGACCACCCTTCTTACGATGGGATTCAGGGTTGACTAATCCCATGGCTGGGTGCCCCTCATGTCACCCCTGGCGTGCACCTGTCCCCGGATGCTCGAGCCCCATACTTAGGGACGACACTGAGAATGCACATGCCTGGCTCCCGGGCAAGACTCGTTTCCTTCTTTTTCTTCTTCCCTTTCTTTCCTCTCCTTCTTGTCTTTTCTTTACTCCTCTTTCCTCTTCTTTTTCTCAAGTTTCATTCCTCCCCCATCACCTTTCTCCCTCCTCCTGCCTTGTCTTCCCCAAATTTCCGAGAATATCCTGTAAGGTCCTCTCCATCCCTTGCCTCATGGCTCAGCCTGCTCTGCCCACGTTGCTCCCCCACCCCCAAAGCATCGATCCTCATTGGTCTCTCTCCTGCTCAGAAACCCCAGTGACCCCAGATCTGCTTGTGGCTCAGTCTGATGGTCTTTGCCTGGCGCTTGAGCCCTCTCTCACCAACCTTCTCCAGGACTTTCGCTGTCACCAGTCAGTGAAGCTGGGCCGTATCCTGTTCACCTTCCGAGCCCACACAGGACTTCCATCTATTTTTTACTCTCACCGTTTCATCTGCCTGAATTCCCATCCCCCCTTCCCCCTCTGTCCAAATCCTCCCCATTCATGGATGACCCCCAAGTGGTGTTGCATCTGGGAAGCCTTCCCTGGGTCCCACTGTAGACAGCCGTGAGCACTTTATCCAGACACCTGTATGGCCTCCCCACATTCTGCCCGGTGTGGTGTGGAGCGGAGGGCATGGGGGTGGGCTCTGAGGCTACACTGTCCGGTTTCCATTTCCGTCTCTGTCACTCACTGACCAGATCTGGAGAAAAATCACTGAACTTTTGTATCTCACTTTTCTCATTTGTGAAGCGGGGATTATAACGGCACCTGCTGCATTGGGTGGCGGTGCGGACGAGGCAAGGTAACGCACAATGACTATGATGTTATGGCAACTATGACAATTTGTCACGAGCTGTAGAGCCAGGCACCCTAGGTTCTGCCATCTCCTAGCTGTGTGCCCTGGGTGCAGGGACTTCCTGTGCCTCAGTCTGCATACCTGTAAATGGGTATGATACAAGGACCTAACTCATAGGGTTGCTGTGAGGATTACCGTGAAGACCTTTGGAAGAAAGCCTGGCAATCTAGTGAGTAGTCAGAAAATATTACCCACGATTGTGGGTTTTCTCTTGTGTACATAATAAATGTCTAGTTTAGAGCTTCACACCTGCACCACCCGCATCCCCTACACATACATACACTCCAGAATGAGAAACCCGAGGGGAGAGAGAGAGAGAGTCAAAGCCCTTTGGCAATGGTGAAGGCAGATATGACAGCTAATTACCTCTTCCCATTATGGTTTCTGTCCCAGCTGCCTTGCTCAGAGAACCTTTGCACAAGATGATGGAGGTGTCATGAGGACATCCGGGCATTGCAATTCAGATGGTATGGTGGACAAGTAAATCATCTTACTGGCCCTGAAAAGCCTCCTCTCCAATGTCATTTTTCCAGGAATGCCAGTGACTCCTATTTCTCCATTGTGTCAGCTGGATGGCAGAGCTGTGGGGCCAAGGGTGTGGGGCAGGAGTTTGCCATCCATTCATCCAAGGCTCCAAATCTTTCTTTGTCTGGGCTGGCTAGAGAATCAATTGATATCTCTGAGGATAGTCGGCCCCAGGCAAGAGCCAGCCTACTCTTTCTCCCTCATTGTTTGGAGATAAATAAATAATAGGAAGGGAGTTGTTACACAGCAGACTGACTCGCTGAAGCCAGCGCCCTCAAGCCTGGTAGGAAGGAGAGACTGGGAAACCCAAGGTGAGAAGTGCCTGGGAAATCTGTATCCCAAGGACAACACCTGAGGATTTCATGTGACCTGGAGGCTGGCAGCTCTCACTGTGAGCCTCCAAGCCTGGGCAATAGGAAGGGAAGACGAATGCTTATGTACTCTTTCCTGCGTGGAACATCTTATCTTTCATCTCATTTGATTCTCACAATATAAGTTAGGAAATATTTTCCACATTTAAGAAAAAAGAAATGGAAGCTCAGAGAGGTTAAGTGACTTGCCCAGGGTCACACAGCTAGTAAATAGCAGATTTGGCATTCTAATTCAAATCTATCTAATTATTATCATTTTTTAAACCATTTTGGGCTACCAGAAGAGACAAAGAAAAGAAGGAGTTGCCACATGTGAATCCAGAAAACTTGGATGTTTTGAGGCATCCTCCACTACTGCTACCACTGGCTGACTTTTACTGAGCATTTGTTAAATGCGCCATGAACAGTTAGGCACTTCACGACCCTCATTTCATCTCATCCCCAAAATGCCTAGGTCCGTCTGGATTCTTTTGATTATGTCACGCCCAGTGCTCTTTTCCCTGTTGGTTGGAAGCTTTTGGTGGATGTAATTTCATCTTCGGCTGTGATAGGCTGGGAGGCTGCTTAGCACAGCACCAGGAAGAGCCCTGGTGTAGCCTACAGAGCAGTGGTTTTCACATTGCTATCATGCTTCGCGGAACTCAGAGGTCCACAAAGGTGTCTTTGGAGACAAGTAGAGGGTGATGGGGTGAATACGGCTCTAGAATTTTGAGTCAAAATAGCCAGAGCTACTCCACTCTCATTTGTTACATAAGCTGGGCATCCACACCCCACTGCACTTGAGGAAAGCATCCTATAGCATGGCATGATTGCATTCAGGAGTCAGGCAGCCTGGTTCAAACCCCTGCTCTTTATTTATTTACTAGCTTGAGCAAGTGATCTTGGGCAAGGCACTTAGTCTTTTTGTGCCTTAGTTTTATCAGCTGGGTATTAATCAGGGTTCTCCACAGAAACAGAACCAATAAGATATATGTAGATATACAGAAAGAGATTTGTTGTGAGAGATTGGCTCATACCATTATGGAGACTGACAAGTCCCACAATCTGCCATCTGCAAAGTGGAGAACCAGGAAAGCTGGTGGTGTAGTTCTAGTCCAAGCCCAAAGGCCAGAGAACCAGAGGAGCCAATGATGTGAGTCCTAGTCCTAGCCTGAAGACCTAAGAAGTAGGAGCTCTGATGTCTGAAGGCAGGAGAAGATGGATGTCCCAGCTCAAGAAGGGAGCAAATTCACCCTTCTTCCTCCTTTTGTTATCTTTAGCCTCTCAGCAGAATGGAGGACACCGCCCCCCACCCAAGCCATTGAGGGAGGGCCATCTGCTTTACCCAGTCTACACATTCAAACACCAATATCTTCTGGAAACACCCTCGCAGACACACCCCAAAATAATGTCTTACTAGCTATCTGGGCTTCTTAACGTTGGTGCTAGTACCCTACATGTCCTCTTGGAGAGCAGGGCAGCCCCAAACATGCGGTGGGCAGACTGCCAATAGGGAGAGTAAGGTGTCAGCTACCCTACAGGTCATGGATGGGGATTTCCTTATAGGCATTTCCATGATATCTCATTTTGTTTTACATTTTGTTCTATTGCTCTGATCTTGTTCTAAATGCCCTTCTGAATATAGGGGGGAAATGGGGACAAGGGGCATCCCCAATGACTAGGGACCTATGAGGATTGGAATGTCATCTCCACTACATTGCAAAGTAGAATGATAGAATGACAGGTTTTTCAGGATCTTTCTCTTTTTTTATGTGTATATGCATATGTATATGTATGTTAGTGACATAATCACATTGGTATGAACCAACATGTGAATGGATATGTAAGTGTGTCAAGGCTTGCAGTGCATATATATTTCAACATGTGTCAGTGGATATATGTGAGTGGGGTCTCATGTGCATGGATTGCTTTATAAGAGTGTGTTTCCATTTGAGCTTGTGTGTTTATGTGTGGTTATGGATCCAAGAGCAGCTGCATTCATGAGTATGAAAAAGAGACTGCTAGTTGTCCCCCACATCCACTATTCAGTTCTTCCATGGTAATAGACTTTTTGCTAGGCACATGGCTTCCAAGAATAAAGACTGCTTTCTGGTCTCCCTAATAGGAAAGTATGGCCATGAGCTAAGTTCTGATCAATAGGTGTGAGCAGATACAATGTGAGCAACTTATGGGTTGTGCCTTTAAAGAGCAGGGATGTGCTGTCTACATTCCTCCTTTTTCTCCACTCCCACTGGCTGGAGTGCAGGCATGGGGATGAGCCATCTTGGACCGTACAGTCAAGAGCAACACCTTATCCTTGGAAGAGCAACAAGAGGGAAAGATCCGGGGCCATAAGCACTCTGGAGCCGCCTTACTAGCCCTGGATTGCTTATTACAGATTGTTTCACAAGATTATAGTACATTTCTTATTTAAAACACCTTCTTTTGGGTCTCAGTGATAGCAACCACAGCAGCTGTACTAAGTTATATCTTAACTTAATACAATGTGTGTATGTGTGCATAATTCTGGTAAAGTTCATTTCCTTCCTGTAGAGTTTCAACATCTCAAATTAGATATCTGCACATTATCTGGCTAGAAGGGCTTTGCCTGGAATCTTACAAACTGTGCAATCTCTTTGGAAAGGGAAAGATTTGAGGTTGCAGTGTTGAAGATCCAGCTGTAGGACCATTTCAGATGCTCAGAGGAGTAAAAGAGGGATGTCTTCTAGTTAGATGCCCGACTACTGCCTCTAGGACCTTGAGCAAGCCCTACCTACCCCTCATCCAGGCTTTGGTTTCTTCCCAGAAGAATGAGGGAGTTGGACTATATTATCCCTAAGGATCTTTCTTAGCTCAGAGGTCTCATGAGGGTGGCTTCTGCATTAGTAGGAATTTTCTTGGCTTCTAGCCCCTGGAAGTTCTGAGTATATTCCTAAGAAGATGTATCCAGCTAGACAGCCTATGTGTCCTGATGCTTCAAGTTGAAGGCCCTGGTCTAGAAATCCTGCAGCCAGCTAGATGCAGAGAGGCCCAGGGGCCTTTGGCCTCAGATGCCCTGAATAAATTTTTGAAGACTTGCAGGTGCATAGCTGCCTTAGCCAAAGATTATTTGTGAAACAGGCATGAATTTGCTCCACAGTGCCAGGATGCAGAAAGCTTTACATTTCTTCATTTTTCTAAATCAAATTAAATCTGGCTTTGAGCCCCCACCCACATGACTGATGAGAAGTTTAGTATCTGCCGTCTCTGGGCTGGTTCCCCCACCCTATGGGATTGCATCAAATCCTGGAGCTTATTTTGATGGCAGGAGGTCTTCAGCTGTCAGTTTTAGGAGATGATCCCCACAGAGGCTGAGTTGAGCTATGGTTTAGATACAGGGACCTGTGTACGGCCTTCAAGGTCATGGCTCTTGGTGATCACCCCTAAGATCCAGGGGTCACCCATCAGAGGTTTGCTTCCTTTGGGGCACTGCAAGGGAGAACACAAGTCATCAGCACTCGTAGAATCTGCCTCCTTCCACCCTCGTAGCCTTAAGGACTCCAGTTCTCCCCCAGGATGGCACTATTCCCTTCTCCACTCGTAGCATCAACCCTCCCCGCTTCCCTCTGTAGCAACTCGAGCTTCATTCCATGGTCAGTCTGACCTGCCAACTACAGACCTAGGTGGGCACTTTGTTCAGAGGGACTCCTGAAATTCAAAGACACTCTGGCCACTTCCTCTCCCCTATAAAACTAGCCTAGACCTTCAATCGGCACAGTCTCAGATATATAAGTTGAGTCACATATGTAAAATTTTCTAGTAGACATGGTTAAAAACAGTAAAACAAAGTGGATAAAATATATGTTAATAATATATTTTATTTAACCCAATATATTAACAATATTACCACTTGAATATGCAATCAATATAATATTATTAGTGAAACATTTTGCATCCATTTTTGGTGCTAAGTCATTGAAGTCCAGTGTGTATTTTCCACACAGAGCACATTTCAATTTGGATGAACCTCATATCAGGCACTCAACAGCCGCATGTGGCTAGTGGCTACCATATTGGACAGTGTGCTCTTAGAACAATAAAACAAAAACAAAATTGTGGCTATTCTTCCAGCAGATGAGGAGAGAGAAAAAAATTACATTTTAATCTTTCTCTCCTTTAGCTGAGAAATAAGACAGAAATGAATATCTCAATAGATTATCTTGACACATTGGGTTACAGAGAACAGAAGTCCCTCAAAATAGCTTAAGCAAATCAGGAACTGTTTTGGAAGGATACACGGGCATCTCATGGAAACTGGGAAAGAGAAATGCAGCCTTTCGGGAACAGAAAAGTCGGTGGCATCAAAGATAAATTCTTTCTGTTTCAGTTTCTATTCCTTTGTCTAGGGGTGTAACTTTCTCTGCTTTGCTCAGCCAGAGAATGTCTCCTGTATTTCTCTCTGTATTTGGGCTGGCTTTACCCTTCTATCTCAGAGATTGGTTTTCTCCATTGTCCATCTTAAAGAGTAGAGTGACTAGTCCAAATGTGCTCCTCTGGCCCTGACTTTACATATTGTACGAGTCCAGTACTCAAAGCTAAATAACGGAGCCTCCCAACCAGTGCCAATTTCAGATTTGTGAGGGAAAGAATTTAATTGGCTTGTCTTAGCCAATGACTTGGCTTCCCCTGGTCAGGGTTGTTTTTTTTTTTTTCCTCATCCAATCAGCTGTGTTGGGGGTGAGTGGGTGGAGCCTCTTACAAGGAAAAGAGCTGTAGCATCTCAACCCCTGGGTGAGGAGACAGTTCTTGGAGAACAGGGATGTGGCTTAGTGAGTGCCCACAAAGCAGCTACTTCAATGATGAGCAAGGAGTCGGAACACAAAACATTCATGGCTGCTATTTTTCTACCCAAGAAAAATCCAGCAGAAATAAAATGGACTCTAGATTTTTGTGTTGAACAAAAAATGGAGACTTGGATACATCTGTGTTCATAGCAGCATTATTTTCCATAGCCAAAAAGTGGAAGCAATCCAAATGTTGATTAACTGATGAATGGCTAAACAAAATGTGGTATGTGCATACCATGGAATATTATTCAGCCTTAAAAAGGAAAGGAGTTCTGACACATGCTATAACACGGATGAATCTTCAGGACCTTAGGCTAAGCAAAATAAGTCTACCACAAAAGAACAAATACTGTATGATTCCATTTATAAGAGGTATTTAGAGTAGTCAAATTTGTAGAGACAGAAGGTAAAATGGTCGTTTCCAGGGGTTGGAGGGAGGGGGAGATGGGGAGCTGTTTAATGGATATGGAGTTTCAGTATGAGATGATGTAAACGTTCTGGAGATGGATGGTGGTGATGGTTGTGCACCAGTGTGAATGCACTTAATGCCACTGAATTGTACAAGTGGTCAAGCTGGTAAATGTTATGTTATATGTATTCTACCACGTTTTGAAAAATGTTGGCTTGACTCCTAGGTTTATTTTAAAGAACTGGTCCTTGGTGAAGGGAATTAGAAAAAAGCAGGTCCGTTTATTCTGAGATATTCTCCACTCTCTCAGAGATGGAGGTGTTCCTGGACCACATTTGAGGTAATTAAATCTTTGCTCATGGTAAATTATACACAGGTGTTTTCTTTTCCTTTCTTTTTTTTTTTTTTTTTTTTTTTTTGGTCCAATTCTAAGGCTTATATTTAAACAGACAGGAAGTCCTGGTGATAACACAATATTTTACACTCTAAGTTTAACCAAAACACAACTGTGCTCAGAATGGGCACTCCCGGAAGAGAGAAAATATATTAAGTTATAAATCTTTGCAATCTTTCCCTGCCCCGGGCCCACCTTGCTCACTCTCTTTTCTTGTACAGTATCTAGGTGATGGTAGAAAAGGAAAACTGCAAGAAGCCAGAGAGCTGAGCCTGAGTAGGGAGAGGAGAGAAAACAGAAAGCCTGCCAGGGCTTGATTGATGAGGGAGTTTTTGGGAGCATGGAATGAAAAAAGAGAGGCTGGGGAAAGGATTTTAGAGTTTCACTGTGTCTTATGAAGGACTTTTTCCCTTTGTCATTTACTGAAGATGTAAATTATTTTCCCATTACTGTTTGTTTGAATGTCCTCAGGCACGAGGTGACAAGGCTGTGCAGGGGTCACATCTGCAGCCCCAGCATCTAGGATACCGCCTGCCCGACAGTCGCGGCTGAGTCGGTTCAATTTGACAGAGGAGTGAATCCCTGGCAGCATCATTAGGGTCTTGTTCTCATAACTCGTTTCTTTCCCACTGCAACACCCAGCACTCATAAAAGGCCCTTCTGAAGTGATCAACTCAAAGAAGCAAAAGCAGTGCCCTCCGTGAGGGAAATACTGCAGCAATTATCACTTTATGTCATTCTGGAGCTCTGCAAAAGACTTGAAGCGAGAAAAGATAATGGCGGTGACAGAAATTATGTCGAGAATGGCTGTATATCACTTCATTTAGTATAGGAGGAAGTCAAAATGTTCATAAAAGTCCATTTGGTCTGAAAGCAAATAACTTAAGTCATTCAAACTCGGTCTTGTTGGACCGTAAAGCCGCTGGCAATATTTGGTAGAAACGACTCTATAGAAAAATAAATTATATTTATTGAATTGAACTTCAAGTAACAACCCTGCCACCTACTCTTTTTTTTTTCTAGCCCTCCACATCCTATGAATTTTGATGAATTACAAAAAGTCCTATGGCAACATAATCACTTAAACAAAAAGCTATCCAGGTAATAACACAAGCACCTTTAAACCAGAGAAAAGTTCATTTGCCTTCCAGGCCCGATCGCTATTTATTCTTTCACTGCTCTGATTGGATTTCTCCAAAATAAAATTCAGAATAACCCCTTTTTGTTTATGTCTCCAGGTGTTCCTTGGAGCTACCATGCTAGTCTACAACGGGCTACTCTAGTCTACCAGTGCGACTCTTGGATGATGGGCGTCAGATTCCATCCACCTTCAAGCTCTGAATCTTGGCATTTTATGATTAAGTATGACACTGCGCTGATCCAAACCTGTGCCTCTTTTATACAGAAAAGATATAGGGATCTTGGTTGAGGAGCATCCCAGAACCATGCCAAACCATAAAACAACACATTTTTTAAATCGCCCATAATTGCTTAAATCTTACTCTCTCCATCCTGAGTTGTCTGCATGGCTTCTGAAGATTCACTTCACGTATCACTTCCCCCAGGGAGTACTCTCTGATTCCCGCCCCCCCCCCCCAGGCTAGGTTATCTTATTGCATCTCATCCATAGGCTATTTGTAGTGCATTTGTTGAAATTTTGAATTCTCGGGATCCTTCATCTCCCCATGTTTGGAGAATTCATTCCTTCGCTCATTTGTTCAACAATATTTATTAAGGGCCTGCTACGTTCCAGGCACTGGGGACACAGCAGTGAAGAAACCAGCCACAAATTCCTCCCCTCTGGAGCTTACATTTGAGAAGGGAGAGATAGACAAGCATACAGATAAATAAAAATATAGTATATTATATGATGATGAGGGCCATGGGGAAACTATAGCATGGAAGGGTAATAAGGACTGCAGGGAAGAAAGGTTTTAGAGTTTTAAAGAGACTGGTCTCACTGAGAAGGTGACATTTGAGCAAAGCCTGGGAGGAGGGCTTCCTCTCTCCCTAAGAGCTCTGGTGGTGGGCGGCAGAGTCTGCATCTAACTGCACAAACTCAACAAATCAGATGTTAACTTTCCCAGCACGTCTTGCAGCTGGAGTAAGGATGGGTGACCTAGGTAGCTGAACCCAAAGACTTTGCTTTGGTTTTGGAGAGCTAAAGAAAAGGAGATGGTGGAGAAACTGTCTGGCACAGCTGTGACAGCAACATGTGGGTTCCAGGGCAGGGGGTCAGGAGTCCATACCGGAGTAGCGTTGTTAGATTAAAATGGCCAGTGTTCATGGACTGTGGCTGCAGGGTTTTCACCATGGTAGTTTCGAGACTGAGGTACCAGCTGCTGCCGACCCTCCCTTTTCCTGCCTGTTTTATAAGCCTTGATCTTCAGGCTCTCTGGCGCTTCTGTGAGCTCCCTGGTATCCTCCTGGTAAATTCCTTTTCTGCCGAAATAAGCCAAGATTGGTTTCCGTTGCTTGCAACAAATAACCCCGACTGGCACATCCCTGTCCCAGCACTACTGTCTCAATGTGTGGCAATGCCTGGTTTACCTGTGTGTCTCTCGTTTACTGTGAACTCTTGAGGGGAGGGACCACATATTTATTTATTCTTCGTCATGCCTGCAGTTTCTAGCCTGGGGCTTAGCACACAGTGGGGGTTCAGTGTGCTTTTGTTGAGTCTATGAATGAACAAAAAGGGGAAAGAATGCATAACTTAAATGTCTGAGTCCATGTGTTTCCTGACGGCATCTTTACTTTCAAAGTCTAGAGGCCATATCCAACCATGCCAAGGCGGCTCTGTCACTCAGGTCTGACACATAGTGTAATGAGAGAGAGGAAGGAAGGAAGGAAGAAAGGAAGGAAGGGAGGGAGGGAGGAAAGGAAGGAAGGAAAGAAAGACAAAAAGAAAGAAAACGAACACGACCGAGCTCCAAGAAGATTAAGCAGCTTGTTCACAATGCCTGACTAATACCTGTGGGAGTTGGGATGAAAAAGCAGGAGTGTCCTGGTCCTCTCCGAAGCCCATGCCCTTTCTGCTGAACGAGGCTTAGGAAAGGCAAAGACAGGAGATGTGTTTTAGGAGGTCAGGCAGAGCCAATCCCCCAGATTTCCAAAGGCAGCATCTTGTTCCGAGTGGATGATCAGGGAAGGCATGAGCCATAAGTGGTGCTCAGAAAGCATAATCATCAGCTTGAGCACTTTACAGCCAGCCAGGGTCTCTAAGGCCACTCGGTGGACAGATCCTTCCTCTGCTATGTTCCAGCAAGGACTGGCTGTGCTGGAGCTCAAAGCAGCCCTGGGCGAGAGCCGCTGATCTACATAATAGAAGAGAAAGCAGTTCAGCATGTTTGGATGTTGTAAGAGAAGGTGCTCAGAGATGGTGAGACCCCAGACTGGCCAAGACCTTGGTTTGGCAGATGAGCAGATTGGCTGGGAAGTCCTCTCTGGGGATTGTAGTCAGCCTGCACCTTGTCAGGGCATGGGCGCTCCATGGGAATTCTGCACCCTAGAAACTAGGACAAGGAGCAGCTGATCCCATCAGAAACAGTGGGGTACCAGCTTCTAACTGACTATGTGGCCTTGGGCTGAGTGATAAAGGAGCTAACATTTATGGATGGTTATTATGGGCCAGACACTAGTTTTAATGCTTCCTATGTATTTACTCATTTGATCCCTTTGACAATCCAATAGAATAGCTACTAAGGTTACCCACGTTTTATCAGTAAGGAAACTGGGCAAGAAAGGCTTAGCAACAGCCACAATTGAACACAGTGGAGTCAAAATGAACATGCAGGCTCCAAACTACTTGTTTTATCTTCCCTGAGTCTGTTTCCTCTGTGTGTAAAATGAGGGGTTGGATTAGCTGATTTTTTAAATCTCCAAGTTGGAAAATTCTAGGATTCTAGGCAGTCATGAATGCAGCACATGTTTATTGAACACAAATTTATGCTGGACAGGACAGTATGGGCCATGCATCTTCTCCAGGAATACAGTTCTAGAGCAGGGGATGTAAGACAAGCATGTTTCTATTTAAAAAAGAAACAACCAACCAACCAACCAAATTGTAATGCCCTCTGTTAACTGTGTGTTAGATGTCAGTCATGTATTAGACACTGGACCTGAGTTAGCTTTAATCCTCACAAGAACCCTGTAAGGTCATTGTCACCTTTTTGCAGCTAAGCTATTAGAGCTCAGAGAGGTGACTGTGGCTTGCCACACGAAATCAGAGAGGTTAATACAGAGTACAAGGTGGAAGGCTAGTGTCTCATCCCAGGAAAAAGCAGATTAGTTCACGCCCCAGACTCTGAAGCTTGGCTTCTTTGGCTCCAAGACTGGTGGCAACTCCAAGTGTCATTCTCTTTTTCCTAAGAAAGTCCGTGGAGGGAAGGAGAGAGACTCCAGGTGGCTTTTGGATGACTTCAGGAGTTGGTGGCTTCACTAAGAACAAGCACAAAGCAATGATTTTTTTTTTTTTTTTTTTTTTTTCTGGCTTGCTCCAGGCATGGTGGGTGACTCCTTTTCTCAGAACACTGAATGGTACTGCCCCACCTGGTGTTCTCAGCCTGAAGTGTCCCTGTAACCACTCCATGTCACATCTGCAAGCCTGGCATGGTCCCTTCTCCATGCCTTTTCATGCTTTTTCCTTGATTTGGTCTCCTCTTTCCAATTCCCCCTCCGCACTATCACCCCCTGGCAAACTCCTACTCATCCTTTGTGACTATCCTCCAAATCACCTCTTCCCAGAAGCCTGCACTTGTCCCAGTTTAAACGGCAACTCCCTCTGTACTTCCTTAGCCCTTGGTTTACATCTTTATTTCCATTATCGTTATTCATGTTTATGGCTTCTGTAGTCACTCAGAGGTTCCTAAACAGCAGGGACTTGTGTCATATTCGTAAACTGAATACCCCATTGTGCCCAGTTGATGATAATATTCACTCATTCGTTCATCATAGTCACAAAATTGTTGAGTAGCACACAAGCACGGTGATGGACTTTGGAGTAGGTGGGGTAAGTTTGCTTTGCTCTCCTGGAACACATAGTCGACTTCAAGAGAAAGACAATCTAACAAAAATTGTGACAGAGTGTTCCAGGGGTACAGACAAGGCAAGAGAGTAACAAAGGAGGAAAACCGACTCAACAGCTCTGCGGGGAGCTCAGGAAGAAGTTTCCAAAGGAAATGCTCCAGTCAGGCTTTGAAATGTAAATTTAAGTGGGGACTTTTCTGGCAGACAAAGTGGGTGGAGAGGACAGGCTTTCTAGGCAGAGGGAAACCCCTGCACAGAGGCCTGAAACAGAGAGATGGGGTGTGTTTGGCAGGCATGAAGGGTAGAGCTTGTGCAGGGATGTCAGGGCAGGTGGCCAAGAGGTGGGGATTGGGGGCAGGGTATGAAGGGCTCTGTATGTCCTACTGAGGAGTTTGGTTTATTGTCATGGTGGGATGGAGTGTCTGCCCAGCCCATAGACGGGGAGCCGCTGCCACCATCCCTGGGCAAATACCTACTGATGTTCCACTCTGTGCCAGGTGTTGTGCTAGAAACTGGAGATACGTGGAGATCAAAACACAGAGTTTCATAACAGTGGGTAAAGAGAGCATCATTCTAATCATTTAATACACATACACACATACAAATATAAACCTGCAGGCTAGGAGAAATGTGGTGAAGGACAATTATGAGGGGCTACAAGATTTGATTATAGCAGGATTTGTTTCAGATCGGGGAGGTGATATTACAAGCTAAAGATAAATCTGAGCTCTGGAGGCGCATTAAGCAACTGAAAGGTTATGAGTATGGCCAGAGTGGTTGAGAATGGGGCGCGGGGCATGTTTGGATATGAACTCAGAGAAGTCAGCAGGGGCAGACCCTGCAGAATCTTGCAAGCCACAGTAAATGTTTTGGTCTTCATCCTAGAAGCAACAGGGAGCCACTGAAGAGTTTTAAGTGAGGTGGAGATGTTTGACATGATCAAATTTGCTTTATAAAAAGATCATTCTGGCTACAGGGCTCCTTTAAGCTCCCTGCCACTCATCTCTGCCCCTCAAGCCTCCCCTGCCCAGTCTGGGGCCAAGCAATTACTTTGTCAGTGCTAAGGACAGCCACAGTAGGTGACTGAAATCTCAGCCATGTATTTATTGACTCTTGGCTGCTGTTCATAATGAACTCTCAGCTTCCCAGGGGGTCGGGGGCGGGGGAGCTGAGTAGGTTTGCCGAGAAGAGGAGGCAGGGGTGGGGGAACTGCAAGGGATGGATATGGGGCTCCGTGTTCTGTTCTCACATCTGTCTCCCTCTATTGATACCTGCTGCCAGGATGATGTATTAGAATTCAATAAGTCGAGCTTGTCTTTTCCTAGAAAGGGAAGGGCTGGCAGGGGGAGAGGCAGGCCCCTTGCCATCAATGAAGGGGGAAACAGTTCAAATGAGTCATTCGATTAACTAGCAGGGGGAATCCATGGCCGGTGTAAGGCCATTGCTATGTCATTAATTCCAGTTCTCACCCAGATTGTTTAACCTTGGCAGTTTTGGTGGCAGCAAGACCTGCAAACCCTAAGTCCAACGAGATGGCTGGGCACCACAGTCTCTCTAGCTCCAGGAGCCAGGCTGGAAAAGCTTTTTCTCCATCTGCCTGGGATGTTGATTGCAGGGGTGGGAACAAAGTCTCAGCAAAATGAGGAGGATTGGAAATGGATATATTGATCTCACGTGCTGTCCTGCCCAGGAATTCCTGTGATGATAATGATCTCGGCTGATGGAGGGCTTACCTTGCCCTTGAGACATAGGACATTTGGTTCAACTAGAACTACTCTTCCAAAGAGAAAGCTACTTTTGTTGGGAAAATGCTTTTGGTTGGTGTTGGGACTGAGGGTTATTCTTGGAAGTACCCCGGTGGATTTCCATCCAGGGTTGTTCTGGGGAGGAGGAGAGTGACAAGAGGGAAAGACAGGAAGTTATGAGCTGGAGACACCAATATGGTGGAAAGCCACGTGCTTCGTGATGTGACCTTTTCCCATGACCCTGCCACACATTTCTAGGCGTCCTCAAAAATCACAAAAGGGTCAATAGGACTTGATTTCTCACAGACCCTGAAGCAGAGGCAATCTTGGGTTTTGCAGGGTACAACCCTGGCAGCATGGGTGGGCTGATTTTGGTCATGTGCCCATGTCTGGAACAATCACAGTGGCTGGGAGAATGCAGTGCTCTGATTGGCTTGGGCCTGTGTCACATGCTGTATGGCTACAGAAGGGGGTGAAGTCCCACCTGGGGGCTCTCAGCTGTGAAAGGTGCTTCACCCAGAACACCTGTTCCTGTGCATTGTCTTCTCTGTGTCTCTTCTGCTTTTGGCTTTTGTTTTTCTCTCTCCTGTTTCTTCATACACTGCCATTAATGGTAACCACAGCTACCCAGAGATAGAGGGTGGGGGGGTAATAGGTGTCAGGTGCTGTGCTGTGTAATGACATAAATTATATCATCCATCCTCATGACACCCCTGTAAAGAATGAACTTACTGTCCACTTTTACATATGAGCAAACAGAGGCACAGAGAAGATACACATGTCCGAAGTCACATACCTGGTACATGGTACGGAGGCACCAGCAGGATTTTGCACCCAGGTCTGTCTGGCCCCCATGCCCATGTGGTAGCCACGGCTGAACTGTCCTCGCATCTTCTCCCCTCTGCGTGGGAGCAGGCACATATAAAACTCCCCCAAGAGAGAGGATCTGATTGGCTTGGCTGATCCCATCCAATTTCTGAGCCAGGACTCCTCACAGGCCCTCTTAGTTGGACTTACAGGGCTACCTGGGACTGGGACTCTGGTCTCAGGTCCCGTTCCTTGTGGCCAGATGTCAGCTTCCCCTGGCCCAAAGCCCAGTGACTGTGGCCATTTTCTTAGGATGGTGACACAGCTTCAAGAATTCCTCAATTTGGCCACCTCCGAGGACTTGACAACTTGATGTTTTTAGATGATAGAATATTAAAGCTGGTCTGGTGCCCCTATTTTATAGATGTAAAAACTGAGACCCAAAGAGTGTATACAACTGGCTAAGGTCTCACACAGAAAGTTTGTGACAGGAGGTCTTTGGACACAGACTCAAGTGCTCTTTCCACTACAAAAGATTGACCCCTGTCTCCAGATCAGGAGAGAGAATTGCAGAAGCCATCCTCAAACACTTGGCAGCCAAAGAGGAGTTTGTTATCTTTTTCCTTTCCCACCTGGGCTCACTCTGCCCGCCATCTCAGAATTTTAAAGAAAAGGCTGTTAAAAAGAATCCAGTCTCATTCTGATGTTTTATTAATGGACACTGCCGGTGTTTCGACAGTTTTAATTAGGGCTGAATTTTACTGTATTCAAACCCCGGGGAGCACCAAGGAAAAGGAGCCACTGAGCAAACCTGAGGATCAAATGAGTACATTAATTAAATGTCACCACATGGGCAGCTTGAGGCAGGCAGACCTGCAGCCCCTCCCTCCCTGACATGTGGATGACGAGGGACCAGTGGACTCCTGTAGGTGGGTGGCTTGAGGCATACATGTAAATTTCAGTGTGACACCAGCTATCAGTTTTTTGTTTTTTTGTTTTTTTAGACAAGAATTGGGTTTCCTCTGTTAAAGGCAAAATGGGTAGATATGAAAATCCCCAATTTGGTCACTGCTTCCCCAGCTTCCCCCTCAAGATACATAAAGTTGCAGCTATTTTTCTCTAATGAGTTCGTTTTATTTAACATTCACTGTATGCCAGGTATTGTACTCAATTCTTTGCAAAAATCAACTCATATAACCACAGCAACTCTGTGAGATAGGTATTATTATATCCCCACTTTATGGATGAGGAAACTGAGGGTGGGAGAGATGAAGTCATTTGCCCAAGATTTCACAGGTGCTAAGTGGCAGAGCTGGAACCCAAGCCCAGGCATGTTACTACTAACTTCTAACTACTGCCCTCTTCTAGCTATTGGTATTGATAACTGACTCCCCCGTTTCTCAGTCCAGGTGCTGAAGTCCTGGCTTCTTCTGTATCTTTAAGCTTCAACCTCATGTCATCGGGCCAATAGTTGGCTCTTAGCAGAACCAGAGTCTTAACTCCAGATTAACTCCGTACTTTCTGTGGCTAAGAGGTCCATCTCTGGCCCCTGGCCTTGGAATTCAGGGTCTGTCACTTACTAACTGTGTGACCTTGGGCAAGTCACTTAACCTCCATATGCCTTAGTTTCTTTATCCATAAAATAGGGATAATAATAAAAATTAGTTATTAATACTATGTGAAAATCCTTTAAACAGCCTCTGGCATGTGGAAAGCACTAACAGTTTGATTTACTATTATTGTTATTTTCATAATATTATTATTATTATATTCTCCTTCCCAAAAGGCTTGAGATTCTTTCAATTCCTCACCCTGATGTTATTTTCTGTTTTCAGCCCTGATTTGCCCCTCAGATCTCGAGCTGCTCTTCTGGCTCTGAACTTTGCCTTCTCAATTCCATCTTGGTATAAACTTGACCTTTTGTATCCCTGCTTCTTGGGAAGCGCCTTTCCTGGGCTAGCCCAGCCCCTGACACCAAAAGCCTCATTGGTACCAAATGCCTGTCCTCTCACCCACAGAGCCAGCACTAGCTATGGCTCCAGTTGCTCTTATATGGACCAGGATCTCCTGTGTTCCGAAAAGGGCTCTGTATTTTTCATAATCACGAGAGTGATGATGCTAAAAATAAAGCAGGCTCCATTTCGAACACCACTGGCAATCAGTCAACCAATCAAGAAATGTTAGGCCGGGCGCGGTGGCTCACGCCTGTAATCCTAGCACTCTGGGAGGCCGAGGCGGGTGGATCGCTCGAGGTCAGGAGTTCGAGACCAGCCTGAGCAAGAGAGAGACCCCATCTCTACTAAAAATAGAAAGAAATTATATGGACAACTAAAATATATATATACAAAAAATTAGCCGGGCATGGTGGCGCATGCCTGTAGTCCCAGCTACTCGGGAGGCTGAGGCAGTAGGATCGCTTAAGCCCAGGAGTTTGAGGTTGCTGTGAGCTAGACTGACGCCACGGCACTCACTCTAGCCCGGGCAACAGAGCGAGACTCTGTCTCAAAAAAAAAAAAAAAAAAAAGAAATGTTAGCGGGGAACTTTTAAATTCCAGGCATTGTGGGGATATGAAAGTTGTAAGGCAACCCTGCACGTAAGGATTAAGAAAAATTGGGGATGGGTAAAATTCCCATAACACAAAATTTACCATTTTAACCATTCAAAGTGTACAACTCAATGGCATTTTGCAGCCATCATCACTATCTAGTTCTAGAACTTTTGTATCACCCCAGATACTCCATACGCTTTAGCATTAGCAATCATTCCCAACTCTCCCTCTTCTGAGCCCCCAGCATCCATTAATTTGGTATCCATATCTGTGAAGTTTAAGAAATTTAAATCTACTTGCAGAAGCAAAGGTTTCATGACAAAAAAAAAGGTAGTGTGTGCTGGATGTAACAGCATAGCTTGGTAGTTAGTTGTGTGGACCTGGAGCCAAACTGCCTGGGATTAAATCCTGGCCTCTGCTGCTTATTGCTGTGTGGCATTGGGCAGATTAACCTACCTCTCTGGGCCTCAATCTATACGTGTATAACATAGCAAGTGAGAATTACAGAATTCTCTCCCTCATAGACCAGTTGGTGAAGATTAAATGTGTTAATGCACGTAAGGAGCTGAGAACAACATCTGGCTGCAGTAAGTGCTGTATAAAGATTTGCTATTGTCACTGGCACAGATAGTAAGTTCTGTGGCTTAGTGTCTTTTAACCTTTTTGAGAGCAAAGATTATTATTGTCCTGCTTACCTAGGAATTCCTAGCATCCAGCACGATGCCTGGCATTGAGTAGGTGCCTGGTAAATCTTTGTTCAATGACGGAATAGGAGTTTATGAAAGAGGAGAGATTACTGTGGGACACAGCAGATTATTTGAGAATCCAATATTCAATGCTCAATGTCAAAAACAGTCCACAGCTACTTGGCAAACCTTATTAAGAACCACCTGAGAGCTGAGTGTCCTGTGACCCGTTACAGGCAGAACAGAAAATCAGGCCTGTCCCCAACATAAATATGGTGATAATGATTATGGCACTAATTCATCAAAATACCCATTATTTGTCCAGCACTTAACGAGTGCCTGACACTGTGTTGAAAACCTGACATGCAACAATTCATCTAATTTTCTTTATGACTTAACCTGTGAGACAAAACCCACTAGCACAATAGAATAATAGCCATGAAAAGCTCACTTTTTTTTTTTTTTAACAGAGCAAAATGTCAACAAGTGCAAATGAATCCCGTGACAATTGAGTCCCTATGGGAGGTGGGGATGCTGAGAACAGTTAGGTGAGGACAACCGTGGAATTCTGATGAAACATCTGTATCCATGACCCAGCCAGCCTGTTAATCATCTGGATATTTGCCGCCTGCACTGTCACTTGCTTTGGGTTTGCATTTTTCTTTTCGGATCCTTTAAAACTCTCCTTCGCCTCCCTTATAGGACAGATCTTATCCTGCTTGCTACCTTTTCCCGGCAGGCATGGAGGGTGGTGAAGAGCATGTCTGCAGATGCCTCGTCGCCCCAGGTCCCTGGGAGTGGGGGCTCTCGTCGGTATCTCCGGGCAGTGCTCAAAGTTGGCTAATGGGATCCGGGACAGGGTTGCGGAAGCAGGCATCAAAGCGCAATGACCTGAATCAAACCGAAGATTAATTAAAAGTGTCCAAGTGGATTGAATATTTCATGACCTGAGGGCTGAAGTCAAGGTCTCTTTGGAACAGAAATCGGATGTGAATATGTGGTGGGGGTGGCGGGGGGATTGGAAAAAGAAGGAAAGTAAGAGAGGGGAGGGAAGAATGAGAATGAATGTGTGACTCCGCAGGAATGAGACTAACTTCTCTCACCTTCATTGTTGCATGTTCTGAGTGGCCATGTACTTTTCATGGCATGATTTTAGCTGGTCCTTTCAGTTATTTTGTGAGGGTAGGTAGGGTTCTCTGCTGGTCATGATTTCCCACACCTGAGCCTGGATCCCAGAAAGGGACAAACTCCCCAACCCCCAAGCTTTCTGGGGTTCAGACGCAAGCCCGGGGCTCAGACGTCCTTGCAGAATTGGCAGGGAGCCAGGAGACAAGGACATTTCCCACCTTCCCAGTAACAGGTTCCCAGAACCTCGGGAGACGTTTCCTTCAGAAAGACATTTTTTCCTATTCCATTTCTCTATCAAAGAATGAGTTCAGCAGAGGGGAAAGAACACTAAACTGAGAGGAAATGTGGATTCTCTGGGGACACTGGGAAATTCTTTGGTCCCTGTGTCGGTGTGCGCAGGTCTGACCATATCTGTGTCCCTCTGTCTTCCTGTGTATCTGTCCCATGTGGCTGATTCCTTGCCTGTCTCTCTGCCTCCCCTCTGCCCACCCTTCTCTCTGCCCCTTCCCTCTCTGCTCTTCCTCTCTCTGTTCCTCCCCTACCTGTCTCTGCTCCACGAACAGTCCAAGCATTTTTGTCCCTTCTTTTGCCCTTCTCCCCCTCTGACTTCCCTCTCCCTTCTTCTCCTCTCTCCTTTCCCTGTGTCCCATTCCATTAAGGATGCTTTGTTGGTGGCTTCAGTCAATTCCAATCGATAAGCATCTCGAGATGCTTATCTAGGGATAAGCATTGAGGTGGGGGCCCCCTGGGGATACAGACCCAATGGGACACTCTTTGCAAGTGGCTCTTAGTCAACCGGGTCTTAGCAACTTAATAAAAACTTTTATTTTCTGCTCAGCCTCAACCTGCAGGTGGCCTTGAGGGTGGTCACCTCCAGGAGGAATGGTCGTGAGAGGGGAGGCAGGGGCTGGGTGCCTCCGTGGGCAGATTGGGTAGGCGGCAGGTGACGGTACTAAGCAGGTAGTGCCACAAAGGGCAGCACCTGCTGTTACCCACCTGTGAAGGTGTCCCTTAGCTGTTCCATGGGTCGGGACTGGCCTTGCTTGCCACTCACCCTCAGGAGGACGGTCCCCTCACCTCTCCATGCTTTCCAGGCTCTTTTCAGGGACACTCTGTTATGTAATCAGTGTGGTCTGGACCCCATGATTCCACGTTTAGTGACTCCGCCAGTAAAACACAAGACTGAGGAAGACTCCTGGCTCTAATTATTTTGCCAGCTCCTTGTTCTGCATATCAATTTCCCTCCCCTGCACAATTCATGTTCTATACATCTGGCTGGCAAGGAGGATGCCTGGGGAAATTACATGGTTTTGCACACAAGATTTGTTAGAAGTTGGAGGAGAGACTATCTTATTTCACTCAATAATCTCTTATTTATGGGTTCGTTCTTTTCTTAATATTAATGAGACTTGCTATCTCCAGCTTGCTGTGACAGCTATATCAACACCTCTGTGGCTGCGTTTGCATCCAGGTAGTGGAACTGTGATCTAATTGAATCAGCATAAATAATGGGAAAATCCACCAGATGGGAATGTCTGTGAGCTCGAAGGCTTGGGTCTTGCTGAATCTGCCTCTTCTTGTGGGCAGTGGATTTTCTGGATACACTGAGTTCCAGAACCGACTGTTCTGTCCACCACTGACAAGGTGGGATTTTATAAGTCTTTTAGTCTCTTTGGGTTCCGATTCTTTATGTAATAGGTCCTTCTTTTGAAATAGCACGTGCTGTAGGAAAGGCACAGGTTTTGGAGGCAGACCGACCTATTGATAGTTCATGTCCTGGCTCCATGAATTAATAACTATGAACATCCCCATCAGTAAAAGAAAACAAATTGTTTTCAAAGAGCTATGACGTTTATCAAGTACTTGCAAATGATTTATATGTAGCATTCCATTAATTCTCATAAGTGCTGTAATAAATTTTATTTTCTTAATAAATCTCAGAAGAAGAAACTGAGTCATGGACACATACTCAGGTGTTCACTTTAAACACATACTTTAAAAATATTTTATGATTGTGTATGATATTTCACAATTAAAGGTTAAAAACTAAAGCTGGGAAAGACTACAAAATTTGTCCTAAGTTGTGTCCCTGAGGGTAAGGAGCCAGACAGGGCCATAGAAGTTTGCACAACTCCAAGAAGGACCATTCATTCACCTAGACCAGAGATCAGCAAACTACCGCCATGGCGCACATCCAGCCCATGACGTGCTTCTCTAATAGGGTTTTATCCGAACAAGTTCATTCATTATATATTTGTCTATGGAAGCTTTTGTGCTATATCAGCGGAGTTGAGTAGTTGCAACAGAGACAATATAGCCCACAAGGCAGAAAATACTGACTATCTAGTTCTTCACAGAAAAAAAGTTTTCTATCCCTTATCTACACAATAGTTTGAACTCCCTTGAGTCATTCAACATGGTAGCCCTGGAGCTATGAGTTGAACATGCATCTGATTGTGCTCTGAGTGACCAACTTATTCCTACCATACAGGGTGGCTCTGAGAACTTATGAGATAGGAGTCTCTCACGAATATTTACACAGGGACCAGAGAGTTAGGGACAAGGATGGTCATTGCAGCTTTCTTTCCACTGGGAACATCTAGAAATAATCTGAAAGCCCATCTGTAAGGGATATGGCTAAATGAAAGAGGATATGGTCATACAATGACAAATCACATAGCCGTTAAAACGAATGAGGCAGGCCCATGTGCGTGGAAAGCTGTCCATAGCAATCCACAAAGTCGTTCATCTATATAATTGCATAAGTTCCATATCTACTGTATTTTTTTACTCTACAACGCCACTTGTTGGAAGATGTACCATTATTTTCTGTGTCAATAACAGGGGAAGAAAGTGCCCACTGTATAAGGCCTTTAATTGTAAGATGCAGTGTTATTTCAGAGATTTTAAATTTGAAAAAAAATACATCCTAGAATAGATGAAAATATAATTTGCTTATATATTAATGTAAGAATATATGCATTTATAAAAAAGTACAGGAAAATAGTCTGGATGAATATACATTAAATCAGCAGTCCCCAACCTTTTTGGCACCAGGGACCAGCTTCATGGAAAACAATTTTTCCATGGACCAGGGGTAGGGGCAGGGGTGTCGTGGGAGACAGGCATGGTACAGAGCTCAGGCGGCTGCGTGCAGCCCATCTCTTAACAGGCCATGAACTGGTACCCGGCTGTGGCCCCAGGGTTGGGGACAGCAGCATTAAAGGGTATAGAGATTATCATCTGGGAATAAGTGGAACTGGGCTTGACGATGAAGGGAAGCTTTCACTTCTTAATTTTTTTGCCTCCAAATTGTTAAAAAAAAAAATTTACAATAAGCATGTATTACTTATATAATTTTAAAAAGTATATTTTTTAAAAAACATTTAGTTAGGTAATACCTATGAAGTGACTTACCAAGTACCTAGTACAAAGTTAAAGAATAACGAGTTTCATTCTTTTCTATTCTTCTCTCTGGTTGACTACCAAGAAGTCATTCAATGACGAGGGACAAAATATTGGGAATAATTTCTAAGCAAAGGGAATATTATAAATTTAAGGTGTTGTTGGCTACTTATAAATGGTTCCTCTTTTGTAGATAGTTTTTTCATCTTCTATTTTCTGTTTTTCCCCAATGAAAATTCCTCTGTTAATTATAGACCATAATGAACTCTACAAATACCACACTCTGTGAAGAGGTTTTGGGTTTTTTGGGGTTCTAAGCTTCCTTGAAGAACATATTGATCAGAATTTTTCCATGTGCCTTTACTACACACAGAAAATGGAAACAAGTGACTTCTTAGCCATAACCACAGGAAACACTTTATTAATATCATTTCAACATGAAAGGAATGTTTATACACAGTCGTTGTTTCATATGCATTCTCCATATCGCTGAAGGAGAATGGAGACAGGCATGCTCAGAATAGCAAATAACCCCCAGATCATCTGCAAAGTGGAAATTTAGCTTGGAAATTCCCCACATTACAAACAGAATAGAAACACTTTGCACCGTTGCATTTTTGTGTTGCTTTTTTCCATTTTGAATCACAAATTGGCAATTTGCTATGACATAACGTAATGTAAAAGGACAAAAGTTCTCATAGCTACCCCGCATGGCAGGAAAATGTTGGTCAACTAGACTCATGTTCATGTCCTGGCTCCGGGGCTGTCACATGGAACAACTCAAGGGAGTTCAAACTCATCTAGATTAGAGGTCAGCAAACTTTTTTTTGTTTGTACATGGTAAAGGGACAGTCTACTAAAAGAATTAGGGGTATAGACTTCAAAGTTGTAAGAGACTTTGAGGATCACTTAGTCCAGCCCACTCCCCTGAGCAGGAATCCTATATTACAATCTCCATGACTTTGCTCGCCTTATGTACTTTGAAAGACTCTTTTGTTTAACCGAGAAAGTATAGCACGATAATTGCCATGATAACAGCAAGCCTTGGAAGTCAGAGGAAAGGGATAGCTAATACAGCCTGGACCTCTTGGAAATGGCTGACACTCTTGGTTGCTTTATGAGTTAGAAAGGCTTTTAGCTGCATGTAATATAACACTTAAAAAATAATGACTAAATAAGAAAAGCAATTATCTATTATAACTCAAAAAATTCAGAAAGAAGCAATCCCAGGGCTACTTCAGTGGCTCAAGGATGTAATTAGGGAGCCAGGTTCATTTCTTCTTTCTATGCCACCCTTCTCATCTTGCTGGTCTTTCATACTTAGGCTGGTTGTCCTGCAGTTGCAAGATGAATGTCAAGGCTCCAGGTATCACGTCCTCATATGACTGAGTCAAAAGATATGAATCAGAGGGGTGACGGGGGTGGGTGGTTGGGTGGGGGGAGAGAGAGAGCTCTTATGTCACTATCTTATGTCATTATTAAAGACTGAGCTCTTTTATCAAGAAGGAAAAGCCTTCTAGAAGACTTCCACTTACATGCAAAAGTCTAGAAATAGATCACATGGCCACCCCTAGCTGCAAGGGAAGCTGGAAAGTGGATATCTTGCTTGTTTAGCCTCTATAGTAGAAAATGGGCAAAGGTGATGGGGTATTGAAAATGACTCCAACTATGCCAGCAGCTATTAATTCCTCACCTCTTTCTTGATGACAGACTTTTTGTTTTTGTTGTTTAGGAACGTGATTTGGTGGAGGATGGGTCACCCCCAGGCCCAAGGGATGAATTATGATTAGACTAAGAAGGTTAGTTCTTCTTGCCAGTTAGGGAATGGGATGCAGTTCTGGTCGATGAGATGTGAGGTGTTCCTCAGAAGTCTGGGGAGCTTCTGGGTGACTTATCCTCTATCTTAGAAAGGAAAGGGTATGTCCTTTTCCGCCTTTTCAGGATTTGAACCTTTCTGTTTGAAGTTCTGATGCATGGTATTACTACAGTCTCATTAATCTCTGAAAGTATGAATGTGAAGGCAAAACCTAACACATTGAAGATGGAAAACTAGATGGATTAAAACAGCACATGTCCATCTGAACTCTGGAACTTCCCATCTCCATAGATTTTGTTATGTGAGACTGTTATCTTTGCCTTGCTGGGGGAAGAAACCCAGATTTTGAGGCAAAGAGCTAATATTCCCCTTGATAAAGGGTGCAATATAAGGGCACAAATATGATTACTTTTGTTAAATTGAAGTAGGGAAGGGAGAAGAGCCAATATGAGAAAGCAGGATCAAGTTGGCTGTTGCTAAGTGTGACTGTCCTCCAAGAAGCCATGTAAACTGCATCTTGGGTCAGTGCATTAGGGAAGAAAGGAGGACAAATTATCCATCAACTTCCATCTCCCATTGATCAAAACTTTGCCTGTGGTGTGTTAATTGTCTTAAACTTCTAAGTTTTGTGTGGATGGGTAGCAATTCTGTTTCCATAGTGTCCGACAGCTTGGTGTTGCCAGGGAAACTGTGGGAGGGAGATGAGAAATATGTGGTTCAAGTGCAGGGATAAATTGAGATACGGTCAGGGCATACCTAATTCTGATGGGGTCTCTATCCTGGGGCCAGAATAAGTTGGATGATACTGTCTATGATACAGTCCACCCCTTGTGTCAATCAGGCCTTCTTGACCTCCACATTTGAAAACATGATGCCCTTATTCCTTGAGAGAAGAGGTACAAGTCTGATTCATTACAGAGTCCCTTTCAAGGTGGCAGCCAGCCAAATTCTCTGAAATGACTCAAGGTAAGAGGGTTACTGAAACACATGAGGATCCCTGCTATTGTACTTGGTTGTAAGCTCATAATTCCTATCAGTCATTTTTATGGTCCACTATCATGCTGGATTTCTCTCATCCAAAACCAGCACTTGAACTTGCCTGGGTTGGTGGGAGGACCTGGACTTTCATCCCTGAGAAGTCTGAGCCCTTGTTGCCATGACCTTGTTGGGCCGTCATTCCTGAAACTGACACATTTCTATGATCACAGGGCACAGAAGCACCAAAAGGTGCCCCAGTGAATCCTCCCTGCCCCATTTTGTAGTGGCACCCCCAGTTTTCATGTGCTTAGAATCAACTAACCCCGCCAGGGCTGTAATTCCTTTCTTTGGCTGCTGGCCCACTGGCATGAAGAACCCAAACCTTTGAGAGGATCAAACGTGGCACATAGAGGTATCTAATACAATGGTAAATACCCTCTTGTTCAAGCCATGGTGAGTCGGATTTTGTTTTTATTGGTCCCTTCACTAATATGTCAGAAGAAGTGACAACTAAGGCTAAGATCTGAAAGAACAGTAGAAATTCAAATGGGCAAAGATGATGGCCAAGCATGTTTCAGGCAAAAGGGGAAACATATGCAAAAGTCTGAGGGAAAATAAAAATGTGCAGTGTGCGGGGAACTTAAAATGGTTCAGTATGGTCAGAACCAAGACTGTTAAAAAAGTTGCTTGGGGCCGGGCGCGGTGGCTCACGCCTGTAATCCTAGCACTCTGGGAGGCCGAGGTGGGCGGATCGTTTGAGCTCAGCAGTTCGAGACCAGCCTGAGCAAGATCGAGACCCCATCTCTACTAAAAAACTAGAAAGAAATTATATAGACAGCTAAATATATATATAGAAAAAATTAGCCGGGCATGGTGGCACATGCCTGTAGTCCCAGCTACTCGGGAGGCTGAGGCAGGAGGATTGCTTGAGCCCAGGAGTTTGAGGTTGCTGTGAGCTAGGCTGACGCCACGGCACTCACTCTAGCCGGGGCAACAGAGCGAGACTCTGTCTCAAAAAAAAAAAAAAAAAAAAAAAAAAAAAGTTGCTTGTTAAAGCTTCCCGTGTAATGCCAGCACCTTGCACAGGAGAGGTTAGTGCCTTTGAGAAACCAACATTAGGAGAAACCTTGTCTAACTCAAATAATAGCTGGAATTGCCTTGTCTTTGAGGAATTAGATAACATCGGCTCATATCCCCAGTGATATCACTTGCTATTGGACTAGACTTCTCCAAGATTTTCCTATATCCTATGGCTTATGTTCATATTTCCAGCTCTAATTTCCATTACTGTGATGTGCATTTGTCTCTTGCTGTCTGTGCTGTGCCCTTCTCTGTTCTCTGCATCAGTCAGAATATGTAACAAAGCAACTTGCCCTTGTCTCTCTGAAGGGCCAGTCAGACAAGGAAGCTGAATAAATCAAGGGTCACCGAATATATTTATTTTTGCAGGGAGAGATACTAAAAGGAGTTAAATTGTAGCATAGCCAATGGCTTAAGGTGAACTACGAGACATTTTTATTCTAAGGTTCCTTTGCCATCCCTGCCAGGGTATAGGGGAACTTCCATTGACCCACAAGTTTCCTTCCCTACAGCTATGATATTATCCTTCACCTCCAAGAATCTGTGCACATCCTCACTACCCCTCTTGTCCAGCAGCTTCCAAATTCCTCTTGGATTTTTTTTTCAGAGACATTCGGCTTTCCACGTGGGACCTGAGCCTTCCAAACTTCGGGGATCATCATTCCACAACCAAAATTGCTCACCGAAGTTGCTTTACTAAACAAATGCAGCCCACTCCCCAAAGACTCTCAACTCTTCTTCTTCACCCTGTCACATAGAAGTCAGGTTCCACCTCTTTCACTGCTGACCCAGGGGCTCTGACTTGGACAGCCTGACACGCTTCTCTGCAGATCCCTGTTTCAGCCGGCACCAGGGTGTGTAGCACCCCATTCCCACCACGCTGGGGACCAGGGAGGAGGATGGTTTTATTCATGACGCTGGCTGGTCTGTTCTTGGCTCTCCTTATCTCCTGCCAGTGATTTTATCAATCTCCTTCATGTGCTTCTCCTCTCCAGGCAGACTTCTGATGATATTTCATTGTTCTCGGAAATTACCTCTGTGAGATTTTACATAAAAATGAGAAATGGGCTCTTGCAGCCTCCGTATTGGCTCTCTGCAATTTTCCCTTCCCTTCCCCCATGTCACAGTCAGCAAAGTCGACACAGCCCCCACTCACAGACCAGTCGTGCCCTGGGGGTTTTCACGGAGGATGCCTGACTGAGGGGTTGCACACAGACAGCACACGGATTGTTGGCAGACACTGTAGTAAAAAATCTTGGATTTTCACATTAAAATCCATATTTCTGATTTCTGAAAATATCAGAATCAGCAGCACTATTCCCACATCTCCAAATACCAATATTGAGCCTTAACTGAGGGGCAGTTGTCTTCTGTAGATGGGGCATGCAAGCTTCAGTTCACCACAGACCCCACTGCTCCCTATTGCATACCCAACCCAGCCTGCTCCAGTCATTACCATGCTTGCTTGGTCTCTGAAGCATTCAAGCTTGCACTGAATTTTAAGTTGGATTTAAAGTGGATCTGAATTAAATTTTAAGTGCTGAATTGAGTAGCTGTTATTAATAGTAACAATGGTAATATTGAAAGTGTACAGTTCCGAGGCTGGATAAAAAGGCTATAGGACCTTTCCTGCATAGCAGTTGTGTAGGAATAGTGATCACCGAACCAAATATTACAAACAACATCCTCCCTTCTTCCTAATCAGCACTCCTACATTAGAACATTTCTTAGTAAATTGTACAAAATCCTTACCCATAATAGAAACAGTGCATGTTGCAGCTAGGTGATTATTATTATTTACCATCATCACATAATTAGACATAATTTCAGTAATTGCTCAAACACAGACTACATGAATAAATATTCCTCAGGAAAGCACACATTAATGAAAAGGGAATCCAAGTCGTTGGTGACATCTGTAAGGTCCCGAAGGCACTTTCCCTTTGGGGTGAGGCTAGGGTGAGGTGCAGAGGGATCCTCGGAAACATGGACAGACAGGCATTTGGGTCTTCTCGAGAACGGATTCGGGGCAGAGAGATTTCTCTGCCTCAGTCTCAAGCAACTTGGCTCTGTCCATCAGTGAAGGGGAATGATAATTCAGCTGCCTTGAACCTGCATTCTGCTAAAGTGGTGAGTGTCCTTCTGCTCCAGGGATCTTCCTTTCTTCCTTCCTTCATTCAGCAGCCACTGAGTAGCTGTCGCATGCTGTGGACGCTGTCCTAGGTGCTGGTGATACTGCGGTGTGCCAGACAGCCGTGGAAAGCGTCTTGCTGGAGTTTACAGTGTAGCATCCACCTCCGGTTGGCTCTTGGAGAATGAGATCCAGCCTTTCATTGCACACATACTGGTTGATCACCTACTATGTGTCAGTCAGGGATCCAGGTGCTAAGTAGTCTGCAGTAGTTAAGCCAGATACGGTCTTCCTCTGTTCTCATTTTAGAGGGAAGAGAAGACTGATTCCTAAATGACGCAAGCAAGGAAACTGCACGGAGTAACAAGTGCTATGATGAAACCCCAGGTGTGAATCACAGCTCTGCCACTTTTATGTGTTCTTGAGCAGTTTGTTTAACATCTCTAAACCTTAGTTTTCTCATCTGTAAAGTGGGCGTAAGGATAGCACCTGCCCATCAGGATTGAAGAGATAACTAAATGAAATATTATGTGTAAAGTATTTAGACAATGCCCAGCACATATTATGTGCTCAGTAAATATTTATTTTCAAATGAATGAATGATCTACGTCCTACTGGTGCTTCCAAGGTTCAGGCAAGCCTTATATCCCCTTGGAAGTATTCTGATTGCCTCGCCATACCTCCCCGATCACCCACACTATACATGGTGCCTTTGCTCTTCTAGGACCAAGCTAGGTATTGATTTATTTTATCTGCTAATTGTCTGTCTTGCCAAACTTAACTAAGCTCCTTTAACTCTTTTGCAAAAAGGGTGCACCTAATACCCTACTGAGTCCTTGGTAAGTGCTCACTGTGTGTTTATTGGTTGACAACATATACATGAGTTGATTTTCTTTGTCCTGATGCCTAGTCATCTTCTGCAGACAAGGTGAAGGGGAGACTTGGGTGTTGTGATGTTGGGATTGTATAAGGCACTTCTATAGTGATGCTAGCACTCATGTGTGTGAGGCTATTAGGACTATAGTCCTCAGATTTACAAAGCCTGAATGCTGTAGATAACCCCCTCCTTTCTTGCATAAAGGAGAAATAAAGGATAATCGCAGGGCTTTCTTCAGCTCCATTTGTGTGTGTGAGGAGCGTTACGCTGGCAGTAATTACAGAAAGGAAAGGAAATGGAATAAGTACCAAAGGAAGAATTAGTTGTACTCGACCTAATTAAAATCCTATAGAAAGAATTCTACTCTTATTTGCAAAGGTGATCTAACATAACCTTGAAGCCATTGTATTAACCAATGTACTTTTCAGGGGAATAAATGGCAGAAAGATCATTTGGGAAAGGCAACCCTTCACTTGACTTTCAGAAATTAAACGACCTTGATTTCTGAACCACTTCCTCCCAATGAAATTAGATTGCATTGAACCCTGTCAGTTAACAAGGGGAAGCTAATCAAGCCGAAAGAGGTGCTCACCCAACTGATTCTCTTTCAGGAGGACTTTGGGAAGCTTTTGGGGAAAGGGAAAAATAACAGGGAGGTGGGGGCCTTTGGTAAAAGTTGGCTGAATTTTTCACTTTGTTTAAACACACACACACACACACACACACACGCGTGCGTGCATGCACACACACTGAAGAAATATAGCCTTTCTTCCCTGGAGGTATTTATGCTTTATCATGTATCTTAATGGTAGAGAAGGATTTTTCTACAGTCTAGCAGAGTTTAGAAAATTTTCCAGGCAGATTATCTTCCCAGAGAGAGGCTATTCCAGACAGGATATAACAACCACCACCATAATAATGATCATTTGTATATTTCCGCTTATACTAAGCTCTTTGTATGAAGTATCTCATTCAATCCTCACAATTATTCATAGGAACTGCTATTATTCCTTCCATTTTGCATATAAGAAAGTCGAGGCTCAGAGATGTTACATATTGGCCAAAGTCACGTATCTTAACTAAACAGCAGGGGTGGGGCTAGAATCCAGGTTTGCCAGATTCTGAAACCACTGTGGGATATTTTCAACCACGTTGGGTGACACGCTTGCTCACAACCCCATTTATCACAATTTCATGGGTCTTTTGTTCCAAGTAGGCCATGCCACCTATAGGAATGTTTTTCTCAGGCAAGATGTCAGGGGCTTTTTCATCAATATGGGAGGTGCCTTTGTGGCCTGTTCACTGTGGTTTGATAATAGTGATGCTTTCTGTAACTTGCACTCCATGACTGTCCATGACAATTGTTTCCTATAAATTGTCAGGTGCGTATGAGAAATGCCTTAGGTAAGATCAGAAGAGTCAATGTGACTTTTGTCCTTGTGGACTGATACAAGCTTATCCATCTGAATACAGGGAATGGAGCTAACAGCTGAGGAAGCTAAGGAGAGAGGACAGTCTAGTATAGTAACTACGAGTGCAAACCCTGGGGTCTGACTGCATGAGTTTAATCCTGGTTCCAATACTTTGTTGCTGTGCAACTTTTGGCAAATTATTTAAGCTCTTTGTTGACTCTCTTTCTTCATCTTTGAATGCAGACTCTTTTCTTCGTAGTACCTACCTTATAAGGGTGTTGTGAAGATTAAATGGGAGAGTGACATAGTTAGCATACAGTAAGTGCCTAGTGAATGTTAGTTATTAAGGTACAAAATTTGGTCCCTGTCCATGGGGGGACCTGAGCTTCTGGAAGAAGACAGGAGTGGTCAGTTCATTGGAAGCTGGGTTCAAGAGACTTGTTTAGGGATGAATTGGGCTTGAGCTGATGGAGGAAAAGGAAACTAGGAGCTAGGAAGTGGGAGGGTGCACAGGCTTTGCTGTATTCTGAGCAGGCATCGCAGGTTGGTGTTCGGGGACGGAGCTCTTGCAAGGAAAGCCTAAGCCAGACAGAAGGAGAAAGTACACTTAGGAGAATCCCTCCACCTTTCCACCCTACAGCCTATTCATCCTTCCCTCTTTCTATTCTTCTGTCCTTCTGCCCTTCCATTCATCCATTCACCCATTCTTTCATCCCAGAGTCTTCCATCCATGGGCCCAAGGCAATGGCAGAAACACAAAATGGTAAATGGAGACATTCAAGCCCTCTTACATCCTAGGCTTATCACTGGCACCATGTCACATCCTCATTCTATTATCCAAAGTAAGTCACTTGTTCAAACCCAAAGTCAAGGGGCGGAGAAATATATTCTGTCCTTGTAGTGGAAGGGGACTGAAAGTCACATGGCAAAGAACATGGACACAAGGAGGTGTGGGGAAATTGAGGCCAATGATACACTCTTATCACAGGGATGTCTGTCCAGGTGAGCAGAATGGACTCTTTGCCCAAGGACAGTCAGGGCATCATCATTTCTAGCCCACAGTTTGTCTTTAGTTCTTCGCTCACCTATTTTTATCCTTTACCTTGGTAAGGAGAGGAGGGGGATGACCTAGAGGCCTGGTCCTCTTTGCTTTCTTCCTCTGCTCTTGGGAAGTCTGGTTTTGTCCCAGAGTTTACAGACCCGAGCATTACATCATCCCTCCTTTGCCGTTTTGACAAGCCAAGCGACTTTCTCCTCACTCAGGGTTTTAAGCAAGCGTGCAAGCCCTTCAAAAAGGTGCTGCAGATGCAATTTTCCCTAATACATCTTAAAATTAGTGCCTTTTTTTTTTTAACAAATAGGCCTTATTTATACCATGCACAACAACAACAAAAAAAAAGGGAAGATAATTAGACATACACACTGCAATCAAGCATATTGGGTTCGTTGGAATCATTAAACTTAATTACTTTCACTTGTTATTCCTGGGGGCTATAATATCAGTATTAAATGCCAATGGAATCTGCGGTATGTTTGATTTAGCTGGAACAAGGACTTGGTAATTTACTGCCTCTCTGAGAGATTTTTATTGAAGTGAGGAATATGCTGAGTACCTCTTCTTGCTTTTCACGAGGCCTGCTAGAAAACTCCTTTGCTGAGAGACTGGAGTGTTGTCTTATGCAACATGTCTCAGTCCTCTGAGAGATGCTCTCCTTTAAGAGTCCTGCCCATCTCCAGGTAGCATTGACCACAAGTGCTACCCACAGGTATTGAGCCCTTACGCCTGGCATAACTTCCTTAATCCTCACAATTACACCATTTCACAGAAGAGGAAACTGAAGGTCCCTGAGGTTGAGTAATTTACCTAAGGTCAAAGAACATCTAAGAGGCAGGTCCAGGATTTTGGCTAATGGGGAAGTTTTCTGAGTCCAAGATGGGTGTTATCCCTTCATTTGTGGTTCCCCAAATCTTGGTGTTGGATTCTCCTCCCCACCTTTCTTTCATTTCTTCTTGATTAGTCTTATAAACTGTCTCAACCTCAAGTTCTAATAAAAGCCAACATTCATAAATATTTTCCATGTACCTGCCACTGTACTGGAGTTTAAAATACTTCATCTCCCATAATCCTCCCAACAACACTATGCTATAGTATATGCGCATTGTAAGTGGTGGTTGTTACTATGATACATCGATAGATCTACGTGTCAGACTGACATCAGCACGTGTATCAATTTGGAGTGTGTTCAGCTGCAGGTAATAGTTGACCATGGTGGTTTCACCCAATCTTTATTTATTTGTTTATTTTCTCACATAACAACAAATCCAGAGCAGCAGTGCAGCTTGTTACAGCTGTTTGTGATGCCATTAGAAATACGTGCTCCTTCTATTTCCAGCACAGTCATCTTTAGAGGTTGGCTCTAAAAAAATTCTTCATGGTTGCAAAAAGGTTGCTCCACCTCCAGCCATTACATGTGTCTTCAAGAGAGGAAAAAGGAGAAGGGCGAAAGGCAGGAGGAAAAAGCCTCCTCCTCCGTAGACCCCACCTTGTTATTTGTGCAGGGTCACCCCTCCTTGAGAGCCATTGTCAACATCTCACTGGACAGAAGTGTCCCATGGCCACTCCTTGCTCAAGGGAGCCTGGGAAGGACATTTTGTTTTAATTTCACAGGTGGATGCCATGAACACAAACAGGGCTCTACAGTAAAGAAAATAGGAGAATGGATAGGGGTGTGCAGGTTGCCGAGCCGAGGACTACAGCTACATCAACAGGCTTTGCTGATCGAAACGCAAGTGGAGGTGTTTGAGGTATTTCCCTTTGAAGGGCTTCATTTCACTCTCTGTTATTTCCTTTAATCCTCACGCAACCTTTTGAGGAATTTAGTCCATTTTGATTCTCAGGTGCTCTCAAAGAACATTTTCCCAAGCAGTTTTTTTTTTTTTTTTCAGTCAGAAAGGACAAGCAGGAAGGGGGGAAGGGCTGTCTCTGCCAGGGACAGACCTGAGCAGGGCTCGTGTCTCCCCCCAGCAAACAGGGATGGTGGGCTGGAGGGAGCTGTTTGGACTGGGAATTGGGATGGAGGATGGGTGGAGATTAAATTATGCAATTAGCTAGGCTTGGAGTTGGACCTCTCAACATGCTCCTAATTAATTGATCAGATGCACCACCTGCCGACCGGCTGGCCTGCACAGGCTCCCAGAATGCACCGGGTGCAGGCTTGGGGAGTTGGGGAGTTCCCCGTTAAGTGGGTGTGCAGTCAATTACTATATGACCGCTGGGACCCTCTGAGCATGCTTAGTAATGATCAATTAGGGCCGGTAGATGAGGGCTGTGAGGAAGAGAGGACGGCCTTAGCTTACTGACTCTGTGTGTGTGTGTTGGGGGCACTGGGTAGTTAGTGGTGATTCCAACAGCCACTGCAGCACAGGTACATTCTGTATTCCGGGGGGATGGGATAGGAAAACAACAGCAGCAACAGAATCTGGTCCTGCCCCCCAATAATGATAACTGACATGTGACATGTGATGAGGAGGGTTTTAGTTTGTTTTATTTTCAGAGAATTTTTGATATAAAAATTGTGTACAATAATAATGTGTAATAGCGTTGCTTAAATGATTACTATGAATGAGACGCTGTGCTCAATGCCGTGCTTACATTATCTCACTGAATGCTCATGATAGCTTAAGAGAAAGTTAACACCCCGTATGTCAGATGAGGAATGTGAGGCTCAGAGAGGTGAAGGGACTTGCTCAGGTCACACAGCTAAGAAGCAGAGGGGAAAGAATCTGAACCAAGTTTTGTCTGACTCCAGAGCCTGTACCTTTAAACTCTCATCATTCTATCCCCAGCTCATGTCATTTTAGGAAAACGGGAGAATGCTAAAAATTATAAAGAAAGTAATCATCCATAATCCCAACGCTGAGGGACAGTCTGTACAAGATATACTAATCTTTACCTCCCACTATCTTCTTAGCTTCCAGCCCCATTTTCATTTCCCTTTCATCCACCTCACTGCCTTTTACTATCACCAGAGCTGTGGAAACCAAGGGTAAATAGCTGACTCATGATGGGCCAGTTGCATCTGTCTCTCCCAAATTTAGAATCGAGTCACAGAGACTGAGTCAGTTAGTTGGAGGAAGGCAGGGTTGCTGAACTGCAAAGGCATGTGACCCACTGTGCAGGGTCCCCATGTGGAGTTGCCATTGGGGCTTCCATGATGGATCTTGTGGAAGTGGATGCATGAACAAAGAAGCTGGCCTGCGGGGCGTAGAGGAGGAGCAGATGGGATGAGAAGCAGATTTGAGAGAGCATGTGGTTCTGATGAAGAGCTAGGTGAGGGAGTAACCAGAAGATTACAGCTCCCGAGGCCAGCCTGCACTCTTTACAGCAGCGTGTGTAAAACCAGCCCTCTTTTAATTTAAGCTTCCTTGAGTGAGTTTCTCTCCCTGGTAACCATACGATCCCTGATAAAGTACAACTACCGTTGACATCTTGCAGTGTTTTCTTCTAGTCTTCCTTCTTTTTGCCCTTCTTTTCCTTGCTTCCATTTTTGTCTGTGACCTCAGATGCAGAGAGCTGAATTACTCATACTTCCTAGATCACAGCACATGATCATCATCACTGGTTTATCACCCCTCTCATTTTATTTATTTCCCCCACCCCTGTACATCCCCAGTCTTTGTTCCTAACCCCTTCTACCATAAGCACCCACTCTAATGTTTTTGATATATGTCCCTAATGGATGATTATTTGTAAAATATGTAGTTCTGTTTTCTACAAGCATGTGATTTTAGTATATTCAAATGATGGTGTGCGATCAGTATCATTCATTTTCTTCCATTTTTTGTAGTTAACACTATATTTTACAGCTCTATCCCACATTATTGTACTTAGTACCATGAGAGGGAGGTTTGTTTATTTCAAGGCCAGACGCCTAGCTTTCCACCACACACCTTTCTCTTCGGAAGTCATACTGGAGAATAGCATTGACATATCCAGTGTTGGGAGGTACTCTTTTCCTCAAGCCATACAAGGACACATTTCTTAACTTTTTCGTTCTAGTTTCACTGAGGAAGATGGACCGGTACTGGTCCGTGGCCTGTTAGGAACTGGGCTACACAGCAGGAGGTGAGTGGTGGGCAAGTGAGCAAAGGTTCATCTATATTTACAGCCACTCCCCATCACTCACATCACCACCTGAGCTCCGCCTCCTGTCAGATCAGCAGTGGCACTAGATTCTCATAGGAGCTCGAACCCTACTGTAAAGTGTGCAGGCGCGGGATCCAGGTTGTGCACTCCTCATGAGAATCTAATGCCTGAGGATCTGAGGTGGAGCTGAGGCGGTGATGCTAGCGCTGGGGAGTGGCTGCAAATACAGCTTATCACTAGCAGAGAGGTTTGACTCCACAATAAATGTAATGCACTTGAATCATCCCCAAATCATCTCCGCCCCTGTCCCCTGGTCCATGGAAAAAATTGTCTTCCATGAAACTGGTCATTGGTGCCAAAAAGTTGGGGACTGCTGGCTTAAAGAAAAGAGCTGGACATAATTCATCTCTGGCCTGGTAGTACTTAAAACATAGCATGTGTTCAATAAATATCAATTACATAAATGAATTTTGTTCATTTGGGGTCCGGCTCAGCATTAATTAAATGGGTAGCCAGTGATGAGAATGATCCAGACAGCATGATTCCTTGAGAAATTCCAATTTAACTCTCACCTTAACCTTGACCAGAGTGTCATATCTTCACTTTAATCCAAATCTAAATCCTCCCCTGAACACACCTAAATGCCGAGTCCCCAACGGGCATTAGCTAGTCCTTGAGGTTTACATAGAGAAAGGTCAGCTAATAGTGAAACTGGGGAGGGTTTAGACAGGAGCCACAGCATAAGCGGTATTTTATGAGCACACATATAGAGACGAGTACTCTTTGTAAATTTAGCATGGCAAGATTTTAATAAATGAGGCCACTGGGATGTGCAGGGCTTTATATATCATGCCCCATATTTATATTCCTGCCAACTTTCTTCACTTAAGCAATATATTTATTACAGTCCATTTCACCATTTCTCGCAAGATAGATACTGTATCATGTCAGATAAAAATAAGTGAGGTGGAGGGTGGGTCTGAAATAATAAAAAGGCTAGCAGAAAATTTGGAGCAGAGGTCACGGGGTAGGTTGTGCTTTGCAAAATCATTCTCCTTTTTGCTCAAGCAAGGGAGAAAACTGTGAGCCTGGGAATCTTGCTGTGTATTCCTAGGAGAATCACCCCCTGCCCTCCAGTTTGGGCCTCAGAAAATGAGGGGTTGGGCTAACCCTCTGTGATGGGTAATTTTATGTGTTAACTTGACTGGGTTAAGGGATACCCAGATATCTGGTAGAACATTATTTCTGAGTGTGTCTGTGAGAAGGGTTCCCAAAGAGACGAGCACTTGAATCAGTAGGCTGAACAAGATTGCCCTTGCTAATGTGGGTGGGCATTATCTGATCTGTCGAGGACCTTAATAGGTGGAGGGAAGGCAAATCCACTCTCTCTTTTGGAGCTGGGACAGCTGTCTTCTCCTGCCCTTAGACATCAGAGCTTCAGGGTTTTAGGCCTTCGGACTCTAGGACTTACACCAGTGGGATCCCAGGTTTTCAGGTTTTTGGACCCAAACTAAATTACACCACCAGCTTTCCTGGTTCTCCACCTTGCAGAAGGCAGATCATGGGACTTCTCAACCTGCAGATTGTGTGAGCCAATCTGAAAAATAAATCTCCTCTTATATATCTATATATGTAGCACCACTGGTTCTGTTTCTCTGGAGAACCCTGACTAATACACCCTCTGATAAGCTGAGAAAGTTAAGGATTCTCTCACTCCCCTAAAATGCTTATAACATTTTGTATCCAACTTCAGAACATTCCTGAAGTCTGAGTGGTCCAGCTTGAAGTAGGTGATCTTCCTCCTAACCGATCAACTGTAGCCAACAGGCAAAGTCAAATTATAGCTTGGTCTCTCTGACTGTGGCCATATTAAGGTGGTAGGGGTTGGAGTGAGAGTGGAAAAGCTTTTAGGATTAGAGGAAGGGGCTGCTGCTGGGAGGATAATACTCTAGCAAATATAAAGTGTTTTTGGTCAGTATCCTCCCTTATCTATTACTCTCCCTCTTCTCTTAGCTCTTAAAAAGGCCTCCATGGTTTCCCAGGCGTGCTGTGATCTGACTCTCCCCTCCCCCACCCATACAGACATGCCTGTCCTACTCCTCAATTTCTCTCTTAAGTTCCCAACATGCTAACTACCTGCAGGTCTTTGGACTTGCCATTGTTTCTCATGCCGCTAGCTGAGGAGCTTTTAGGTTTTCTCAAAGCATCTTGCATCTTTGCTCATATATTCTCTCTTCTCTCTCTCTCTCTCTCTCTCTCACACACACACACACACACACACTACTCATATATCCTTTGCATTGCAGTTGTCTATCTCCTTGTTTGTCCCTCCTATTAGATTGTGAGTTTCTTGAGGTCAAGGACTGCCTTCTTCTCTGTATCTTCAACACCTAACCCAGTACTCAACACATAAGAGCTCAATAGATGTTTGTTAAATGAAAGAAAAGCCTCTAGAGCTGAGCCCTTCACAGATCATAGGGGAAGCTTTGAAATGAGAATTCAGAGCTAGGCACCTAATGATGCAGGAATTATGGCCCTGTAATATTTAGTGGAAAATTTTCAACAGGAGCTTCTTGGGTTTCTAATTAGGGGAATTATATTAATGAGCTACCTTGCAAAATCACTGATAATCATGTTCCAAATTTACCCCACTGGGTCTCATTTCGATGTAAGGGATAACAGAAACACTCTGGTAATGAAGACAATTTCTGGCTTCAATTAGCACGTGCTGCCCTTGTTGCACACTGAGGATCTCCTATCAGCTGGACACAAAGAGCCAGCTCAGCAAACCACAGCCTTGGGGCTTTTCCAAGTCCGCTGTTACCTTTTCCATTGCACATTTGCTAAGTTTTCCCACTCACAGACTCACTATTTAGTCCACTGATCATCTTTATGGTACTGACATTAATGTCAGATATTGATTCTTTGACTCCATCTCAACAAATGTTCATTGAATGATCCCAACATCTGGGAAAATAGGAATAGAGTCACATGGAGGCATCAGACATGGACTTTGGCCTTCGAGGACACACGTCTTGTTTCCTTACCTATGATAGGCATCACTAATCAACTGTTCTTGAGGACACCAGACTCAGTACTGTCAACCCCATCCTCTAGGCATTACCAGTTGATCTGAGCTGGTTGAGTTTGGTGAAATTTATATGGCTGCCTTGTCTACAATATGCTGACAAGCATTTTTCTTAGTTTCCTGTGGTTGCTCTAACAAATTGCCAAAAACTGGGTGACTTAAGACAATCAAAATTTATTTTCTTATGGCGCTGGAGTCTAGAAGTCTGAAGTCAAGGTGTCAGCAGGGCTGTATTCCCTCTGGAGGCTCTGGGGAGAGAAACCATCCTTTGCTTCTTCCAGCTCTGGTATTTCCTGGCATTCCTTGACTTGCGATTATATTACATTGCCACCTCTTCTGACTGTGTCTCTCTCCTCTGTGTGTCTGCCTTATGGGGATACATGTGATTGCATTTAAGGCCCACCTGGATAATCCAGGATAAACCTCTCCTCTCAAGATCCTTAACTTAATCACATATTTGCCATAGAAGGTAATGTTCACAGGTTCTGGGGATTAGGACATGAACATATCTTTCTGGGAGCCGCCATCCAACCCACTACAGCACTGGGGATGCACAGGCGAATAAGAAATGGCCTGTTTTTAAGAAGCTTACAGTCTGGTGGGTAACTGGCAACTATAAGACAGTGTTCTAAGTGCTGAGAAAGAGGCAAAGATAGGGAGTGTGGAGGCACCAATAAGCAACATTTATCCTAGCCTCAGTGGGCAGGATGTGGTCATGGAAGGCTTCCTGAAAGAGTTGGCAGCTTTGTGATTAGTAACTCACCCTCACATTGTTTGCATATTTGTAAAGCTTAGTCTTCTCGAAGCAACCAATAAACATTTGACTTCTGTTTTGATTTGAGGATAATGTCTTAGTCCTTTGGCACTACTATAACAATGCCATAGACTGGACGGCTTATAAACAAAAGAAATTTATTTCTCATAGTTCTCTGGAGGCTGGGAAGTCCAAGATCAAGACACGAGCAGATTCAGTGTCTGGTGAGGGCTCACTTCCTGGTTCATAGACGGCCAGCTTCTCTTTGTAACCTCACGTGGCAGAAGGGGCAAGAGAGCTCTCTGGGGCCTTTTTTTATAAGGGCACTCACCTGCTTCATGAGAGCTCCACCCTCTTGACCTAATGCCCTCCCAAAGACCCTGTGTCCTAATATCAGTTCCTTGGGGACTAGGATCTCAACACATGAATTGGGGGAAACATGAACATTCAAACCATAGCAGACACTATAGCAGCACAAAACAAGCAAATATACTCACCTCCCAAAATGAAAAGAGCAGACCAATTGGTGAGCCCAAGGGATTATGCACACCGTTTGGAAATGCTGAGCGTTGGAGAAGTTAGCTAGGGCCCTTGCTATAACCCTCCCTGACATGAGTTCCAGGTGCCTGGCTCTATTTCCACATAGCTATGGGAGCATCATTCCCTACATGGTAGCTGGGTGGTACCTGCCTTGGTCCAAGTGCTGTGGACTTGATCTTGGCTCCCTCATCACCCACAGAGTATGGGGACCAAGCAAAGGCAGAGGTGGGGGCCACATACCCTCAAAGATGTAGAGAAATCAGAAGAGAGCAAGAGAAAGTGATTCAAAACAGAAGAGACAGGCAAAGGGGTTGAAGCAATGAAAAGGAAGAGAGAGAAGAGAATTGGCTTTTGATTGAAAGTTGCAAAGAGAAGTCTTGAATACTGTGGCCTCATGTGTCACATAACGATGTCCACTTGAGAAGATACGTTGGCCAGGATTCTTTGGGAAATAAAACAATCTCTGTTCAAACTGGCTTAAGCAGAAAGGAAGAACTTATCGGACCGTGTAACTGAAAGGTCCAAGTTCTCCCTTCAGATCTGCCTAGATTCAGGGGTCTACATAATATCATTTAGATGTAAATCTAATCCTTTCCTCCCTCTCTGGGACATGATTTCCTCTGTGTTGCTTCATTCTGGTGAGTCACAGCAGATCCAGGTCTACAATCTCCCAGTTTAGCAATCTCAGCTGGAGAACAGCATTTCTTGCCCAATATTTCAGTCAATATCCACAAGTCTGAAACTTATTGGTCTAGTATGGGTTGTGTGCCCAGACCTGAACCGATTACTGTGGCTGTGGGGACATAGTGTTGCCCCTGCCCATATCTGGGGTGAGTGGATGGCAGTTAAAAGTCAACCTCTCCTCTTTATAACTACCTCCACCCCAAAACCCTCTGAGGATAGGGGAACTGTGGTTCCTCAAAGAGAAAAATATTGCCAGTAAGGGAAAGAGGTCACGCAAAAACCAACTAGTATCTAAACAGAGAGCAATAATAATTACTAATATTACTCTAAATCCAATTGCTACCACTATGTAAAATTTCACATATATTATTTCATATAATTCTCATGACAGCAAGGTGAAATAGACATCAATTGTGCCCACTTTATGGATAAGGAAATTGAGGCTAAGTGAAATGAAATTGTTTTCAAGATCACGTGGATTCATATCTGTATCCGTTGATCTCAGAGCCCGTGTTCCTTCCTCCAGACCATACCTCCTCTCTTACCAGTGACCTGCACCTTCTACCTTTCTGTCCCTCAGTATCCTCACTTGTAAAGCAGAGTTCATAGTGTCTTTCTCACTGGGTTATTGTGAGTATTAAAAGGTAAGTGCTCAATAAATATTAGCAATTACTATTGGTGGTGGCTGGGCTCCTGGGTGTGCCCCTGGGAAGCTATTCAAGGAGGCCGGTCTGATAAAGCACCCCCAATTGTCTCTCAGCCTGGCAGTTCCAGGATGGCTCTTGCAGACAGATCCCAGGTCTTGTCCTATGCAGAGCTTCCACGATTAAAGGATTCTGTGGAAGCACTCAGCTCATGGGATTCTGAGAATTCTAGCTCTCGCTTCTAAAAGACCCTTTGCCCACCTTGGAGAGGGGAGCCTCTTGGACACAGAGGAGGGCCGGAGGGGCTAGGAGGCCCCCAGTTGTCCAGGGACATACTGGACTCCATTGTCATTCTCCCACTCCCTCTTGCTTGCCCACCAGGGAGCAGCTGGCAAGCCAAAGCGACATATTGATGGTCGCAGGCAAACGTCAAATAGATGTGAACTGTTTTGCACTTCAGTGGAATAACAGGTGTTATTTCTCCATGGACAGCAGAGGGTGGAGCTGACACTTCTCTTCTGGGGGATGCAGAGGAGGTGAGGAAAGCCACTTCACCTGCGCCGTTGGTGATTTCTGGGCACTGGTGTGTACCTACTGTTTGCCTGGCACTTTACTTATGGTATCTCATATAATTCTCTCCACACACAACGCCCTGGGAAAGACAGGGTTATCCCTAAGTTTATAGATGAAAGACTCAAGGTGCCGCAGAGAGACTGTGTATCATGGTGGGGACTTCAACACAGATGTATCTGATACCAAGGACTTAGTGGTTTCCACCTCCCCGCCTAGGCTTTGGGAAGGTACGCTGACAGAGGTGGCATTTGGCTTTCTCAGAGTATGGGCTCTGGAGCTAGACCAGAGGTCAGCAAACTTTTTCTGCCAAGGACCAGATAGTAAATACTTTAGGCATTATGGGTTATAGAGTCTCTGTTCCAACTACTCATCTTTGCCGCTGTAGCATGAAAGTAGCCACAGACAGTAAGTAAAGGGTCATGGTGGGGTTTCAAGAAACTTCATTTACAAAACCCAGCAGCTAGCCGGTATGCAATAATTAGTGGATCCTTCAAGTAAATCTCCTGGGTTTGACTCCTGCCTTTTCCAATTACCAGCTATGTGACCTTATTTAACTCCCTAGTGCCTCAGTTTTCTCATCTGTAAAATGGGCATCATAATACCTCATGATATCATCGTAATTGTAATACTTCATGAAGTGTTTGCGAGGATTAAATGAGTTGATGCATGAAGAGCTCTTATGACAGTGTCTGCCACAATGCCAATTGGCATTATTATTAGCATCATCGACATCGTCACAGCATCACGGAAAGGGCCTGGGACTGTAAGATGGGGATAATGGTAGTATCTACTTCACAAGGTTGTTGTGGGAATGAAGTGAGAAAATGTATGCAAAATGCCACTGTGCTCAGCACTTAGTAAGTGCTTAGCAACTCCACAGGTGCCCCCCAAACTCATAGCAGCTTTCCTCTACTAACTCCTTCCACAAGCCTCTTCCTGGAACAAAAAGGAGGAGAAAAGCCCCAGTCACATGCCCTGAGGCTGGTAGTTAGAAAGACAGACTGGTGGGAAAGATTAAAGGAAGCTTCAATCAAGGAGCAGAAATGCAGGGCTGCATAGAAGAGAGCCATAGGGCTCAAGTCTGGGGAGGGTCATCTCCCTATAGGAGTTGGGCTTAGGGGACTTGGAAGGGGACTGCAGTGACTATTTCCTATGGAGACGGTCACTACTAACTGCCTCTGTGATCACAACAGGGGAGAAAGGAAAAGCTTCGCCAGCCTACACTGCCCTGCCCTGTCCCAGGAGGAACCATCCTTACCGCAAATCCCCGCCCAGTTTCCCAGCAACGTGACTGACACACACCGTGTGTATTTCAAGGAGTTAGTTAACGTCAACATAGTTTAGAGATATTCTCTGTACACCCAGGTTTATGGCTTCCTACTAGCCTGCCTCTGAGTTTGATGGAAGAAGGCAGGCAGGGGGTGAATTTAGCATTCTCTGCAATGGGGAGCTGCCACGATGAGTCTAAGCTGTAAGGGAGGTGGAAGATGCCAGGCAGAGGCTGAGCTGGGGCTCTAGAGCCAGAGATTGGAGTTCAAGTCTTGGCTCAGCTGCCAGCCCTCTGGGTGACCTTGGGAAGCTTACGATGTTAGCACATCAGTGTCTTCAGCTGTAACATAGGGAGCCTAACAGGACCCAGGGAGAGAGTAACAGAAGTCCCCAACAAGGAACCTGCCATGTAGGATGCCGTTATCATGATGAGGAAGATTGCTGGACCTCAGGATATGGGGTCAGATGGACGTGGACTTGAATTCCACTTGAGCTTGGGCATGCCCCTTAGCCCATCTGAACCTCATATCCCTCATCTGTAAAGTAGGTACAATAATTGAGGATTGTGTAATATTGAAAGCACTTAGTTCAAAACCTGGCACACTGTAGGAAAAAAAGAAATGATAGTCATTCTTTTTTTATTATTATAGCCCTGACTGGGGCAGGTTCTAAGTGTAACCAGAGTGAGCGGCAGGATGTGGGTGACCTGCCTGAGGTCTGGCTGCCATGCTTGGTGGACCAGTGACCCCGGAGCAGGAGGCTGGAGCTGTGCTACATGCCCCTGACTTCCAGCCCAGGCTTTGAGTCTGACCATGTGGTTTTAGTCTGACCCTTGGCTTTTGAAAACTTCCTTCCCAGAAGAGCTTGTGAGGATATGGCAGGGACCAGCCCAGAAGGCTTCTGCGGGGTGCAAGGGCTCTAAGTCTTGAGCTCAAACAGGAGAATCAGTGCAGTGTTGGGGTTTAGCTTTTGTGTCTCATGGGCCTCCTGGAGGCTCCGTTTCTTCCCCTGTTTAAAAATAATGGTGCCGGCCGGGCGTGGTGGCTCACGCCTGTAATCCTAGCACTCTGGGAGGCCGAGGCGGGTGGATCGCTGGAGGTCAGGAGTTCGAGACCAGCCTGAGCAAGAGTGAGACCCCGTCTCTACTAAAAATAGAAAGAAATTATATGGACAACTAAAATATATATATACAAAAAATTAGCCGGGCATGGTGGTGCATGCCTGTAGTCCCAGCTACTCGGGAGGCTGAGGCAGTAGGATCGCTTAAGCCCAGGAGTTTGAGGTTGCTGTGAGCTAGACTGACGCCACGGCACTCACTCTAGCCCGGGCAACAGAGTGAGACTCTGTCTCAAAAAAAAAAAAAAAAAATAATGGTGCCAACACCTATTTGGAAAAGACTTTTTCTAGCACTTACCATATACCAGGCACTGTTGCAAATGCTTTGAACATACTGAATCATTTAATTCTTAAAACAGCACTAGGAGATAGGAAATATAACACCCACGTATTAGTTTCCTGTGGGTATTATAACAAAGTACCAAAACCATGGTGGTTTAAAACAACAGAAATGTATTTACTCACAGTTCTGGAGGCCAGAAGTCTGAAATCAAGGTACCAGAGGGCTGTGCTCCCTCCAGAGGCTCCAGATGTGAATCCCTTCTTTGCCTCTTCCATCTTCCTGTGGCTGCCAGCATCCCTTGGCTTGTGGCTGCATCGCTCCTGTCTCTGCTTCCATTATTATATCACCTTGCCACCTCTTCTTCTGCCTGCGTCTGTGCCACATATCTCTCTGCCTCGCTCAAGGACACTGATGAGGCCTTTAGGGCTCACCCAGAGAATCCAGAATAATCACTTTATCTCAAGATCCTTAATTTAACCACATCTGCAAGAACTTTATCATAGGAGGCAACATTCAAAGGTTCTAGGGATGAAGTCCTGCTCTCTTTGGGAGCCACCACTCAGCCCGCCCTGTTTTACAGATCACATGGCAAGTCAGTGACCTGGTTCAAAGTCTATGCCCTTACCCACTATGCTTTGTTGCTCCCCCTAGGCTGCCGCGCAGGTGGTTTTAGGATTTAATGAGACAGTGCATGGAAGGCATTTAGCGTGGCTGGGGAGGGGTGAGTCAGGGATGGGTAAGGGTCTGGATGAGGCTCCAACATGCCTGTTGTGCACAGTGACCTGGTAAAGAAGAAACAAGTGCTTTTGAGGCTCTGCCAGAAAATCCCCAGGGTCAAGTCCAAACCACATCTAAATGATAGTTACTGCTGATCTCTTGCTCTCTGATACTGTCAGAACAAATGGATTTTCCTCATCAGAAAGCCAAACCAGCAAAGTCGCAAGACATTAATTCACTCCTTCTCCTGATGTCTTGCCCTGGTTGGTCCTTGCTCTGGCCTCTGAGCTCCTTAGCCTTTGACTAAGAGGAAATGACTTCAGTCATGGATGCTAATCCATGTATTAATAAATGAGACTGGTGCCTTGGCACAGGAAATCTCTTTTGCCCTCTTAATCCATTTCACCATATGCTCTGCAGGCCCTGCGACCTGCTGTCCTTAGCAGAGAGCAGTGTCCTTTTGATGTAATTTTGTGGCAATGTCTGTGATGAGTAAGACTCACCACACCCCAGACAGTCCTGGGCTCCCCAGGGTCACACACCAACCAAAGCCTTTTGGGGTCCTTGGCTTCCGGGCCAGATGTTTTGCTCACATTAATGCATAACATTTCAGAAGAGGGATTTTCTGTTCCTGTTCCCTCCCAAGTGCTGCTCCTCCAGCCTCCCAGGAAGGGTCACATGCTCCAGACCAGTAGGGGCAGCAGGTCCACACCTGGGTTGCGGAGCTCCCTGGGCCTGGCATCTGCGAATATCTGGACCCATAACACGCTTCGGGGTCTCAGCACCTCCTAGAGGCAATGGGTATGAGTGGACAGACTGAGGCAGGAGTGTAACTGTTCTAGTAAAAGGGCCTGGCTCAACCCCGGAGCACACCCGCTAGCCTAAATAAGAACCCAGGGCACTTGATTATAGCTTCTATGCCAACATCTTTCTGTACAAGTGTTTTTCCCCACCACTGGCCAATATGAATGTGAATCTCCTCTTAGATATTTTATAGGGAACATATGGGTGACAGCGCTTTGTCTACAGAATCCATTGTCTTGGACATTGTTAGATATTTCCTTAAAACCAGCATAAACTCTTATGTATTGAGATGAAGCTGCTCCGAGGCTAAGACTTGCACACCCAGTGTGTCATGGGACACACTACTGGCCATCTTGAACAAGCAGGGGAGCAACCAACAGTCTTGGTTAAAACAAAAAGTACCCGCAGCGTGAAGTCTGCCGCCTGCACTGATCATGCCACCTGCGCTGTTATGAATGTTCCTTAACGGCTCATTCTTAGGCTAATAAGATCACCAACAAGCAGCCAATTAGAACAAATCAATGCCAGGATGTGAACGGGCACCAGCCACATCAAAAGAGAGGCAATAGGGCAAAGTGGTTCAAGGTCAGGCAGGTTTGGGTTCAGATCCTCACTCAGCCACTTCTTAGATGTAGGTCCTTGAGTAAGACTCTTAATTCTCCGAGTCTTGGTTTCTTAATCTGTGAAATGGAGATAATGACTGTTCCTTCCTCATAGGCCTGTTGTGAGGTTGACGTGACTTTTTTTTCCTAATTTCATTCCTTTCTTTAGGTTTTTTGAAAATAAATGTGATTACGTATCTTCAAGATACGATAGAAAGTAGACTCTCAGTAAGTGGTGGGTGCACATGAGGAGGAGCCACAGGGGCTCTTCCTTTCGTGCGCACCTCAGCAGAGCTGAGCGGAGGCTGGAGGCTCTTTGAGCTGCTCACGCATCACAGAGTGGACGTCTCCATGCAGACAGTCATGTGATAACAATTTTTTTTTTTTTTTTGCTAACAGTTTGTCAAAAATTTAAAGATTGCTGATAGAACTGGTGAGATTTTAAAGTATTAGACATTGTCATGCATTGCTTGTTCAAGCAAACCCGCCCTTTCTTTGTTTTTGGTAATAAGAGTTAAAAGTACTTAAAAGGCTTATATCCCTTGAACCAGTAATTTGACGTCAAGAAATTTATATGGGCCGGGCCCAGTGGCTCACACCTGTAATCCTAGCACTCTGGGAGGCTGAGGCGGGAGGATCACTCGAGGTCAGGAGTTTGAGACCAGCCTGAGCAAGAGCGAGACCCCCGTCTCTACTAAAAATAGAAAGAAATTATATGGACAGCTAAAAATATATATAGAAAAAATTAGCCGGGCATGGTGGTATATGCCTGTGGTCCCAGCTACTCGGGAGGCTGAGGCAGTAGGATCGCTTGAGCCCAGGAGTTTGAGGTTGCTGTGAGCTAGGCTGACGCCACGGCACTCTAGCCTGGGCAACAGAGTGAGACTCTGTCTCAAAAAAAAGAAAGAAAGAAATTTATATGAAAGAAATAAGAGAAACGCACCTGTCTGTAGAGGGCCAGTCACCATATATATCTTTAAATTATTTAAAATAACAATGAACAAATGAAATCAACATAAGTGTCCAGTCATAGGGAATTGATTAATTACCTGTTGTATTTATATACAACAGAATTTTATGCAGCCATTAAAAATTATGGTGTGAGTTATACACACATACACTCACACATAAAGATTTCCACAATATAATTATAATTAGAAAAAAGGTTTCAAAAAGAGTATACATAATATAATCCTATTTTAGTAAGAAATATTATAATCCCTTTTGGAAGAAAGGTCTAAAAGAATAGACAGCAAATTGTTAATAATCATTACTTCTGGGTTGTGGATTAAAGGTGACCTTTATTTTCTTCTACATACTTTTATATGCATTCTGAACTTATTGCAGAGGACATGCATTTTTTATGAGCAGAAAAATATAAATCTATTAGAAAGTAATTTCTCAGCTGTTTTCCCCCTTAACAAAGGACATTCAGGTGATTGGCAGTGGGAGACGTGGGGGAGGATGAAGCTGGGTAAAACGATTGCCAGTTTCCTCTCCTCTATTCTGATTGTCATAGGCTGGAAATCAGGAGAGAAATTTATCTGCAGAGCACCCATTGCTCTGACCTTCACTGTTACATGAAATTAGAAGGTGTCTTGAAGAGAGAATGTGTTTCCTCCGACTGTACCATAAGTATTTAAAGTGGAAAATATGGATTATGTCAAATGTGAAACCAACACAGAAAGCCCTGTTTCTGTGCAGACACAAGCCGGGGAAGGAGGTAACTGAGGAGGGGGGTGGCCATCAGCAGGCTCAGGTGAGTTGGGGTTACCTGGACGGATTGGTGGTGCTGATGTGGTCGGAGAGATGACAGAGCTTGCTGGACGGCCTGCATTTTATTATGCTCCACCATCAGGATCCAAGCTTTGGGCTAACGAGAGTATGATTTGTTGTGTTTGAAATGCGACCAGAGAAAGGAGGGCATCCCACTGGCATAATTATGTTCTGGGGCCTCTAAGAGGGTGATTCCTGCTCATTAAGTGGCATTTGCTCCCCTCAGCAAGCCAACTGTGGCAGCCGTGTCTCTGATGCAGACATATTAGCACCTCCCTGGGGCCTCTGCTTCTCCTGGGCAGGGCAGGCACAGAGCTGCTGAACAGCTCCCCATCCAGGCCAATCCACTCAGGTACGTTTATAGATTAAACACCAATGCAAACGTCCAGCTCAGCCAGGTCTCTGGGACTCTGGCTGTGACCACTCCCCTGTGGAGAACTAAGATGCTGGGATATTAGAAGCAGAATCAGAAAGGACAGCAAGATTAAATCATGCCATTCATCCGTTTATTCACCAAGTATTCACTGGGCACAGACGAGGAGCCAAGCATTAGAGCATCAGAGATGACTGAGGTATGACCCCTGCCTTCAAAGAGTTCACAATATAGTAAAGGAGATAAACATACAAACCAGTAATTATAATACCATATGCCCAGTAGGTAAAAGAAATGCATACAAAATGTCACAAACACACAGAAACAGAGGAGGTTAATGTGCTTGGAAAAAAGGGGTGTCAGACAAGCCCTTCTAGTACAATGGGTTTTGATCTTGGTCTTGAAACACGAATAAAGTTCACTGTGTTGAAAAGAAAGCTGGGGAGCAGTGGCAAGGACATTCAAAGAACAACAAGTGGATGCAACAGTTTGATTCTTTAAAGTCCATAGCATGTTTTCAACACACCAGGAACACAAGAGATATCTGTGGAATGAATGAACGCGCAAATGATGAAATGATAAATGTGTGTGGGGAAAGAGGCTAAGGAAATTGAAGCAGAGAGTGTTTTGGGAGGATTTGGAAAGTTGAGGCTAGAAAGGAAGCTTAGGGTCAGGTTCAAAGGGGATTTGAATATTTTCCTAATGAATTGGACTTCCCTTTTTTTTCATAGCTTTGTCAATTCTTGATCTAAACAGAACTATAGAGGGGAAATCTGTGATGTTAAAGCAATTGCATTTTTCAGGTTCTTTCCTTGCCAAAATCTTCCATATTATCTGGCCAATATCACCTCCTAAAGATTTTCAAATTGTCTCATTTGGGAGGCTCTGGATTTAGAGGTTACATCAGTTAGGATGAGCTAGGTTATGCTGTGGTAACAAACAACCCTGAGTCTTAGCACTTAAAACCACAGATTTATTTCTCGCTCACATTACATGTCATCTTGGGTCACTATCCTCATTTAGGGGTGCAGGTAGCTGGAGCCGTCACCATCTGGGGGTGGGAAGGACATGATGAGTTGTGCATCAGCTTTTAAAGACTTCCACCCAGAGGTGATGTGGCTCACTTCCACTCACATTTCACTGGCCATGCAGCAAGTCACATGGCTTTATGGGAACAGAGAAGGGTAATCCTACTTTGTGTCCAGGAAAAGGAGAACGAAAATGTTGATGAATAGCAACCCATGACCACCCCAGAAGCAGAAGAGTGTTTCCCGCTTATCGGCTGTGTTATTTTAGGCAAGTAACTAAACCTTTCTGAGCTCTTTTTTTTTTCTTCTCAGTAAAAAGAAGTATAAAACTCAAAGGTCTAGAATTCTATTTCTCTCTGTCTCTCTTCCTCTCTCCCTCCTTCTCTAAATATAAGGGTGGGGTGGGACATGATTGGGTACAAAACGATTGGGTTCTTTCTTAGAGCACTAGTCGGCATCCCAGTGAGCCTGAGAGCAAGGGATGAAACTTAACCTCAGAGTCCATAAAAAATTTACAGAATTGCAAAGCACCAAGCAAAAATACAAAAGAGTTCTCTGCACTCCGGGAAATTATTGAAGCCATAAAGATTCCTGCCCTTGCAGATGAGGCAGTTGGTGAGTGGAGCAGAGCAAATCAATAATGTCATACTTCTCACTGGATCAAAATACTCAAGGAAATAGCTGCAAAGTAAGAGAGGGACAAGGTCTGTCTCGGTCAATCACGGCGTTGGGTAATGCCATAGCAGAGCACAGTCTAGTAGTCTGGCCTGGAATTTTAAAAGCCAGGAAAGCGTTTAATCAAAATTTGGAGCCATTGTAGATTCTAAAGGATAATTACTCAGCATTCTGGCAGAGGAGAGTCCTAGAGAGAGGATCTGATAGGGGGTTGTGCATATTTAAATGCATGCTTGTTTCATAACTATGAAGAATTCTCAGGTAAGACAGGGGCAAGAATAATTCCCTTTTGGAGGACTGAGCAGCTAGACATCAGGTGATGATCATAAAAGATTAGATTGCCTTGCTCACTGTCATGTCCTCTGCTTTAGCACAGGGCCAGGCACATCCTATCATTCATTCATTCATTCATTCATTTGACAAACATTCATTAGACACTCACCATGTGACAGGCACTGTTTTAAGAGCTGAGATATGGCAATGAACTAGACGGCTTGATCCCTTCTCTCCTGGAGCTTACATTGCAGTAGGGGAGATATAACAAACAAGAAAATGAATTTAATCATATCAGATAGTGGCAAATGCTAAGAAGACAATAAAGTGGAGTGATGAGCAGGAGGTTTAGGGTGCTCAGGGCCTTACTGAGAGGAGATATTCAAGCTGAGACCTGAAAGACAGAACGATCCAGTCATGACGTGCAGAAGGAAGAGCACTATAGGCAGAGGAACCAAGAGCCATGGCCCTGAGATGGGGTCAAACCTGGTATGTTTGAGGAGCTTCAAGAAGGCCAGTGTTGAGGGGAGAAAAGTAGACACAGAAGGTAGAGAGGCAGGTAGGGACTACAAGGTGTAGAGCCTTATAGGCTGTATATGGTGAGGCACATAGTGGATGCTCATCCGTGTTTGTTGAATGACAAACCAACCAACTGACTGAAATATCTGAATGTGGTGATTTACCTTAAGTTGCATAGATATTTACTGACTGTGTTGAGACTAGAACTTGAGATGCAGCTTCAAGTTCTCACAGTACTCCCTGGTGGACTGGGAGTAGTAGATTTGGGTGTGATAAATATAATATCTTACATTTGTTGAGTCCTCATATATTCATGCATCAGCATCACACGTTTGACCTTCCCATATTTCTGTAGATTATTCTTTTTTAAGATAATTGTTAGTTGACAAGTAAAAATTATATATATTTATGACATAAAATATGATGCTTTGTTATATGTATACATTGTGGAATGGCTAAATGAAGATATTTAGCATCTGCATTACCTCACATACTTATCATTCTTGTCATTAGAATACTTGAAATCTACTCTCTTAGCAATTTTCCAGTAGCCAATATATTGCTATTAACAGCAGTCGCCATGAGGTACTGTTTTTCTTTATAGATGAGGAAACTGAGGCTCAGAGAGTTTGAGCCACCGACCTGAGTGATCACAGTAGAGACTGGTCCATGGATTGGTGATCCCCTGAGAGACTAACTTATTTTGTTCATCCCTGTGTCCCTAGCTCTTAACATAGCACTTGATAAATAGCAACCATTGTTGAATGAACAAATAAATCCATATTTTAAAATAAATGAAATCATGTTATACAATTTGCTTCTGAACCTTTTTCTCACTGTGAACATTTTTCATCATCAGTAAAAGTCTACATTGTCATCTTCAATGATTACATTGTATATCATCATACAGATGTATCTGCATTTATTATACCAATCTTCTATCATTGGATATTTTGTTGTTTCCATTTTTTCACAGTTACAAACATTTCTGCCAATACAAACATTCTTGATCTGATGTCTCTGCACATCTGTCTAATCATGTTCTTGAGATAAAACCCCCTCAAGTCAAAACACTGGATGAAATAGATGCACATTTTAGAAGCTTTGAAGATACAAACCCAAACTTCTTTTTGGAAAGACTGGGTCCTTTTCACCATGTTCCATTTGGGACACCACCCTTGGGGGCATAGATAAACCGCTGTGTGTTCAGAGGACAGGCCTCAAAGAGCGTACTTGTTACACGGGTAAGGAGAGAGAGAGAGAAAAAAAAAAACAGTCCCATTTTGCCTGGGAGAGAGACAGCTTAGGGGAGCCCCAGTGGCAGTCTTCAAAGACTTAGAAAACTGAAAGTCTGATTGCAGAAGCCAAAGAGCGTAGCTGAAACCAACCTTCATGAAAAGTAGTCAGTGTCAAGTTTAAATAGCAGAGGCTTTCAGAAAATGGGCTGAGAGAACGCAGCCAAGGAGACATTCATGCAGAAGAAAAGTGCTCGTAGAGCAACCATCAGCTGGAAACGTTTGTCATGTGAGTCATTTCAGCGCATTGACCTTCGTGGGCTTTCTTCCCATTTCCTTTCATTTCTCTGGGAGGCAAATGGGGTGGGTGGAATGGGGTAGTCTTTGGAGATGTACAGAGCTGGGTTGGAATCTGGATGCCACTTACTGGCTGTGTGACCTTGGGTGGTTTCCAAACATCTCTGAACCTCGGTTTTCACATCTGTTAATTGGGGATAAAAATACCTGCCCCATAGGGTGAATAGAGAATTAGAGGAGATCATTTCCATGTGTATAATACAGATGATGAGAACATGAGAGCCCTCCAGGTTACCCCCAACTCCCAGTTGAGAGAGAGGAGACAATTTCCCATCACTCCCTTTTAAGGTCTGTTTTCCGAATCCTCATCTCTGGCCCCAGGACTGACCACCCTCCAGAGGGTTTGACTGTGAGAACGTCTCTTCTCTTCAGGGGAAATCCCATTCCCACCTACAAAGGTGTTATCTGTCCCTGTCATACAGATAGAAAAATCCACATCTCCTATGTTGAGTTATATCATATTAAGTAAAGTCATAAATGCGGCATTGATTGATGTCCCAGTCCAGGTGAGGCTGTGCCTTTAGCAGAGCATTTTATTTTCAGCCTATTCTTATCATAGGCTTAAAAATCTTGGGTCCTGGTCTCATTTAGGATCAGCTTACATGGCCCCTATTGCTGGTGGTACTCCCATATTCATTATCAATTTCTGTGTCCATGCCATCTGGATTAAAGACTACATTTCCCAGCTTCCCTTATAGCTGGGCAAAGTCATGTAACTGCATTCTGGCTAATGGGAAATGTATAATTATGCCATCTATACCTACATATCCTTAAAGGAAAGAAGCATTCCTTTTTCCAGCTGGCTGGAATGTAGGAAAGCGCCATCTTGGACAAGGTGAATGAGAGAAATACCTACAGATGGCAGAGCAACAAGATAGAAGGAGCCTGGGATTTCTGACATCATGGTACCCTCCCCCACCCCCACATACGAACCCTGTAAAGCTTATTCCTAAACTATTAAATGAGAGAGAAATAAAATTCAATATTATTTAACCACTGTTATTGTGGGGATCTCTGTTTTAGCAACCAAACTTATATCCTAAATCATATAGTTTATCACTATGTGAGAGACACATGGCACATAGTAGGTGCTCACTAAGTTACAGCTGTCATTCATTTCTAGAGTTCTCCAGCTGACAATTGGAATGAAACTGCAGGCACTTACGGAGTGTTCTCATAGGGATAACCTTTAAAGGAGGTGCCTTAATGGAGATGAAGCAATATTGGATTAAGATAGATCTTTACGGAAAAAAAATAAATGCAAAAGATAGTAATACATTTGGTAAATCTGTGAGGATGCATGAGACATATTTTATGATGTAATGGGGGTTTAAATGTGAGTTTCAGCTTCAGCAAAATGAAAGCATTGATTCTCTTGAAACAGATTGGGTCTGGGAGAGAGGAAATTGGGGAATCTCTGGAGACTTTTTAACTTGAAGATGGCCACCATCCTTTTTGGTATATCTGATGGCACAGCCCAGATATGTCCTATTTTACCCCCAATGATTATAAGTGGTGAAGTCACGTTTTTGTCTGACCTTTGTTTATCCTTCTTGGCGCCGAGCGTGGTGAGAGCTTAGATTTTCCTTACAGGCCTATTGCCCCACAGAGAAGGGAAGTAGGGAAGAGTTTGAGATTCTCATTGGTTTCTCTAAGCAGCCAAGCACACCAAGATGGTGTCCAGCTTCCATTACAGCTGAGCCATCAGCCCAGATTATAGCCTCTGTCCCGGAGGCCTTTGTTTGGAGGCACAGTACCCTTGACCTCTAATATTGCCCTTGAACCCTAGACAAATCTCCTTAAGTACCACCCAGAATCTGCTCCCAGTAGATAAGCACATGGGCTTGGGATTCAGGAAGACATGAGTCCAAATCTGAACTTTTCAACCTTCTTGCTAGGTGTGTGAACTCAGACAAGTCAATTCAGCATTTTTGAAGCTCTGTTTCTTCATTTGTGATATGAAATTCACATCTTCTTCATCTCACTGTTGTAAGTGCTTGTTATTAGCCCCTGCCCTGGTTCAGAAGAATCAAATTTTGAGATGTATTGACTAGCTCATTGAAAATAAATGTGCAAGCTTGATAGGAGGATGTGAAGTTCAACTACACAGCAAAATCCATCATTGATCTGCCCTGTGAGAAATCAGGTGGGAATGGTACACTGGACTTAGCAGAAAAAATGGTTTCAAGCCCTGACTCTATTGCTACCTGAATGTTTGACATTAACTGTGTCCTTCCCGTCCTCTGGACCTCCATTTGCTCATCTCTAAAATCCCTCCCATGATCTCTGTGGGTCCAGCAAAAGCTGGGCATCAACGATACGACTTGGCCATGGTCCCAGAGTGAATCAGCAAAGGCTAATGCCGGACAAGGAGCCTCATGTTGTTGAAAGCTCTGGAGCTTTTTCCAGAGCTTTCAACAACATCCTGCAAACACCAACTTAGCACTCATTCCATGCTGGGCACAACAGAAGGTGCTATGAGTATAGAGATTTTAAAAAACTAGATCCCTTGAAGGGCTTACAGTTTAGCTGGTGAGACACAGACACAAGCTAGGTCATTTCCCGATGTTCCCCAAATTCCACTCCTGCTCATCCCTCTACTTGTGAAGAGAAGCCCCGTGAGCCTGGAGAAGGTGTGGAAACTTGCCCTAGACACCCTTGCCCTAGACATCTCTCCCACTTAGCTGTTCCTGAGCTGTACCCTTTAGAATAAACCAGCAAATGTACAGAAAGTGCCTTCCTGAGTTCTGTGTCATTCCATGGAATTATAGAACCTGATGTGGGCTGTGGGAACCCCCTCAATTTGCAGTTGTCTGGGCAGAAGGGTGGGTAACCCGGACACTCCAGTAGTGGCCGGTGTCTGAAGTAGGGGCAGTCGGGAAGCACTTAGCCCTTGAGTTGTGGGGTCTGCACTAATTCTGAGTAGTTAATGTCAGAATTGAATTGCATTGTTGGACACCCAATGATGTCAAAGAATTGGTTGGGACTGGAAAAAACACACACATTTAGAGTTTACCCACCTCTGCTTTATGAGAATGCTAGCATCATGTGAGAACAGGAGATCCCTTCCCAAAGCCTCCCAACGTGCAGGCGTGGCTGGGGCTTCTAGCTCATTTATCTTCGCCAATTATTTATCGAACACCTACTATGTGGCAGGCGCTATGCAAACTGCTAGGGGTGCAGTGGTAATCGAGACAGACAAGATTCCTGTCCACATAGAGGGCAAATTGTAGCAGACAAGGCCCACAATAAGCACAGCAACAAACAAACAAACAACCACCAAAAAAAACCCAAAAAACAAAAAAAACACCCAAGAACATTCCAGGAAGGGCATTTGCAGGGGATGTGATAGCATATACTCCGTGTATGCGGGTGGGGTGGGGGTGCTGCTTTAGACATCCACGGGCAGGGAAGATGATCTTTGGAGTGGACATTTGAGAGAGCCTTGAATGACGAGAAGGAGCTGGCCACAGGAGGAGCAGGAGGAAGAGAATTCTTGGAAGATGGAACAGCATGTGCAAAGTCAGTGAAGTTGGGAAAATCCTGGCAGGTTCCAGGAGCTGAAAGGAGACCAGTGGGTGGAGAGAGTCTGTGGAGAAGTTTGTGTTTGGTGGAACAAGAGGGCCCTCCATTCCGTTGGCAGGACGCTGCTATTCCCTTTAGCAGGAAGGCGCTGTGGCTGTAGCTGGCATTATTTTCCTTCGGGCTACATGAGAAAAATAGTGTTTTTTGGGTACTGTACCATGTTAAGTGCTTTATTTTAATCATCTCTTTAAAGCCCAACAACTTTATGAAATATGGACTATTATTCTTATTCCCATTTAGCAGTTGAGGAAACTGAGGCACAGAGAAACCTACCCGAATCAGAGTTAGGAAGTGGCAGATCTGGGACTTGAACCCACGGAGTGCAGACCGCTGTCCTCTCAGCTGCCAAACTACTCTGCAGCTATTTTCCTTGACTATGATTCCATCAGCCTCTTTGTTGGGTAACACATTTTCCCAAGCCCCTGAAGCTGAGAGTCTAATGAGGTCACGCTACCAGTGGCAGTGCCTGTTTCACTGGCTGTCTTCATCTGTGTAACGGAGGCCTTTGGGCTCTCCCTGCTCCAGGCAAAGTCTCCCCCGTGGTGTTTCCCTCAAGCCCTGAGGTGCTCCTTTCAGGGTGTGTTTACTCCAAGTCCCTCTTGTGTGGCCATTTCTCACCAGCTCCTGCCGGAGCCACCTTGACAACATTGATGGTGTCCGCTGGTGACCCCACAAACTGGAAATCCCTAAGAAAAACAAAATCAAATATCAACCAACATTTAGCAAAAACTTTCTATAGACCCACAAAAACATTCTCCCTGTATTAACTCATTGATTCCTGACCGTAAACTTAGGAGGTAGTCACTATTAATATACCCGTTTTACAGACGAGAAAACCAAGGTGCAGACAGATGAAGTATCTTGCCCAAAGTCCTTTAGAAAGAGGCAGAGCCAGGATTTGAACCCAGGTCATCTAGCCCAGAGCCTGCAGTCTGCCCTCCAGGTAGTGTGTTGCATTCCTGCCTCCGTTCCTGGGCAGAAGTCACACTGTGTGCTATGCTGAAATGCATCGAATGCCGCCCTCTCCCTGCATGTGACCACTTTGTCGCTGAGCCTTCAGAGCTGTATTGCCAGGGGTCACCTGTGTCTCTCTTCTCAGGGCTCAGACCCCAAACGTGAGGCCCCCGCTTCCCTTTTTCTCAGATAGAACCCGTTACTCAAACAAACAATAAAAACTCACAAATTCTGCCTGCTTGTCAGTGTCCTTTTTCAGTGTCCTTTTTCAGTGTCCTTTTTCTTTGCAGCGAGGCTGGAGCCCATCAGAGAGAATATTTACCCAAACCTCTGAGAAGCTCTGCATTCAGTCTGCTTTTTTTCTTCCCCCTTCAAATGGGCATTGTTCAGTTGAGAACATCAGAGATTGACTTTTGAAGCCAAAATTATATCCTACGACCAAGACCGATTTTATGCTACAAAAGATTTCCAGGAGAGCTGCAGCAAGCATTTCATTTTCTCATGGGGTAGGATGGGAAAAGGGCCCTAGAGGATCCAGCCCCTGAGGTTTTTACCTGAAGGTCAACTGCCTCCCTGGCTGAAGTCTTTGAAGTCAAAGCAAAATGGGATATCTGTGGCAAGGCAGGAGATGAAAGCCCAATGCTACCTACAGCCCGAGCAAGCTCTAACTCACGCTGATCCTCATTGTTGTAATAAACAAAGTTTCCGACCCAAAGCGAGGATTTGTCAGGATGCACCCAGCAGAATCTGAGGTCTTGGATGCTGGAGCTCCGTTTCAAGTCCTCTGCTGTTGGGAACGGTGACGGGTGTAGCGGACACTTGGCAAAAGCCACCATCTCAGGGGGCCAGGAAGTCTCTTCTCCATTGTGTTCACTCACCTTTCATTTGTGCCTTTCAGTAGTAAAGAATGTGCTCCTTTTTCTCACGTCATTTTGCCACAGTCAATTTCATCAACTGTTCCTTGCTTAAACCTCTGCCAAGAAGAAACTTCTTTAGAATCACCGGGTGAAAAATTAGGCTCAGTTGTTTGTCTGAAGGCTAGCAAATTTCACTGTCTCCCCACAGACAAGGCATCAAACACAGCTACAAATGGACTTCAAACACAGGCATAATGAATTGGCCATGCACTTAGGACTCGGAGCTGAGCAGGCAGCTCTAACTGAGTTTTACAGGCATTTTCCTCTACCATGTTTGGAGCAGTTTCTTGCAGGCCTCAGTGGAGGCTCCAAAACTCAGCTGTGTCTCAGGGCATCAGAATCCTCATACACTTACCATACGTGTATGAGCAATTTCGCTACTATGTGTCTACCCTAGAGATTTGAAAACCCGTGTCCACACCAAAACTTGTACATAAAATCATGGCAAAAATTGGAAACCACACAAACACCCATCAGTTAGCAAATGGATAAACAAAATGTGGTATATCCATACAATGGAATTCTACTCAGTAATACCAAGGAACCAACACTACTAGATACACGCAATGACATAAATGAACCTAAAAACACCATTATGAAACATTGTGGGAAAAGTCAGACAGAAAAGACTACATAATGTATGATTCTATTTATATGACATCTCAACAAAGGGCAAAATTAGACAGTCAGGAAGCCAATGAGAGGTCGCTTGGGACTAGAGCAACAGCAAATGGGCAAGAAGGAATTTGGGGAGGGATAGAAGGATTCTAAAACTGGATTGTGGTGATGGTTGCACAACTATAGAGATTTACTAAAACTTACTTAACTGTGCACTTACAGTGGGTATGGTATGTAAATTATACCTCACTAAAGAGACAGGACAACTAAAAACAACACTCTGCGCTTCCTTCTGTCCTTCCTTCATTCTTCTCTCCCTCTCTCTTCCCACTCCTCTTCTAACATTTGCTAAACCTCACAGATGTTCCTGGCCCTGTGCTAAGCATGGCTGTCATACATTTATCCATGCAGCAAATATTTATTGAGCACCGACTGTGTGCTAGGGTTAGGCATAGGCTTGGGGACTGGTGTAGACTAGTGAAGTCCCTGTTCTTACAGAGCATACATCTCAGCGGGACAGAGAGACACATGTAAACGTGGTGTTGGGAAGCCATGTGTGCTCTGCACAGAGATGGTCATTGGGTAGGAGTCCGGGAAGGCTTGAGGAGATGACACTTGAGCAGCGGCCTGAATGAACCAAGGGAGCTGTGTATACAGAGCAGACCGAGGGAACGGCCAGTGCAAAGCTCTGAGGAGGGGACTTGCTCCACGTGCCTGAGCAACAGCAAGGAGGCCAGTGTGGCCAGAGCAGGAGGAGCCCGAGGACAGAAAGGGAAGCAGGGACCAGATTACGAGGACCTTGTTCACCATTGTAAGGACTTTGGGCTTTATTTTTTAAATAATGGGAAACTGCTGGAAGTTCAGAGCTGGACCAGACCCAAGCTGACTTGTATTCTAAAGGATCACTCTGACTGCAGAAAGCACAGACCGAAGGGGATGGGGAACGGTACAAGGAGGTTGTTAGGAGACTGACGTCCAGGTGGCAGAGGATGGTGGCTGGTGCTAGTGGACGAGGTGAGACATGCTCAGAAATGACTTCTGTTTTGGAGGAAGGCCAGATAGGATTTGCAAATAAAGAGCTGGCGAGCTCAAAAGAATTAATAGCCTAGTGAAGGCGACAGAGCTGCCAAGGTAATGGCTATAATGAACTTTTATTGAGTGTTGACTCTATGCCAGGCACTCTACTAAACACATTTTAATTCTTAGAGTGACTATAAGGTAGATGTTAGAATTATCACCATTTTGCGGATGGGAAAATTGAGGTCCCCAAGAGATTAAGCAACTTGCTCAATGTCAAGTGATAGAGCTGGGATTTGAATCCAGGTAACCCAATTCCAGACACTGCTCTTCTAACCACTCTGCCACACAAGCTGTACATGCTGATGGCTGGAGTGGAGGCATGCACAGGTGTGTGGATGTGGTGTCTGGATGAAGGAGGCAGAAAGGGCTTCCTGGAGTGGAAGAACTTGAACTATAACTAGAAGGGAGAATAGGGTTTCTCTAGGGGGCAAGGTGTCCATGTTATTCCAGGCAGGGGAACAGCATGTGCAAAGTAATTGGGGCAGGATCAAGCTTGGCCTGATCGTAAAATAGCACATGATTCAACAAGGCTGGAGTACAGGATGCCTGGGAAATGAGTTTGGTTGGAGGAGCGGGTAAAGGGAAGACCCTGAAGGGCCTTGTGTGCCTGGCCAAGGAGTTTGATACATATCCACAAGGCCAGTGTTTCCCCAAATAGCGGACGCGTGGCCCAGGGGCTAAGCAAAATGCTTATTGGCGATACACAGGCAGGTGATGTTATTTAGGTAGTTATGGGTCACTTACCTATTTATCTTAATGTGAATTAGAAAAATATATAATTAGTCCATCTGACCTGTGATTTCACAGATATCACTCAGGATAGGAGAAATTTTTTTTTTCAAAGCAGTTGAAAGAAAGATGTCATATAATTAACATTACAATCGTACAATTATTCATGCTACATTGTCTGTAATATCAAAAGATTGAGAACCACCTTTATGTCCATGAATTGGCTGAAGAAGAATAGAGAAACAAGGAAACATTCTGTATTCTGATATAAAACAAGTTCTAAGGTGTATTGTGGTTTGTTTTTTTTTTTTTTTTTTTTTTGAGACAGAGTCTCACTCTGTTGCCTGGGCTAGAGTGCTGTGGCGTCAGCCTAGCTCACAGCAACCTCAAACTCCTGGGCTTAAGCAATCCTTCTGCCTCAGCCTCCTGCGTAGCAAGGACTACAGGCATGCGCCACCATGCCCGGCTAATTTTTTCTATATATTTTTAGTTGTCCAGCTAATTTCTTTCCATTTTTAGTAGAGACGAGGTCTCGCTCTTGCTCAGGCTGGTCTCGAACTCCTGAGCTCAAACGATCCTGCCACCTTGGCCTCCCAGAGTGCTAGGATTACAGGCATGAGCCACCACGCCCGGTGTATTGTTAAGTTAGAAAAGCAATAGGCAGAATGTTATGGCTGATATGCTCCCATTTTTGTTTAAAAAGGGTGTGTGTGTGTGTGTGTGTGTGTATGCTTATATTAATATGTGAATAGACTTTCTCTGGAAGGATTTTCTCTAGGTAATGGTGGTTGTCTCTGGAAAGGGGCCCTGGTGGACAGGGTGGGAGGGAGGGCTTTTGCTATATACCCCTTTATGGCTTTTGCATTTTAAACCATTTAAATGCATTCAAAATAAAGTCTGATTATTTAATATTACTAAAGGTACAGGTAATACATATGGTGATGATCGTCATGGCGATACATGTGAGCCGAGTGTCTGAGACGCAGACAATGGGGAGTTGCAGAAGGGCTGCCCAGACCGGGAGAGTTTTCTAATGGACTTGAATGAGGTGGTCCACGGTGCCTGGCATCATCTCTGTCTTCCACCCTTTTCACTTCAATGTTCTCATTTTATTTTCATAAGAATCCTATGGGATTTGACCCTCTGCAAAAGCGAGCACTGTCAATCAGAACAGATGTCTGTGATCCCCGCCTGAACAAGGCCCTCTGTGTCCGAATGATCTGAGTCAGCTGGACGCGATGACCACAGGCACGTCAGTGCCAGGCCTGGGTGCCAGGCTCCGCCCTGCCTCTTCTCCCTGGACAACCCAAACCAAGTCTTTTCCTTCTTTCTCTTCAACTGGTTTCTTCTTCTGTAGAAATGAAATGACTATACAACCTTCTGTGGAGGGCTATTGTGGTTAGACTGGAATGAGGTAACACATGAAAAGCACTTAGCACGGTTCACAGAAGAGATTAAGGACTCAACAGATCTCAGCAACTGTAGATGGTGGAAGTCAAAATAATTTCCGGTCAGGCACAGGGTGTCTCGAGCCTGTAATCCCAGTGCTTTGGGAGGCTGAGGCAGGAGGATCACTTGAGGCCAGGAGTTCAAAACCAGGCTGGGCAGCATAGCAAGACCCTATATCTAAAAACAACAACAACAACAACAACAACAATTTCTTCTTAAATAAGACACATTTGAGCACTTAATGTTGGTAAGTGCAATACAGTGTAAGAAAGCCTTTGTCCTTGAGGACATTAGAGAGACCTGACATCCTCTTGGGAAAACAAAACATGAAATATAGAACAATAAAGAAAACTGCAATGCCGTGTACCATTAGTGGAACAGGAAGTTATTTCGGGAGATACATGAACAACTAGCAAATCACAGAGTGTCAACACTTTCCCCTCTTATGTTTCCTTCTGATGTGTCAAGGAGAAAGTCTCAGTTAGTGATGATTACACCTCTAAAACCCTCCTAACATTTGCCAGTCTCCTTCTATAACAAAAGGAGCGTCACTTATTTTAACAATTACCTTTTATTTATGACATATGTATGGCATTATTTATTTATAGTTTTCCCATAATGATATTGAATAAAAGTTTCCTTTAAAATGCATCTCTATAAATAAACATGGAAGACTGTGATTACATCAAGTCTAGCATTGTTCTCTAGATACAGAAAACCTCATGGAGGTGGAACCAAAATGACAGAAATTTAGAGTTGGTGATTCCAGTAGGTGCTGGAAGAATGAACCGGGGACATCCCGAGGACAGAGAGGTCAGTGTGGGTAGTGTTGGTCAGGAAATGTTTCCTAAAGGGGGTGACACGTGCTGTGGGCCGTCAGGAAAGTCCAGGCTTAAATAGATCCAGGAGAAAGAGAGTTCTGGGCAGAGAAGCCAGAGTGAGCCGACTTGGCAGGCTGCTCCCACGCCCTAGAACAGTGCTTCCCACACGGGTCTCCAGGGCTACGGTCGCATGTGACTTTCTTGAAAAGCCTATCTTGACCTCACTCCAGGTCTGGTCTCCTGTCACCTGTTCTTAGACCACCCTTTCCCTTTTTCCCCCAGAACATCTATCACAGTTTATAATTACACAGCTATTTGTGTGATAGTTGGGGTAATGTCCGTTCCTGCCCACTACTCCCATTGCCCTGTCAGCTTTTCCAAGGCAGAAACTCCGCCTATTTTTGGTGCTGCTGTATCCTTGGTATCTAGTATAGTGTTTGGCACAAGGTAGGGACTCAACCATTTGTCTAATCAATTAATCAATCGATGAATCAATCAATCCATCCATTCATTCATTAATGGTTGCCTTTTCCATGTATTTCCCCCCGAGGTTGTCCAGAGGGCATGGAAGAGGGAACTGCCGCCGCTGGGGTCTGAGGCTTCGGTCCATAACTCCCAACTGCAAGCATATGCAACGTCTCTTAGGCTCTCCTTTTATCTTAGCCTTGTATAAGCAGGTGGAATTCTGTGCTGTGATATATCTGTTTGCTTTAATCTCACAGCCATGTTTTCTATTACTCACTGATGAAATAATTTAACTGTTTTTCCCCTAAAACATCTTCTGGTAAATTGACTTTCCAGGAAAATGCACCATCCTTATTCTGTAGCTTCAACCGCTCCCACTGCACGCCCCGTTTTGAGAAGCATGTCCTTGAAGACCTTTTACATTTTTAGCTGATTTCAGGGCCTGCAGTGCCGACACGCCCAGGGATGAAGCCGAGGCTGCCTCTTGATTCTTTGGGTCTCTTCTCCGGTCCCACTTCGTTTGCCCAATTTCATCCACACTTTCTCTTGCTCTTCCCTAGTTCATTGATCTGGCTCCTCTGAAGCTCATGACTTAAAAAGCATAGGCTCTTAGGGCTGAATCCTGTAGCCCAGGGGTCCTCAAACTTGACACACATCAGAATCACGTGAGAGGCTTATAAAAACAGATTGCTGCGCCCCCCACCCCCAGCCCCCTGCCAATTTCTGATTGCGCAGGTCCACTGAGATTTTGCATTTCTAACACGTTCCCAGGTGATGCCATGCTGCTGGGTCAGGGACCACTCTTCGAGAACCACTGTTGTCATCTCAACTCTGTTGCACATTCAGAGCAACCGGGGAGCTTAAAAAGAACCCAAATGTGCATGCCTCATCCCAGACCAGCTCCAAATCTCCAGAGCAGAAGCTGAATCATTTGTGTGTTTCAATTTTCTGTGAGGATTTTAATGCTCTAAATCTCATAGAGGCTGTGACTTGCCCAGGGTCACACGGCAAAATGAGACAGAGGCAAGACTAGAGCCAGGGCTTCTGGCTCTCAGAACAGCATCAATCCCAGTACATCCTTGTGCCCCTGAAATTGTGAGGCTCTCTTCTGTACATTAGCTTATCTAATTCTCACTTTGCAGGTGGGGAAACTGAGGCTCAGGGAGGTGAAGTCCCTTGCATAGGTGGCAAAGGTGGAACTGGGTCCCAGGGCTTCAAGTACTGCCCTCTTGGAGGACAGTTTGGAAAGGGCCGGCCTTGCAAAGCAGAACTACCTGGGCCTGCCGGTAGCCAGGTGCGCAGGTGAGCGTGGGTAAGTACGGACTTCTCTCTGAGCCTTAGTTCCCTCATCTCTGAGATGGGCTAATGGTATCTCACCCTGCAGGAAGCAAATGCTCTGCTCTTGCAGGACACCGTGTCCACCCCGTCGCCTCGCACAGTCTCTTCCTCGCACCCCCAGCACTGTGTGCTTCTCAAGCCCCCCAAAGCCCATTCCAGCCCCCTCCACAGGGCCCTGAGATCCTAGGAGGAATCCCACGTAGTCCCTTTGCAGGTCAGAGTTGTAAGACATGTCATTTTAAGCTATCAGTCACACATGGTCTCATTTAATCCCTCAAACCGCCCTTCAAGGTAGATGCCCCCTGCCCATTTTTTAGTCTGGTACTTGGGGGGGTTGAACAGCTACCAAGGGGCTGGACCAGGACCCAGGATCGCTCTTCATAGGCAAGTTTACCACCATGTGCAGGCAAATGTGTTCACTTTCAAAGAGCAAAACATACTCCTTTTAAAAGGTGTTTTCCTTTGCAAACTAAAGCAGACGGCAGAAGGCTGGCATCCGGGTGCTGTCAGCTAGCAGAGCTCGCTGCCTTGCGCTTGGTGCCGGCCCTCTCCCCAAAAGCCCCTCCTCCCTCCCCCCAGGGGCAGCCCCCCCCACAGCCTCCCACACGCCGTCACAGCTTCACACTGGGAGCTTGGGAGCTGCTGCCAGGCACTTGGCAGCTTCGAGTTTCTTGAGATCTCTGGGGTGCTGGGGCACCTGTGGGTCACCCTGCTCTCTCCTGCCCTTTCCAGGACGAGGCTGCTCTCTCTCCCCTCCGGGAAAGCCCCACTCTCTGTCTCAACTTCTTGCTTCCATGTGTTTTCCCCGACCCCCAACACCTGTCCCTACCCCATGCTCTGAGAAGGCCAGACTTTGAGGGAAGTTGGGGTTACTCGCTGGGGCTTCTCTGGGGTGTCCAGGTGGGAGCTTTGGGGAAATCCCGGCACCCTTGGACCAGAGAAAGGACAAGCTCTTTACTGTGGAGTTAGGATGTCTTGTTCACTGTTCCTCCTTCCTTCTCTTCTTCCCTCCCTTCTTTCTTTCCTTTCTTCCTTCCTTAGCTGGAATCAGCGGTAAACTACTCACATCTGTTTGCTCCTGATGTGTCCCCTTGAACTTGGACTCATTGAGACATTCTCCTCTGGGACCCCCACAGGGGAGGTGGGTAACATTGATCTTCAGGCTCTCACCAGCCTGCCCGCCCACTGCCTCTCCCGCCAAAACCTCTTATGTCTTAGGCCAAGACGGCCCCCACACCTGGCCTGCCTTGGCCGGGAGTCTGTGCCTGACAACTGTAATTGCCCAGGACTCTGGAGTCAGAGATCTGAGTTCAAATACTGGCCTAGTCCCTGACCTTCAGTGTGACCTTGGCAACACACTTAACCTCTCTGAGACTCAGTTTTTTTATCTGAGAAATGGGGATAACATGCCCACGAGGGTTGTCGAGGAGCTCAAACAGGTATGTCAGTAAAGTGCCTGGCCTCCAGTAGGTGCTCAAGGCCTGTTCCTGTGTCACCGCACTCATGAAAACCCCTTCCTTGTCCGAGCTGATGGTCAGAGTCACTCAGGGATGACAGATGAGACTGTCTAATATTTCCATTGTGATTCCCGCTTTTAAATCTGTTTTTATTTCTATCATCTCATTTCATACACACCATGCCCCCTTGTATTAATATTCTTCCAAACCCTACTTTTCAGAGAAGAAAACTAAGGCTCAGAGAAGTCCTGTGACTTTCTGGGATCTGAGAGTCAGTCAAAAGAGGACTCAGCATTTCAGCCCAGGTCTGAGAAGTCCAGAGCCTCGGGCTTGTCACCTGGGTAATATGTTCACACGTTGTCCTGCCCCCGGGGTGTTTGCATTTTTCTAAAAAGCCCAAATAAATGACCCCTGAATAGAATTTTGGACCATTTTGACTGGCCAGTGGGGAGACCTGTATTGAGGCAGGAGGGGTTCCATGGGGCCATAGCCCTGCGGTCACCCCAGAAGAGTGACCTCGCCTCCTAAGGCTAATGGGGGAAAACCATAGCTTTTAGGGCTGGAAGGAACCCAGAGAGAGTTGCCCCCCTGGGCAGCGGTCCGCATGGTGCGGAGGAGACCGAGCATGGGGTCTGAGCCCATGCCTTGCATCGCCTTGTGGCTCCCTTTGCGGGACCGAGGGGAGGGAGGGGACACTTGGCTCCTGTACCCTTGAGCCCTAGCGACAACTGGGAGGTTTCCCAGCTGTCGGGGACCCGGTGCTTCCTCCTCATTCCAACTCTTCCAAGTCAAAGGGCCTGGAGGCGGCAGAAGGCTCTGTCTTACGCCCACCAGGGCCCACTCTCTGGGAGGACGTGGAGACCCCTGTCATCAGTCCAGGGGCCTCTGGGGAGTGACGAATGACCCCCCAGCTTCCCCCACTCTCACTCACACACTCCCCACTTCAGGGGAGGGAGGAGGGGAGGGAGCTGGCAGTGACTGAGAGCTCAATCCAGCGCCAAGCATCGATCTGGCTCTCCGCGTTGCCATGGCGACAGCTCTTCCACATGGAGCTCAGCACCACGAGGCTTCTTCAGCCCGGAGTCCCCTGCCCCCACTGTCCTAGACACCTTTCCATCTGCTCCTCCCAGCCGCCCTCCCCGCTCCCAGAGTCCCCCTCCCATCTTTCCGTCCCCCCACTCCTCTCCTTGCCTATGACCCAAGCCCCCTTGCCCGTGTCTCCCTGCACCTTACAGGCCACCAGCCCTCCAGGCCGTGGGGTCTCAAGCCGGGGCGGCAGCACCAGCCCGGCTCCATCTCTCAGGCACCCACAGAGACGCAGCCAATGGGAGAGGATGGAATTTCTCGCTGAGCCAGGAGGCTGGAAGCAGCTTCTTCCTTCCAGCAAGCCCTGCGCTTCCCTGCCCCCCAGTCTGACCCCTAGTCTGGGGGAGGGCAAAGGTCACCGACTGTTTTTTCTGCCCAAAGGAACCTGGAGAGAAAGAAGCTTGGACCCTAATGTCAGTCGGACCTGCCATTCACCAGCTTTGCAACTTCTGGCAAGTGGCAACTTCTGAGAATCAGTTTCTTCCACTTCAAAAAAAATAATAATAATAACAGCATCCACCTCGCTGGGTTATTGTGAGGATAAAATGAGATGCCAATGGCCGCTCACATTTATTGAGTCCTTGCTGTGTGCCAGGCACTGTGCTGGGTGTCTTACGTGTACAACTCAGTCTTGTGAAGTCACCACATGTATTGTCCCCACCATTTACAGATGAGGAGCCAACACTTAGGGTACATGATTTGCCCGAGGTCACTGGCACTGCAGTCATTTGGGTGTCTTTGATCCCAGGGAGCCTGCTTCCTGGGTTCTTGGGTTTGAACTCAGTGCTCTCAGCCCAGAACACTTCCCCAAACCCAGCTCACGCCCCTGTCCCGCACACACCCACCATCTTTTCACCCGCTGATGCCCAAACTCAACTGTAAAAGCTTCACTCCTTCTGGGCCACCCTGGAGCCTGGAGATTTCTGCTGAGGCCCTGGCATCCAGGATCAGATGGGGACAGACACTGACAGTCTCCCACCTGAAAGCCGCCCCCTTCGTCCTGATCAGCAGCTCCCCAGTCCTGAGCAGGTGTCTGGGGGCCAAGCACCCAGGGAAGCCCGGTCCATCTGCATGAGATACATCCAAGAGAAGGACTCACAGCCTTTTAGACCCAATGTCTCAGTTTTTGTGATAAAAAAAAGTCTGTAATCCTCCCATTACTCTCCCTGAAGGAAAATTCAAGGATACCTACACACACAATTTTTGTTAAATCGATATAATGACTTGATTGTAATATGAAGAAAAAAATAAAAGGATATGTCTAATAAAACATAACCTGTATTTCAAGATATAAATGTCCAGGCACAGCCATCTGGAAACCATCAGGATGAAGCAGCCGGATGCCGCCAGCTAGACCGAAAATCGCCATAAAACCAATAGCCACAACTGCGACTACCGGACACAGGAATGCCACTGCTCCCTCAGACACCACCCAGCAGGTGGCCAAGAGTGCTGTGACTTCCAGAAAAGAAGGAGCAACTCTTGTTAACTTTCCAGACAAAACAAAGTACAGATTTCTTCATTATGCTCTGTAGCTGCAGCCCAGGAAAAGGTGGGGAATCTTAAAACCTTGAAAGCATGTTGTGTTTATATATAAAGCAGAGTTAGGCTCTACACTCAGAAGAGCATAATGAACGTCAGGCAGGGACATTCTACACCGCGGGGGAGTGTGGGGTGGGAGGGGACTGTCCTGTGCATTGCAGGATATCTAATATCTGTGGTGCCTGCACTGAAATACCCCTGCCACACACTGATCATTGTGACAGCAAAAATGCCCCCTTATATATCCAAAAATACCTCCTGGAGTTAGCACCATTCCAGCAGGTGCCCAGAAGCGGCCTGCAGTGCCGCACAGTGGCCACAAGGCGGCAGTGTTTTGAAAAACGCGGTGCAGGGAGATGGGGCTGCTGGCATGGCCATTTGAAACAGGGCTGTACAAAAAGGGCACATCTGAATTGTTGAATTTTGCCCACCCTCAAGGGCCAACGGGGCTCCCACTGTGTCTGAGAAGCTCCCTCCCTGCCCCCGGCCGGCTTTGCTATCCCAGAGCCCTCTTGCCCCAGCCCCTGGGCGGCAGGTGCCCCCAAGCGGCCTGCAGTAATGCACAGAGGCCACAAGGCGGCAGTGTTTTCAAAACGTGGTGCAGGGAGCCGGGGCTGCTGGCATGACCATTTGAAACAGGGCTGTACAAAAAGGGCACATCTGAATTGTTGAATTTTGCCCACCCTCAAGGGCCAACGGGGCTCCCACTGTGTCTGAGAAGCCCCCTCCCTGCCCCCGGCCGGCTTTGGAATCCCTGAGCACTCTTGCCCCAGCCCTGGGCAGCAGGTGCCCAGAAGCGGCCTGCAGTGGCGCACAGTGGCCACAAGGCGGCAGTGTTTTCCACACATGTGGCTCCTGGCCCAGCTCTGGGGCGCTCGGGGTGTAAGTGGCTAAGGCAGGTCTCTTTCTCTTTGTCCTTGAAAGGAAAGCAACTCTTAGCTCCAAAGAGCAGTGTTCTTCGTGTTTGATGGCTCTTTGCGCCTCCACTTTCTGCCTCCCAAGGATGAGTAAGGGGGAGTCAGGCTGTGGGAGAGAGAGCGGGACTCTACTTGGGCGCTGTTGAGGTGATCATATTTTTAGGGTTTGAGGTGGGAGAAAGAGCTTAACCTCTCAATAGCTATGTTAGTGGAAATTGTTAAATGACCCCAGCTTTGGAGAATCGGGTTCACCTGGTCTCAGAGCCCACTTTCTAGCTCTGTGATCTTAACCTCTGTGAACCTCAGTCTCCTCTCTGTAAAATGGGTCTAATAATATCATGGATTAGCTGAGATAACCCAGGTAAAGAGCCGAGCCCAGTGCTCGGCACGTTATCACTGTTCACTGTATGTTAACACTGGGCTGGGTGGGGAGGGGAGGAAAGCCACATGGTGGTTGTGGGGGGCTCAGAAATAGAACAGGTGAAAACACCCAGTCGTTTTCCTGGGTGGGCAAGGGAAGGCTGAGAATCCTGGCTTTAAGGGAGAAGTAAAGATAAAGTAATATCTGCAGCAGCTGCTGTTTCTTGCGTGGAGACGTTATTTCATTGGTTTCTCACAACTGGCTAAGAGGTGGAAATTGTTATTATCCGCATCTTACAGCTGCAGTGACCGAGGCTCAGAGAGCTGAGTGACTTGCCTAAGGTCACATAACTGATGAACCTGAACTCGAACTGTCAGATGCCAAAGCCGTTGAGCTCAGCCACCGTCCTGTAATGTCCTCTGGTTTCCCTGATACTCGGGTTTCCTAATCTGTACTCATAAGGGCTCTGGAGAGGATAACATCTAAGGGTACCCATTTTGTGATACAGATTTCCCACCACCACCTCCCACCACCACTGATAGTCTCCAGTTGTTTTTTTTTTCTTGGCAGGATCTCTCACTCAGGCAGCAGTGTAGTGGCATGATCATAGCTCACGGCAACCTCTAACTCCTGAATTCCTCAGTTTCTGAAGTAGCTAGGACTACAGGTGTGTGTGACCATACCCAGCTAATTATTTTAAAAGATATTTTGTACAGATGGTGTCTCACTGTGTTGCCCAGGCTGGTCTCAAACTCCTGGCCCCAAATGATCCTCCTGCCTCAGCTTCCCAAAGTTCTGGGGTTACAGGTATGAGCCACCGTGCCCTGCCAGGCTTGGTCTTTGCCTCATGGTTGCAAGATGGCTGCCAAAGCTCCAAGCATCACATCCTTACACAACAGCATTCAAAACAGAAAGGGTGGGGTGAAGGGAGCAATAGGGCCATCTTCTTGTTTGAACCTACAGTTTTCCACAGGAATGGTGCTAACCCCAGGAGGTATTTTTGGAAATATAAGGGGGCATTTTTGCTGTCACAATGATGACAGTGTTGGAGGGGTATTTGGAGTGCTGTGCTGACCAGGGCTGTGCTGAGCAGGATATGAGCGTAATTCAACCACAAACACGTGCTCCCGCTTTCCAGGGTGTTACGTAGGAGCCAGTATCAGCTTCCTAGGGCTGCCCTAGCCAAGTACTACAAACTAGGTGGCTTAAGACAATCTAATATTCTCTCACCTTTCTTCAGGCCAGGACCCCACGGTCCAGGTGTCTGCAGGGCAGTCTCCTCCCGAGGGATCTAGGAATGAATTCTTCCTTGTCTCTTCCAGGTTTGGGGGCCCCAGGCATTCGTGGCGTGTGGCTGGGCAACTCTAATCTCTACCTCCTGCATGCCTATGGGTCTCTCTGTGACCTCTTTGTTTATAAGCACACTAGACATTGGATTTAGGCTCCGTCCTAACCCAGTATGACCTCATCTTAGCTACTTGCATCTGCAAAGGCTTTATTTCCAAAAAACATCACATGCTGAGTGGACATGAATTTCGGGGGGACAATTAGTCAACTCCCTATGGGGCCCATTAATTGAGAATGAATTTCACCCTCACTGCAATCCCATGAGGCACATAAAGAAGGGATTGTTTTTATCTTTGTTTTATAGCTGAGAAAACTGAGACTCAGAGAGTCTTAGCATCTCAGCGGATCACTGAACCGTGGATTCAATTATTCAATAAATGAATATGGTGTGGGCCAGGCACTGTCCTGGGCGTTGGGGACACAGCAGTGAACAAGACGGACGCGAATCCCTGTCCTGATAGAACTTACATTCTCGCGGGGAGGCAGACGACAAGCAGAAGACATGGAGTCTAAGGTACTGAATCACATAGTAGCTCAGGTGGGGGTGAGCTGTGTGTTGAAAAACGCGGCGCAGGGAGACGGGGCTGCTGGCATGGCCATTTGAAACAGCGCTGTACGAGAAGGGCACCTCTGAATTGTTGAATTTTGCCCACCCTCAAGGGCCAACGGGGCTCCCACTGGGTCTGAGAAGCCCCCTCCCTGCCCCCGGCCGGCTTTGGAATCCCAGAGCACTCTTGCTCCAGCCCCTGGGCAGCAGGTGCCCCCAAGCGGCCTGCAGTAACGCACAGTGGCCACAAGGCGGCAGTGTTTTGAAAAACGTGGTGCAGGGAGATGGGGCTGCTCGCATGGCCATTTGAAACAGGGCTGTACAAGAAAGGCACATCTGAATTGTTGAATTTTGCCCACCCTCAAGGGCCAACGGGGCTCCCACTGTGTCTGAGAAGCCCCCTCCCTGCCCCCGGCCGGCTTTGGAATCCCTGAGCACTCTTGCCCCAGCCCTGGACAGCAGGTGCCCAGAAGCGGCCTGCAGTGGCGCACAGTGGCCACAAGGCGGCAGTGTTTTCCACACATGTGGCTCCTGGCCCAGCTCTGGGGCGCTGGGGTGTAAGTGGCTAAGGCAGGTCTCTTTCTCTTTGTCCTTGAAAGGAAAGCAACTCTTAGCTCCAAAGAGCAGTGTTCTTCGTGTTTGATGGCTCTTTGCGCCTCCACTTTCTGCCTCCCAAGGATGAGTAAGGGGGGGGGGTCACGCTGTGGGGAGGGAGCAGGACTCTACCAGCTGCTGTTGAGGCGATCATATTTTTAGGGTTTGGAGTGAGATAAGGAGCTTAACCTCTCCATACCTATGTTAGTGGAAATTGTTAAATGACCCCAGCTTTGGGGAATTGGGTTCACCTGGTCTCAGAGCCCACTTTCTAGCTCTGTGATCTTAACCTCTGTGAACCTCAGTTCTCCTCTCTGTAAAATGGGTCTAATAATATCACGGATTAGCTGAGATAACCCAGGTAAAGAGCTGAGCCCAGTGCTCGGCACGTTATCACTGTTCACTGTATGTTAATACTGGGCTGGAGTGGGAGGGGAGGAAAGCCACGTGGTGGTTGTGGGGAACTCAGAAATAGAACAGGTGAAAACACTCAGTCGTTTTCCTGGGTGGGCGAGGGAAGGCTGAGAATCCTGGCTTTAAGGGAGAAGTAAAGATAAAGTAATATCTGCAGCAGCTGCTGTTTCTTGCGTGCACATGTTATTTCATTGGTTTCTCACAACTGTCTAAGGGCACTGTCCTGGGCGTTGGGGACACAGCAGTGAACAAGACGGACGCGAATCCCTGTCCTGATAGAACTTACATTCTCGCGGGGAGGCAGACGACAAGCAGAAGACATGGAGTCTAAGGTACTGAATCACATAGTAGCTCAGGTGGGGGTGAGCTGTGTGTTGAAAAACGCGGTGCAGGGAGACGGGGCTGCTGGCATGGCCATTTGAAACAGCGCTGTACGAGAAGGGCACCTCTGAATTGTTGAATTTTGCCCACCCTCAAGGGCCAACGGGGCTCCCACTGTGTCTGAGAAGCCCCCTCCCTGCCCCCGGGCCGGCTTTGGAATCCCTGAGCCCTCTTGCCCCAGCCCTGGGCAGCAGGTGCCCCCAAGCGGCCTGCAGTAATGCACAGTGGCCACAAGGCGGCAGTGTTTTGAAAAACGCGGTGCAGGGAGATGAGGCTGCTGGCATGGCCATTTGAAACGGGGCTGTACAAGAAGGGCACATCTGAATTGTTGAATTTTGCCCACCCTCAAGGGCCAACGGGGCTCCCACTGTGTCTGAGAAGCCCCCTCCCTGCCCCCGGCCGGCTTTGGAATCCCTGAGCACTCTTGCCCCAGCCCTGAGCAGCAGGTGCCCAGAAGCGGCCTGTAGTGGCGCACAGTGGCCACAAGGCGGCAGTGTTTTCCACACATGTGGCTCCTGGCCCAGCTCTGGGGCGCGGGGGTGTAAGTGGCTAAGGCAGGTCTCTTTCTCTTTGTCCTTGAAAGGAAAGCAACTTTTAGCTCCAAAGAGCAGTCTTCTTCGTGTTTGATGGCTCTTTGCGCCTCCACTTTCTGCCTCCCAAGGATGAGTAAGGGGGGGGGTCACGCTGTGGGGAGGGAGCAGGACTCTACCTGGGTGCTGTTGAGGTGATCATATTTTTAGGATTTGGGGTGGGATAAGGAGCTTAACCTCTCCATACCTATGTTAGTGGAAATTGTTAAATGACCCCAGCTTTGGGGAATCGGGTTCACCTGGTCTCAGAGCCCACTTTCTAGCTCTGTGATCTTAACCTCTGTGAACCTCAGTCTCCTCTCTGTAAAACGGGTCTAATAATATCACAGATTAGCTGCGATAACCCAGGTAAACAGCCTAGCCCAGTCCTCCTGTTTCCCTTGGGTTTGGTTGAGGATTTTGACCCCTAAAGGAGGATCCGAGACGTGACCGTGAAGAAACCCCGGCCTGCCGGGTTGTGAAGTTAAGGTTTCCCAGCAATTCTAGGCTCCTTCAAGGAGAAACTTGTATTCATTTCCTCTTGCTGCTATAACAAATTACCATGAACTTCGTGGCTTAAAACAACATATATTTATTATCCTACAGTCTGGAGGTCAAAAGGCTGAAGCAGGTTTTACTGAGCTGAAAGCAGATGTGTGGGTAGGGCTGGTTCCTTCTGGAAGCTCTAGGGGAGAATCCATTTCCTCGTCTTGTCCAGCTCGCAGAGGCTGCTCAAAGTTGTCAATTTGTGGTCCTGTAAGGGAAGAAGGATTTCTTTCCTCGCCCATGTTGGGCTCATGGCTGAGGCACCATGCTAACAGACAGGTGGATTAACAAGAGAAGAGCATGACAATGTATTTAATACAAGTGTTATGTGACACCGGAGTCTTCAGAAGTGAAGACCCAAAGAAACAGGGAAATGTGTATGTTTTTATAATGAACTCATTGGAGAGTGGACAGTCGTGGGAACTATGATCAGAGACAGGGGGTGCGACTCATGGTAATAAACCAGGGGGGAGAGAAAGTCCACATGCACAAAGGGGCCTGGAGCATGAGAGGCTTTCTTGGATCTTCCAGCCCCGGCTGACGCCATGAAGAGCACAGACAAGCCCTGTGCAGGTCACACGGTCATGAGCAAATCAGTGGCTGTATTTTCAAGCGGCTGCATTTTGGAGGAGTTTGTTAGCAGCTGGCAAGTGAAACGGTGGCCTGCACCATTGTGGGTTCGTGAATCTGTCCCAAGCTGATGTTTGGACCTTTCGGGCCCCCAGCACATTCAGCCACAAGCAGGCTGTGATTTGACTGTTTACTAACCTGTGTTGTTTACAAAGCTGTTCAGTAGGTAATGGGCTTGCCTTGGTCTTTGTTTTGCTTTGTTGTTTTTTGGAATAGGGTCAAGAATGAATGAACAATTGAATAAACTAATAACACAAATATATATTTATACACATTGTAAATAACGTTACTCATTCTCAGAAGTTAGATGTTCTCACACACCTTTCAGAATGTGTCCCTTGTCACATCTGAGAACCCAGGGATCCACGTGCCTCTGGGCAGTGCAGAGGCTGTCGGCACAAACATTGGTCAGGAATGCTACGACTGGTTCCTTCCAATCCCATCAACTCACTTATGACAAAGCCCAAAGTGTGGGACACGCTAAAGACACTGTCAGGATAAAAAAAAAAATTAAAAATGAGATGTGTGACCAAAGACAAACATTTAACAGCTGAGACATAGACAGATGTCTCCCCCAAGTGGGAACCATGGGAAATGCTGTCCAAGAAAAGCAGAAAAGGGATTCTAGTTCAAGTTTACAACCGAATGAGAGCTTGAAGTGAACCAGTGGACTTGAAAGTGGAGCCAGAGGAGTCTTGACCTTGACCAGGGCTGCACACTCCAGTGCTGCCGGGGCAGGCAGGGAGACATGTGGGCGGCAGGCTGGGTGTGGAGCCTGGAGGGTGGGGACCAGGGCAAGAACAGCCCCTTGTAGCAGGGCAGCCACCGCCGCCACTCAGCCGCAGCTCTGGGCTCTGCAGGATGTCAGGGTCTTGGGTGCAAGAGGAAAAACGTTTCCATCAGGGGACACAGGCAGCCTCCCATTTAATTTCAAGCTACAGCTGCCATCTGGCCCCTTTGGCTCCTCGAGGCGAGAGGGACGCCCAGGCAGAGAAAGGAGCCCCTGTCCTGGCAGGAAGAATCGACTGGGTCCTGAGGAGGAGGTGGGCTGCTTGCCTATAACCAGGTCAGGGGAGAAGGTGTTTAGCCCTCCGGTGATTCCACCTGGGCACCTCTGGCCCATTTTGATGAGAAATGGTCAGATCCAACAGGCACAGACAGCCTGGGAAGGGAGAGGATGGTGGCCAGGGGCTCGAGACCCTGAGGGAGGGAGGTCTTGGCCAGCAGCCAGGTGAACCACTGAGGCCAGCCGGGGCCCAGCCGAGAGCAAGGGGAGCGAGAGTGAGTAACAGATCACAGAGACAACGCATACCTGCTCCTGGCTGAGGCCCCTCCCAGCCTCTCCCTTCAGGAAGGGGCTGAGCAGACGCACCAGGGTCTGCGGTCAGCCGGCATCACTGTGAGGATAAAGCCCCAGCCCCCTGACCCCAGCGTGGGACGACTCCGCGGGGCCAGCCCGCCTCCAGAGCTGCTGTGAAGCCCCGAGGCCCGTCTTCCCCCTCTGCCCAGCGCTGCCTCCCTCCTCCCCAGGTGCTGATCCCAAGAACACTCCCCAGAGCCTCGCTGCGTGCCAGTCTCCATCTCAGAGCCTGCTGCCCAAGCTACCCACCTGCAGCACCGACCTCCGCCTCCCGTCCAGGTGGAGCAGCCCAGCAGGCGGCGTCCTCACACCTGACCTCGATCCTCCATCCACTCACTGAGCACACACCCATCACCTCTTGCTCAGCCTGGACCCCCCCAGATATTTTTTCTGTTATGCCCTGCATGCTTGCACCCCCCCCCCAAGATTCATATGTTGAAGCCCCAATCCCCAGTGTGATGGTATTAGGAGGGAGGGTCTTTGGGAGGTAGTTAGGTTCAGACACAGTCGTGAGGGCGGAGCCCCCATGGTGGATTAGTGCGCTTATAGGAAGAGGAAGAGACCAGAGTGCTCTCTCTTTCTCTCTCCGCTGATGACTATCTAGCAAGAAGAAGGCGGCCATCTGCAAGCCAGGAAGGGAGCCCTCCCCAGAACCCAACCATGCTGGCACCTTGGTCTTGGACTTGCCAGCCTCTAGTACTGTGAGAAATAAGTTTTGTTGTTTAAGATACCCATGCTATGGTATTTTGTTATAGCAGCCCAAGCTGACTGAGACACCTTCTCATGCAATTGTTCTGTTTCATAAGGGTCTCTGAAGTCCAAAGGTCAGCTCAGATACCACCACCTGTGACATCCACCCACATGGCCATGCCTTAGCCCCATGCTGGAGAGCAACACTCCCAAAGAGAAGCAGAGGAGGATGAACCGCCCTCCCCAGCAACACAGGCCGATCTCAGTGAAAGCCTGTGGGAAAGGAAGCCTCTCCCTCCCCCACGCCCCCCCTACCGTGCAACGGCCCGTCCTTTGGTGGCAACCAAGGGAAGTGGGTGGGTTAAGAAGGACAAAGTGTATGGGCAATGGAGGAGATGAAAGTCAGTGGGGATGTTTTTTAGAGTCAAGAGAGAACGTCATCAAAGATATAGGAGGACCTGAAGAGAGGTTCTTGCACCCACCACCGTGTATGGGGCTGCCCTTCTCTGCCCTGTTCCCCAGGGCCGCGGAGGTGTCTCACACCCACCCTCACCTGCTCTGCTGCTGCTCCCCAGACGCCAAACCAGCCAGAGGGGCTGAGTCCTGAGGGGCTGTCCTGAGTCCTCAGCCACCCACTGTGTCAGGAGAGACCCTCCCCCTAAAGAAAAATCCTGCCCTGACACTGACCCCAGACCACAGGCTCAGATTCCAATTTCATTGAAGATTATCCCAATGCATCAGAAGTTCCGATCCCTTTGTCTCAGTCCATTCAGGCTGCTATAACAAAATGCCTTAGCCTGGATAATTTGTAAGCAACAGAAGTTTCTTACACTTCTGGAGGCTGGGGAGTCTAAGATCAAGGCACTGGCAGATTGATGTCTCGTAAGGGCCTGCTTCCTGCTTCATAGATGCCAGCTCCTCGTGTGTCCTCACATGACGGGAGGAAGGCTCCGGGGTCTCCTTTAGAAGGACATTAATGCCATTCCTAAGGGCTCCACTCTCATGACTTAATTACCTCCCAAAGGCCTCCCTTCCTAATACCCTTTGGTTAGGATTTCGACATCTGAGTTTTGAACACAAAATTGGACACAAATATTCAGTCCATAACTGTCAGGTCCGGCCTCTTGGCGGACTGTTGTCCTGGTTCTTTGGCTCCTTGCCTGGAAAATTCACCAGCAGGGCCAGTGTGACAGAGTGACCACAGACAGGCAGCAATTCCACACACATGGCTTCTATTGCAGACAAGAAGGGAGCTATACAAAGCAAGAGTGTGTTCCAGAGAGGAACGGGTCAGTCCCCACGAGTGGGGAAGGACGTCGAGGACTCCCACGTGGTTTCCTTTATTGGCCTGGCCCAGGGGCGGGGTTTACAGGAGATGTGGGGTGTTACCAGGTGACTGATATACATGACTGGCAGGTGTTCTTATAACAAAGTTGCAGCTGTTTTCGAACTATGGAAACATTATGCAACAAAACATAAATTTTAAAAATGGTAGTAACTTTAAATACTGTGCTTTGTTACAAACTTTCTGGATTAGAAGCCTTACACGTCTTCATACACCCCAATACAGAAAATCTGCTTTTCAAAATTCAGCTTAAGAAATAACTTTTGCAAAACTCGTATAAATAAGTACCTTTGCTGCAGGACTGTTAAAAAGCAGGGATAATTTGGAAATAATCTAACTGTAAAACAATAAGAAAAATGGTTACCTAATCACAGATCCAGGGAGACAAAACTCCATGCTCATAGACTAGTTTTTATAAAATTTCATGTGTAAAACTTGTAAGAAAACATTGTCAGGCTGCTCTCTGCTGCTCTGAGAGGTAGCTGCTGCTCTGCCTGTGGAACAAGCCTTCCTTCTGTTTCTTTGTTACCTTAATGAACTTGGCTTTTGCTTTAAAAAAAACAAACAAACAAACAAACAAACAAAAAAATGTCGGGTTAATCATCTAGCTAGTCTGACAATTGAACACGATGCAGTCACTGAAATGTTTTCAAACATTCACCCGTGTGCCTTGATTTTTAGGATACAGTGTAAAATGTTTCAATTGGAACTTAAAACCATATATAAATTAATTCAAGTATAGAAATACAATATTAGTTAAGGCATGTGTATGTAATTTTTTAAAAAGCAGTTCTTTCTGAGTGGCAGGATCATGGTGAATTGGTTTCATTTGAAATTTATGGTATGTTCTGGATTTTCTACAATAAGCACATCTTAGTTTTGTGGTGGGGAAGAGAACTGTTTTACTATAAACTGTATTAAAAATAAAATTAGGGAAAGGAAATGAATATTCAGGGGTCTTCGTCTCCCCAGGACTCCTCCTTGGTCCCTATGTGGCCACTGTGGTCCTCCCTGGCAGTTGAGGCTGACTGTGGGCATGATGAGGTTTACTGAAATCCCGTCATCGGCTCCCCTGTTCTCTAACTGCAGAGACGTCTCTGCAGGTCCCCAACCCGTCTTCCTCCAGCAGCCAGAGGGAAAGTTGCAGAACGTGCTTCTGATCATGTGGCCCTGTTCAAACATTCCAGTGGCCCCCACTGCCCTCAGGACGAGACCAAAACTCCTAACTGTGGGGCAGCAGCCTTCGCCATCCTTCCACCCCACTCTTGGTCCCCCAATAGCCTGCTCCCTGAGCACGAGCCTCTTGGACTTCTTTCACCTCCTCAGAAGCCATCTAGGCCTTTACCTGTCCTGTTCGCTACACCTGGAGTACCATATCCCTGGTCTTTCCCCCAGCCAACTGGTATTATCCCTCAGGGATCAGCTTAGGCGACACTGCCTCTCTAGGGCCTCCTCTGACCTCCCAAGTTAAAGATAAGAACCCTTCTTCTGAGCTCCCCAAACTACCTCTCTCTGAGCACATACTGTATCTATTATAATTATCAATTTATGGTCATATGAGTTAGAGTCCCCATAAAAGAGATGACACTTTCAAAATAAGACAATGTGAAGAATGTCATTTGGATTAATATTGCTGAGTAACAAAGAACTGCACAATCTGGTGACTTAAGTCAACAACAAAGTCTTGTTATCTCTGCTGATTCTGTGGGTTGGTTGGGTTCAGCTGGTGATTCTTCTGCTCTCCTGTAGTGGGCGGGGCCTGTAGTCATCTGAGGGCTTGACTGCGCTGGGTGTCCAGGTGACTCTCTCACACATCTGGCAGATGGCACTGCTGGAGGCTGCAAGCTCAGCTGAGACTGTGGACCAGAACACCTCGGTTCTCCTCCATGTGGCCTTTCCACGTGGCATGGGGCTTTCACACCCAAATGGGAGAGATTTTCACAGAACTGGCTGCCCCACAAAGAGGAGTGAGTTCCAGTTGGGGGCCACAGCCAGCCTAAGGCACAAGGAGGAAGCCAGAGAAATAAATACCCTGACTTAAGTCTCCTCCTCCTCCAGGCTACTGAACCCAACCAGAAGCCAGAGGCCAGGTTTAATATGGTGATATAACATAAAATACATATTTGGTCTCTACCTCTGGTTCCTGGCACAGAGCTTCTAAAATCCTTCTAATTTTCTGAACAGTAGGGGTGTTAGATGCACCTTTTGTTCAATTATTTGGTCTTTGATCCCCAGTTCCTGCCACAGGGTTCCTAATCCCTTGGAATTTCCTGGGTGATGGGAGCATCTTTTGTTCCAATGAGGTGACTGTCCCTGGATGGGGGCTGGTCACCAGAAAGACCAAGCCAGGATTAGAAGCTTGGAACTTTCACCTCCACTCCCATCTTCTGGGAAGGGAGAGGGGCTGGAGATTGAGTTAATCACCAATCATGCTTACATGATGGAAATGTCACAAAAACCCTAAATGCAGGAGTTGAAGAGCTTCCAAGTTAGTGAAAACAGCCACGTGCCAGGAGGGTGGCATACTCCATGGGGACAGAAGCTCCTACACCCAGGACCCTTCCAGACCTCACTTTGTGCACCTCTTCCTCTGGTTGTGCATGTGTACCCTTTGTGATGTCCTTTATAGTAAACCAGTAAACTCAACTAAGTGCTTTCCTCAGCTCTGTGAGCCACTCTAGCAAATGATGGAACCTGACGAGGGGGCCATGGGAGCCCTCGATTTATGGCCAGTCGGTGAGAAGCACAGGTGCCAACCTGCACTTGCACTTGGTGTTTGAAGTGAGGGCATAGTCTTGTGGGGCTGAGCCCTTAACCAGTGAGTGAGGTCTTGATGCTGATTCTGGGTAGATAGTGTCAGAATCGGATTGAATTAGAGAACACCCAGGTGGGGTTGCAGAATTGCTCAGTGTGTGGGGAAGAAGCCGCACACATCTGATGTCAGAAGTGTTCTGTGTTTGTTTTTCTGCTACAGCGGGGAGCCCACTGAGGCCATCCATGCAGGCCTGCTTCTGGGAGGAACAGCAGGGCAGAGAAGAGTAGGAGCGGCTCTGGGGGGACAGACAGAAACCAAGCTCACCTCTGCACCTCCTCTACCACACTGCGAATTTCTGGAAGGCTGGCACTGTTTAATCAGTAGGGAGAGGCCAGGCTATGTTGCAGAAACAAACACCCCCGATGCTCAGTGGCATTGAAGAGCAAAGTTCATTTCTTGTTCATGCAACATGTCCTTCATGGGTCTCTGCTCACTGAGGTCACCCAGGCACCTGGATCCCCAAGAGGGTCCCCAGGCTGGCAGGGCAGCCACCATCTTGCATGGTACAAAGAGAAAAGAGCACTGGAAGTTCTCACACCAGTTACAAAATCTTTTTCCTAGAAGTGACACCAGTCACCTCTGGCACAACTCATCAGTCAGTAGTGTCACAAGATGCATCCACTCACAAAGAGTCTGATGGTTCCATCCTACCAGGTATTCAGAAGGCAGCGAGCTGGAAATATTAGGTGAATAGCACAACTATCCTGTTTACATCTGCATCCCTGGAACGTAGCACAGCACCCTGGTAGTGTTTGCTGACTGACTAAGTGAACATCATAGCAGGACCATTCCCCTGTTGGCAGCAGAGAACAGATGGAGAAGAATAACTCCTTGGGCTACTTGCCCCCATGGTGGTCATTAGGTAGAAAAAGCATGCAAGTGAAAACTCGGATAAGAAAATGCATAAGTACCCATTGTGTATTTATTAACTCAGCATGCATACATTAAGCACCTGCTGTGTGACTAGAAGTTTCTAGACCCCCATCCATTCCAGTATTGGGGCAGGAAAGGATTCTGTATCAAGCAACAGAAAGTGGCCCTGGTTAAATCAATGGTAAAGGAGTTTGGTAAAAAGATATTAGAGGACCTCCAGAACCATCTGCACTCAGTGGGGCCAGGAGAGTGGAGGATGGAGCCTGCCAGGGCAGGGGCACTGGCAATGGGGGAGGTGACAGGACCGAGGAAGCCACTCCAACCCCCCCAGTTTCTTCCTGCATGGCAGCCACCCTGGCTGGGGATGACAACTTCCTCCGCTTTGTCCCCTGTCCTCTTCCCGCTCCCAGTTTCTTCCCTGCCCTGACTCACTTTGCCACCCTGCCCTCCTTTCCCCCCATTACGTAACTGTCCCCTGTCCCAGGGGCCCTTATGTAACACAAGTCACCTCAGGCTCCCAGCCCCACCTCACAGCTCCCACCTCGGCCTGGCCTGTCTGGTACAATCGTTCACAGTTGGCTGGGCCAACCCCTGAGCAAGAAATGCGAAAATGGAGAGGAGGAGGAGGAGGAGGAAGAGAAGGAGGCCATTCCCTCCACAGCAGTGGGGCTGAACAGGGACCAGCCTCAACTGGCAGGAACGACTCTGGAGGAGCCTCTCCTGCATGTGAAGTCCAGGCCTATGGCCCCTTGTCCAGGAACTCAAGCAGCTTTCTGATAATTCCCATCTCTGTGCCTCAACTTTCACGTCTGTAAAATGGGGTCATAGTACACATTGTAGGATTGTCATTAGGACCAGAAAAGTGAACGTGTGTGTGTGTGTGTGTGTGTGTGTGTGTATGAAGTACTTAGAACAGTGCCTGGAAAACCATAAATGCTATATAACTGTTAGCTATTCTTTTTGGAGAGATGGTTCTAAATAAGTGTGCCTTAAGCTGTGGCTCTCAAACTTTATGGTCTTGGGACCCTTTTGCACTCTTAACATTGAAGGATGATCCCAAAGACACCAAAGGCTACCAATAGTTTGCATCCTGCCTCTGACAGTCAGTGCCCAATACGGGTTAAGTGCTGTTGTTTTCTTTTAAAGGGACTTGAAGGAGGTTATATTGTAGGTAAATACCTACCAATATTTACCATAGTTTACATTAAAGCCAAGGAATTTTTAAACTATTGATTCATTCATTTAAAGACAACAATAATATACTCATTACATGTTAACATAAAACCGTATTATGAAAAAATAACTGTATTTTCCAAAACAAAAAGCAATTAGTGAGAAGCACAGAGACATTTTACATGTTTTAAAATTCTCTGTAATGTCTGACTTGATAGAAGACAGCTGGATCCTCACATCTGCTGCTACGATCAGTCTGTTGCAACAGCACGTGTCTGAAAGGCCCTGGAAAATTCCACTGTACGCTCATGCGAGACTGATGATGAAAAGGGAAAATCCGGTCTTAAAGCTCTTATGAAAACAGTTTTAACCAGCTACTCAGGAGGCTGAGGCAGGAGGACGGCTTGAGCCCCGGAGTTTGAGGCTGCAGTGAGCTATGACGACGCCACTGCACTCCAGCCTGGACAACAGAGTGAGACTCTGTCTCAGAAAAATAAATAAATAAATAAAGTTTTGATCTTGCACATCCCCCAAAGAGGTTCCCTGGACCACGCTTTGAGAACCACCTGGGACATTGAGGAAAGGGAGAGAATGGAGAGAAACAGGCATATTTTCATGTTTTCACCCAATTCATACTCACCAAAGGAATGATGAGTAACTAGAGATCAGGTTTCTTCTCTGGACCCAAGTCTCCTCCAAGTCCTTTTAAATAAATCAAAACAGCAGCACCTAACCTCCCTGGGCACTGGCTCTGTCCAAGGCAGAGTGCAAAGCGCTTGGCATGCGTCCACCGGGTCACCACTCTCTCGGCTCCAACAGGTGGGGACTGGTACAATGCCCCCATCTCATCAATGCAGAAAAACTAAGTGATTTGTCTAAGGTCCCATGGCCATCTGGAGATTCAGTCCCCAATATTTCTGATGTCCCCTCCCACCCTGCTCAGCAATGGCCCTGCGTGCTTCAGTCTTCAGACTGATCCCGGGCCCTTCCCCAGTGACTCTGACTGCATCGGTCTGGGAAGGACCAAGACGGTTTTTTTTTTTTTTTTGGATGACTCAGGTGATTCTAATGAGCAGGCAGGACTGGGCCAAGGTCTTGCTCCTCAAAGTGCGGTTCTGGGAGCCCACCCAGGAGCTTGTTAGGATGCAGAATTCTCCCCCATCCCTCTGAACCAGGATGTGCATTTGGAAGAGAGTCCCAGGTGACTGAGAGCACACCACAGTGTGCTAAGGGGAAACCAAGAGAAAGCGCAGCTGATAATAGGATTCCTGCCCAGGAGTGTGGTGGACGGATGGGGCAGTGGTTAGAGCCTGGGCTCTGGGACCGGCACAGCTGGGCTCCACCTCTGGCTTCTCTCTTGAAGTGGAGCCCACACCACTCTGGGCTTGATAACTGAGTAAAGATAAATGGTCCAAAATTTCCGAAACCTCCATGGAAGCCTATAAATAAATAACCTAGAACTGCAACAGCGAGAACAGAGCTTTGCTTTACACAGAGGTGGAGACAAGTTTGCCTTTAGGGACATACAGGTCCTTTCTTCTCAAACACAGCAAGGCGCCTTCCGGTAGTGAAATGGTAAAGCAGAAACCTTCTAGGGGAAATGAGGTAACCCATTTTGACCAAGGAAATATAAGGAAACCCTGCACCTGGGGGGTGGGGAGTGGCAGTTCTAGGAATGATTTTCTTTCTGACTAACAGAGAGGCTCACAGGAGAGTTCTCTTCCCTGAACACCTTCTTTCCCACATTGGAGACTGTCAAGTGAAGCCTTGATACTTGGTGCTGTGGCAGCCATTTTGTGACCATGAGGTACCAAGCTTAGGATGGCAGAGAATAGGACTGGAAAGAGTCGGGGCCTTTCTTGTTGACATTGTTGAGCAACAAACCAACTGTGGGATTACCCACATCTCAACTGATCCTTCTGTGAGAATGAACATCCCTATTGTTTAGGCTATAACAGTTGTTGTGTTACATGAACGTTTTCTAGCTGACAGCTTTGGGAGCACTGGGAGAATGTCCCCATGGTGGCCTCACAGGGGACCACAGATGCCATGATGAGGCTACTCCAAGCAATCTGTGTACCAGCCTGTGCTCAGGCTGGCTTCAAGCAATCCTCCCACACTGGCCTCCCAAAATCCTGGGTTTACAGGTGTGAGCCACCGCACCTGGCCAAGCCACTGGTTTTCATTAGCCTAAAATGGACTGAGCACTTGTGAGCCTGACACAGCTCCCTGGATCTCCTAGAGCAGGGGTCCCCAACCTACGGTGAGTTGTATAATTATTTCATTATGCATTACAATGTAATAATGATAGAAATAAAGTACACGATACATGTAATGCACTTGGATCATCCGGAAACCATCCCCCCTCCTTTATCTGTGGGAAAATCGTCTCCCATGAAAACTGTCCCTGGTGCCAAAAAGGTTGGGGACCCCTGTCCCAGAGCCATTCTCTCCAAGGCTGGAGACTGAGTGAGCTCCCAGGGACATGAGGCTCCTCTGTGACAATGTCTGACCTTGCAACAAGTGACACTGGTTTAGTCACCAATTGAGAGCACAGACTGTGGAGCCAGATAGCCTGGTTTGGATCCTGGTTCTGCCATATGGCCCTAAGCCAGTAAGTACTTCAACCCCCTGGGCCTCAGCATCTCCACCTGTAAAATGGGGAGAATAATAGTATCTCACCTAAAAGGTTGCTGGGGTGATTGAGTTAAAGATTTTAAAGCTTAAATGATTACATGAGTTAAAGATTTTAAAGTCAAAGATTTTAATACCTCCTGGCACACAGTAAGCACCATGTACCTGTTAGCTATGATTATGATTATGATTATTATCATCCATGGGTCTTTGAACTTCACAACAACCCCAATGGGCGTGTAACACTAAAATGCTCTCCTCTCTGAGGCTCACGAAGGTGCACTTATCCGCGTTTACCGGACCTTGGCGTCACTTCCACTGAAGACCACCAGGTGGCAGTACGTCCCCACTTGCCAACGCCGCAGTCCGGCGAGAACACGGGAAAGGGGCGTCCCTCAGTATTCATTGAGCGCCGACTGTGTGCAGGCACTGTTCTAGGCGCCGACAATACATAGGCAAATAAAACAGGGAAAAAATTTCTGCCCTTGAGGTTCTTTCCTTCCATTTTTCTTTACAAATAATAAAAGGTGTTCGCGGAGATGCATGCCCAAGGGGTGCGTGGCCCGACCGCGACTGGAGCTGGGAGGCGGGGGTGGGGAGGCTCGTGGGCAGAAATGGGAGGATCTGAAAGGTCTGCGGTCCGGACCGATCAGGGGCTGCAAGTACCCCCAGAAGGGACTGTTACTCTGCAGCCCACCTTCCTGTCCCCAGCGAGGGGAGCAGAGGTCATCTCCCTTCGTGTTGTATGTGGCTGGGATGGGGGGGTCTCGCCCTGAGAAACCAGAGTGTGGGAAAGGGTGATCCTCAAAGGTCTGTTTTTGGCCCTAGGGGAGCGACCTGAGACGGCCTCGCATTGCTGGTGTGAAGGTCACCCGGGGAACCAGCTACAAGAGGTGCTGGAGCGCAGTGCCCTGGGCCTGGTCAGGGCAACACCGACCTCGGACAGCCGGGTGGACCAGGAGGGGGTCTCAGTGCCCAGGTGGGAGGCGGCCCCGGACTCTCCTTCAGGCAGATCCCACGGCCGCGCGGTGGGCACGCGTCCCGGCTGCGCCCTGAGCGTCTGCGGAGCGCACGGCCGGTGGCCCGGGCCATGAGCATGTGTGCCAGGAGGGTGCTGGACGTGTGCGTACGGGGGCGAGGTGTGCGGGGGGGGGGGGGGGGGGCGGCGGTCCTGCGTGCACACTCGCGTGAGGGGTGCGCCGTGTGGGCTTGTGTGTGGGTGGAGTGGCTCAGGAGGCGGGTGTTGGGCTCAGTATGCGTAATGGGACAGGGACACCCGGGAGGTGGGGGGGGAGAGAAGGGAGAGGAGTGTGTCCGGGAGGGACTCCCCTGGAGGAGGCCAAGCAGGGTGTGTGTGTGCCTAGGTCTGTATGGGGGCCTTGGTGACTTTGGAAGGCAAGTGGCCGGATCCTCTGTGCGCCCTGGACCCGGTGCTGGTGTGCTCCGGGGAAGTTACTGCGTACGAGCCGACGATGGAGCGAGTCCTGGGAGAGGAAAGCCCCTGCCCTAGGACCCCCGAGGCGGTATCCCTCGGTGCGTGTAGGCTGGAGGATGTTGCTGTAAATGGACCACACTGGGGAGTTGCCCGGCGCGTCTGGGTTGTTTATGGGCGCACTGTGGATGTGAGGGGAACATCCCCGAATTTGGGACACCGGGGTCGGGGGGATTAGTCTCAGCGATCCGGGCACTGAGCGGGCACAGGAGACAGGAGTTGCAGACACCTAACCCCGCGCCAAATGGCCGGTGGGCCCGGGGACTGGGCGGGCGGCGGGGGCGGGGCCGGCCGGGGCTGGGGGCGGGGCGGGCCGGGACTGGGGGCGGGGCAGGGGCGGGCCGGGGGCGGGGCGGCGGCCGCTGCAGCAGCGCGGGCCGGGCCAGGGGGCGCCTCGCGCGGCAGAGGCGGGAGGCGGCGATGCAGTGAAGCTGGACCCGCAGGCGGGCGTGCGTGGAGCGGGAGCAGCGGCCACGCTGCAGAGATGTGACTCGGGCCGAGGGCCAGCAGGAGCGTCGGCGCTGCGGGGCCGCGGGGGTCGGTGAGTGTGAGCCGCGCCGAAGCGGTGGAGGACGCTGCAGGGACCCCAGAAACTTTTCCCGCCGTACATTTAGGAGGATTGGGGCATCCTCTTCTTGCGTTTTTCGAAACCCCCCAGGCCCCTCCCTCCCCTCATCTGCTGGGGGAGATGTGGGCTCAGGGCGAGGGGACCCACAGTGGGGCGGGAGGGGAGCCGCAGAGGGCGGGGCGGGGGAGGGGGGACCTTTCCCGGGGGACCGTCCCGGGAGGGGGACCGTACCGGGACGGGGTGGAGATCCAGGTCTCGGAGGAGAGTCTGGGGGCGACCACAGGTAAAGGGCAGCTGGCAGCCTGAAGGAGTCCAGCCATGCCCGAGTGACTCGTCGTGTGTGAGGAGCCGCAGGCAGGTCCTGGGGCCTCGTGGTAAACGGGTGGGGGGCTGGCCGTGGACCTGGCAGACGGAGCCGGGGGCACAAGGGCCGGACTTTGGGGGTGAGCAACCGCACCTGCCGCAGGGGCCGGGGGCCAAGCTCGCAGCCAGCCGAGGCTGCGCATTATCCAGCTGGGGAGAGGGGGACACTGCAGGAGGGAAAGACGCAGGGCTGAGACCTGGGGCTGGGGGACAAGTGGGGGGGGTAGGAGGGGGCAGCTGCATACAATGGCGGGGGAGGGTGGCTTTTCTGTTCCAGACACTGGGCACTTAGACCTCCGGTAAAGGCGGCCAGGCTGGAGGGTAAGGACTAGCCCTGTGCTGTGTCTTCTCTCCTTGGGGGACACAGGCCTCCAGCCCGACCAGGACACCACACATCCCGGGGTTCCTACTGCCTGGGCGGAAAGGGGAGCGCACGGGAGGAACTCGCACCCACCTTGGCCCTGGGGAGTGGGCCACCGACCTTGCCCCAGAGGTCGCCCAGCGCAGCGGGATCATTCTCCGGTCCTTGCTCTGTCACACCCAGGCCTAGCCAGTTCCCCCTTTCTCGTCCCCCATTAGCTAAGGGGGCGGCTCCTTGGAGCGCGGACAAAGGCCCCTGGAGTGTGGCGGGCAGCGGCGTCCCCGCCTGGGGCCCCAGCCCACGCGCCACATTGGCTGCCCAACTGCACCAGGCTGGGGGGCACCTGAACGGAGTCCAGGAAACACAGGGGACTCCGCAAAGACAAGCGAAGTGGGGGAGGGATCTGGCACAAAACCCCCCGCACTGCAGCCAAGGAACCTTAATTCAGAAGTTTCTTAGTGGAGAAGAGGGGCTTGTGAAGTATTCAGACTTTGAGTTAAACTGCATGCAAATGACATGTAAATAGAATGCAAATTGGCATCTGTTGGTTGGAAGCCCTCCCGGCCAGTTTTGTATCTAGACTGTGCAGTGAACACAGCTTCCTATCTGCTCCCTGCTCTGAGTCTGAAAAGGGGTCAGCTGAGTTGGGAAGGGAAGAAGTTGGGGGGTGGGGGAAAGGAGCCGCCATTTGGGGCACAGGCAGCAAGCGGTTTTGTTAGAAAGATAAACCCCACATCTTTATTGGTTAAGTTGTTGTTTCAATCAATGGGCCAGCTGCAGAACTGGGTGCTGGGGCACTACCTTGTATAACGTGGACAAGCCTCTGCTCTTAGTGGACTGGGGAGGTGAGTGGGCAAACACTCAACAAGCAAAAATAGCAAATGGAACATCCAGTGAGATAAGGGCTGACATGAAAATAAAACAGTGATGTAAAAGAACGTGCACCTGGGAAAACCGTTCTGAGGAGTGACGTTTGTGGAGAGCCCAGCAAGGTGAGGGGCCCGCCACTGGGAGATCTTGGGGAAAGACGGAACCAGGAAGAGCACACTGCAAGTGCAAAGGCTTCGAGGTGGAAATGAGTTTAGAGGAACTGAACAAAGGCCATTGTGGCTGGAGCTTTAGGCAGATTTGGGGGTGGAGGTGGGAGGATGGCAGGGACCAGTCAGATCACAATCTTTTGGGCCATGGAAAGGAGCTGAAGATTTTGCTTGGGGCCAGTGAGCCCTTGGAGGGTTTGAGTGGGAAGTCCCAGGATCTGATTCTTAAAAACTCCCCTGACTTCTACAAGGAGGCAGAAGGCAGCTCCCCTTCCATTCTGGCCACGGGGCGAGGGAGGCGCTGGGAGCCTCCATGGAGCTCCGTCCGTGCAGCCTGTGGGGACTGCTTTGAGCCTGGCCAGCCCTGCGAGCCAACTGGAAGAGTGGCTCAGGTTTTAAAATCCACTCCCCACTTTCCAGCAGTTCTTATCCACCATAACCAACCCCACCCAGAGCCTGTGGCCTCATAAGCATGTCCACTTCCACTCAGAGCTTCCTGGGGGTTCCGAGTTAGTCACTTTTTCTTAGGAATAACAACCCCGAGAGAGGAGCCCTCCACCGAGCAACGAGCAAGGGGCAGCCAGGGATGCAATTTGCATTTAAATGATTGCTTTTATTTACAGGATTGGAGCTGCTTTGCGTATTCATGGATCACGGAGCTTGTGTTCTTGCAACCCAGTTTACTAATCTAGGAGGGTTTTTTAATTTGAGAGCCCCCAAATAGGCCAGTGGTTTGGTCTGCATTGGGAAATGAAGATTATGACGTCCTGTAACTTGGAAAAGATATCAGAGGGTGACATTTGCAGGTCTGGGAAAGAGTTTAGTGTCAGGAAACCTTGTAACAAGTCTAATCTGGCTGAGCAGGAAATGCATCAGCGGCTCTAACCGGAGTGGGCCAGCACGGGACTGTATCGCTGGGGTGCGTGGGGAGACCAGCTCCGCAGCCCCATCCTGGGCATCTGCCACACATGGGGGGAGTCAGAACAGCAGTGCAGTGGAAAGGCTTTGGGGTAGGAGCTAAGAGAAATGGGTTCTATTTCCGGGTTGACCTGTAAATCCCAGTAAGCCTCTGGCCAAAGCTACCTGACCTCTCAGCCTTCATTGTCCCAACAGGATAGTGGGAATCTCGATTGTCTTTTTAACAAACCCATACCCGTTGCTTCCTCTGTGTCAGGCACCAAACTGAATACTTTTCATGTGCTTTTCACACGCGCTTCCTGAAGGCGCACTATCATTATCCCCATTTTACAGATGAAGAGACTGAGGTTCAGAGAAGTTAAGTAACGCCCAGTGCCACATAGTTCTCTCTGACTCCAATCCTGAGGAGTCTGACGAGAGTACGAACTCTGTGCCAGGTGTTTATCTGTGTACTGAACTATTAAATATTCCCAGGGCTAGGACACCCCCTAAATCTGCTCATTTTGTCTTTCTCTTCCTGTTTCAGTGCATCCCCCTATCTCTAGAGGAGGTGGGTTAAGATGCCTCTGGCCGCCTGCCAGGCACTGAAAGGGTACATGCTGGGCTGGGAAGGGACCCAGGGTGGAGGCCAGGGCAAGGCCAGTCAGAATGGTATGTTCCAGAACGGTTTTGTACATTTTATTTCTCCTTTCCTGCGGGTGTATGGGGAGATGCAGACGCTGGTTCCTGAGAGAATGGCTGGTGTCTCGTCTCCGGGTGTCCTGGCTCTGACTCCACAAGAGAGATGCCTGGTTTCAGGGCATCCCAGGGTCCTCCAGCCTGACTTCTACCTTCACAGCAAGGCCCCTACTTAGAGCACCTGCTATGAGTAGCAGAAGAGTTTTGGGGGTCCCCAGGGCAGACCACCCCCAAAGAGATCTCCCCTTCACACCACCGCAGGGAACTCTTTGGTTGGTGTGTGATGGGGGAGGCTGGAAACCAGCAGTGGACAAACACCTGGGTGAGCCCCTGAGTTACAACACCTCCATCGCAAGCGCCCTCTTAGAAAAACCAGTTCCAGAAGAGTTCACCTCTTTGACAAGGGAGCATTTGCCAATCTTTATATATTTTTTATTTATTTAATGGACACTTTTTGGAAAGTGCTTACCCTGTGTTAACTACTGTCCTAAACCATAATTATTAATTATTTTAATCCTCACCACAATCCCATGCTGTGGGCACTGTTATCACCCCCATTTCCCAGATGAGAAAACTGAGGCAAGAAAAGTTAAATCGGCTCCCCAGGGTCACAAGGTGTTAGTTAGCTAGTGGCCCAGGGGCAGGATTTGAAGCTGGGAGGTCTGAGTCTGAAATTCACACCCAGGTGGGAGCAGGGCTGGGAGAACCAGCCCTGTGTGTGGCCTGCAGGTGGGCCCTGTCCTTCTCAGGCGAGAAGTCCTGCCTGTGTTCCTTCCAGCCCTCTGCAGGCCCTGGCTCGCGGAGAAAGGGGGTGTGCTGCTCCTCCACCGCCAGAAGCTTCAGGCCCCTCTGCAGAGTGCGCGGTGTGTGTGTGTGTGTGTGTGTGTGTGTGAGAGAGAGAGAGAGAGAGAGAGAGAGATGCAGTATATTTAAGAGCATCTGAGTGAGTCACATTTCTGGGAGGCTGGCTGGCAGCAAGGGTAATTAGTATGTGAGCCTTGTCTTGCGCTTCGTTCACATTTATTCATTGCTCCTTTTGAGACGCGCACGCCTGCATCCCACGGGTTTGTTGCCATATATTCATCCCGTCCCAGTCAGCCCTGCCTCCAGGCTGACTTGAAACCTCTAATCTGGTATTGTTCCGCTTGGGCTTCCTGGAGAGCTGCCCAGCGCTTGGGGGTGGGAGATGCCAGGTGCCTAACTGAGCAGAATGGGGGCTTACCTGAAAGTGGGGGCAGATCGTGCACCTCAGGTTGGGGTGGTGAGGTGAAAGGAGCCATGGTTGTGCGTACTGGTCCCCTGCCGTATGTGTCCTTAGTCCTCGGGCCTTGGTGCACCCACGCGTCACACCTGCAGGGCTTGTGGAGACACAGGTGCTGGACACTCCCCCCTCCCCCGAGAGTCTGCATTTCCAACAAGCTCCCCAGTGATACTGCCCTTGCCAGTCCAAGGACCAGACTTTTTTTGTTTTGAGACAGGGTCTTGCTCCGTCGCCTGGGCTAGAGTGCAGTGGCGTCATCATAGCTCACTGCAATCTCAAACTCCTGGGCGCAAGCCATCCTCCTGCCTCAGCCTCCCAAGAAGCTGGGACTACAGGGCACACCATGATGCCTGGCTAATTTTTTCTATTTTTAGTAGAGACGGGGTCTCGATCTTGCTCAAGCTGGTCTCGAACTCCTGGCCTTAAGCAATCCTCCCATCTCTCCACCTCCCAAAGTGCTAGGATTACAGGAGTGAGCCACCGTGTCCGACCCCAAGGACGAGACTTTGACTTAAACCTCTCAGACCCTCAGTTTCCTTCTCTATAAATAGGAATGAAAATATTCACCCTTCTGGGGTGATAGGAGGTTTAGAGACCCTATTTATCAATTCTTCCATTCAGCAGCTGGACCGTGAGCCCTGCCCATGGCGGGCACTGGGGAATTGGCATGGAACAAGACAGATAAGGTGCCAGGTATGGGGCAGGAGTAGGGGAGGGCAGTGAGGAACAGACCAAAAATGTAATAAAATAATTGAAAATTGTGGCACATGCTACGAAAACGACAATCAAAAGTATCAGCACAGAGCCTAATAGGGGCAGGGAGAACCTAATTTAGAGAGACTGGCCAGCAAAACGCTCACCAAGTGTGACGCGTCTAGAGCCCCAGGCTGTAGTAAGAGCCCAGAAAAATAGTACAATTGTTTGTCTCCTGGCTCCATCTCTTTATAGCAGTGCGACCTGTGACCTTGGACAAGCCCGCTGACCTCCCTGTGCCATAGTTTTATCTCCTGTAAAGCTGAGATAGTAGCAGTAGTTGATCCATCGGGTTGTTATGCAGATTATTCGGTGTTAACATATGTGACATGCACAAGAGTGCCTAGAACATAGGTGGCACTTGGAGAGTTACCAGTTATTGCTGCTGTCACTGTGGTGCTAACAAAAAACTCTGCAGGGCAGTTCTGAATCCCCCAGACATCCTCGTTGAGCCTGTCTTGGCTTCATTCTGTGATGCCGTGTGTAAAACCACCCCCCCAACCCATCCTGGACCTTGTTCTAAGGGTGGGTGGCTGTCACCACAATGATAATGACCCACTTGAAATGACTGGACCCCTGCTGCAGTCCCTGGCTGCCCTCAGTTGCATCTACATGCTCAGATGTTGGGCAGACAAGACTTCCCGGAAGGGGGCCACAAGATGTGGGAGGAATATTAGAACTTCTTTGGTGGCAAGTGACAGAAACCCAGCTCAAACTGGCTGAATCCAAAAAAAGGGAAGTTGATTGGCTGCTGGAGCTGCGGAGGCCAGCTCCAGCTTCAGGCATGGATGGATCCAGCTGTTCAGTGTGGTAGGACTCTGGGCCAGCTTTACTGTGGGACAGGTTCTCTCTCTGTGATGGCAGATATGTCCTTCTCCAGCTTCAGGCCTCTCTCCTTGTAGTTCTTCAACCCCAGCAGAAAGAGGAGACCTCTTTCCAGCTAGGTGAGTGACACGCCTATGGCTCGTTGTCATGGGTCTGGCTCAGATCATGTGCCTGTCCATGAACCGGCCCCTGTGGCCAAAGGGTAGGATAAATGCCCTGATTGCCCAGGCCTGGGTCACGCGTCCGTGCTGGGAGCTGGGGCTCAAGGTAGCTCTCCAAAGAGAAATTGGGAGCTCTTTCCAGAAATGGGAGAACCGGATGCTGGTCACCAAAACAACAGCTGTCCCGGAAAGAGCAGAGGGTTCCACCCTCAGGGATGAGAGCAGAAAGCAAGAGTGTATCCATTTCCCATGTCAGACAGGGGGAGCGGGAGCGCTGGACTGGGGCCACAGGACTCTGCAGGGTTGCAGAAGCACGATCGCCATCCCGGTGTTTGCCTCTTCCCCGTGGGTTTCCACTGTGGTTGGAGGGCCAAGGACAGTGGGGAAGGGGCTAGAGAAACCAAGTCCCAATTTTCAGCCAGGTCTGGGAAGAGGAGATCCCCCTGGGAGAGTGGGTGGAGATGGCTAAAGAAGGCCAAGTTCTTGCCAGGGCAGGACACGGGGCGCAGGCCTGTGGCAGAGGGGCCTGGCTGGTTTCCTGGCATCTTCTGCGTTGACTCTGTCCCGGAGTGTTCAAACGGGGCTTTCTCAGCCTTGCCACTCTTGACCTTCAGGGCTGGGTAATCCTTTGTTGGGGCTTGTCCTGTGCATTGTAGGATGTTTGGCAGCATCTTTGGTCTCTGTCTACCAGATGCCATTTGCACCCCACTCTTCAGCTGTGACAGCCAAAAATGTCCGTGGGCATTGCGAAATGTCCCCTAGGGGGACAGAATTGCCCCTGGTAGAGACCCACTGGCCTAGGGGTACTTGGGAGGAGGAGTTGGGGGAGGGGTGGTGGTCAAGACTCGAGGAGCACAGTCCTGCCTGTCATCCTCTCAGCCACCTGGGCATGAACGGATGGCATTGGCTGCCGGGCCACCTAGAGAGGCTGCTTGGGCTGTTTCTTGCTGAGACTTGCTGAGAAGTCTCCTAATCAAGTTGGCCATTAATGACATGTCTGAAGGACATTCACTCCAGGGCCCCTGCACCATGTCAGGGACCGATGGCATTTTGTTCTGACACATCCAGTTCTTAAATCTTGACTCCCAGCATGCTTCCAGGACCTCGTGATCAGCAGTTCTGTGTAGGACGATGTTTTTCCAAAGGGTGGTACGTTGGGATATGCCCACTGGGTATGCATATGGGTTACATCAACAAGCAATTTTAAAATGTCAAAAGATAAGTACTTTAATGTGTTTGGTTTTCTTTTAAGTAGACTGATTTAAAGGCCTCAGTGAGTCAGTTAAGCAAATAACCGTACAGTTAAGCCCACACACTAGACACACACTGCACACACACAGGTGGCGTGTGGACAAAGCTAGGTAGCTGCGGTGGCACTCCAGTGACTCACGCTGCAGGGGCACGCACAGTGCTGGACTGCAGGCTGGTTGTCAACGTCTGGGGTGCATCCTCACCCCTAAATGTGCCTGAGCTGGATGCCGAGATGCCTGTTTAAGGAGCATCGCTAGCCAGATGCTCTGTCCCAAGCCTGCCTCCTCGCATCTGTGGCCAAAGGACAGACGTGAGCCCGACAGCACCAGGCACCTTCTCCTTCAGCGGCATCAATAATTCATGCCAGTCGAAGGCCGCACAGCCGAGGCAGGATGTGAGACACTCACGGGATCTCCGTCGGAGAGAGGTGGTCGATACTGCATTTACTTAAGGAAGCCCCAGGGACACTCTGGACATGCGGGGAGGGCGGCTGGACGCAACCCCGCACGGGGGCCGAGCTAAGGCAGGAGAGCTGGCTCGAAATGAGCATCGAGCGCAGCTGTGAAGACTGTGGCTTTCTCGAAGGCCAGGCTCCCTTCAAAAGCATGGAGCTGGTGGCCGTGGGGTAGAGGACAGTCCCCAGGAACAGGTTTCTCGTTCATTTGGTGTTTCCTAAACATCTACTTTGTGCCAGGCACTGTGTGTAGTGCTTGAGTCTACACCGGTGGTTCTCATCCAGAAGATTTTGTTCCCCCAGGGGACATCTGGCCGTGTCTAGAGACATTCTGGGTTGTCACGGTTGGGTGAGGGGTTGTGCTACCGGCATCTAGTAGGTAGAGCCCCGGGATGCTGCTGAACACCCCACAGTGCACAGGACAGCCCCCCACGACAAAGAATGATCCGGCCCAAGTGTCAGTCATGCCGATCTTGAGAAAGCCTGGTCTGCTGAGGAACAGGAGAGACAGCGTCCCTGTCCTGTCCCTGCCCTGCCACATCGTGCAGCGGAGAAAGTCGGGAAGGGAGGAGAGGAGGGAGGGAAGGAGGAAACAAAGTAAACAAGCAGAAACTGACAGACACGATTAGAGCTGGGAAAGAAGTCACCAGAGGCTGTGGCTGAGAGGGCTGGGGTGTGACCTTGGCCAAGGTCTGAGTTGATGGCATCAGAGCTGAGCCCGGCAGGGTGGGGGAGGAGGAGGAGGAGGAAGAGTGTCCAAGCAGAGGGAGCCGGAGGGGCACGAGGAGACTTGGGTTAAACCTGTCACCGAGGCTGGTGTGTGGAGTCCAGCTCACTTGGGGGCAAGAGAGAGGGTCCTGCAGGCATCCCAGGGAGAGACAGACCAGGGGCGGAAGGAAGAGGGGGACCCTCAAGAGATCTGGGGGGTGGGGTGTGGGACGTGTGAGGGGGAGACAAAGCGTGGAACTGAGGACGTCTTAGCTCCTTCTGGGTATACTGCGTGGGAAATGCTGGGAGTCTTTAGAGCAGGGACACTTCTGGGAGTAGGGTGTGTGACCTTGGGTAAGGGCTGTCACCCCCTAGAGACTCTGTTTTGTCATCTGTAATGTGGAAGTCATAATAGGACCCGCCTCACAGGGCATTGTGAGGACCGGCCGTGTCCAGTTCCTGTCCCGGAGTCAGGCGTCGGTAAGTGTTAGCGAGGAGAGGTTGAAACCCGGCAGTGCCTGCCATTTGCCCCGCGCGACACTTGGCCAGTGAAAGTTTCGTTTTATTCCCTCATTTTTGAAGAGGTCAGACATGGCATGGAGTCTCGAATTCAAAAAATGCAAAAAGGTACAGAGAGGAAGTGAGTCTCCCTCCCACTCTGTCCCGCAGCCACTAGCGACGATGGTTCATGGGTGTTCACTGTGCCTGGCCAGGGGCACAGCTGGGAGCCGAAAAGCCCCTCCCGGATAAGGAGGCCCCTTTTCCCGATGTGTCCAAGGGTGCCGTGTGGGCTAGCAGGGTTGAAATGAGGCGGGCCTCCATCAGGAAGCCAGGAGAGTGGGAGTCTTACAGTGAATTGTTCTTTCTCCTCACTACCTGCCCCCTTGGCTTTTCTAGAATGTTCGTGGTATCGGAGCAAAAGATGAGAACTCACCAGGTGCTCGCCTTCCTCCTGCTCTCCGCCATCGCCTCCGTGGCCTCTGAAAACGCCAGCACGTCCCGGGGCTGCGGGCTGGACCTTCTCCCTCAGTACGTGTCCCTGTGCGACCTGGACGCCATTTGGGGCATCGTGGTGGAGGCGGTGGCCGGGGCAGGCGCCCTGATCACACTGCTCCTGACGCTCATCCTCCTGGTGCGGCTGCCGTTCATCAAGGACAAGGAGAAGAAGAGCCCCGTGGGCCTCCACTTCCTCTTCCTCCTGGGGACCCTGGGCCTCTTCGGGCTGACATTCGCCTTCATCATCCAGGAGGACGAGACCATCTGCTCCGTTCGCCGCTTCCTCTGGGGCGTCCTCTTCGCGCTCTGCTTCTCCTGCCTGCTGAGCCAGGCGTGGCGCGTGCGCAGGCTGGTGCGCCACGGCACGGGCCCGGCGGGCTGGCAGCTGGTGGGCCTGGCGCTGTGCCTGATGCTGGTGCAGGTCATCATCGCCATCGAGTGGCTGGTGCTGACCGTGCTCCGCGACACGAGGCCAGCCTGCGCCTACGAGCCCATGGACTTCGTGATGGCCCTCATCTACGACATGGTACTGCTCGTGGTCACCCTGGGGCTGGCCCTCTTCACGCTGTGCGGCAAGTTCAAGAGGTGGAAGCTGAACGGGGCCTTCCTCCTGATCACGGCCTTCCTCTCTGTGCTCATCTGGGTGGCCTGGACCGCCATGTACCTCTTCGGCAACGTCAAGCTCCAGCAGGGAGACACCTGGGATGACCCCACCTTGGCCATCACGCTGGCGGCCAGCGGCTGGGTCTTCGTCATCTTCCACGCCATCCCCGAGATCCACTGCACCCTGCTCCCAGCCCTGCAGGAAAACACGCCCAACTACTTCGACACGTCACAGCCCAGGATGCGAGAGACGGCTTTTGAGGAGGACGTGCAGCTGCCGAGGACCTACATGGAGAACAAGGCCTTCTCCATGGATGAGCACAATGCAGGTAAAGTGGCGACACCTGGGGGCTGTTCATCCTTCTCTCCGGTGGGGACAGGTGGCGCTGGTCCCAGGGCAGTCCTAGCAGAGCAGAGTCCACAAACATTGGCCCTGAGCTGAAACTGGCTCAGAGACGGCTTTTTGTTGAGCATTTTTTCCCCCTATCCATTGCCAACTCATTTATTATAAAAATCCAGGTTTCTTTTGCCAAGTCGCATCTGGCAACCATGAGGCCGACATTCCACCTGGCTGCGATTGTCTGCAACCGACTTGAGCCCGTGTGTACTGGAAGGCCCTGCCTTCGGCCCCTCATGGAGTTGTAGCTGCCCTTTAGGTGGGATCCAATTTTCTGTTGGCCACACTCCCCACCGCTCCCTGCTGCCCCCTGCCCCAGCTGCTGTAACATAGTAACACTGACTCCCTGCCTCCCTGGAAGTGTTTGAATTTGCAGCTGGCATGCTGGGTGGCAGCAGGAGACAAGGGGCAGTACTCCCAGCCCCTCCCCTGCCTCAGTCACCAGAGTGTAGGAATTTGGGCCCTGGAGACAGACATCTAGGTTCAAATCCTGCTGCTGCCACTTCCTAGATGTGTGGCTTTGAGCACATGACATTACCTCTCTGAGCCTTGGTTTATTTTTAAATCTGTGAAATAGAAGTAATAAGAGAATGTGCCGCCTAGCGCTGTTGAGAGAAGTGACACAAAGCGTACAAAGCCTCCATGGCCCCTGGCGTGTCCCATGTGCACCTTAGTTGGGTTCCCCTGAAAGCAGAGTCTGAGACAAGGGCTGGGGTGCAGGCGCTGTGCTCGGGAGGTGGTCCCTGCGGGGAAGAGGGCAAGGAGGATGAGACGGGGAAGGCAGAAATGCCAAAACAAGGTCATTAATGAGCTGGTTACCGCTGTGGGCAACTGAGGCTCAGTCCTGCTGGGAATGCTCTAAGGACACATGTAGGACGAGCCTCAGGATTGGCCAGAGAAGGACAGGGGGCCGGGGCATCTGTCCACCCACTCCCGTCTCCCACTGTCATTAACGGCCTGTATAACTCGTGAGTGGGCTGAATGAGTTCCACTGGGTTCGAGGCATGAAAATAATAGATTTGGTGGGCACTGGAGATGGACATTGTCTGGGTACCCAGGACGGTCTGTCACTGCTGCAGCAGGATCCAGAGGTGAGGACCTGCCTTAAGGATGTGCTACAGGCACCCAAATCCTCTGCTACCGGTGCTTGGGAAGTAGCTCTGAGAATCAGTACTTGAAGGGAGTCAGGTTCCCAGTGCTTGAGATTAAATAAAATTGCCTTTTCTCAGTGACCTGACGCGCATCAGAGGCTACGACAGTAATAACTGACAGGAGCAGGAGCAGTAAGGATTATCTCGTATAGTCACCATTTGTTGAGCACTAACTATGTGCCAGGCGCTATCCTGTCTTTAACCTGCATTATCTCATTAGTCCTCCTGCTGCCTGATTATCCCCATCTTATAGATGGATACATGGAGGCTCGAAGAAGTTAAGTGACTTGCCCGGGGATGTACAGCTAGGAGGTGGCCCACTCCAGATTGTCACGATTCCCTCTTCAGGGACGTGCACCCGGAACGCTCGTTGGGCTGAGTGCTGAGGCCTGGAGCGCAGCCTACACACTAAACCATTAGATCCTCCACGGCCGCCCACATCCCTCCCTCCCACCTGGATGTACCCCGCTTCCTCGCACCCCTCACCCGGCCAGACCCGCAGGAGGGAACGCCAGTATGGACAGGGCTAGAAATCTCCGTGTGGCCTTTGTCAGAGCTGCCCTCTTCTTACCAGAAAGTTCCAGCCCGGGTTTGTCGAGAGCTTTGGCCAGGATGGCAGGGTCAGCCCAGCTGGGGGGCTGGCTTCCTGCGGTGCCAGGAGAAGATGGGGCTGAAATAGACATCAGTCCTGGGAGCCCAGAGGGCCCTGGGACAAGCTGGCCAGTTCCTGGGGTCCTGGCAGAGCCACCCCTTTGCCTTCTCCTCCTGGAGAGGCTCCACTTTATCTGAGACCCACAGATGCCCCCGGAACCCAAAATGGATACACAATTCTGTACCTTCATGTTTTCCTGGGGAATTAGTCTATCGCTTTGTCAGATTCTCAGAGTTACCTGTGACCCCCAAAAGGTTAAGAAACGTTGTTGAATGTGATGGGTTTATCTCCTTGCGGTAAAACCCAGATGCCAGAATTACCCAAGTAGTCTTTAAAATTAAGGATAAGTAACCTTTACTGGGTGCTTCCCATGGGCCAGGTACCGCTCTGAGCATTTTAGTGGCTCATTTAATCCCTACAATAACTCCAAGAGGTCTGTTTTGCAGACAGGAAACTGAGGCACAGAGAAGCTAAGCAACTTTGTCCAAGAGGCAGAGCCAGGCTTTGAACCCAGGCGGGCTGGCTCCAGAGCTCACAGGCTTAGCCACTCTGCCATGGGATTACCCTCCTCTTCTTAAATCACTTTAGTGTCCCGCATCTCACTGACGTCTCAGGACAACTCTGTGCATTTGGAAGATGAGGATTATCAGACCCATTTTACAGAGGGGAAAACTGAGGCCCAGGGATGTCAGGCAACTTGTTCAAGCTCCTAAGTACACAGCAGAGCAGGGAAGGGGAAAGTTCATTTTCTGAATCCTGTTACATGCACCCTTTCTTGTAAAAATGCAGCCCATACTTCATATCCACACGAGGTCCAGAGATCCACAGCATCTGGGAGCCAGGGTGGTACTGACAGGATCGGTGCTTGCATGGGAGACGGTGGAGGATGGAGGGCACACCCCCATCTCCTTCACAGCGGCTTTTTGCTCTGACATATGTGCAAAAGCCAAATAAGTCATTTTTGCATCTCCTCTTTCTTTTCCAAAGGAAAAATACTTCTATTATTCCTTTCTCGTGGTAAAGGAGCAACAGTAGTCATGTAGAATGAGCAAGGAACCATGCTGTTTCAGCCAGTACAAATAATAAAAATTGCTCAAAATCCCATTGCAAAGACAACTGCTGCCAACGGTTCGCTCTCATCTTGCCAGACGTCTCTCGGTGCAGACACACGATCTCACCCACGCACGCGCACACACGGCCATGCAACCGAGCGGTTCTTAACCAGGTTGCACGTTAGAATCACCTGCGCTACTTGAAAAAATGACCAGCGCCTACCCCCTCCCTCTAAGTCTGAGTTTGGGAGTAGGTATTTTTGGGCTTTCCAAGTGATTCTAAGATGTAGCCAGGTTGAAACCCCTGGTCTAAATGGTGTTCTTAAGCGTGCTTGCTTAAGTCAGTGTTACGGAGGCCCTTCCAGGTCGGGAACTGCGGAGCTACGATAGCCTTTTAATGATGCAGAGCTTCTCATTAGGCATCATAATTTATTTTTCTGATTTTTCAGCCGGTGAATATTCTGCCCACCTCTGGCTCTCCACAATAAACAATGCTGCAGTGAACATTCTTATGCATTCCTTTTTCAGCTTTTGATCAATGAACTCCTTGCAAAAAAAAAAAAACAAGATTCCTAGATACGGGTTTAAGAGTCTGCACTTTAAAGCTTAATATGAAAAGTCCTCACTTAACATCGTCGATGGGTTTTTGGAAACTTCCACTTTAGGCAAAACAACGTATAACGAAGCCAGTTTTTTTTTTTTTCCTCATCAACTTCATAACAAAACAACATTATTCATGGACCTACTGTATGCTGTTTGACTTAAAGTCACAGTTTTCAGGAACCGATCGATAACACTAATGAAGACTTACTGTACATACGGCCCGATGGCACCCCAGAAAAGTAGACTAATTTACTGCCCTCCCCATTGGCAGCCCCATTTCCCCACCTCTTCAGTAACCTTGTTGTCAGACTGTTTTTTTTTATAGCCCTCCTTTGAATCATGCCAAATGTGTGTCCACCAGAATTCACATGCGGCCATTGCTCAGAAAGCTCACACAGAGAGGCTGAGTTGGAGTCCTGGCTAGGATAGCCTTTGTTCTAGAAACCCTTGCTTTGCTGGCTGGAGACCGTCTGGGCACGCTCCCTTGCCACAGTGGGAACAGCTGTTGGCGTCTTTGGTGCTGACCTCAGCCAGCTTGTATTTTAGGAACCAGGCCCCGTGAGGGGCCTTACCCTTGAACCCCTAGGTCTCACAGAGCAGCCAGGGCCCAGGAGCCACACTGGCTCCTGTTTCTCTTGCATTTTAACTCTCCTGCCAGCCTTTCGGGTTCTCTTCCCTTGAGAGTCCATCCTTGAGGTGCTCATGAGATGGGAAGGGCATTCTCCAGGCTGCACTGTGGTTTGCCAAGCCCCAGCAGCCTCTCCCCACTTTTTCCTCCCCCTCCCCAGGGGAGACCCCACATATATAGGACTTCACCGCCTACTGCTTATGAATAAGTATCAAGGCATGAGGTATGTGATAAAAGATTAAAATACACTGAAGGCTGTAGCACCTTGGATCACATCTTGGAAAGCGTTAACAAGGCACGTTAAATGTTCACTTTCAAAGGAGCAAGAAAGAAAAGTGGTTTTTTCCTTCTTTTAGAGGCTTTGAGCTCTCAGATCTCATGAGGGCCAGGGACTATTTAAAATGACCTTTTGCTTCCTACTCGAAGGCCCTGAGTTGGCTTTGGGGGCAGGGCCAACCTGGCTTCAGTTTTCAGTGTCTACACAAGAAAAGGCTGGCATTTAACCTATGAGCTTTCATTCCTATGGGGATCCCCTGTGGGTGAGCCCTTGCTTGCCTTTCAGATCTGGCCCAGGTCAGGGTAGGGTTTTAGTTAGTTGGGCTTCTTGAAGTAATTTGCAAATAATAAAAAAAATCCAATCTGAGGAGGCATTAGAGGCTGCAGGAATGGTTAGATTCAGGAGACTCAAGTGATGACAAGATCTGGTCTCTCACCAACATGGCAGCCCACAGCTGCAGGCTTGCACAGAGTCCCAGTGGAAAAGAGGAACATTTCCCAAGATGCTAGAGCAAAAATCCCAGGGTTAGCTCTGATCGGATCTGACTGCCCTTCCCTGAGCCCATCATTGTGTCTGAGGAGATGTGATGCCCTGATTGGCCAGGCCTAAATCACATGCCCATCCCTGATGCCAGGGGAGAAAGCAGTTGTAGCCAACACTCCAGGGTCTAGAATGTGGGAGGGATATTCACCAAAGGAGAACCACAAATAGCCACTACAGAGGGGGACCGTGAGGCCAAAGCACCCCTCCCCACGGATAGTAGAGCCAGTTTTCGTTTTCCTTGAGGAGAATGTGTTTGGAGCCAGATGTGCTCTTTGGACTTCCCTCCCCTCAGGCAGGTCTAGGCTAGGAGTTGAGAATAGTAAGAGTCCGTGGACTGACTGTTCCCCTCTTCCCTGTCCTGTGTCCCAGGAATCTCATTACTACTTCCCTTGCTCAGCACCGTGGAGAGGCCAAAGCAAGGAAGGTTTTCATAAGTGCCTCTTGGAATATGCATTCCCCACCCTTCCTCAGTTTCTTTGCTCCAGTCTGAGCTGAGCTGCTCCTAATATCACTTAAATTCAAGTTGCTTCTAAGTAACTAAGAATAATGGTTAAAAACAGTATCTGGAGCCAATATAGTGTGATGGTTAAGAACACAGATTCCCTGCCAGGGTTTGAATGCTGGTTCTCTCTCTTACCCACTGTGTGACCTTGGGCAAGTTACTTAACCTCTCTGTGCCCCAAATAAAGTGGAAATAATAAAAGTACCTCTCATGCTATGAAAATTCAATGAATTTTTATATAGAGAGAGATACATAAAGTATTTTTCACAGTGCCTAGTTCCCAGTTGGCACTCTAGGCAGGTTAACTATTGTACTAAGGTGATTTTGGTCGCTGCCTCGAGTAATTTGTAAAAAACCCATGCTCTCTTGCTGCTTTGTAGCTAGAAAAGTGCCTCCCTTTAGGGAAGACTTATCAGTGAGGCTTTTCTTAGGAAAGCAAAATTAGTTACTTTCAATGAGAATGAAAATGTGACGATGCCATCTTACAATTGAAAAGACTTTCGTTTTGATTGTTTTTTAATAGTGCTGTACTTTCTCTTGTATTTTTACTAAGCTATTTTTTTAGAGTGGTTTTAGGTTTCCAGAAAAATTGAGCAGGAATTACAGGGAGTTCCTACGCACCCCCCCTTCCCTGCCACACACACAGAGTTTCTCCTACTATTAACAACTTGCATTACTCATACATTTGTTGCACTTGGTGAATCAACATTGATACATTATTATTAAGTAAAGCCCATATTTTACTTAGAGGTCACTCGTCGTATTGTACAGTTCTGTGGGTTTTGACACATACATCATGACATGTGTCCACCATAGAGTGTCATACAGAATAGCCTCACTGCCCTAAAAATGCCCTGAGTTCTACCTATTTACCCTCCCCCACCCCAACCCCTGGCAACTACTGATCTTTTCCTGTCTCTATAGTTTTGCCTTTTCCAGAATATTATATAGCTGGAATCATACAGTAGCTTTTACAGACTGGCTTCTTTCACTTAGCAATATGCATTTAAGCCTCCTCCATGCCTTGTCATATCAATTTGGCTTTTCTTTACAAAAAAGGAAATTTAAATACTCTACAAGTACAGCAAATAAGAAACACCAGTTTTACCTGCCTTTCAGAGGGAACAAGTGCTGACATGTTTGCCACCCTGGTTCCAGGAGTCCCTTTTATTCTTGTTTAGAAATAGCCCTACTAGTGTGGTTAGAGTCCTCCTGCTCTCTGCCCGGGACACTTTCTGATGAAGATGAGAAGTACTACTGAGAACTTGATGTCCCTGTTCTTAGGGCTCTCCTCTCTCTGTGGATCCAGAAAGAGCAGTTCTGAGAGGTGTGATGTCGAACATCCCATGAATGGCATTCTCTAGTGAGGAGGTCTTTTGCCAAAGGAAATCTGAGGGGCACAGAGGCGCTTGTCACCCGTGGCCTGCAGGGGCTGCGTGGCTGGGGGGAGGGTTGCAGCCTCAACCCTGGCTGCAACCGCTCTCCCCAGCCCCCCTGAGACCAGTCAGGCTTCTAGAGAGCCTGAGAACAAAGCCCCTTTGTGACTTTGTTTTGAATTCTTATGACGAATGGGAGAAGCGGCTGAGGTGGGGAGGGCAGGGGTGCCCAGAGCACTTGCACTTTGTTGATGAAGGGGAAGAAAACAAAATTGTGTCTCTCTTTTGGCAATGTCACATTGCCGATCCCTCCCTCCCTCAGCTCTCCGAACAGCAGGATTTCCCAACGGCAGCTTGGGAAAAAGACCCAGCGGCAGCTTGGGAAAAAGACCCAGCGCTCCATTTAGAAGCAACGTGTATCAGCCAACCGAGATGGCCGTTGTGCTCAACGGTGGGACTGTAAGTATTAAGATGTGATGTTTTGGCAGGAAGCCTAAGAGCGGGACAGTGTCGGGAGGCAGCTTCAACAGGGACACGCTGCTCTGTGGAGGCTGCTTCTGCGGCCTGTAGAGACAGCAGCTCAGGCGACATCCCTTGCAGCTAGAATGCATGCAGTGCTCCCGTTTTTCTTCTTTCTCTCTCCACCCTCTTTCTGCACGCACAGACAATCCAGCTATACTCAGTTAACCATCTGTAGATTCCTTTGAAAGAGTCCGTATTTCTGGGGACTCTTGTACCCAGTGAATTCTTTGGTTTTCCTTATACAGTGCCCCAACCCTCTCCCAGGGAGGCGACTTTTAGGAAAAGCCTAGAATGATGAAGCCCCCCCCACCAACAGATTTTGTTGACATCCAACTAGTTTAAGTCCCTGGGTCTCCCTTCTATCTTTGTGCCCCCGCTGGTACCCTTGGGTCTGCCCCCACTCCCTAAGAGATGTCTTAAGAAATTGAAGCAATCGCCATTTCTCTCCCTCGGACACAAAAGCAGGTTGACTATCTGATGCCAAACAGACCTTCAGCAGAATCGTCATCGCTTACGTTTGCCTCCGTGGAATGACATCATTTCCTTTCTCCAGCAATCCAGAGACGCGCTCTCATTCCCACATTTAATTTCCAAACATAGCTACATGCTTCTTTCAGAAAGGACGCATGAGCCGGTTTACGTGTGTAAATTGGATTTCCATTCTTTATATCATATGCCAATTCCATAACTCAACCTGAGCTGCTTTTTAATCTACGTTAGGGATAGCCTTTGATCTCCGGAGGGAACCTGGGTTTTCCTGGCCTTTAGAATGGTATGCGAGGCATTGGTTTGCATTCGTTTGGAACAGGCTCAAAGATAAATAGAATCACAGATTTGCATTCTTAAAACCCCCTGCCATCCACTGGACTCTTTTATTGTTGGTGCCAAGAAAAGCCTGCCTGACTCACAAGCCTGCAGCCTGTGTGTTACAATAAATATGGTTAGAAAAGGCCCCATCACTCACTTTTAAGCCCTCCTGGTTCCTTCAAGGCCAATGGTAAAAACACCCAGGACTTAGAAAGTGAATGAGTTTCTGGATAAGGAAACTTATATTCATTAGAGGGGGACAATTGCAGAAAAAGAGAGATGTGGCCTTCCCAGGTACCACGGCAGCATAACACACATATGGTTGCTGCTTTTCTTGAGAATTCTTATTCAGTCTGTCTAGGTCAAAGCAAAGTAACTTAACTGTAGCACGTTGTTGAATGAATCGGTTTCTAATGTTGACTTTGCAAAAGCTCAGAGTTCTTAGTGTGTTATCCTTATGTTATTCCAGATCCCAACTGCTCCGCCAAGTCACACAGGAAGACACCTCTGGTGAAAGACTTTAAGTTCCAGAGAATCAGAATCTCTCTTACCGATTTTATTCCCTGGCCGTGTCTTTCTTGAGGGAGAAATCGGTAACAGTAGCCGAACAAGGCCGCCTCACAGCCAGGACATTTGGAAATCCTAGCCAAGGGGATTTCGTGTAAATGTGAACACTGATGAACTGAAAAGCTAACACCGACTGCCCTCCCCTCCCCTGCCACACACACAGACACATAATATCAAACCAACCTCAATCCCCGCAAACTAAAGCAAAGCTAATTGCAAATAGTATTAGGCTCACTCGAAAATGTGGCTGGGAAGACTGTGTCATCCTCTGGGGGTAGAAGAGAACCAAGTTCACAGCTGGTGGGCCAGGCTGGTGTTGGTTGCATATGGGGGAGGCCCAACCCTATCGCCCCTCCCCAGCAAATGCTGGACTCCAGCTGGCCCCTTGGAGGTGAACATTTTGTTGAGGAGGACAAATGGGGAGTTTTCCACCAACTTGCCTGGTGGTTTGCACATTTCAGGGGGTGGTTAGGAGAGTTAAGGAGGTTTTGGGTGGGATTCCAAGGCAAGGCCCAAATGAATCGTGGGGTGAGCTTTATAGCCAGTCGTGGTGAAAAGAACCTGGCATGTGCCAAAGAAGAGGCTTGCTGGGCGTTGACATGACCATCACTTTTAGAAAGTGGTGACCAACCACTGTTCCTTCTATGGGCCTCTTGCTCTAGCGCCTATGGTGAAGAAGTAAGTCCTTCCACCTCTCCTTGTAGAGCCATGGAATATTCTGGTTTGGGGCCAGATCATCTCACCCTCTTCCTGCACTTACAGGTGCCTCTCCACACCCTTGCTCAATTTTATTCTCATGTTCATTTCAAAAGCTCAACTGGGGCCACCAGCTTAAAGCCCCTCCAGGGGGCAGGTGGGAAGGCAGGCACCATAGCAGGTTTTCCTCGATAATGTCACATGGCAGGGCTTCCAGGGTGCCCTCTAGGGTGGAGAGATGACATCCTGCTTCCTAGCAAGCAGTGACTTCTTGGGTCTTTTCCATGAATATGGTGAAAGTTCCAGGGTGGAACGGATCACATGAGGGTTTTTTGCTGCTTTTGATGGGTGTGTGGGACATTTCTGTCTTGGTTTTCCACGGGTTCCATGAAAATGGCTCTTTTCAAAGCCCATTCTTTCTGTCATGGTTTCCATCTGTCCTAAGCAAGTCATTCCTTTATTATTTAGCATTTTGAACATCCCGGCCATGAAAAGCCCCATGTTCTCTGCACTGTTTGGCCAGCATAATCGCTAGCAACGATTCAAAGCAAAGAGTTTTAACCTGACGGCATGGAATGTATAAATGAGGGTGGGTCCTTTTGCATACACTCTAATCACTACATTGCTTTTTCTATAAAACTACCCATAAGCCTTTAACCTTTAAAGAAAATGAAAAAGGTTAGTGTTTGGGGGTGGGGGGAACTGACCTCTTCATAAGCCAGTACATCTGAGCTGAGTTATGTTTTAATAAACCTTTTGATATTTCTCAAGGTCCTGGTCTCTGCTGTGCCCCCTTCCCCATCCTTGCAAAGCACTGGGAAAAATAAGGCCAATCCGGCCATCCCTGTGTGGCCCTCCTGCGAGTTTTCCTTAACAGCTAGTGCATTTCCTTGTGTTCCCGTGCATGGGGAGACAAAGCATGCATGACCCCAGAATGCCGCCCCGCCTCTGCCCAGAGCATGCGCTTGCTTCTAGAGAATCCGATTCCAATCCTCTGCTGGAGGACCATCATTGGGTGGACCGAAACGAGGAGTACTGGGGAGGGCTGGGAGGGAAGGAACCTAGGACCAGGGGTTGGGGCGGGGGCAGTTGCATGCAGACCCAGCATTACAGAAAAAAAAAAAAAAGAAATCTCCGAACACCTCGGTCCAGTGCAGCGAAAAACGACAGTGTTACACGTTCTCGTGCCAGGAGATGGTGGCTCATCCCTGCTCTCTGGAGTCCTTTGGAGCTTTCTGATACCATTCACAAGATGGAGCGATTCACACGATCGTTTGCTCTCTAAGTTCTTTGTTGCCCAAGCGTGTAAGGTGAGCACAGCACACATAGACGGCTGCCCTCCGAAGCAGTGTTTCCCCACCATAAAAACAGAACCATCTTTGAGCCACGGGGAACCTCACTTAATGAGATCTTTTTTTTTCCCCCTTTTAATTCTGATACATTCTTGTGCTTCTGGGTTTTGTTTTATTTTGACTTTCAGGGTGAGAGTGGACTGAATGCCCTCACGATGGGGATGGAGGCGGGGGGTGGAGGTGGGAGGGGAGAAGGGAGAGGGTAGTTCTTTGACTCCACCTGAAAAGTACCAAGAGGCATCTTTGCCAAGAGACTGTAGCAGCCGGCCGCCCCCAAGGAGCAAGGTTTAAAGACAAAATTAAATGGCACCTCTGTTTAAGATCTGTTTGTGTAAACAAGACTTGTTTGGGGAAAACCACCTGGAAGGAGAGCATCTGTGATCCAAAGCCTTCATTGTAAGCACAAATCTTTCCTTGTCCGGTTATTAAAATCGCTTTGGGACTATAACAGCCAATCTTGTCCCCCCTTTTACTAGAAAGTTGGCGTTCCATGCTGGATTTCTGCACTGGAGGGGGAGGGTGGCGAGGGTGGGGAGAGCGGGAATCAGCTCTGACGATTTACAAACTGGGAAGTTCTGTGTGTCTCGGGGGTTTCCAGGGTTGAAGATCCGGTTGTTGGAAGCTGGGTGCCCAGTGATCTCTTTTTAGCACAGATGCCATCAGGGCCCATTGAACAGGCGTGAACTGGGGGTGGCGTTCTTGGTTGGCCAAGGCTGACGAACCCCACACGGAAAGGGAGCATTGTGGCTTTTGTAATCCAATGATGCAGTGATTCTACCAGCTTACAGGAGTTCTCGGCAGGTGCTTTTTATTAATTAATGAAGAGCTAAGACTCATTTTTGATAATATATATTTATTAAATGCATTAATGTGTGTTTTATAATGTACCTTTATCTTCCCCTGGCTGACTGTTGCATACTTATAAAAAAAAAAAATCGTTAAAGAAATTTCAAGACAATCAACGTGTACCGTAAATGACTATATAAATACTACAAATTTAAAAAGTTGTAAAGCATGGGCAGATAGGTTTTATTTTCAAGATGCTGTTCTTAACACAAAAATAAAGGCTTTACTATTTACTTAAGATGTGTGGTAGCTTGTCAAAACAACCCAGTACAACTGTTAGGCTTTCAGACCTGCCCTGAGGCCGAAGCTGTGGCATTCTGAATGGGAGAATCCGGGTTAAGGGCAAACCACGGGACAAATGAGGGTAATAAGTTAATTTACCCATAAAAGCGGGAACTTTCTATAATACTCTGGGCCTAGACAACAAACACGCTTTGTTACTGTTGTCTGCGTTTCAATGCCTCATCTTGTTGGGTTTGCAATGAAAGTCAAAGGTCTGGTCTCCTTTGGAAATGATCACAAGCAGTGATGTCTTTTTTATAAAAAGAGTGGTCACCAAGTAAGCTTAAAACCCAATTCAGAGGTTTGGGACTTAAATCAGAATATGGATCGCTGCAAAAGTAGCCAAAAGTGGGAAAACCGGTAACAATGACACTCCAGCGTCTCTTGTGACTAGAGTTCATTGCACGTTTTAACAGCAGTTGACATAGACGGGTACTCCGGAAGCACTGAAGAAACATCTGGATGAAAAAATAAAATTTTGGGATAATGCAGAAAGTCAGGACTGGTATTTTCTTTTATAAACTATTTGCACTAAAGCATGTTTGCAACAAATCCTATCTTGTGTGGAAAAAAGTTCCATTTTCACGTGTACCAAGTCTTGTTGTTAAAGAAATCATAGTAGAGGAAGCATAATTTGGGCATTTTCCTTGGACAGGAAAAGCTACCAGCTGTGATTAAAGTGATGGAATCTTGGCTGCAGGCATCTCCTCCTCCTCCATTTTGCATTTCACTACAAAGTAATGAAAGAGAAAGTCAGGATCCATTTACATACATAGATAGAGTTGTCACTTGAAACCAGAAACTCCGATGTGTGGACAAGGTCCATCGCACCAAAACCCACCGAGTGCTTACTCTGGGTCTGGCCCCACGGATCCACTGGGAAGAACACAGTACCATTGTGCTCTAAGGGCAGCACCTGAAGCTTCCAAAGCACTTCCTGGACTGTTCATGGCCATTCTTAATTCAGTTCAGAAAAAGGTCAAAAGTGTGCTTTGCAGGTCGGGGGCCTGAAGGAAGGAAGTTTCACTAAAGATGATGACAGGTTCCAAGCCTTCCACTCAACCCAGTCTGTCAACACAAACCCTGCTCCCCTCCACCGATCCCAAATGAAAAACTCAGGGTATCGCTGGGGTCAATGACAACGTCAGAAAAGAAAGACTTTACCCTTGTGTCACAGTGTGGACAAGAATGTGACACCACTGATTTCCTGAGTCTGCCAAACAGGAAAGTTAGCTGGACACACTGCATGGCAGTGTTTGTAAGGGAAACTAATCTCTACATATAAAAGCCCCTCCCAGGTAACTGTGGAAACCCAGTCACCTGGGTCTGTCGAGGATCCTTTTGGAAAGACCCTCTCTCTTTTTTTTTTTTTAATACATCTTTGCTTGTCCAAGTGCTTGCCCCGTATGTTAATGCCTGAAAGGTTATTTGAGCGAGGTCGCAGGCTCTGATTATTTGAGCGGAGCACTGTTCTAGCAGAAAGGGTGTTTGGGGTTGTTACCGGGTAGGGTTGAGGTTTCAGTTGAGCCCGCCCCCAGTCCTAATCTCCCAGCAACTAAGGGCGTGCACGGGCTGGACGTCAGCACAGAGGTGCCGTGTGCACGCTGACCGTCCATGCAGTGCGGTTATTTCCTGATGGAGGTGGGAGGAATGCCTGCAGCAGCACAAACCGGCCTAGCAGTCTTCAAACTGAGGGTACACGAAGACTTTCCAGGGTTCTTGGTCTTGGTCCGTTCAAAGGAAATCCATGTCCAGCTCTTCAGCTTCCGTGCACGGACTTGCAGCTGTGGGGCTGGTGTCAGTCCTCCTTTCGTACCTGTCTCCATCTCGGCCCAGCATGTAAAAAACCCCCAGGTGCCGAACAAGAAGGCAGTTCGCAATCTGAGGGCCCCCAGAGTCTGCCTTACTTTCAATGTTAGTAACTATCAAAATGTGAAATGTATTTATTTGCTTTTGTATAGTCCTAATGGTTGTATTAATAACTCAAACCAGAAAAATATTTTTAATACTTGGGGCCTGTGGTCACGGACTTTTTTTTTTTCACTGTATATACCATTTTTCCCCCCACATATATAGAAGCACTATGGGCAACCACAGTGAGGACCCTACATGCCTCTAAATGCTATTGACCATGACATTGATCTTGATAGCCAAGGATCTGTCACACTTTGCTAAGTGCTCTCCCACTATCCCACTGAACCATGACATGCTGGTGACTGTTTAACAACTGACTGGGGGTTGAAAAACTGTCCTAGTTTGTAGCATTTGCCATTTCCATAGCCGATTGCAAGCTACCAGCCTGACTACGTAATGCGGAGCTGGGAAGAGGTGCACGCGGTCGGACAGAGCTGGGCTGCTTGGGTCCTCGGGGGGAGGTACGCAGGTAAACTTGTGTAGCAACAGGCGTAACTCACGACCTGCAAGATGGTTCTCCAAGTGTGGTTGGGGGACATTTGCAACACCAGGAAACCGTTAGAAATGCGTGGCCCCATTCCAGACATACAGAAGCTGAAATGGGGCGGAGCCCAGCTGTCTGCAGTTTAACGGGGCCTCCAGGTGATTCTGATGGACGATGAAGTTTGAGACCCACTGACTGCGGGGTCTTGAGCCTGGCTGTATACAAGAATCATGTGATCAGCTTCTGAAACTTACTGGTGCGTGGGTCGCCCCTCGGAACCTCTGATGTCATTGGCGTGGGGCGCAGGCATCGGTATTTAGCCCCTGTGTGTTGCTGAAGACCTGCCAGGGCTGAGGAACAGACTGGGGTTGGAATCGCTTTAAAGAAACGTGACTGTAAGACCCTGAGCGGAGCCTAGAATTCCCTTCGACTTCTAAGCGTCACGCTGGTTGCCTGTGAGTCTCAGAATCTAAGCTGTTTGGGAGAGCTCCCTGGCCTACAGCTGGCGGGCAGACGCCGGAGGCTGTTAGTAGCTGGAGGGAAGGATCGGCTTCTGGGAGGAATTCCCAGCCCTTGGGGTTTTTTTTAGTTTTCCTCAACTCTGCCAGAAGGAAGACTTCACCTGCATGCCTTTGTTCCAGTATTTTAACCAATTCCTGTCCGTGCCTTGATAACCTGTTACCCACCTCTTATACTTTGATCTTGCCTGGGAAAAGGTCCCTATCTCAGCACATAAACCTTGAGGGAGGAGATCAGAGAGGAATGAACTAGGGACCTTCAAAGTCCAGGCATCGACAGATAGTATCAAGCGTTGACAGTCTGGAAATAAAGGTGGGATGTGGAGCCTCACAGCGGAATGACCTGGGGAGCTTTGCACAGTTCAATCACCAGGCCCCACACCCTACACAATTATGTCACGAGCTCTGGAGGTGCCACCACATTGGAAAACTGGCATTATCAAGTGGACCTGAGTCTCACAACGAACACAGGCGATTCCAATCCTGTGTTCCCCCTGCTGAAACCCTTGCACACGTGTACTGGGAGACGTGAATTAGGGTGCTCACGATAGCAGAAAACTGAAAACAACCCAAACGTCCATCAACAGTTGATTGGATGGACACATTGTGGTCTACTTGGCCAGTGATTATACAACAGTGAGCATGAATGAGCCACAGCTGCACGCATCAACTTGGATTAGCTTAACAGCGTTGAAAGAAAGATGCAAGGCACAGAATAACGCATATAGTGTGACTCTATTTATAGCAAATCTAAATGCTGAGAGATTCATACAGAGGTGGAGAGAACTCTAAAGAAAAGCAAGAGAACAACTGTCACAAAAGTCAAGGTAAGTGACTTCATGGTTGGGGAGGAGCTTTAAAAGTGACAGTGTTCTGTTTCTTGGGTGGTGGCTGCACCAGTGCTTGCTTTATAGTTACATGTGTTTTATAGTCACTGTTGTACGTATATTTCATCCTCAAAAAGGTAAAAAGAAAGATGCTGGTATATTGCTTGAAATTACAAAGTCAACCAACAAAGGAAGAGAAAAGAGCAATTGAGCTGTTTGGGGGATGGTAGGGATGGGATATAAGTAGGCACACCCTCATCTATTATGGCAGGAAATCAGTAAATCATATCTAAAATCTTACCTGTCATACACACAAGTCTGTCAGAGACACAGAAGTAACCATCAGAGAAACAGCTAAGAGTTCTTCTGTTTTATCCTGTATATCTGTGAACCATGAGGACCATGTGCAAGGACTACTGTGCTAAAAATTAAGAAACAGATCAAATCTCTGCTTGGTGGTCTTCTTCCTTCCAGTCTGGGCAGAACATAGCTTTGCACAGATAGGTAGTCAATGAGAGGGGGAAGGGAGGGAAGAAGGGAAGTAGGGGAGAGAGAGGCAGAGCAGGGATGCTGAAAGAACACAGTTTCCACCTGAGTTTAGAGACATCATTGTGGTTGGCTTCCAACACCAACAGACAGATGCCTCGGTGCCCCTGTGCCGTCCTTGTCCCCCTTGGCAGGCTGGTGCCCAGCCAGTTCCGGAAGGGCTGAGAGAGTGGAAAATCCCGGGGAGAGATGTGCCAGCCCTTCAGCTTCAATTAAAGGCAATGTGACGAGAAGGGCCTTGCATACTAATGAGACTCGGTACATCATCTTCTCTTGGTCACCCCTATCCTCTCCTGTCCTGGTCAGTGACAGGGCTGAGAACTCTATTCACAGCCCAGAGAAAAGCCTCCCAGCCAGCAGCACAGGACGGATAGAGAAAAAGCCTAAAGCTCAAGGCGAGGAAATTTGGGGACCCCAAGGTCATCCAGCCACTAGTACAGTGTTGTGCAGGCAGGGCCTCAGCATAAAGGATCGCCTGGGGTGAAATACAGATTCCTGGGCCCCACCCCAGACCTTCAGAATCTGAATCTCCAGGAGTGGGGCCTGGGAATCAGCATCCCTCTCCACTTCAGTGCTGTGGGTGATTCATTTGATCTGGTAAGTGTGGGAAAGAGTAGCACAACACATCATTCTGTGCCTGCTTCCTCGGGGCCTGAGTCCACAACCCTGGGCCAGGTTGGGGAATGGCACCTGCCTCCTACAGCTGCTGGGAGAAGATGAGGCAAGGCGCGCAAAGCGCTCAGTGCTGACCCAGAGTTAAGCACTTGATAAATATTAGCTGTCGTTACTCTCAGGGAATAGTCTTTGCCCTCAAGGAGCTCGCAGATGAGAGGTTCAGGCAGAAAAATCAACAGAGAATTCTGGGAACCAAGAGATAGTCACACACTGCAGAGGGAAGTTGCTTCAATATATGTTCATCAGACACGGAGCTATGGACATAGCAGTGCCGGGGCCTGAGGTTACAAAGAAGATTCTAGTTCACACTCTCAAGGCAGCAATATGCACAGGAAACCTTAAAATATTAATCTTTTTAACCAATTAGCACCCAATTTCTGGGATTCCAGGTAAATATTAAAAGCAAATATTTCTATGGTATTTACGGAGCCCTTGGCACAGACGAAGTCATAGTGAGGTAGGCGCCTTTACTTTCCCCACTTTTTCAGGGAGGGAGACTGAGGCACATACAGGTGATGCAACTTGCTCAAGGTCACATCTTAGGCTGTCTGGCTCCTGCATTCACGCTCTTGAACTCTACCGGGTCAGGGTCTCACAACCGCCTTCCACCAGGGTGACAAAGATTTCTGTGATCAGAGAGGAGACAGCGATGGACACAGATGCAAGTGGTCACTCCGCGCCATCTACCACATCAACAGTCAGGGAGTGACCAGGTATCTGGTATCCTTGGTGAAATATGATGACATCAGAAACATGCTGTTTTGGCAATGTTTAAGGAACAAGGAGAAATCTAAAGAGGAAAATACAGTGGGCCACATTTCCTATAAATTTTGATGGTGCAAATTTACAATTGCTTAATAACAAGTTAACAATGTCTCCGGGGAGTATAAGGATGGCACAGGGGCCCCGAGGCCTTTGTCCATTGGAGTTGGAAGCTACCCGTGATTATGTCTCCAAAGCTAAGATAGAAACCACGTTCTTTCCTTTAGTCATCTGTGCCTTTTTTTGCCCCTCCTGCCTTTCTAAAGGAAAAAAAAAAAGGGTTGTTTGTTTTTTTAGAACAAGTGATTCCTATTTCACATTCATTCCTGGGTGAGTTCTTCATAGTACACCCCTTAAACGTGATTGCCCAGTACAAAATTACATTCATTGCCTCCAGAATTACAGCCATTGCCTCAACTCAGTTATAGCCCTGCATCTCAGCTATGTTAAAAAAAAATTAAACTAAACACAGACAGAATGATTGAAAGGAAACAGGTGAATTTCCATTTTCCCAAATGTTTTACAATATACATGTGTTGCTATATAGTTGGGGGAAACTTTCTTTCTAAAGGAATCATCAGAAAATATACCAGATGGAAGAAAAAAAAAAACCTGTCAGGGGAATCAACACGTAAACTTTATTACTGCAGTTAGTGCCCAAAGCTGGGGGGAAAGGCAGGCAGGATAAGAAATGGGGTCCAGAGGCAATTGAGGCCAGGCACAGTGGCTCATGTCATGCCTGCAATCCTAACACTTTGGGAGGCTGAGGCAGAAGGATCTCTTGAGGCCAGGAATTTGAGACCAGTCAGGGCAATATAGGGAGACCCTGTCTCTACAAAAATTTTTTAAAAATTAGCTGGACGTGGTGGTGCACTCCTGTAATCCCAGCTACTTCAGAGGCTGAGGCTGGAGGATCACTTGAGCCCAGGAGTTTGAGGTTGGAGTGAGCTATGATCATACCACTGTGCTCCAGCCTGGGTGACCGAGCAAGACCTGTCTCAAAAAAAAAAAAAAAAAAAGGCAATCAGAAGCTGCAGGACTCTGACCTCCTGGGGTCATCAGATCCAGCATTGGGAGACCCTGAAGAGAGAGCCACCCTCATGTGAAGTTGCCATAGTAGAGGTGACCATTCAAAGATATATTTATGAAATGTTTGCTAGGAAAAGTTTCTGATTAGCGAATTGCTAGAAAAATAATGTCCTCTCCTTCCACCCAGTTTGCATGCTAACAGAAGGGTAGAATTTGGGGTCCAGCAGACTCCATATTCAAATCCTGGCTAGGCCATTTAATAGCTGGGTGACACCCCACCCCTGCCCCCAGCCTCAATTTCCTCATGTGAACTACAGGTATAATAATCTCCGCCTCACAGAGTCCTTATGAAGATTAAAGGAGATGATATATTTAAAGTGCCCGGTTCAGTGTACCAGTGGTACCAGTGAGATAGGGAACCTCCAGGCACTGCTTAACACAGAGGCAAAAGCCCCTAACCACCCTGATCAAAAACATGATGTGGTAACAGAACAAATTAAGACCTATGGAAACCAAGAAGCAAGGAAATTAGCCGCTACTTGACCCGGCAGCTTATTATACCCTAGTTATAATATATTGGCACGCTAAAAGAAACTCCCACTGACATCATGATAGGGTTTCCAGTTCTAGCAAAGCATCACCCCTTTCTAAAAATCAATGTGAATATTCCTCCCCTGCTTAGCTTATGATTAAGCCATTGCTTAAATTTAAAACTTAAGAAAACCACGGGGGCTGTTCTCAGAGGGAGAACTAGGTTCTGCTCTGTCCTCTGTATTTCCTGAATAAAACTTGCTGTTGCTTTCCACTGCTGACTCACTCCTGAACTCTTTCTCAGCGAAGCCAAGGACCACTTAGACATCAAGTGATTCCCAGTATTGCGAATTACTTTCCTGTAACACCAGCACCTGGTGCACGAAGTAGGTACTCAACACATGTGACTTCCTTTCCCCCAAATGGACTGTAGAAATATAAACTTTTAGAAATTGCTGCTAAACAGTTCACTTTGTATCTTTTAAAATTCATAGGATGTCACTCAACTGAAAGTTATTTATCTTGCAAGCTTGGCTCTCAAACACAGCCAAAAACTTGAAAGTAAGCAGAAGCCAAGGTAGGTGTTCTGGAATGTATTTCCCAAACTCAGAGCATTCTTTAAACATCATTCTGACAAGTTGATCTATCAGATATCCCAACAGCATAACTCAATTTAGGAATGAAATGGTGTCCTAGTGGCTGATAAGCACAAAAAGGCGGCAACATCACTAGTCATCAAGGAAGTTAAAGCCACTATCTCCCCACCAGAATGGTTAAAGTGAAGAAGACTCATCATACTCAGTGTTGGTGAAGATGCAGAACAACTGGCATGCTCATGCCTCACTGACGGGAATGTAAAAATGTGCAGCCACTTTGGAAAACGACTTGGAAATATCCCCTAGAATTAAATATATGTACACCCTATGACCCAGCAATTGGAAGTCTGCAACTGAAGTGAGTATTTATGTCCACCAAAAAACATATCCAAGAGTTTTCAAAGTAGCATTTTTCATAAGCCAAAAACTGGATACAACCCAAGTATCCATCAATAAGTGAATGGATATACAAATTGAGATCATATTCATACAAAGGAATACTATACAGCAATGAAAAGGGTGAACTAGCGTCACCCTCAACAATTTAGGTGAATCTCTCAGACATGATGTTCAGCAAAAGAAGCCATAAACAAAGTAGTTCATGATGTGTTTCCCAGTTATGTGAAGACAGAGAATAAGCAAAACTATTCTGTAGTGAAAGGAAGTCGGAACAAAGTTTACCTGGGGGAAGGCGGATACTGACTGGGCATGAGGGAGTCTGCTGGGGTGCTGGGCACGTTCTTTATCACGATGCACGTGGTGCTTATGTGGTGTATACATATACAGAGGTTCAATGAGCTGCATGCTACCACCAGCATACCCTCCTATATGTAAGCTTTACCTCAATCACAGAAAATCACAAAAAAATAGGAAAAATGGGGAGGAAGGGAATGGGCACAAAAACCTGAAGCCCTTTCCATTCAAGTCCAGGCAAGACAGTCCCAAAGCAGTTACCTAAGCACTCCCTGAGGGTACCACTTACCACAGAATATTAAAATATCACAGAGTTAATCAGGAAATTTGCATCAACTGGATTCTGGACAAGATGCTCGGGGGCTTTACACACATGAATCATCTCATGTAATCCTTCCAACCACCCTGGGAGGTAGATGCTCTCATCATTTCCATTTTATTCACTGGAAAATTGAGTCTCAGAGATGCTAAACAACTTGCCTGAGGTCACAGAGCTAAGTAGATGGCCATGCCAAGATTCTAACCCTGGTCCATTTGAATCCAAAAAGCCATGTTTTGGTCTTAATCATCATGTCACACCCCTTTTGAGTAAGAATTGGGCCCTAAGATTAGGAAGGCAGGGGAGTATACAATATATATTACCAAGATTTTATTTTTCCATCATAAAAAGCAATACATTATAGAAAATTTGAAGAATATAGAAAAAGGAAAAAATATTTCTTTTGCCCTCTTCACCCTCCATCACCCCACCACTCCCCACTGGAAGGACAAATTGCAGAAGATTTCTTTCTACAAAGAAATAAATGTTGACATTCAGGGGTAAATGTCAAGAGTCTGGTAAATTTACCTCTATTTCTTGACAGTACCAGATGTTGTACTGCATTATTTTTAGGAAAGTTGAGCCAACTTGGAAGGCACAAGGCACTCAGGGAGAATCTGACAGTCTTGAATGTGCAATAATTGTGGCTTTCTGTTGTCGACTTCTAAACAGTGTTACTAAAGTTAACTCCGAGCAAAGTGCCCTTGAAGGTAGTATTTTAAATGGGGACACTTTGTGCTGGAAGTGGCAACATTGGTCATATTGAGACCGGATTGTGGGATTATCAAGTTTTGACCCTGGAAAGGATCTCGATTCCTGGAAAGGGAGACATTTAATAAAAAGCCTTGTTTTTATAGGTGAAAACTAACAGCCTGACAAGGGGAAGGGAAGCCACCGAAGCAAAGCCAGCCACGGGGCCATCCAAGCATAGCTTAGCACAACTCATGGAAGAAGAGAGATCTGGCTTTGAATCCCACCACCATTTACCAACTGTGTGACCTGAACCAGTCTCTCAACCTCGTGGACGCCTCAGCTCTCTCATCCACAGAATGGGCATAGTAAGTAAGACCTCGTTTTCGGTAGAATGCAAAGATGAAATGAGATGGTACACATTGCCCGGCACATGGTGAATGTTCACTAAAATTTATACACAAGCGATGCAGTTACTGTAGAAAAACTGGAAAATATAGAATTTTAAAACAAACATTTAAACAATTTCTTTAAATCATTGGGTAAGCTTTCATTTATGTGTTATTCATATATGTTTCTATATATCTGTTAGCATTTTCTTTCTACAACTCAAATTTACAAGCGTCTCTCCATTTCGCAATTAAGCTGAATTGCCTCAAGATTGGAGTTTCGGTACCGCAGTTTAAACAGCCACCATCTGGTTGTCCTTCGAAATTCTGTGTCTTCAAAAGCCTAGTGAGTCATGGGTGTGAACGAACACAGACGAACCCCATCAGCCGTGTCTTATGACTTTTTTATTTATCTCTGCATTCTCAGCTGCCGCTGCCAAAACTGAACCTTTAGAAACATCCCAGGCATTTTCAATGACTTTAGGGTATAAACAGTTCTCATCCAGTTCAGACTGGCAGAAGCTCTGTATATTAAATGTTGCCTTTAAGAGAAATGGAAACAAATCCTCCAGTTTATTTTTAAACAGCTCCTCTACAAGTGTAACAAGGTAATAAATAATCGAGAAATGATTTCAATCTGTACTTAGGGATTCTGAAGCAATATTTGCTCATCCTGATGGTTGACTCAGAACCCCGGGGCAGACAGGGCTCAAGTCAGGAAACTCCAAACGCTAAGAGAAGCAGAGGGTATTAACATTCCAAGGGTTTCAACCACAGCGTTCTTTCTAATAGGAAGCCCCTTGATATGATCGATGAAAAGAAAATGTGAACATTTTCAACCACTTACTGTGGTAAGAAGCAGATTTATCTCCAAACAAAACTACCTTTTTAGAAAGGATCTTTCATCTCACCTTTGTCATTTTTTACCCCATCAGTGTGTCCTAAATCTATCCCCTTCCGTCCAATCTCGCTACCACCAGGTCATCCAATCCATTCCCCCACCGGCATCTTACTCATCTTTCCGTAAAGCCCTTCAGATGCGGGTTGTCTGGCTAACATTGGGATCAACTCCAAAGACCTTAACAAGGCCTGAGGCCACTGCACTCTTCCTGCTCCATTACAAGGGCCTTCTTTGAGACCCACGGTCATTCCCTCAGCCTGGAAAGTCCTCTCTGCCTCTCACATCTAGTTAATTCCTAGCACACTTCGGGTCTCAGCCTAGAGGAACCTATTCAAATCCCCCACCCAAAGTCTCTCCTAGCACCCTGAACTTCTTCAAAGCACTCCTCACAGTTTGTAATCAAGTATTCATGTGATTGCTTGAATAGCAGCTGCCTTTCCCGCTAGACTTGGAGTTTCCGCTAGAGCAAGGTGTTGGCTTAATGTTTTCCATTGCATCCCCAGCACCTGGCTAGGCCTGGTCCCTTGCCCAGAGCAGGTGCTCGGTTAGGCTTTGTTGAACCGATGAGCAAAACCCTACTCTAGCTTCCTGTGAATGCCTCAAGCCCTCTCTCAGCCTCCAGGCTGTCAAAAGCACATGCAGCTTTTCCAGCAACGTAAAGTGTGCTCCAGCTCAGTGGGAACTTTAGTATCAGAAGGGCAGGGTTGGCATCACCTATAAAATTGGTTCCTCGTAGATCTTATTACATAGGGTACTGGAATCTTGATATTTAAATACATTAACTACTGAGATCACATATAAAAATCCACCAGAAGAGTGCCTGGTCCACAACAGGTGTATGATATTGTGGTATAATAGGAAATATGTATTCTGGTCTTCATTCTGGTTTCCTGGCCCTTAGCTCCTAAAACTCTTGGAATCTCTGAAGAGATAGGTGTCTTTTTGTATGCTAATGAGATGACTGGTGACTGGGGCTCCTAGATAGTCTCCAGGTGAGGGCTGGTTGCTAGGGGAACCAGCCACGTGATCAAAAGGTTGCTGTTTTCAGCCCCACACTCTGGGGTGGGGCTGAAGGTTGAGTTGATCACCATTGGCCAATGATTGAATCAGCCATGCCTACATAATGAAGTCTCCATAACAACCCAAAGGGATGGGTTCAGAGAGCTTCCTGGTTGCTGACACACAGGTGCTGAGAGGGTGGCAAGCCCAGGGTGGGCATGGAAGCTCCACAGCCCTTCGCACACACCTTATCTCATGCAGCTGTCCCATTTGGCTGTTCCTAAGTTATATCCTTTGTAACAAACTGGCAACCTAAGGTATGTTTGAATTAAAAGATAAATGTTTTTAAGAGGTTAAAAATATCTTCAGTAACTACACAAACAGAGTTAAATGCTCTCAAAGTCACTGCTAGGAAATGATCCTTAGAAACTAATCTTAAATACATACAAAGGATTTAGGAATGAAGACATCTACATGATGCCACGATATCAAAACACTTCTCTTTGGTAGATGTGAAAAACTATTTGATGTCTGTTCATTATGATTGCAATTCCCAGGCTGATCAGAGATACCGAATGCAACCCCACTATCTTGTCATAGGTATATGGCTCCATTTCTGCTGCCTGTTGCAACTTTTACTGTATCTAGCAACAGAACAACAACAATGATTAAAATAATAATTATTAGTAGCAGTACTGTTTATTGAGTTCCTATAATATGCCAGATTTCGTGCTAGGCCATTTAATCTTCAAAACAACTCTATGACAGTATCATCTCCATTTTTCAGATGAGAAAACTGAAGTTCAGAAAGGTTAGTGACCTTTCTGAGATGCAAATGTGAGGTTCAACTCCTCTTTTGTCTGCCTGTTTTACTGCTTTTAGGGAAATCACATCAAAGTTTGAATGAAAAAATGAGTGTTTTCAATATGTAAAAATATCTTCAATAGCTATGAAAATGAAATTCAACTCTCTTAAAGCCATTTCTAGGGAATTTATTCTCTGATAGTCATCTGAAGTGCATACAAAGATTTAGAAATGAAGCCAGCCATAGCAACAATATTTATAATGGCAAATTTAGGAAGAAGTGTCCAATAGGAAAATAACCAAATTATGTAGCCAATTATATGTAAAAAAAGTTTATCATGAAAGGAGAGACTTTATAAAATACAGTTAGGTAAAAAAAACCAGGGACACATGAAAATAATTGCTATGCAGTACGATCTCACTGATGTGAAATTAAAGGTAGAAATGCATTTTCAACAAGACTGACAAGAAAGAGACACCTGGAAACCCGAGGGACCCAGAGGAGCCAAAACAATCTTGAAATAAAAGGACCAAAGTAAGGAGGACTCACATTTCCCAATTTTAAAACTCGTGTGGTACTTGTGTCTCTCAGTTGGGCTTTTTGGGGGGGGGTGTTAATTTCACTTTACAGTTAAGAGGTGAATGATCAGGAGAGTAAGTGCCTTGCTCAAGGACACACCGTTAGGAAGCTTCCAGTCAGAGTTCAAATGCAGGTCTTGGGACCCCAAGCCCAGGACTCTTTCTACCATTATTAGCTGCTCACCTTGGACAGCTTCAAATGTCACTTTGAAATCTCTTAAATGGAAAGTCTCTAGATGCCACAAAAAGCAAATGAGAACAATTCCAATGCACACAGCAACAACAGAGCGCAAGCAAAAGATGCCTTTGTCTCCACCATCTCCCTCCTACTCAGATGGGGCAAAATAAGGCACTTTTTAAAAAAGGTTTCCTACACACCAAAGCATTCCCAGTGGCAGTGAGGTGGGTAACTTTTTAAAATCTCTTGCTACTTCTCTGTATTTTTCATAAGGAGAATGTATTACTTTGATAAGGGGGCAGGTTTTAAATTATTCTAAAAGGAATTGGTCTGAGCTACTTAACATCTAGCCTCCACAGCCCTACGCCTTTAAAATTTTCCACATCCCAGACTAATGAGAGTTGATTCTGAAAACTGGCAAGACACTTTAGCTGTTCAGATCCTAAATTTAGATCCGAAGGGTGAATACCATGCGTCAACAGCATTGGACTGGCGCTCACAGAGGGAAGGAGGGACAATTTGGCAGGCGGCATCATTACCCTTTAAGCCAGGCTAACAGGCATAAAAGAGCACGTGCTTTATGCCCTTGGCAGTGCAATCAGAGGTCCTGGTGGACTTTGTATGAAACCAAACACCAACAGATTTCTCTCGAGCATTTTAACTCCATAGATAACATCCATGCATTATAGCATAATGAGGTGGGGGAGAGGGAGAAATCTGGAGTGAAGCTGCTCAGCTCAGCTGCTTTGCTATGTGGCCCTGGATATGTGGTTCAACCTCTCTGTGCTGCAGTCTCTTCATCTATAAAATGCAGACCATGGTAGTACCTGCTTCAAAGGGCCATTGTGAAGATTAATTGAGCTACTACTAGTGAAGTGATTTGGAAAATGCTTGCTTCATAGTAAGGACACAGTAAATATGAACACTCCTTGTTATTATTCTAGAAAATATGGATAATCAAAAAAGAAAAATTATCACCTGTGTTTCTATCTTAGAAAAAGGGTGTCATTTACCCCATCAATCTCCTGCCTTGCTATCGTTTGGAGATAGTCGCCATTAGCCTTTTGGAGTTATATTCTAGTAGACTTTTTGTCTTTGTCCATTTATAGATGGATGACTTGGGAAGGAGGTTATGTAACACACATCCATTCATTCAACCAAAAACTATTTCTTGAATGTTTGGCACGTGTCAGGTGCTGTTTTAAATGCTGAGGACAGAGCCGCAAACAAAACAGGAAGGAAGAAAAAGGCCCTACTGTAGGAGAACTTACATCCTAGTGCAGTCACACAGACCACAAGCAAATCATTTAAATCCCGGGTGATACAAAAGAATTAAACACTTAAAAATTATTTTGAAAAAAATTCTTATTTATTTACTTATTTATTTTTAGGGACATGGTCTCACTCCGTCACCCAGGCTAGACTCCAACTCCTGGGCTCAAGCGATCCTCCTGCCTCAGCCTCCCAAGTAGCTGGGACTGACTACAGGCCTGTGCCACTGTGCCTGGCTTAAAGATTATGAATCAGTGACTAAGTTAAATCTATCACATAGTCAGAGATAATGTGTAAAGGAAATAACACTGTTAATTCTGCAACCTAAACCTAAGAGATCCGTACGTAGCCCCAGGTAGCAGGTACAGGAACCGTGGCCCTCAGCCACCCTGGAGCCGGCTTCATCCCAGATCCTTCGTCACAGCCATGCTGAAGGGCAGCCGTGACAGGCTAATTTCCCCCAGGCTGTGAAGAGAGGTGGCACAGACTTCTTGATCTATCCCCATCGGAAGCAGCATGCTGTGATAAAAATTTGCCAGTGCTCCGTTCTTTTTGAATGACCCCACAGACAACATGTTAGATGGGGTCAGGGAGGACTCACTGGGAAGGTGACATTAGCAGAGGCTGATGGAGGCGAGGGAGCCAGCCAAGGCTACCTGGGCCATGGGCCTTCGTTCTTATTAAATCATTCATATGCCGTACAATGCAGACATTTACAGTATACAATTAACTAGCTTTTAGTATATTCACAAAGCTGTGCAACCACCAGCTATGAATTTTACAATTTTTCATCGCCCTCCAAAGAAACCCTGTACCCTTGAGCTAGCACCCCTTATTCCCCCAGCCCCCCAGGCCTAAGGCAACTAACTAATCCGCTTTCTCTCTCTGTGGATTTGCCTGTTTCATTTCCTATAAATGGAATCACATAATTAGTGGCCTTTCGTGCCTGGCTTCTTTCACTTAGCATGACGTTTTCCAGGCTCAGCCGCGTCGTAGCGGGTATCAGTCCTTCGTTCCTTTCCACGTGTGGCCGTCATTTCTGTACTGAACTCCTGCCGCATTTGTAGAGGTCATGGATTCCAGACCTCTCCTTCAGTCTGTCTGTCCATGGTCTGACTGAAAGAAAGTTTGTGAGGACAGCAAAGCAGTGTGATGCTGTGGGAAGTTCTAAATGTCCACAGCTGTGGGACCATTGGCGAATGATTTAACCTCCCAGATGCAGCTTCCTGTCCTAAAAGATGGGGGCAATAATAGTTTCTACTCATTCTGTTTGCTGTGAAGATTAGAAGTAGCGTATCTAAAGGGACTGTCATGTAGTAGACACTTAACTGGAGCTATTATGAAGATCACGGATCTTTGCAGACAGCCGAGGTTTAGGTAGGCGCAATGCTGTCCTGCAGGCTGAGACACGACAGGACAGGGCAGGCGTAACTTGCCACTGCCCTCCCTAATAGCTCCAGCTTTCATTCAGGGTCACCCCTGGTTGTGACAGATCCAAACATGGTGACAGGAGAAGCCCTCATTCCAGCATATATGATCAAACTTCACAAATATCTCCTTTAAACATCCCTACCCTTTTCCCACAAAACACCCCCACATCACCAAATACCCAATTCATACTTCCCTGCACTCGCCTTCAACCTTGAAACTTCCAGAGTTACTCTCTGGCCTCCAACAGTCCCACCCACTCTCCCCAACAAAAGCCCAGTAGTTAGCAGAATGCTCACCATCTATTGTTTTGACCTTCAGTCTTGAAACCAAACTCCCAAACCCAACAGCCACCACCAAGACAACGGCAAGGTTTGGAGTTTTCCAAGAGCAGGCCTCTGGCGTGGAGGCAGGAGATACCACAGCGAACACCTATGGGATATTCTGTTTCACTGTTGCAGAGATTTTCTGATTCACCCCTTCCATTTTTTAAAGCAAAAAGCAAGGCCAATATAGCTGGTAAACTGCAGAGTTGGGCAGGAACTCAGATCCCCTGAACTTTAATCCAAATGAAATTGCATTAGTGAGAAGAGCCTCGCAAAGGAAGATTTTTGAATCCAAAGCTATTACTGGGATCTTGTAGCTAATCCATAGTATTAGGGCTTTGCTGATGTGGTGAGAACACATTCCCTACTAAGAATAAACCCATGGAATCACTTTCTCTGGTCTCTAGCCTGATGCAGCCCTATAAATTTCCCCTAGGAGATTCTAATCTGCAGCTAGCATGGAGAACCACTGCTGTGGGTAAATGACCTAGAATAAAAACTTTATTTTTGCCGACAGCGTTAAAAATGTTACTAAAACCAGCTACCAGTTACTGACCATTCACTTTGTGCCAGCAATCTGTCTAATCCCATACATGGCTGTCTTATTTAATCCTCACGGGAGCCCTCTGTGACAGGTCCTAATTGTCCCCATATAACAGAGGATGAAGCAGAGGCTCAAGAGGATGGGCAGTTTGCCCGCACCCACACTGGTGTGAGAGGGAGGACTCCAATTCTGTCGGACCCTGAAAGCCAATATTCTTAATAACAACATATATTAACCACGTGTTGAACACTTTGCTTAATAATAATAAGCATTACTTGTGGATCACTTATTATGAGCCAGGCACTATTCCAGTTCATTTTATCCTCACAAAAACTCTATAGGGTGGTTGCCAATGTTAGCATTGCCATTTTATTGCTATACAAACTGAGTCACAGAGAAGTTAAGCCACCTGCTCAAGGTTGCACAATTTAGAAATGTTTGAAACTTAGTCCAATCTGGTCATGAGCCTGCTAGAGATTTGCAGATTTATATACCCTACAAAAGCATTCTGCATCTGCATAACTACAAAGAAGAATATTAAACAGTCAGAGGAAGGAATGAAGCTAATTAGGTTGGAAGTGGTCATCTGCATAAACTTAAATATAGGATCTTGAACTTTTCGGGCAAGCCATTAAGAAAGGAAATCATCTTTTATTTTATTTTTTAATCTTCACAGAACAGTAGGGATCTTCAAGCATTTCAATAGAAGCCATGTCCTAGCTGTGCAGACTTTTGCAAATTTTAAATGAAAAGATATGTGTGAAAGGTGATGTCATCCAAACCTCCCCAACCACTGGTGAGTCTTAAAAATAGAATTGATGAAATTAATACCAAGGCATGCAGTCACTAGATGTCTTTTAACCAAATTTTTATCTCTTTGGCAGGCTAGAATGGAGGATGAACTAATGTTTAAGGAGATATGAAGGAAAGATATTAAAACGAAAATGACACCTTAGATTTACAGAGATACTTCTTCTTAAAAAGCCAAAGTATTATCAAAACAATGACCTCACTTAGAAGTATTACTGAGGGATAGTAATTCTCATTTTACAAATAGGGAAAATGTAGCACAAAAGTTACATCATCCATCAAAAGTCCTACAGTAGGCTGGTGGCATTAAGTATAAATTGATGTAGCATTTTTGGATGACAGTATGGTGATCACTATCTAAATTTAATATACGCATGTCCTTTGATACAATTCCATTTCTAGAAACTTATCGTATAGAAATATCTCTGTAAGTAGACAAGACTATTTTACAAAAATGTTTACAGAGCACTGTTCACAATACAAGCCAAATATCCATTCATAGAAATTGGTTTAAAAAAAAGCATGATCTATCATTTTTATAAGGCCACTAAAAATAATGAGATAGATCTGTATGTATTGGCATGAAAAGATGTCAATGATACATTGTCAGGCGAAGAAAGAAGCAAGTTAAACTACAGTAGATATAATATGGTTGCGCATGTATAAATATGCCTATATTTATATTATATATTGCTAGATGGAAAAACCCTATGGGCTGACATGCTCAACAGTGGTTATCTCTGGACAATGGATCACTGAAGATTTGACTTTTTTGGTATATGATAGATTGTTTGTTAGTCACAAAGGGCCTCAACTAATGTCAGAACCCACCTCCTAAACCTCAGGCTAGAGTATTCCCTGCACACAGGTCCCCTCTTTGGTGGCAAAACCCTTCTCTGCTCCTCATCTGTAGACCGGCAGGGGATTTGGAAGGAGGGAGGTAAGAACATCTTGATCCTTATTCACTTAACCCTGGCTTCCTGCTCTGATGAACATGTCTCTCCAAAACACAGGCGTAGATCCTGCAGCCTTTGGACGGGGGACTCAGCATCCCCTACGCCCAAACCTATACCAGTGGCCTGTGGTCATTTCAGTGTCAGATACAGGGTGGGAGGCATGGCCAGACACTGCCTGCTGTCCAGCCTGGGGACCCTTAGGTACCCTGTTGGGGAGCTCTGTACTGGGCCAACATGCCCTATTGGGCACTTGAGTTATTGGACAGTGTGGCCTGGGACAGCCCTGGCCTCCTTGGCATCTGGCAGATGTGGGTTCAAATCCCTGATCTCTGGCCCTACTGGCTATGTGGCCTTGTGCAAGTCATGTATCCTCCCAGTCCCGGTTTCCTCGTCTGTACAGTGCAGACAATATCATCTCTCTGAGACAGCAGCTGTGAGGACTCCATGGAAACCTAAGATGCTCAGTACAGGGCCTGGCACATGGCATATGCTCAATAAATGACAGCTACTTCTGAGTCACAGACCTCCTTCTCTGCTCTCAGTGACACACCCAATAACACAGGGTAGGAAGGAAAGAACTAAGTTCTAGTGCGTCCTAAGGTCACAAGCAGGTGGTGAGACCAAGATGAGGGGCTCATTTTAAGAACATCCTTTAAACCACTGGGAAATCCTAATAGTTAGGATTTGTCATTATAACAATCTAAATTTAAAACAGGGAAAAGAACTTTCTCTGGTTTCCATCCCCTGCCTCAGGCTTTCATCTTTTCCCTTTAGAAGTAAACATTGCTCTAAGCAAGCTGTTAATTATATTTAGGGAAAGGATGGTGTTTGCTATGTGACAGTGTCCTCTTTATGAGAGAAAAATCAAATCTCAGCTCCAGGAATAAGTGTGCTTCCAAGAAACGTTTTAAATCTTAGGACACAATAAACCATTAATGATCCTATTTCCTTTATTGTTGTGGCTTCTAGGAAGCTCAGAGTCATATTTCTATTTATTATAGGAACATTTGTGAGGCTATTGCTCACATTGCGTAATGCATTAGGGGAGGGCTCAGTACTTCCTGAACAACTGGTTTGTCTTCTTTTCTCAGAGACACTGTGAATTATACAACAGATTACATTTCCATCTTTGCTTTGTCTCTAAGAAACTTCTGTGTTGGTCAAAGGGTACAGTAGGTTTCAGTTATAAGATGAATAAGTCCTGGGGATCTAATGTAGAATATGGTGACTATAGTTAATAATACTGTATTGTTTACTTAAAAGTTGATAAGAGAGCAGATTTTAAGTGTCCTTACCCCCCAGCACACACACATACACACACACAAGTGGCAACTATGGGTGGTGATGGATGTGTTAATTAATTTGAGTATAGTAATCATTATACAATGTGTATGTATATTAAATCATCACATTACATACCTTGAATATAATTTTTATTTGTCAATTAAATATTTTAAAATTTTAGGCCTTGGAGTGAGTATTTTGCTTACTGCCCTCAGTGGCTTTATTTTTTCCCTAATCTTTATTTTTCCTTAATTCAATTACCACATTTACCTAAAAATATTGTATGTGTTTCTGGAACTACTACAAACCACTCTTGGAATGAAGCAGGAAATAGTTGAGCAAACAAAAAGTAAACAATCCATTTCCTCTGATGGATCAATCTTTCCCTCCAACCCCTGCAGCATTTTCTTCAAAACATTAAGAAGAGATAAAGTCATTTAAAGATTATTTGTACATATATAAAGAATATAGATACAAACACATATGTGAGGAATTTATCTGATGTTATGATATATAAGCACATGTATGTGTGTGTGTGTGTATATATATATATATATGAAATTTAATCTGATGTTATGGTAACAATTTCTATGGTTTCTTTCTCCCTGCTCATACTAGATTTCCAAATAAAATACAGATATTCAATTCCAAAGCACATTTGAAAACAATTACCGATTATATGAAGCTAAAAATATGCTATTAATCGAGACAGAATTTTTTTACTACATCTAAAAAATGACTTAGGCATCTTCTGTTGAATTATATTGGCTGAAATTCTTACCACACACATTTTAAAATAATTTCTGCATCTGTCCCAATAGATGGAGACTTGAGGATAACCTCATACCATTTCTATCCTAGAAGAAAATACTGTTTGGGCCGGGTGGCCTCTGACTCAGTGTAACATGAGACGGGCTATATATGACCACGATTCCACCCCAACAGCTGATGTTACGCTCCCTCAGACCTCCTGTCTGCACCAAGGTTGCTCCAAGATACGAACTTGGCAAAATCTGTTCATACTGCAAATACCAGAGCACAATATGGAGAAAATGGCAACACCTTAAAAAGATATGTCTGTCTGCTGGATTTGTACAAAGATGAGTTGCTGTTGTTTTTAATGAAGCTGGAAAACCATTTTCATTTGCAAGCACTGCACTATTTTTTGTTGCAAGTCTCAAGGAGAACTAGCATGTGCTTAACATCCATTTTCAAATCGCTTCCCTGGAGTCTCTGAGGTCTAATTACTGTGTCACCTTGGCTAGGGAGATTTATTTGCTAAACCTCTGCACTACCCAGATTCATAAAGTTTAAAATAGGAAGTAGCTCTAGTGCATGAGCTTAACAAAATGATTCAGCTTGGGGACACCTGAAAGGAACAAAAAGTTCTGCTTCACCTGGTGGGAAGCAGGTTGTACTCTGCTTCTCATAATTCAGCCCTGAGTTAGGGGCTTCAGTCAATGAAAACATAAACAACAAGAACCCTGAAGCCCAGATGATAAGAAATCAGACAAGCCATACGTCATGTTCCAGAAGATTCCTGAGAAGTTTGGGTCTGATGGTAGAATCCAAGACAGTGTCTTATCTCTCTGAGTCTGTCCTTGGGGATATGTTAGAACCCTGAGCAGAGAAAGGGGACTCCTGGGCCCAGGCCCCAGGCCCTCCACTGCTGTGTGCCCTTGGGTAAGTCACTGGATCTTGCTGTGCCTCTATTTCTTCCTCGGTAAAATGAAGCCCAGAGCGTCATTCCCAAATGTGCACAGATCACCTGCTCTGTGCCAGGATCACGATGGATATGACAAACATGGTCTTACATGGAACCCCCTGGAGGTTAGAGTCTATTGGAAGAAATGAACACAGAATTGTTGAAAAGCACACAGCTATTTTAATAATACTATCATGACAGTAACTAACATGTATGGGAACTATGTGCCAGGACTTGTTCTAAAGATTATGTCTTGTAATCCTTTAACAACAACTGTATGAGGCAGGTACTATCATGAGCCCCATTTTGTACGTGGGAAAACTGAGGCTTAATGACCTTAACTGGATCAGGTCCTTCACCTGTTACCACTCTACTGACTTCCTTCTTAACTGACCATAGACCTGGGCACAGTCTTTAGAACTGAGCTTTTTGTCCAAGGGCCATTTCACTTTCGGCGTAAATGGGAATTTATCCATCGGTTCACACTGGGGCATTTACTGAAGACCTCATCTTGTTTGGAAAGCACTGCTCATTTGGAGCCTGTGGGAGGTGGCAAGGGAAGCGAGGAGCAGGCGGTGGAAAAGGGAATGCTGCCCGGGCCCCTCCAGCCCTTCCACTGCTGGCTGGATAAGGCATGAAATGCAGTCTACTCTCCCTGCTTCAGGCAAGCCCACTCAATCAACCAACCAACCAGCTGCAAATCAACTCCAAAGAATACCGAACAACAGAAAGAAATAGGCAGGCTGCACTTTCCTCGACCTTTAAACTGATTACAGCCCTGACTGCCTTCCAACTTTGAAGTGAAATAAAACTGCAGTTGTGCATGGAAGAGAGGCCTGTGCTGAGCCAGCCATGCAGTAATAGGTCAGGCTGCTTCTTTCCAAGGACCGCTAAGACCGCCGATTTGGTGAGCTCCTACTCTGCACCGGGCACTTTCTGTCTGCTGACTCATTTAAACCTCACGATTCCATTCATTCATTCATTCACTTATTCATTCCCTCAACACCTATGTGGTGCTCACTTTGTGCCAGGCACCGTCCTAGGAGGTGAGCCAGGCAGACAAGGGCTTTGTTCTCATGTAGCTTACACTCCAGTGGGGAAGACGACCGCCAAGCGAACAAACAACAGAAGTACAGTCAAGCGTCAGCAAGCCTTGTCTTGTTGCCCAGAGCTGAGGACATGGGGCCGAGAGCAGGGGTCCCCAACCTATGGTGAGTTGTATAATCATTTCATGGTATATTATAATGTAATAATAATAATAGAAATAAAGTGCACAATAAATGTAATGCACATGAATCATCCAGAAACCATCCTCCCTCCCCAGTCTGTGGAAAAATTGCCTTCCATGAAAACGGTCCCTGTTGCCAAAAAGGCTGGGGACCCACATTTTAAAGAAAGCACAAAACAACTGGGGATCCCACATCGCCTTAGGGTCTCCATTCTGGCTGAGCAACAGAATCTGGAAAACTTCACATTAACAGAGACGCCTGGGGCCCATCCCAAAGTCATAATTGTGGGCCATGAAAGCAATTTACTGGGTCATGTCTATCATTTAAAAAAACAAAAATCTAAGTAGAATAGAAAATATCAGAGGGCATTACATATAACAACATGTTTTCCTTAAAACTTTTTAGTTATGTATATGAAAACATCTGTGTATTTTTATGAACTAGATTGTGATATAAAATTATTTTTTTCTGGGTCACAGTCCAAAAAATTGAGACGTGCTGGCTCAGAGGAGAGCGCTGTGCTTTTCTCTCTTCTCTTAGACAAGAGTGGGTGCTTCCCCCATCCAAGCCCTAAGGCAAGGGAGGGGAGATCAAAGAGAACAACTTGCAAAGATTGAGGGTGTCTTCAGGAAAGGGAGGCTGGTATCCTATGACCTGGTTGGACATGTGCTTTAAGAGCAGATTTACAGATCATTCCCCTGTGCCTGTTTGACCAGATCTATGTGAACTGGAGAGACACAGAGAAAGAGGAGGGCAGTGGAGAAGTCTACACGTCCGCCATTGGTTTCCTGTGGCACAAGTGGACATTGGGGAGGTAAATTGAACCATCTTTCCAATGCCCCACTCAAGAGGCTGGCCCCTGGGGAAGGAGACTCCAAGAGCAAAAGGCTTGGAGTGAACTGACACAGGTGGATCTAGGGTGGTCGTGGCAAAAGCAGAGTCACAGTCAGGTTCTACAACCTGTTGTCTCCGCCTCGAGGAAGAACGCATGGGATATACTGAGGCCGACAGCCAACATGGGGACGCCTGCCCACGGGCCATGGATGGTCACACAGTCACAGCAAGAGAATCTGTGGCAGCCAAGAGATAATCCCAACAGAAGGTGAAGAGACAGATGCCCCTTGTATTGCTTTATTAATCCTCCTCCTGTGAATATGTGGTAACCTAAAGTTTAAAAATAAAAAAGAATGAAAGCAAATAGCACAAAATGGTGACACTTGTGTATGACAGATGACGGGTGCTTGTTATAGTATTCATTGTACTTTGTGTATGTTTTTAATTTCTCAAAAATAGGTGTATTGGTCAGAGGTCTCCAGAGAAACAAAGCAATAGGAGATTATATATTTATACTTTCTAAATAAAGAAAGAAGGATACTTAAGGAATCTTAAATAGATATAAGGAAGAGATTTATTATAAAATATTGGCTCACAAAATTATGAGGACTGAGAAGTCCCGTGACTTGCCAATTGCAATCTGGGGACCCAGGAAAGCCCGCAGTGTGGTTCAAAGGCCTGAGAGCCGGACAGCCAAGGGTATAGATTCCAGTCCAGGTCTGCAGACCTGAGAACCAGGCACTGAGGGCAGGAGAAGACCCATGTTCCAGCTCAAACAGGCAGGATTCACTCAACCTTCCCCCACCTTTTTGTTCTATCCAGGCCTTCAACAGACAGGGTGACGCCTACCCACACGGGGAGAACCTTCCGCTTTACTGGGTCCATCAATTCAAATGCTAAGCTCCCTGGAAACACCTTGACAGACAGACCCAGATAACCAGCTACCTGGGCATCTTGTGGCCCCGTCACATTGACACATAAAATTAACCGTCACAAAGGGGAGAAGATGGCATAATACACCACTTAAGTCCAGACGCACAATCAGCCACTTAGAAGAATCACCACCCATCATGTTGATAGACACTGTTTCCAAAATAATAGGTTATGTTTGATGTCTTACAGCTTGAAAAATGAAAACCTGCAGGTACAAGGTGACACTGCATGTGTCCCTGAGGGAGGGAAATGGCCACGTAAATCATATCACATCACCTCTGTCCTTTCCGGAGCAGAATTTCAATGTGCAGCCACTTTCCTCATACACAAATCGAATTCCATGCAGACACAAGGACCTTATAAAACCTCGGAGGGCTTCCTTTTTCAGCCTGGAATGAGAATCAAGCTTTTCCTGAATGAGCTAAGGGTGGTGAATCAAGCCACTGACCTTTTTGTTCTTGTTTGGTCCAGAAAATTCGGACTCGCTGGCGAATGTGCTTGTCCTCGCTCAGTTTCTTCTGCCACTGACGCAATTCTTGAATCTCAGGATCACAGCGAACCTGGAAAATCGCAGTAAAGCTTTAATCCCTTTTCTATATACCTCTGTACATTATCGTGCTACCCCTGCATAGAAAGCCCTTAACAAGTCAAATGGATGTGCTTTTGATTCTCCGTGAATCATTGTTCTAAACAAATTACCTACACTCCTAAAGCTCACATCATATTTGAGCACAAACGAGGTTGGGTGAAGATTTGCTATACTAATGGTAGGTTGGGAACATTTTAGGTGTGTGCCATCCAGTAGAAATACAATGTAGCCACACGAGTAATTTTAAATTTCCTTGCAATCTCATTTTAAAAGGTAAAAATAAGCAGATGAGATTATTTTTAAGAATATATTTAAACTAAAATATCCAAAATCTTATCATGTCAACATGCAATCAATATAAAAATTTATTTATATTTTACTTTCTGTTTTCCATGCTAAGTCTTCAACATGTGGTGCGTTTTTGCACTTACAACACATCTCATTTGGGACTAGCTGCATTTCGAGTGCTCAACAGTCATTCATAGCTGGTGGTTACTGTATAGAACAGCACAGTTCTTGATTAATCACAGTTAATGCACTAACCACAGCTCCATTTAACACCAATTGACTGAGTGCCTACCTCACACTGGCCTCTGTGCTAGACATTAAGAATAAAGAGATGATTCATAGTAATTGTAATAATTATTTTAATTGTATTATTACTATAGCTTATATTTATCCAGCGAGCACTTATGTCCCAGGCATTGTTGAAGTATTTTACAAATGTTACTCATCAAAACAACCCAAACAAGGCAGGAATGATTGTCCCCATTTTACAGATGATAGAACTGAGTTTTAGTGGCTTGCCAAGTCACACAGCTGGGAAATGACAGAGCTGGGGTTCAAACATAGGCAGATTGCTTCCAGATGCTCCTGAGAAACTTAGAGTCTGGTAGGAGACTCGGGAATAAGATTAAGAAGGTGTGTTAAGAGTAAGGAAATTAGTGAGTCCAAGGCAACGCAGAAAGGGCATCTAACCCAGCCTGGAGGAGTAAGGAAACACTTCATGGAGGAGATGACCCAGGGATGAGTTTTGAGGAAAGATCTAGAGTTTGTTTGCCAGTTTGATTCTTGGTCCCAGGCACAGACCTCTTCCTCCATCATCGGTCACTATTAGAGGTCTTTCCTGCGGCAGGACTGGCACTCTGGAATGAGAGAGCTCAGGAGAAGATTGACTCCAGCTTGGGGTTCACACTAATTTTTCAGAAGTATTTCCTTGTAGCCAGTCTTCTTCCGGAGTCACTGAACAGCTGAATCGGACACCGAATTCCAAACCAGGAAGACCCCAAGACCACCGCCGCCACCAAAGGTATGTCACAAAGGGCCGTGGTTTAGTCTTAATGTTTGGAAAGGTGTACAAGGAAAGTGGGTTTGTCTGGGGAGGAAGTGGGATTGGGGGCTGTCAGTTTGAACTCCATATTTTTCTGAATTGGATTGTTTGGGTTGTTTACAATGTGCATATATTGTTTTAGGAATACAACAAGTATTTCAATTTTAAGTAATAGGCTCCCAAGAGGCAAACATGAGTTCTTTAACTTAATAATTAATGAGTGTTTCCAACAATCATTTGACTCTCAAGCATCGAAATAGTCAACAAACAGAAACACTTGTTTCCCCATTGTTCTGGAAGCCTGCAGTTGTTCATAGCGTTCTGCTGACCAGGTTAGCGTGATTTCCCTCTGGCCAGAGACCCTTTCATCATTTCCTTGATTTCCTTCATTTTGAACGAGGACTGCTATTTACCCGTGTAGAATACAGCAGCCTTGTTAGTTAACCTTTCATTACCAGGAAAGCCTGGATCTCTAAAGAAGGCTTTTGTGCGTCCTGGGGAAAGCACGCACCCATTGAACCGGGCTAATCCCGGTCATTATGATCACGACCAGGGAATCAGTTTCAATGGCAGTGGTTGAGCATCAGCAAATACCTAGAGTGCGGTGTAATGTTTAACACATAAATAATCTCATTGTAAAACAAAGGCTCCCTTACCAGTGGTTTTCTACTTTTATTCTACTAAATTATTATGTGGTATTCATTTGCTCTTCCAAGATAGGTACATACATAAAGTATATATTATGTATGTACTTGACTTTGGGGTAAGACAAATACAAAACAAAAAACTCCTTTATGTGGATGTCAGTTTTTTAAAAATGCCCATAAAACCATCAGATTCTGCTAATTTTATATTACTCTGATGAAAGCCAATACAGTTCACCATATTGGTTTAAAAAGCCAACTTTGGATCAGACAGCCTGAGGTTGAATCTCAGCTCTGCAAATTACAAGCTGAGCAACCTTGAGCAAATTATTTAAACTCTCTGAGCCTCAATTTCCCCACCTGTTAAATGGGGATAATAAAAATATTTTCTTCTCTGGGCTAATGTGAAGACAAGCTGAGATAATACATTTAACGTGCTAAAACAGTGTCTGACATATAGTAAGTTCTCGTGTTAATTTCCTAAATCAATTAATTAATTTCCTAAATCAATTAATATAGTAATGAGAATAATCTAGATTGAGCTCTAAGACTGAATCTTGCAAGTGCTGTTTGTACATGAAGCCAAGTGGCTAAAGAACCAAAGATTCATAAAATTAAAAGCAAGACCTCCTCCCGAGGGTCACAAAGTATTGAGTACATACATGATTTTATAATTTTACAATTGTAGGCATTAGTCAGCTGATTGGGGCTGTGAAGTGGTGCCTACAGGCGGGGAAGTAAAGGAAAGCTGTTGCCTGGGAGTCTGAAAGGACCCTTCATAGTTCTGTAATTCTGAGTTCCTCTTAGCTCAGTTGTTTTCCCTGCTTCTTGGCAAAACAGACAAAACCTAACAACAGCTACCCTCTCTGGGTGATTCCCTGGAGTTTTTCTAATTGCTAGAGGAAGGTACTTAGTACATTACAGTTGCTGGAAAGTAACATAATGGTCAGCCCCTTCAGTAATGCTCACAAGAGCATTACTTGGCATGAGGAGCCTCATGGAAAGTTCTTACTACATCTTTGCTATGACCTGGCATACTAATGATCATACTGAAGGATTTTATACTCAAGAAAAGTATACAACATAAAGAACTATATGTTTGCAAAATCTCTTTCAATTATCTAATAAAATACTGAGTTCATAACTCTCCCGTGAATTTAATTTTCTCTTTGTAAGGAAGCTTTGTGATTTCTTCTCAGATCTTTGGACCTGAGACCAACAAAACAAACGGTTTCTCATTCTGGTGATTATTAATGTCCTTTATTGTCTTAGCGATCTAATTTTTAAAACCTGGTGGATATTACCTATTCCCAGGTATTGTGGAGGTGTTACAGATATTCTTCTGTGGTATTACAGTATGCTTCTTGGAGTTATTTGGGGCTTTTAGAGAGGTTTAGAAGTACGTTCTAGAGCAGCGGTCCCCAACTTTTTTGGCAACAGGGACCAGTTTCATGGCAGATAATTTTTCCATGGATGGCGAGTGGGGGGAAGGGATGGTTTTGGGATTATTCAAGTGCATTACATTTCTTGTGCTCTTTATTTCTATTATTGTTACACTGTAGTATCTAATGAAATAATTATGCAACCATAGTGCAGAATCTAATGCCACCGCTGATCTGACAGGAGGCGGAGCTCAGGCGGTGATGTCAGCGATGGGGAGTGGCTGCAAATACAGATTAAGCTTCCCTTGCTAACCGGCCCCCCACCTCCTGCTGTGCAGCCCGGTTCCTAACAGGCCAATGGACTGGACCAATCCTGACCCACGCCCAGGAGTCAGGACGGCAGTTCTAGAGCAGCATTTTTCAAACAGTGGGGTTGCAGCACATTAGTGAGTAGTAAATTCAATTAGGTGGGTTGCAAAAGGCATTAAAACATATAATCAAGGAGAAAAGGACAGTTATTCCTTTATCATGATATAAGGACCCTCTTTATTCTTGAGAACGTTTTTTGCTTTTTTAAGTCTATTTTATTTGATATTAATAATGCTAGATCACCTTTCTTTTGGTTAGTATCTGTGATGTCTATCTTTTCCCAACTCTACTTTCAACCATTCTAGGTCACTGTGTGTTGCCTGTACCTCTAGCACAGAGGCAGATTTCTTTTTTAATCCAATCTGAAAATCAGAGAAGACTTTATTCTATTTACATTTATTGTGATTAGTGATATATTTGTGTTTATGTGTCTCATTTTTTTAAATTTATCCTGCTTTTATGTCTTGTTTCTTTCCTACTTTCTATTGCGTTGGATTTTCTGTATTCTAATTATTTCCTTTTACTGAGTTGTTTGTTCACATTCTGTATTCTTTAATATTTTGTTACAATGTAATAAACAACTTAAAACAGAAAACTAATCTGTCCAGTCTCCTCCCAAACAATACAAGGACTTTAGAATGTTTTCATTCAATCTTCCAGTTCTTAACTTTCATATTACTATTTTCTAGTATTTCAGTTTCCCCTTACTTATCTGCCGTTGGTTAATAACTACTTAGATCTATCAGCTTCCTCATTCACCATTGTTTCTTGCATCCCACTCCTTCTGCATGGGTTCAGTTTCCTTCAAATAAAAGTATATCGTTTAGTAGTTCTTTCAGTGAGAGATGTGTTTTTAAAAGTCTTTATTTATAGCTCTTGCTTCTTGAATGATAATTTAGTGAACATATAATTCTAGGATGAATGTTATTTTCTCACAGGATTAGATGATGTTGCACTTCACTGTCTTCTGGCATATACATTGCTGCTGATTGGAAGTCTGTAATCACTCATTGTTTTTCCTTTGTAGGTAATTTTGCCTTTAAGATAGTTTTAAGGCTGCTGCTTTGGTTTTGGCATTCCGTAGTTTCACCATGAAGCATTTTGGTGTGGTTTTGTCCTCATTTATCTAGTTCAGGATTCATGTTTCTTCAACTTTGGAATATTCTCACTCAATATCTCTGTACATATTACTTCTCCTTCATTCATTCTGTTGTCTCCTTCTGGAATTCCTATTAGACTTATATTGGACCTTCTCATTCCGTCCTTGTCTCTTTACTGTTTTTCCACATTTTCCATCTCTCTCTCTGCTGCATTCTGTCTCCCAGATCCGTCTTCCAGTTTACTGACTACTCCTCCAGCTGTGTTTATCTGCTATTTAACTCATTCCCCAAATATAGTACATGGATTAGCAATATCAGCATCACCTGAGAGCTTGTTAGAAATGCAAATTCATGGGCTCCACCCAAGACCTATTAAATCAGAATTTTATAGGGAGCAGGACCTAGGAATCTCTGTTTTAACAAAATCTCTAGACAATTCTGATGCTTTACTGAAGTTTGAGAAGCACTGCTTTAGACCACTGAATCAATCGTTTTCCTTTCTAGATGTTACACTTAACTCTTCTTCAAATCTGAATTTTCTCTTTTTTCATACAGTCTTATTCCCAGTGAGGTTTATATATACAGACATTTTTCTAGTATATCTCTATAATCATCTTAAACATACTTATTTCATAGTCTCAAATTGCTACTCTTAGAGGCCTGGAATTTCCAGTTGGTTGCATTTACTGACTCCCCTATTCCTTGTTGGTTTATTTTTTATTATGAGCTCATAGCTACTAGTTCCAATTCCAAGTTTGCCCAGATCTGAGGTTATGTCTCTTTCTAGGAGTCAGTGAACTTTTTTTGGTAAAGGATCAGATAGTAAATATTTTTGTCTTTGTGGGCCATACGATCTCTGTCATAACAACTCAACTCTGCCACTGTAGCACAAAAGCAGCCATAGACAATATGTTTAAAAATGGGCACATTGTGTTCCAATAAAACTTTGTTTATAAAAACAGGCAGTGGGCCAGATTTGGTCCATGTGCTGTCATTTGCTGACCCCTGTTCTTATCCTTGACTGGACATTAGAACTATAGCCCCTATTTTCCCTTCTTGCCTCTTCCATCTCTATATATGTATTACATAAATGTTATTAACTTAAGACTAGTTCCTAAATTTACCATACGACTTTGAGATCATTTAGGGCATTTGTTAAAAACAGAATCCCATAGGCCGGGCGCGGTGGCTCACGCCTGTAATCCTAGCACTCTGGGAGGCCGAGGCGGGTGGATCGCTCAAGGTCAGGAGTTTGAAACCAGCCTGAGCAAGAGCGAGACCCCGTCTCTACTAAAAATAGAAAGAAATTATATGGACAACTAAATATATATATGTAGAAAAAAATTAGCCGGGCATAGTGGCGCATGCCTGTAGTCCCAGCTACTCGGGAGGCTGAGACAGGAGGATCGCTTGAGCTCAGGAGTTTGAGGTTGCTGTGAGCTAGGCTGACGCCACGGCACTCACTCTAGCCTGGGCAACAAAGTGAGACTCTGTCTCAAAAAAAAAAAAAAAAAACAGAATCCCAGGCCCTTGCCCTGTAACCACCGATTCAGTACATATGGGGTGGAACCAAGTGCTCAGTATGTTCAGCAAGAACACCAGGTGATTCTAATGCTCTGAAAAGTTTGGGGAACCCTGCTCTAAAGAAGAGAATGCTAAGAATGAACTTAGTGTTACAAGATTTACTACCCTAACATCTGTACAACTTTGGTTTCAGTTCTTATACAAATGCCATGTTGATTATTGCAAATCCTTAAAATCTGAGTTAAGAAGGACCACTTAGTATATTAGTGTGTGGTCAGGAAGGAATGACTCACAAGCAGCAGCTGCTTTTAGGTGGAGTAGTCTTTGCAGTGTCGGATCTAAAAGGGACTTCTCCCAGGAAGCCACACCTATTGTTTATTAAAGTCCCTTTATTAATAAGGCCATAGCACAGTACATACTTGGAAAAAATAGAATTTCCCCCAACAGCTCCCGTGATTTCTCCCAACAGCTCTGAGATGATAGTTCTGATAAAGTTCATCCAACTGTTCTGGGTACTTGTTTACTCAAATAATCAAGGAATGAATAAGTTGCAAAAGCATTTAAGGTATTTGATGAACTTTCCAATGATTTACAGGGTTAAATTACAGTGAAGTTTGCTATGCCAGAGACATTATTATTGCACAATGCTTTGATCTCTTCTTTACCACTAATCCTCAGAGCTGACATTTATGTAGTATTATACTTCCATTGTTCTAGGAGTTTTATACATAATAACTCTTAATCCTCAGGACAACCCTATGAAGTAGGAACTACTGCCATCCCCATCTTCATTGAGGAAACAGAGTCACACAGGGGTGAAATAACTTGCCTAAACTTGTACGTACCATAGGCAGGACTTCAACCCAACTAGTCTACCTCTAAAGTAATATTTCTCAACTCCAGCTGCACATTGGAATCACTTGGGGGAACTTTTAAAGAAACTGCTGATGCCTGACTCTTACTACCACAGCTTGATTTAACTGATGGTTTCAGGGTTGTTATAGCCACCCAGGTGCTTTTAATGTACAGTCAAGGTTGAACGCCATTGGTCTCGGCTAAAATGTGGACACTTAACTCCTCTGCCGGCGGCTCTCAAACTGTGGGCCCCGGAGTAGCAGCACCAGCAGCTCCTAAGGACTTGTTTGAAATGCAAATTCTCAGGCCCCACCCCAGTCTAATGGAGCCCAGCAATCTGTGCGTGAACAGGCTCTCCAGATAATTCTGATGCAGGCTAAAGTTTGAGAACTGCTGCACTATGCCCCCGGTGGATCACAGCTCCCTGGATTCCTGCTCCCACTTCGAAACCCTGCCAGGCTTTTCATTAAATGGGGTAGTTTATCACCCGTCTCTTGAATCTAGGTGAGCCTTTTGACTTGCTTTGACCAATGGAAGGTTAACTGAAGTGCTGCTGTGCAACTTCCAGAGTCTAGGCCTCAAGAAGGCTCGAAGTTTCTGTTTTTGTCCCCTTGGATTGTTTCTGCCACTAAGGAAGCTGGCCTGGCCCACTGGAGGATGAGCGAACACATGAGGAGAACCGAACTGCCCCAGCCAACAGCTAGCACCCAACTGGCAGATGTGTGCGTGAGGCCAGCTTGGGCCTTCCAGCCCAGCCTGGTCACCAGCTGAACGCCGCCACATGAGTGAGCCCAGGTAAGACCAGCAGAGAAACCATCCAGCTAACCCGCAGAATCATGAAAAATAATCAGGTGCTATGTTTTTGTTTTTTTTCTTTTGAGCTCTGCTATGGTTTTAAGTCATGAAGTGTTAGGGGGATTTGTTACTCAGCAGAAGGGACTAAATTGCAGCTATGCAATTTACCTGTAAACTCTGCCTTAAAGGGAAATGGGTTAGCCCTTTAAGGAATAGGACCTGGGCAAATTGGGGATCTGGCTGCTACTAATCCCAGGCAGGGTGCTAGGTGCCTCGCATGCAGGGCCAGCTTCACGGGCATTGCCCTCTGCCGTTGCACAAGCCCGTGCTTAGAAAGGCCTCACACTTATTTTATGCTCTGCTGCCATCATCTAGAAATTCTTAATAACTAAATGAGGGGCCTTGCATTTTCATTTTACAGTAGGCCCTGCAAATTACATAGCCAGTCCTGCTACTGTGCAGTTTTCTCACTTATTTCTCACAACCAACCACCCTACAAACTAGAATTCATTCTTATCAGCCACATTTTACAGATAAGGAAAATGAGGCTCAGAGGTACTAATAAAAGGCCACACAGCAAGGGAAGATGGTACTTAGGCATCTCAAATCCCTGAGGCCCAGTGCTAGTCACTGTGGTGAACCCTACGTGAACCATCAAGTTCAACCTGGAGTTTGATTTATCAGCTTTCATCACATACAGGGGGTACATTGTGACTGAACAAATAAAAAAGGGGTTTTGCTGACAGCCTGGCAAGTTGGCAAAGCATTTTCTGGGTATCTGAAGGAAAAGGCACTTGCAGCTATAACCCAGTGTATATTTATTTAAACAACTACAGGAGTAGGTGGGGTGGGGGAGGGGAGGGAAGGACCTGGGCTGAGAATTGAGGCCCAAAGCAGCCCAAACCCACTATTTATAGTGCTGTGGCCTATTTTGGCCTGCTGGGTGGCCCTGAAAATTGCCCTGAGAACTGGGTCTGGAAACTGACCATGGAAACCAGGCGCCTTTACTCTGGAGTATAGCTGGAATCTAGCTGGGCACAGACAAAAGTTTTTTTGATGAGCCCAAGGATGTTTTGAAAAAGAACAGGATTTTCTTTGACAGGGAATTAAAAAAAATAAACCATTTAAGGGGGACACCATCAGGAAATGATCAGGAATATATTCTTAGGGAAGCAAATGCATGGATCAGATCCAGTCAAGGAAGAGCTGACAGCTATGAGGACTTGACCGTGTGCCAAGGACTGTGCTGAGCACCCGATGTGCACCATTTCATTCGTACCCTCACGTATGACCCTACGAGGGCAGCGCTATTATCCCTGTTTTACAAGAAAGGAAACTAAGGTTTAGGAAAATAATTTACTGAAGGTCATAGGGTTGGCAAGCCAGGATTAAAACTGACACCACGGCACCCCATTTACCCAGGCTGTCACCCACAGCACTGCTTCTCAAACTGGAGCATGCAAAGACCCACCTGGGGATCTTGTTAAGATGCAGATTTTGATTCAGGAGGTCTTGGGGGGGCTGAGATTCTGCATTTGCAAAGTTGCCAGATGGTGAAGATACCACTGCTCCATGCACCACAATTTGAGTAGCAAGGAAGGAGATATTACCATAGTTTTCCTGCTTCTACTTTCATCCTCTCACAATATGCGCTCTCTACCAAAGCTGGAGTTACTGTATTGGTTTCCACTGCTATGTAACAAACAGCCCCCTTGCCAGACTCAGTAGGTTAAAACACCACCATGATTTCTGAGGGTTAGGAATGAAGAGTCAGAACAGAGTCAGAATAAAATCTGAAGTTCCAACATCCTGATGAAAGTGCACATCGGACCCTAGAGGATCTGGTCCCTGACTACTTTCTCATCTGCTTTCCCACTCACCCCAGCTCACTCTAATCAACCACACTGACCCTCTTGCTGGTCACACTCCTGCCCCTGTAGGTTTTTACGTGGGCTTTTCCCTCTGCCTAGAATGAACTTCATTCAGGTCTCTGCTCAAATTATACCTTCTCAGCGAGGCTTTCCCTGACCAAACTCACCATCTAAAATAGTAGCCTCTGTTACTCTGCAGCTCTTTAGTTTGCTTTGTTTCACAGTATTATCTGCAGTAAATAATTGTTCAGCAAGTAGCATACTTTCCTTCATCGCTCATGTTGGGCTTGGCCAATGGGATGTGTGTGGAAGTGACTTGCGCCAATGCCCAGCCTAGGCCTCAAGACAGCATCGTGTGTGTGTGTGTGTGTGTGTGTGTGTGTGTGTGTTTGTGCATCCCTCTGACAGCTCTCAACCTCTGCCTTAGCCTGCTGATCTCAGAAAAATGAAGGCCCTAGAACAAAACTAAATAGAACCCAAAATAGCCTAGAGCCAAGTGTAGCAAAGCCCAGCTGAGAGCAGTTGAAATGTGACTGCTCTGCAGACACATGAGCGAGACATAAATTCACGTTGTAAGCTGCTGGGTTTTGGGGTGGTTTGTTAAGCAGCATTATTGTGACGATAGCTACGTGACACACTTCTCTACGTTATCTTACCTATGTATTTGTGTTTGTGGATAGTCTACCGCAAGAATGCAAGTTCCATAAGGACAGGGACTTTGCTTCTTCCCTGCAGTATGCCCCATGTCTAGAACAATGCCTGCCGCCACATAGTAGGCATTCAATAAATACTAGTGAATGAATATTAGTGAATGAATTGATTCAATTGTAGCACTTACTTGCTTACCTATTATACTATATGCCTTCCAATTAGCCGCCCAAATTGCAAAGTATTAACAAGTAATTGTCTTAAACAGGAGTTCCAAACAGCATGCCACACACCAGGAAAGTGTGACCCACACACCAGGAAAGTGTGACTCACACACCAGGTGGCCTCTGTCTTCACCTGGGCCCTATCACGAGTCAGCCAGAAATGACAACCAACCCTTCCTAAGAACGGAAGTGCTGCTTTAAATGACACTGGCTCCCCTGGTTGGGTGGCTGTCCCCAGAGGAAAGCCAGAGCCAGGGCTAGTGCACACACAAAGGGAGGAAATGCACCCCCACGCCCCTCCCTGGAACAGCTGCACCAGGAGACACCCCCTCTGGAAGGGAGGAAGAGGAAGCTCAGGAAAGCAGAGCAGCAATATGGGGAAACCAAACTAGAGAGAGAAAGCGGAAGGAAAAAGGATCTGAATCTTGAATAACTGATTGTTGGGACTTTATGAGGAAATAAAAGTCAAGACCAACTCCTTCAGTCGCCATCTCGGGGCTCAGTCCGGTTGGAAGTATTTTGAATGAAAATGTTGGGCTAAACTCCGACCTATCAGCCACATGGGTAGTGTGTTTCCTTCACATACAGATGCTCAGTATGGATCCACGTGTGCTGATGTGGAAAGCTGCGCTAAATGAAAAGGCAAGTTGCAGAATGGCTATATGGTATGAGACCATATTTATAGAAAACACATGTCATATTGATAAACACACAACATAATAAATACACATAAATGTTCATATACACAAAGGAAAAACACAGAAAAGACACACACCTGTTAACAGTGGTTTCATCTGAGAAGCAGGCTTGGGGTAGGCCAGGAATGGTGATGTTCAGGTTTTACTTTAAACACTTCCCTATGGTTTGATTTTTGTTAGTAATGAGTAGCTGGTCTTTTACAATAAAACTGGGATAAAGTCTTTTCCATTCAAAGATAGCCATTTTTTTCCCCATAACAAACTGACATGCTGCTCCTTGCAGTATTTTCAGAGGTGGTCAAATGTGGCTGCAAAATGACATCTCGCTTCATATGACGTTTGCCAGTGACAAGGGGCCCTTTCCTTGCTTGCTCTGATGTGAGGACGGGCTGTGAGTTGCTCTGTCATGGTGTGCTTGGCGCCATGCCTCTGCTTGCCTCGTTCTTCTAGTTACATCGGTGTTTACTTGCTGCAAACACGCTGACTTAACCCAGCCTGCCAAAGCACTGTAGGCTGCAGCCGTGCCCTGTTCTGCCAACATCACCCCGGTCTGGGGAAGGAGTGTATTTATGCCACTTCTCTGTGCCATGTTTATTGGCCTCCCAGTTACTCTTTCCTGCGCCAAGCCATCGTCTAATAGCACACGTGAAATCGATGGAGAAAGACTGCTCTTTCCATTTGGTCTTTAAAATCTCTCATATCTAAACATCTGCTTAGGAAACAGAACCTTTGGTACTTTTCAAATAGGAAAGATACCAATATATTAATATCATTACATTTATATTGATACCATTCATTTTTTTTTTCACTGTTCAAGGTTTATTTGGTGGTTTAGTTGGATGGTTTCATTGCTTATATGTAGATCTTTCTTTTTGCATTATATGGCAGTGTACACTACTGCTGCATATAGTACACAAAATAAGATCCTTTAGAACAGTTACAGATAAGACATGCAATACTGGATTTATACATTGGATCTCAAGATGTGATTAGGGAAAAAATTTGGAGTAGGCATGTTGGGTGCAAGAAGCAGGAGTTATGTAACACACAGGAAACACACATCTGGTTTGAAGGGCAACTGCAGCATAAGCAGCATTGGCGGTCGTGCCTCAGAGGTCGTGGAACTGCTTCACACTCGCCAGTTTAGGACTACACAACATAAGTACCAGCCAGCATCATGGTATAGCAGTAGGGTTTTATGAACCATCCCTATTTCTACCTTTAAGAAATTGATGTTCTTCCCAGGCCATCTTAATATCACTGCTTTCATCACAGATCAGATAAAAAGGACGACATGCGCATCCTCCAACTGAAATCCTGTCGGTAACCAAGGCAGCGAAGTGCTCTGCCATTAGGAGACTTTAAAATGGTAGCTCTTTTTGGATCCCCGCAGTGTGTATCCACACTATTGTTCCGACGGGCCTCTTCCTCAGGAGTCAGAGTCACATTCACAAGGTCTGAGATTCCATTCTGTCCCAAGATGCAAGGAACACTAAGGAAGACATCATCCTTCATTCCAGAGAGACCCTTAGTCATTTCTGCATTGACAGTTTACAGAACACTTTCTCAAGTGCTGCCACATTTTAAAACATCTCCATCCTCACGACAACCTGGTGAGCTGGACTGGACAGCTGTTATTATGCTCCACTTAAGCAGAAAGAAATTGCAATTTGGAGTTTTGTGGTTTGTCCTGGATCATGCAACTGGTAGGTAGCAAAGTCAATTCTAATACATCAGCAGGTCTCAACCCTGGATGCACGTTAGAGTCACCCGGAGGCTTTAAAAACTACCCATCTCTTGTTCTCACTATGGCGAGTTGAACAAGAATCTCAGGGGAATGAAATTAAAAAAGAAAATCTTTCCGTAGCTTGCTTCTGGTTGGTGAGATACTGAAAAGAAAACTTTCCATGGATGACTTTGATGCGTAGTAAGGTTTGAGACCACTGCAATCCGTAGGTATACAAATAAGCCGGTGTTATGTAAAACTGACATGTGTTTATGCATCAGCAGAGTTAAAAACTCCTTCCTTTGTGTTTCTTCTCTTTTTGGGGTTCTGCAGGGGAGGACTGTCCAACAGTAAAAAGGAAGGAACTATTCATACACTCAAACACGCGGAACAACTTCAACTATCTCAGGCCAAGTGAAAGAAGCCAGATTCAGAGGCTACACACAGTATGATTCCATTTATATAATATTCTGGGAAAGGCAAAATTCTAGGAGCAGAAAACAAGTCAGTGATTTCCAAGGGGCTGGTCGGGGAAGGACTGACTACAAAGGGAATTTTAGGAGGGTAATATAATATTTTATTTTCTTGATTATGGGTTAGGTTGGATACATTTGTCAAAATTCAGAAACTACACACTGAAAATGGTAGATTTCACTGTATGTCGTGTATACCTTAATAAACCTGATTAAAATACACACATACAATGAAATACCACTACATACCCACTAGAATGGCTATAATTTAAAAGACGGACCGTAGCAAAGGTGCTGATGAGGACATGGAGCAGCTGGAACACGGCTAGGTTGCTGGCAGGAATGAAAAAGTGGTTTCTCTTAAAAAAAGAGGGATGGGGTTCTCAGCACAGTCAGACCTAGGCTTGAATTCTGGCTGTCCCGCTTATCACTGTGTGACGTAGGTTGGGCACGTAACTTAGGGTTGCTAGGCCTTGGTGTGTTCATCTACACGTGAGATAATAGTAATAGATACTTGCCTACTTTACAGGAATGGCACAAGGCAAATGAGATAATGTGTGTTTCTATAGCACCCAGCTTTGTTCTTGGCAAGGCCCTCAATACATGTTTGTCCAATGAAAGAATGATCAAATGAAGTCACCTGCCAACAGAAGGTGTAAGGCCTCTGTTTGAGTGAAATGGCAGAAGCGTTGGCAACAGCCATGCTTGGGTGCATTCCACTTCAAACGTTAGCATCTAGTGTCTGAATCCTCAGTCTAAAATCAAGGTTTCTGCATTGTTTGAGAAAGCGCAGGAATTTTATTCTACTTGTTCAGTGGGATTTGCATAGGTGGCCTTGGCCTCCCTAGCAGCTTATACACTTTTCCACCAGATATAAAATGTTCAAAACCAATTTGAAATATGTGGGTTTCAAAAATATGTATGAGACGGCTTAAAGAAAAGACCACCTGGATTTGAATTTTCTGGTTGGGAAGGTAACGTGGCAGCAAAAATGTACTGCAACTGTAATCGTGGGCCAGCAGGTGACAAGAGGATTCCATGAAGAAGACAAATCCTTCCATGTGGAATTCTCATTACAGAGTCCTGGGGAGAGATGGCCCATCAAGTCACAAAGGCATGACCAGCCCTTCTAAGCCTATCGGGAGATGGCTGTGCGCCATTGAGACGGAAACTGGTGGTAATTTGATGCAATGCCCGTTTTTAGCATTCCTTTTGCACAATACAACATCTGACTTTTGCGGGCAGAGTCTGCCCACCTGCCAGCAGATATCAGCCATCAGAAGAGAAATTCCAAATGAAAGCCTTTCCTGTCCTCTACCCAGATGAACTAAGCGTGCCCTGGTGCACCCTCGGCTGATGTTCTCCTTTCAAGCCTGCTTGGGGGTCATGATTTCCGACAGCACACTTCATTTCTTTATATTACGAGGCTTGGTGAAGACGTGGTTTCCAAAAGCCAATGATAAATACATTTTTCTCAAGTGTAATCTCTGGGGGAGTCACAAGCACGGCAGTTGAGTTCAAGGATCCCGGTGCCTAAGCAACTCCCCGCAAAAGTGAAGTGGCTGCGTACGTCACAGAGCAAGGTTAGAAAATGGAACAGTGCAGTTTACTTTTCTTTCTTCTCAGATGCCCTCATTTAGGAGATCATTTAAGGGATTCAGTCATTCATTCAAAACTTTTAAGTGCCTACTATGTGCCAGACATGGTTCTAGGGGCTGTGGATGCAGAGACAAACATGTCAAACAACCTCTGCTCTCACGGAGCTCATGTTGGGGTCTGGGTGACAGGCAATAGACAAACAAGTGACTATCTAATGTAATTCAGGTAGGTGATACATGATAGGAAAAAAATAAAGTAGACTAAGAGGCTGGAGGGTGGCCGGGGGGTGTTATTCTAGAAAAGGTGACCAGGAGAGACATCCAAGAAGAACCCTGAATGCAGTGAGAAAAGGCACTGTGATTGACAGTTGCAGGTGCAAAGAACCAACAGTAAATGGAAAGGCCCTGAGACGGAAGCCTGTTTGGTGCCCTTGAATAATTGCAAGGCGGACACTAGTTAGCTTTTTAAAAAGATGCCCTGGCTGGGCATGGTGGCTCACACCTATAATCCTAGCACTTTGTGGGGCCAAGGCAGAATGACTGCTTAAGGCCCGGAGTTCAAGACCAGCCTGAGCAACATAGCAAGACCTTGTTTGTCCAGAAAAAAAAGATGTCCTATTAAGGAAAATAGAATCAACAATAAGAAGAATAACAACAATCACTAATATTTATTGTGGATATAACTATGTGCTTGGCACTGTGCCAAGCCCCTAATGTGGACTAACCATCTGATTTAATCTTCACAGGCAGAAACTACTGTTATTCCCATTTTACAGATAGAAAACTGGCTCACAAGTTAAAGAACCTACCCAAAGTTATTAACAGCCTGACATGCTAGGATTCAAATAGGTCTGTCTGCTGCTAGAGTCCACATTATTATTGGTTTATTTGTTTTTGTTTTTTTTCTGAGACAGGATCTCACTCTGTCGCTCGGGCTAGAGTGCAGTGGTGTCATCATAGCTCATTGAAACCTCCTGGATTCAAGCGATCTTCCTGCCTCAGCCTCCCAAGTAGCTTGGGACTACTGGCAGGCGCTACTGTGCCCAGCTAATTTTTTCTATATTTAGTAGAGACCGGGTCTCACTCTTGCTCAGGCTGGTCTTGAACTCCTGACCTCCTACTGCTTTGTCCTCCCAGAGTGCTATGATTGCAGGTGAGAGCCACTACCCTTCATCGCCTCCACATTATCAGCAAGTAGCCATCGGGCATGTTTTACATGGAAAGAATAAAACAAGTCTTTCCATTCAGCCATAACATTTAAGACAAGAAAGTTAAGGCTAGTGATGAGAACTTAAAGAGACCTTTCAAAACAAAAAAAAAAAAATTGTCATGCCTAATAGCCTAGCCAGCTGCCTCACATGGATACAACTTTCTCTTCCTCATTAAGTTGAATTTCTGCTTTCTGCAGAAAAACATGGGAAGCACTACAGAACATTTTCCTTGTATTCTTTGGAGAGCCTTTCCCATAGTTGCTTGGTTTTTATCCCAAGCTGTTTTGATCACCCATTTTCTACCTAACTATAATATATAGGTCAGGTCTTCTCTACATAGAAATGAGTGGTTTTTCAGAAAAAAAATTAAAGCAAAATCATGTCAAAACACACTTGAACTTCCCCCACTTTTTATTTAGGGACTTCAGAATGCCCTGCCTTTTAGACTGCTGATCTAATAATGCCTGTTCTCCAATGAAGGCTAACAAATGCGGTACGAAAGGCTTTTCTCTGTTCATGAGATCAAACCATTCTGCAACGACTTGTGGTCTATTACTTGTTGTCAGTTAAGACTATGAAGACTCCTAACGGGAGGTCTACAGCCAAAATCATCAAACTTCTTTGCAACTAGAAATATTTTTTAAGGATAAATGCTTCTTGTTTACACAGACACACACACAGCCCAAGCCAAAAACACTATTAGGAAGACTATGAAATAGAAAACAAGACTATTTTAAAAGAACTGAGTACATTAATAATTGGATTAAAACACAACAAAGAACACTTTCTGAATATTTTTGTTTCAAATTTTTTTTTGCATTTAAACAAACACACACATGCACGCAGAGTCCTAAAAAGACTCAGAAAAATAATCTAATGATGCCAGATTTGAACTAAAGAAGAAAAGAGTGAAAATGTATCATGGTTGAATGTAGGTTTCTAAGTCTTTGTTTAAATAGTTTTTATTCCTGTATAAAAACAACATATATTGTTTGTAAATAATTTGAAAAATAGAAAAAAGTAGAAAGAGTAAAAACATAACCCCTTATCCTACCACTAAACAACCACAATAATATTTTACATTTTTCTTTCTAGCCTATTTTATACATATAGTTCCTTTTTTTACATAATTAAAAACAATCTGCATATGACATTTTATTCTTTTTTTCACTTAGTATACTATGGACAATTTCCATCGTGTTATACCCTAAGTTTACTATTTTTAGTGTCCAAATAATATTCCATTGAATAAATGCCTGATATTTGCTTTATATTATAATTGCTATATTATTGAATATTAATTATTTATATGTTTTACAGTATCTAAACTATATCCAAACAGTATCTAAAAGATACTGTACAGTTTCAGGACGAAAACTCTCAGATTCTGGATCAAAACCGTAGTGCTTCTAGACCGTATCACAGATACACTTTCCTCTGTCTCATCCAGCCTCCAGCTATCAGAGGAGTTTTATACACCTATAGGCTAGGAGCTGCCTAGGCTAGTGGGATTAAAAAAAGAAAAATATAACAAATGGCTACTCAACCAACATTTCCCAGGCTTCTCAAAGCCTCAGAGGTCTGCTATACATGGTTTTGAATGGTGATCCCCCTGAGCTGTGCAGTGCACAACCCACACAACTGAACACAATGACCCTGTTTCTTATACCTTCCAGCATGATGTCCTCACAACTCTACCCTCTCAAGGCATGCTTCAGGCTCCCAATTTCTTCCTGCTTCCTCTCCACTTTCCCATCAAAACCTACTCCTAAGGCACACTTGCATACACTGCTGGTGAGCATGTGATTTGGTCTAGAGATTGGACTCTAGCCTCTCTAGAAGGTAATTTAGCAACAATGATCCGAACTCTGAAAAAAGGTGTTTACTCTTTGAACCATCAATTCCAGTGTCAGCAATTAATCTTATAGAGAAAAATCAGCCAAGTGTGTAGACATATGAACAAGGATATTTTTCATAAAATAGTTTGGAAAGGAGAGAAAACTAGAAGGTCCAACCACCTGTGATTAAATAAGTTATAGTTCAATGTATTCACAGAAAACAAACAAATATCCATACACAATATATGTGCACATCATAGAAGTATTAAAATTTGTGAGGTAGGTCTTTGTGTACTGACAAAGATTTTTCCCAATATATCATTAAGGGGAGAGAGCAGGCACAAAACAGTGTTTATCATCAAAATTTTGTAAAAAATAAAATTTCCTGTTGAATAAGAAAAACTCTAGAAGGACGAATACCATCATATAATTTTTTAAAAAACTTAATATGTATTATCTATTTGTTTCCATAACTGATATGTATTGCTTACACAACAACAACAAAAAAATAGATACGTTTTTAGAAAAATTTGCTCCCTTGGGTAGGCTCTCCTCTCCAGTCATGTCCAAGCCTTTAGCAGATACAAGCCACAGTCTTCTCCTGGGACAAACTGGGATGGTTGCTCTGTATAAGTGGACCCAGATTTTTGTTTTGTGCCAATATCCTCCTTTGTGTGCAAGTGTTCTAAAAGTCTGGGGCCAGGTGTGGTGGCTCACGCCTATAATCCCAGCACTTTGGGAGGCTGAGGCAGGAGGATGGCTTAAGACCAAGAGTTAGAGACCAGCCTGAGCAAGAACAAGATCCCATCTCTACTAAAAATAGAAAAATAAGCTGGGCATGGTGGCACCCGCCTGTAGTCCCTATTGCCAGAGAGATGCAATAAGTGTCCAAGCTGGCCCAGGCCCCGACAGCTAGAGTGAGGCCTGTCTCACCCTAAACCTTGTACTCTGCTGATGCCAAGCTGTTTCTCCTTGGAGGGTCCCTCATTCACCCCCGGTCAGTTTGCTCAATGCACAGATTCTTACTGTTCTCTGCAAGTAGAGATCAGAAATCTCTCTTATTTTATTTCATTTTTTAAAAATTTTACAAGGCTACAGAAGGGCTGCTGGAGCAACCTCACACTGTATTGTTCATCAAATAATGGGTAATGATTGATGGCCTTTGTGATTCTCAGTTGTCACAATGCCTGGAGGGGGAGTTGATGTTGGGGGAGGGGAGGATTGCTAACCTAGGCCACCGGAGGGGTATCCAGGCCGAGTTAGAATAAAATAAAACAAATGAGTAGAAGGCATAAAACACCACCGGCTTATTCAGACAGAATAAATATTCAGTGGCTTTATCTGGTCTCTGCCTCTTAAATCATTAAAGAAATTTCAGTCATTACAGCCCACAAGAACCTCATTTGAACTTCACAAGAGAGCAGGATTTTCTCAATTGTTACCAACTGTCTCCAGGATTTAAGAAACCAAACAGCACCAGTGATACAGTAGAGCATGACTTACCGCCAATCACACTTGGGAAAGGAGAGTTTTCATAGGACCAGATTTCATTCACAATATTCAAATAGATTAAAAAACAACCAACACTCAGTTTTGCATGTTGAAATGATCTGACTTTCCAACCACTAGCCTCGTGTTTTAAAAGAAGAAACAAGAGAATGTCTACAGCTACAGAAGTGCCTAATGTCTAATCATAAATATCAGGGACCTAATTTACAATATTAATTAAAAAGTCACAGCTACCAAGAACCAGTTCACTACAAATAGCTTTTCATATCATGTGACATTTCTGTTAATGTGGCCGGTTAAAATATATTTTTACGAGATATCTGGCTAGTTTTGTGTTAGACGAGTAAAGATGTCAGACTTTTAGATTTTAAGATGTCATAGCATGAAGACTGTTCAGCCCTAAAAAGGGGGAAAATTCTGACACAGCTACACATGGATGAACTTTGAGGACATTATGATCAGTGAAATAAGCCCGTCACAAAAGGACAGATGCTGAATGATTTCACTTGTATCAGGTACTAGTCAAATTCATAGAGACAGAGAGTAGAATGGTGGTTGCCAGGGGCTGGGGAGAGAGGAAAAAGAGAGTCATTGTTTAATGGGGACAGAGTTTCAGTTTAGAGAGGTGAAAAGGTTCTGGAGATGGACGGTGGTGACGGTGGCACAACACCGTGAATGTACTTAATGCCACTGAACTGCGCACGTAAAAATTGTTAAGATGGTCAATTTTATGTTATGTGCATTTTATCTTATCACACACCCAAGAAAACTTCATGGAAGGCTATATTTTTCCTTCATGGTATTTGAGAAAATACAAGTAAAGTTTTGTTAGTGAAAACAAAAATCTTCCTGGCAAGGGTAGTAAAACCTACGTGGGAGTGGGTGAGGGCAAAGCCTGCATGGGTACTTGCAGTAAGTAGCTATTTCATGAATTCCTGAGAGTCCCTTTTGCTGGTCTTAGGACATTTAGTTCTGCCAAAATCAGCCCCAAAATCAGGAACTTGGATCAGAAGAACACATGGTCAAAAGGAATAAAATGATGGCTTGCTTTATATTTTTTCTATAGTATTTGTTTGTTTTATTTCACATAAAAATTTACCCTTTTAAAGTTTACAATTCAGTGGTTTTTATTATATTTACAAAGCTGTTCAACCACTGCCACTATCTAGTTCCAGAACATTTTTATTCTCCAAAAAGAAGCCCTGTACCCATTAGCAGTCAGCCTATTCTCCCCTTCCTCCAGCCCCTGACAACCACTAATCTAGTTTTGTCTATAGATTTCCCTATTCTGGACATTTCATTTAAATGGAATCATTTATTATAAATGGGAAAATGTGACCTTTTGTCTCTGGCTCCTTTTACTTAGCATAATGTTTTCAAGATTCATCCATTTTGTATCATGTAACAGTACTTCATTTTATGGCTGAATAATATTCCATCTTATCAGTGTACCATTTTTTTATCCATTCATCAGTTGATGGGCATTTGGGTTATTTCCACTTTTTTTTTTGCCTATTATGAATAATGCTTCTATGAACATTCATGTACAAGTGTTTGTGTGGACAGATGTTTTTTGATTATCTTAAAGATATACCTAAGAGTAAAATTGCTGGATCATAAGTGGAAACTCTATGTTTAACACTTTGAGGAACTTCCGAACTGTTTTCCAAAGTGGCTGCACCATTTTATATTCTTATCAGTAGTGTATGAAACTTCCACATTCTCTGTACTCTCACCAATATCTGTTACTGTCTTTTTGATTATAGTCATGCTAGTGGGTATGAAGTGACATTTCATTGTGGTTTTGATTTGTATTTCCTTATGGCTAGTGATGTTGAGCATCTTTTCATATGCTTATTGACCATTTGTATATGTTCTTTGGAGAAATGGCTATTCAAATTCTTTGCCAATCTTATAATTGGGTTATTTATATTTTTATTATTGGGTTGTGAGAATTCTTTATGTATTGTGGATATCAGACCTTTATCCAATATATAATTTAAAAATATTTTCTCCCATTCTATGGGTTGTTTTTTCACTCACTTGATGATGATCTTTGAAGCACAAAAGTTTTTAATTTTGATTAAGTCTGATTTATCTATTTTTTTTCTTTTGCTACTTATGTTTTTTGTTACATAAACTGTTGCTTAATCCAAGGCCATCAAAATTTACATCTATGTTGTCAGTACATTCATCTCAGTCTCTTTTTACTACACAGTTCTGAAGAATGCATCAACATGGAGATCTTTGGCCTCCATGTAAGTCCACTGGGACTTTTCCCTGTGGTGGAATTTGCCACTACTGATATTAAATCTAAACTCATTCCTTTGACATCTGACCCTCAGACTTGCTACCTAGAATGGGAGCTTCATGTTTACCTAGAAGTTTGTTAACATTCATACTCTTTTTTTTTTTTTTTTTTGAGACAGAGTCTCGCTCTGTTACCCGGGCTAGAGTGCCGTGGCGTCAGCCTAGCTCACAGCAACCTCAAACTCCTGGGCTCAAGCGATACTACTGCCTCAGCCTCCCGAGTAGCTGGGACTACAGGCATGTGCCACCATGCCCGGCTAATTTTTTTTCTATATATATTTTTAGTTGGCCAGATAATTTCTTTCTATTTTTAGTAGAGACGGGGTCTCGCTCTTGCTCAGGCTGGTCTCGAACTCCTGACCTCGAGCGATCCGCCCGCCTCGGCCTCCCAGAGTGCTAGGATTACAGGCGTGAGCCACCACGCCCGGCCTACATTCATACTCTTGATTGCCAAATTACTGAAGAGGTTGTATACTTTTTAGCACAAGATACACATACTCTCATATGTATTTGATAAGAACTTTTTATAGTACATCCTTCCTGAGGGCTAACATGACAATATGGATCAGGGACTTTAAAGGAACTCACCTTTTGGTCTAGAAACTCCACTTCCAGAATTCTTCCTACAAAAATGACCAAAGGTGCCAAGATGACAGCACAAAGATGTATATTGCAACATATATCACAATAATGAAAAACTGGAAATAACCTCAAAGTCCCAAATAGGAAAATAGTTGAAAAGGCAAGTTATAAAAGAAAAATTACTTTCTATATGTTAAGGATTTATATGTCACTTAATGTATTCAGAGTTTTAAAGTTTGGAAAGTTTTATACCAACAATGATTATCTCTGAGTGATGAGGTTATCAGTGACTTAAAAATTTTTATTTGCTTTGTCGGAATTACCTGAATTTTCTAATTTTTTTTCTAAAATGACAATGTATTTCCTCTCTCTATATACATAGTATTATTTTTTAGGCAATACAGGTCAGTCAACTCAATTTGAAAAGGTTGGAGGGTACTTTTAATGATAACTGCAAAATAAGTTTTCGTAAAAATTATAAATCACTCTTTAAGACCTATTTTGTAGAGAATGGTGTTCCTGAGGTCTGGATGTAGGCTATGATAGCCTCTGTTTCAAATTCATCTAACAGTTTTCCCATGGGCCCTACATCTCACAAAAATTCCCCATCAAATCAAACGCCATAATTGTATATGATTCTTACCAGATAGGCTCTCCAGAAGGACTGAATGAGGAGAGCTGCTTCCTCTTCTGTCAGCAGGAGGGAGAGTGGGATTGGTGGCCTCGGGCTGAAAAGCAATAATATGGTCATATGCCCATGAGAATCCATCCTTTAGCCTTGGCATTGCCTTTGACAACATAATGGTCTCTCTGCCTAAGTGCTTCATCCATCCCCGTTCTTAGACAGCAACGGTGTCATTTTAGATAGAAAAGTATGTTTGAGTTAGCATTTCTTATTTTAAAATCTGGGATGATTTTTTTTTTTAAACCAGCATAATCTTAAATCACTGTTAGCCTGCTCTATCTTTGAAGGACTCGGGTTGCTAAATTTGCATGTTAGTCCTGAAGGTGTGACATACATGTTATTGACATAAGATTATATGGACATAATACAAGAGACAGAGGAATAGCAGCTTTTATACTACATTCTGACTGAAACATAATAAAGGGCTCTTTCTCGAACTTTCTAGCAACGGAAAATTAAGTACTGCAGTTCATCTCTTTCCTGAAAGCAAAATATTGGAATTTATCTCTGATTAGTGTGCATTACAGATTAATGTCGTTTAAATTCAAGCATATTTTTTAGTTCTGGTGCTACATCTTAATAAGAAATAAAATATCTCTATTGCTGGGTCAGTTGATAGTGTCTGCTCTTGTGAGATTTTTCAGATTATGATGGGATTTTTGATCATAGACACCACATTAAAAAATCCAGACTACATACTCTTTTTTTTTCCTAAAAATTTAATAGAGGCACTAACTGCAGATGAGGTCTTGTAAATCTGTCTTAATTCTGGTTTTTTATTTTTTCCTAAAGTAAAGCACAGCTACCTCTGGAAAGCAGAGGTCAAGATTTTTCAGATATAGTACCAAGATGCAAACCCCTGAAAGGCTGTGGATCACACGTAGGCTGCTCCCAGTACAGGATCTCCAGAAATGACTTTGCAAGTGAGAGATTCCCAAGTGCCCTGGCCTCAAAGCTCTGCCTAATAACAGCGAGAGCTTGCAATAATTCTCATTGCGCAGAGAGGTTGACTAACCTGCCCAAGGTCACACAGCTTATAGGTGGCCTAGTCAGAGTCTGGGCCCAGACCCATCTCACCCCAAAGCCCAAGCTACCCTCGCAAGAGCATGCTGACACACCACACCTGAACTGGGCAAACATTTGCAGATGCCTAGCTTGGCATGGACTGCAAAGCTAGCTGGCAACAATGCATGACTCTCCAGAATCAGGGGTTTAATTTCCCTTTAAACTTTGACTTAAAAAAAAAAAAAAGAAAGAAAGAAAAAGAAACTCTTGATACAGTATATTGTTTGAATAAATGAATGCTCTTTTGAATTATTCCAGAATCAAAGAAATCAAAGCCAGGAAGAACGGCGGAGTTATCAACACCATTTCGAGGGAGTGCAGTGCTGTTGCCAGGCTCCGGCTTTCCGGCTGCACAGGTACTTTCTAAGAGACCAAGTAAAGGAGAGTCTTCCATTTCTTTACAGAGATAACTACACCCCAATAGGATAGCATTGTTAACAATGTTTCCCTAATGTTCAGTTTCTATTTTTATTTGCATAATGTGGTAGCTTTTTTTTTGGTTCTGTTTCTATTTTCACCCCATCTTGCCTAATATCCTGTGTCCTGGGCTGTGATGCGCCTTCATCTTCTGCTGGAGGCCGCTACTGGAGGCGCGTCGGCTCCTGCTTTCTGCGTTGAATGTCGCTCTTTATCCATTGTCCTTATTCTGTAACTCTCAGTTGTGCGACACCAACAAATCATACCCATGAAGTCATTTCCCTTCACTGGTTAAAAATCTGCAGCTTCTAGAGAGATTTTGGTGTTTCTAAGGAGACCCTGGCATGTTGGCTGTGAGTTTACAAGGATGCTGTAACGCGTTAGCACTAGCTGGTATTCACTGAGAGCTTTCTGGACCACTCCCGGCAGCCTGGCTCCTTGTGCTCCGGCCATGCGGGCCCTCTGCCCCTCCTCAATGTGCGGCCTCCTTCCCCTTGAGGGCCTTTGCAAAGGTGTTTTCCTCTTCCTCCAGTGTCCCCCTACTCCCAGCCAGGGGCACCCTACACAGCTGACAGGTTGTTCCCTGCTCAAGGGCACCCAGCAGATGGGCCAGAGGGCACAAAAACCCAGCCTGTGCTCTGCTCCCCCATCCGCCCCAGGGTAGGGACACCTTTTCCTAACTTGCTCAAATGCACCTTAGGTCTGGTGGGGGCCTGACGCCTCTTTCTCCTGGTTTCCTCTTATTCCTTCTGCTCTCCACTCACATGTTATTGAAAAATGTCCTTTGATTAGGTCAGGGCCCAGCGAAGCTCCCTATAATATTCCTTGGTAGTCCTTGGCCCAATTTGCAGACGTAAGCCTGTGCAATTATCCAATTAATGCTCAAATCTTCTACGGGACTGAAAGCTCCATGAGGGCAGAGACTGGTCCTGTGTTTGCTCCCCTTGGTACCCCAGCACTTAGGACAACGTCTGGCACATAGCAGGCACTCAATAAATACTTGTGGGATGAGTGGTCTCCTCTGTGCCCAGCAGTGCACTAAGCGCTTTCTACACGTGATTTTGTTAAATCCTCACAACGTGAATGATGAGCTATTGTCACCCTTCATTTAGAGCTGAAGACACTGAGGCATAGCGGGGTAAAGGGACTCTGTGTTCAAAGTCACTGAGCATTTCTTGCTGAGAATGCAGAACATCCAGGAAACACTGGGAGTGGCCCCGAGAGGAGAAGGGGGCCGGCATGCAAGGTCATCAATATGAAAGTCAGGGTCTAACAGCTGTTGACTGTTACATGGGAGAAAACACAGTCATTTGCCTCGAAGAAAAAAAATTAGGGGAGGGGGGCAAAGCCATAATGATAGAAAATGCCCTCTTCATTGAACCTTACAGTAATGACTGCGCAGATATTCATTTGTCTGAACCTCCTCAGGGACATCCTACGTGAGGACAGCTAAACAAAGTGGAGTTTGTCACTTGTGTCCGAGGGGAGATTTGATGGCGCCTTTCTGTTCAGCTGCAATTTTCCTGCTTTAAGTATGTTTTTCACCACTGATGTCATGAAACCCTCAAAGTAACAGTATTCCTGCTTCAGAATAGCAGGAGGGAAGGAGAACTGCAAATCTTAGTACACAAACGGGTAAGCCCGACAAAGGGCTTTCACCAGAAATGAAACCTTGAACTGCTTTGCATCACAATGACATCTCCAAAAAGCAAAATGAGATTTCTAATAGGCCTTTAGGCAGTAATACGAGGCCACCTTTAGTGACATCCCTGCTTTCATAGCTAAATAATGGGGCGCTGTCTAGTTCCCAAAGCAAGAATAAGTATGAGAAAGCCAGTGTAGATCAGGCCAAATGAAAAGGACTTGCTCTTCGGGGAGTAGTCCCTGGGAATTAGCAATCATGTCAGCAGGCCAGCTTGAAGGGATAGAAGCCATGCCAGGCCCCTTTCTCTCTCTTGGAATCAGCGCAACTGGCTTCAGGTCAAATAAAAATAAAGAGGCCACTGCTCATCACCAGGGAACTGGGGAGGGGGGAGGAGATGAGCGTGTCAATCACAGGAGAAGGCAGCTGAGGCTCCTCCAGGGCTTCAATCAGGCATCCTCAGGAGCAGCCGTTTTTGCGTGTTCAAACGGGCATGCCAGTAGTGCTGAGTATGCCTCCAAGAAGAATTGTTTTATTAGTCATGCTCATTTGTCATGTCCTCCTCCTTTTCTCCAGTGTGAATTAAATATATTTGAACCGTAAGAATCGATGCTATAATTCTGAGAAGGAACAAAAATTTATTTTTCTGGCTGGGTGCAGTGGCTCACGCCTGTAATCCTAGCACTTTGGGAAGCTGAGGCAGGCAGATTGCTTGAGTTCAAGAGTTCGAGACCAGCCTGAGCAAGAGCGAGACCCTGTTTCTACTAAAAATAGAAAAATTAGCCCGGCATCGTGGCGCACGCCTGTCGTTCCAGCTACGCAGGAGGCTGAGGCAGGAGGATCACTTGAGCCCAGGAGTTTGATGTTGCGGTGAGCTATGATGAGCCCCTGCACTCTATCCAGGGCAACAGAGTGAGCCTCTGTCTCAAAAAAAATTTATTTTTCTGATTGTGTCACGTATATATTGATGTATGTCCATGTGTGTTTGTGCACGCACGCGCACACACACACACACACACACTCACACTTCTTTCCCCTTTTTTGGATGTTAAGTAAAGGATTTGCAGGACATAAAGAAGACACAGCATGTTAACCAAACATATAATAAGAAAATCTGAGAAATTAGTCTTCATCAATTTCTCCATCCAGTTCTCAATTAAAGAGGTACCATCCAAAGTTATTTTTAAACAAAATAAAGGAGAAAGGAGAAAAGTTTAGTTGAGATTGAAAATTGAATTTTGGGATCCAAATTCTATCCACTTTTCATTAGCTAAGAGATTAAGTTATTTCTTGGAACATGAAAACACGACCCAGATGTAAAGCCATTTACAAAGATGGCACAGGCCCTAAATCAATCATCATAAAGTCTTGCAATGACCCAGTATTTGATAATGTCCGTCCAGCATGTTTAGCAAAAGAGACCTTACCTAGTCCTTGCCATTCACCTTAACTGGCTTCCCAAACACTCTGTGTTGGAGGCATCATATTTTTGACTTATGAACTTCAAATATTTGTAAGAAGTACAATAGAGGTTTCTGGAATGGTACTTCCAGACATATGATGACTAGCCATTGGGATAGAATCTCCAAGGATTCTTTGAATTCCAGCCTTCTATGAACAGGAGGAATAGCTCCAAAAACCGGTGGAGCATTGCTCCCTGGTAGCTTTAAAGCACATTTAGAAATCATGGTTACTAAGTTATGATGTTGCTCTCGCCCCCTCACTAATCTCCACCTTGGAGATCAACAAGCAGTTATTACCCCAGCATCAGGCTGAATCATTTTCCTAGTTAAACAACAGAGCTGAGTCCTATTTTACCAACCCCATCATTGAAGCTGCGTGTGTGTCTAGATAACAGAGCTCACTAAACAACAAACTGCAAGACCATGTGCTCACCTGTGGGTTTCAGGTCTAACCATCTGAAAAACCAAGGCTGTGATACTTGATATTTTTGGATAAAATATGCCCATATTGTCGTGTTATTTAGCTTCTTTGTAACTGATCATATATTTTCTCTAGTGTGACTTAAGGGAACACTTAAGGAACCCTCCTCTTCCCCACTGTCCCTTCCCCAGCTCCAGAGGGTGAGCCCAGCCAAGGGGGATATTGGGGAGGGCAGACCACCTCCCTCCCACCCTGTGCAAACCCCTCACAGGGGATAGTCACCTGTCTTGTGCCACGGACCCCTTTCTATTTTGGTGGTTTTGATTCCTTCTCGGAATAATATTTTTAACATAAAAGTAAATACATAGGATTATAACAAACTAATTTTATTGAAATAAATTTATCAAAATATAGCTAATGCTATAGTAATATATGTGTTTCTAAATTATGCAGTAAATTATAAGAGTGAATGCCAGGTCAATTAACTACTCTCATTTGAAAGGAGTGACAAGTGTAAATTAGGCTTCTCGATCTCTGCAACAACGGTAACGTGGTATGAAAATATCTGTGATTGCTATTAATGACAAAGTCACGGGTACTACAGATGCCACTGAGACTTCTTGCCCACATTCATACTTAAAGGAGATGCTGAAATTAAGTTAGAGATTAGTGAAAATAAAGAGATAATTTCCTTCTTCATCCAAGTTCTAGGACCCCCAAATCACAGACAGTTGTGACTGGAGCTGGGGGAAGGAGGAAAGATGAGTTTTATATCCAGTATGAGATTGAATACTAAGGATTTAAAAATGAACAGGATGAATCCTTATGGTGAAATGAGACTATATAAAAACAAAGTGACCAGAAAGTTATGGAATTTGGCCAAAAAGTTATTAAAGGGCTGCTTCCCAGATGGAAGAGGGAGTCAGTGTAATGCAGTGGATGGTTGGGGGGGGGAAGAAAAAATTTTCATATTTTTATTCTCAATAATTTGTGATTCTTCCTCAGTGGCAGAGCTAAGGTTAAATGCAGATATCTTGTCTTTTACTGCTTGATCATTCTGCTACCTATGTTTCATCTTACAAAAGCAGCAGCTACTATTCTCCTAGGATTAAGGATAAAGTAAAAGCTATCATTCTTTGAATACCTGCTATGGGCCCTGTGCAGTGGATATGTTTCATTTTCATCTGCCCATAATACCTTCCCCTCCTCTTGTGGTGTCAGCCCTCAGACTTTGCTGTGACAGCTCCCTGACCTGCACTGGGGGATGTGGGACACAGCACCTGGCCCTCCCTGGCCAAGGAGTGCACCTGAGGCCCAAGTGTGGCCAAGCAGATGCTGTTTCCCTGGAATGGGAATCTTGGGTGGACTGGCAGAAACCTAGAGGATTCATCCTGGCCTGGTGTCTGGAGGACACGGGCCATGGGGCTGTGTCCCCTGGGTCCCTGTATCTGCTTTGCAAGGCCCTGGTCCTTACCTTTTCCTTCATGCTTGTGACTTATCTTATCACTTCTAATATATACCCTTTTCCTTAAGTAGCCCTCAAGTTCTGTTGCTCCCAAGAAAGAATTCTAACTGATCCCATCTTTCACCCTCACAGCAACACTCTAAGGCAGGAATTATTCTCATCCTTGCGTCACAGAAGGGAGCAGGGCTCTGAGATGTGAAGAGACTGGTTCCAGGTTACCCACCTGTGGGAGGCTGGATAACGGCCCCTGGGGTGTAATAAGAAATATATTTGGTCTTTGTCCCAGTTCCTATCCAGAGCTCCTAAGCCCTCGGAATTCCCTGATTGATAGGAATGTCTTTTGTTATTCATAATGAGCCCCTTTGGATCACGTCTGAGTTTATACTAACAGGGTGACTTGGCAGGGAGCCTGTAGACAGCCTCAAGCTGGAGCTGGTCACCAGGAAGACCAAGTGCATTAGAGGGCTGGGATTTTTCAGCCCCACCCACAGACCTCCAGGAAGGGGTGGATGGCTGGAGATTAAGCTCTATAAAAACTCTTCAACAACGAGATTTGATGAGTTTCTGGGCTGGTGAAAGCATCCACGTGCCAGGAGGGCGTCACAACCCGACTCCATAGGGACAAAAGCTCAGATGCTTGGGACCGTTCTCGACTTCACCCTATGTATCTCCTCATCTGGCTGTTCCTTTGTATCTTTTGTAATATCCTCTATGATAAACCGGTAAATGCAAGTAAAGTGTTTCCCTGAGTTCTATGAGCTGTTATAAAAAAAACTCTCAAAACAGAGGAGGGTTATGGGAACCTCTAATCTGCAGCCAAGTTGGACAGAAGTGTGGGCAACCCGGGGACCCAATACTTTCGACTGGCATCCGGAGTGGAGGGCAGTCTTGTGGGACTGAGCCCTTAACCTGTGGGGTCTGTGCCAACTCTGGGCAATTAGTGTCAGAATTAAATTAAATTGTAGGACACCCAGTTAGTATTTTCAGAGCGTTGGAGGATTTCTTGGTGTGAAAAACCCACCCATTTGGTGTCAGAAGTCTTGTAAGTAGAGAAACAGAGGGTTTTTTCCTTTTAGTGCCCTCTACATCCAATCCTCAGACCCTGAGAATATGTATATATGTCCTTATATGGCAAGAGGGACTCTAGATGTGATTAAGTTAAGGATCTTGAGATGGGGCGATTATCCTGGATTAGCCAGGTGGGCCCAACGATAGAATCGCTTATGAGAGCAGGTGGAGGGAGATACTGCCACAGAAATAGGAGATGTGAAGACAGAAATGATAGGGTGCAGTGACGCAAGGAGAGGCCAGGGACCAAGGAACACAGGTGACCTCCAGGAGCTAGAAAATACAAGGAAACGAATTCCCCCCAGAGCCTCCAGAAGGAACCAGTCATGTCAACACCGTGACTTTCGCCCAGTAAAAATGATTTTGGACCTCTAGCTTCCAGAATGACAAAAGAATAAATCTGAGTTGTCTTAAGCCACCAAGTTTGTGGTATTTTATTACAGAAGCCCTATTAAACTAAGACACCACCTAATAAATGGTCGCTAAGACTGGAACCTAGATGTGCCCGCCTTGCTGCCTCGCACAGGCCCTCTGGACTTGTTCTTAAGCAGCCTTCTAGAAACAGCAGGAAGGGGGAAAGGAAGCAGCACCCTCCTGTACCCCAGAGAAAGCGCCACCCACATGGCAGACCTCCAGTGAGAGGGAGGCACTCAGAGGATTTATACCTCCAGCAGGTTCCAAATTCAGGAAACAGCTTTCCTTCCTACCTCTGCGTCAAGATGAATGTGAACATAAAGTGCAAAGACAATTTACTTTCCTCTTGAGACTCTCCGGCCTCCGGAAATTGGTAAGACAGAAATCTACTCTTCTACAAGACAGAATAAATTAAAAGGAGTTTTTTTAATCAAGAGGGCATGACGGCAAATTTTCTGCCATGCCACCATTTAATTATAATCTTTAGTACAAAACGCAGTTTCCTGGGCCATTCTGAAGGCATCGTGCTTTCTCAATCCCACTGTTAACCTCAGCATGAATAGATCACTCTACGGCTGGAGACTGTCCTCAAATGACACAGTGACGCTTTTGTTTTCACGTCAGTTTTTGGTCTTAAGATACCTTTCACCAACATGAAAGTATCATCATGGATTTGTTTTCTTTTCTTTTTTTTTTTGTCCAATCCAAGGATAAAATTTAGCTGAAAAGACTTTTCACCCAAAGCAACCTTTTCTTCTCTCTTTGAAAACACAATCTTTGTTTCATTGAAGGTCTCAGTTTTAACGATGTCTTTCATGAGCCTTCTCCCCTGGGACATGAGACCAGAGAGGCAGCAGTGCACTTTTGTTCCCTTGTGCCTATTTAGTTATTTATTTTTGCAAATGAATCTGACTGATTCTCAGAGTAATTCTTTTTGGCTGAAATAAGAAGCCTAAACTTTTCCTGTTCTTAATATGCTAGCAAATAATTTTATTGCCTCTGATTGGCTGGTTGAGTCAGGACTATATCCTACAAAAGAGGGTGATGCTGGATTCCTAAACAGGAGTAGAGCCCACAGAAACTATGACATAATCCACCACCGTTGAAAGGTGGGGGACAAAATACCCTCATCAAACTTCAATTAGAGCACGAGGTAGATTGTATTATTGTTCCCAGTGATTGCTCCTTTCCCTGTGAGAGAATCATGCAACCCTATTCTTTGCCATAAAACTTACAGTTCCTGTGGGAATTGTCAACTTTCCTGTAATACTGATATTGAACTTGGCCATATTTCTTGTGCTGGCCAATGGAATGTGAGCAGAAGTAATGTTTGCCATCGCACGGTTCAGTCATTGTTCTTCCCCCTCTGCTGTGGGACCGAGGGAGAGAGTGTCCCTTCATCCTAAGTCTTGAAATGAAAAGAGATGTGGAGCAGAGCCAAAACTGACATGCAGCCAACAGGGTGGGGAATCAATCTGTGGTGTTATAGGGCACTGAGGTTTGGGGGCTGCTTGTTACTGCAGCAGAACCTGAAGAAAGCTGACTAATACACAGTGCTGGAGGCTAGCTGGGGCAATTCCACGTAGGAGAACGTATCAGTCAGGACTCCTTCATTTGCAAATGTCACAAACCTAGCTTAAATTGGCTTAAACAAACCAAAAAAAGTGGGGAGGGGAAAGTATTTATTGGCTCACTGAACTAAAAAGGGATAGAGTTAGCTTTAGGCATGGCCGGATAGAGGCTCAAAAGAACATCATAGGGACTCAGATTCTCACTACCTCTCAGTCCTGCTCTTATCTCAGGCACAGTCTTTTTAGGTGGTTGCACTCAGCAGCTCAAGGCTGATAACCTCGAAGATCCAAGTATCCTGGAAAACAGAAAAACGCTTCCCTGGTTGCTTCTTGAAAAGTCTTGGGACTAACTCTGATTGGACCAATTTGGGTAGCGACTATTATGATTGGTCAGATTCTCTGCTCTGATTGGCCAGGGCTGGGTCACATACCCAGCCCAGAGCCAAAGGTATAGTCAGCTCATTCCCTGAACCACACAGACTGAGAATGAGACAGGCACGATCCTTTGAGGATCATAAATGTCTACCACAGAAGGCAAGAAAATGAACAAATATCCTTTGGTTTTGCAACTGTTTTTCATTCTTAAAGTAATCTTGTAGAAAATAGGAAAGCCACAGAAAAATATAGGAGAAAATAATATAGAAGAAAAATATAAAGGAGAAAATAAAAGTCAGCCATGTTCCTGCCATTTAAACAGAAACATCCTTTTGAAAGATTTTTTTAGGTCTAGACTCATTTAATTCCTTGATGAGCCTTGACTTTAAACATTTCCTTTCACCATATAATTATTTAATAAATATGTATATTTTACACACAATAGATCTTAGTTATTTTTATAAACCTAAGAGTATTTTTAAGGGTTGTCAATGTCCCTGGCTATATAAAAATGTAGCTGTTAATATAAAAATAGTCATGAGAGCTGCCCACCCCAAATACCATCGCTTCAGAAGCTAATTCCAGCTGAGGTCTCAGCAGGGATCATTTGGCCCAAGCTCTGGGGTTCTCTGTCCATTTGACTGTTTTATTAAAATGTATCTTTTATTCCTCTGGTCAAAAAGAAAACGTAAGAGTTTCTCTTATTTAAAAAAAAGGCAATACATGTTCTTTGTGTAAAAAAGTGGAAACAGCGTTACACAAAATTGATTTCGGATCAAATGCAGATTTCAATGAAAAAACCAAAATTAAAAAAAGTCATGGAAAAGAATGGGCAATTCTGAATGGGCAGACAGAGTGCAGAGTATGCTAAATTGTGGTGGGACCCGTGGGAGAAGGGCCCATCATTTATGCGATAAGCAATCAGCAGCCGCCCGTGACAAATGTCCCCAACCTACCAGCTGTGATTTGACAATATAATGACACCGAGCACTAAAGCAGCTGGGCTTGGTAGAATTTGTCTCACCAAGAACATTAAAATAAGACCCAAACTCTCCAGGGAGAATATTTAAGGCAATAAATGCTAGCAAACACGTAATACACAGAGTAGTTGCATCTTGCACAGGGGTTGTAGTCTAAAATCAGAACATAGATGAAAATCCTGTTAGTCAAAATTTCCCCCTAAAATCCCTTAAATTACCCATTCAAAGTCATGGCATCTTTCAAGTGTTCTCACATAGCCAATTTTCTCCCAGCCTCAATACTGAGCACTTTAGCTACCAGGTGACAGAAGAGGCAGTAGAGAAAGTACGGACAGCACGGACTCTGCAGCCAGAGTGCCTGGGTTCAAGTCCTGCCTCTGCTGTTTACTGGCTTGGGGCCTTGAGCAAAAACTCAATTTCTCTGGGCCTCAGTTCTTTCCCAGAAATGTGCCTGTAGCCAGGACAGCTAATGTTCATCCGATATCCGTGCGTTCCCTTACATATCCCAGCCTCCCTTGCAGTTGGTTTGCGGCCATGCTCTGTGAGGATAGGTGAGAAGGTTAAGAACATTCTAGACTGAGAAGGTTAAGAACTGAGGTGCCTCCTCCATTCTTTTCTTCCTTTGCCTCAGTGACCCTAAAGGTCACATAGTTTAAATCATATAGCTATAATTTATAAGAGGGCTGTCCAACCTGCAGCTGTCTTTTTGTGAGCAAGAAATAAGCTGTTATTGGGTGTAGCCACTGGTATTTTGGTATTGATTATAACTGCAACTTAGCCTAGCTTAGCCTAATACTATGGGGATAATAATATTTTTATGGCAATACTTTTATTTTATGTGAGTTAAATTAGGTAATATTTATAAATTGTTCAGAGTATTACATGAGTAAACATGATGCAAATGTTTGGTAGGTAGGTAGGTACATAAGTAGATATATATACACAGACAGACAGACAGACAGTAATAGTTGTCTTATGAGCTGCTCATGTTATGAGGAGCACATGAAATTGAGAACAACTAAGAAAAGAGCTGAGTCATGTGTCCTATTTTATGTTTCACCTCCAGAGTGAAATGGCAAGAATTGCTTGCATTTTAAAAATTCTTATTCTCTTTTTACTCTCTCTCTTTCTCTCTTTTCCCCCCAAGAGCATATTGTTGAATTAGCATAAATTAAGTACATATATACTTCAATCCAACTATACACACTATATCTGTCTGTCTATGACCATGTTTTTCTGTTTCATAGTTCCAAGGCACACAAATGGTATATCTGCTCCATAATTTTGTAGCATATTTAAGCATTAAATAAATATTAGCTGAATAAATAAACAAATTAAATAATTCCCTTTAAGTAGGTGGAACATACCTGCTTGGTATATATATCAATAGTGGGAAAAAAATGTATTCTCTTAATAACTGGCACCAGAATTCCCCCCAGGTAGGGACCTTTCTTTGTTTAGATACAAGACCATTTTACAGATGGATAAACTGAGGCTCAGAGAGCTAAGTCATCTTTGCCCTAAGTCACACAGAGGGGTGTGGTGGAGCTGGGTTTGGAATGCAGATTGTGATTCCAGAGCCCAACCACTACACTATGCTGCCACTTCTTTGACTTCCAGGACATTCCTACACCTCCTTTGATGCGCTGGGATTTGACTCACTGTCATCTTCCTCAATCATCTCCCACCAACCTTCTCACCCACTTCATCATCCATGCTGCTGACACCTCCAACACTGTGGCCTTGGGTCCACATGTTTCCAGTGACCCCACCTTCCCTCTGTGTTAGTCACCCAATAGAATGGTCATATCTTAGAATGGTTCATCTCTGAATATCGTCACAGTTCAAATTCCCGAATTCCTGATCTCGTTATAATATTCTCTGTCTTTCTGTCTTTCCCACCTACTCATTTCTATTTCTATTGTTTCTTGCCTTTACATAAGAGCGTGGTTTGGGAAGGTTATTGGCGTCCACCTAGAATAGGGATCAGCAAACTATAGCTCATGGGCCAAATCTGGCCCACTACCTGTTTTTGTAAATAAAATTGTATCGGAACACAGCTACACCCATTCATTCACCTATTGTCTATGGCTGCTTTCATGCTACAACAGGGAGTTGACTAGTTGAGAGACCACCTGTGGTTTGCAAAGCCTAAAAAATTTACTATCTTTTACAGAAAAGTTTGCTGACTCTTGATCTAGAAAGCCATTTCCTTGTTCCCCAGGAACCCTGAGATTATTGGAGCCATGTTCTTTACAGCAAACCCAAGGCTCTGATCTCATTAGCCCTCCTTCTCATTGTTGCTGGGGGGGGGGGGTGGGTTTGGGTTGGAGAGGGGAGGGAGCCTGAGACTAAAGTAGGAGAACTGGTCAGGAAGTTGTGTGCATTCAGAGCCAGGCTTCAGGAGGGATGACCCAGAGGGGTGACCTAAGCCTCTGCAGAGCCACAACACTTCTCACTTGGGCTGCACCTGCCATCTCCTCTTGCCCCCGGGGTCATTTGCCATTTGAGTTTCTCAGCATGATCATATGAAAACTCAGTCCCCCACTGTCTCTCACTCTAGCCTCCTCTAGTGGGGAACAGCCCTCAGCCCTCCTGGTTCACTGCCGGTCAATAGATACCTCCTTGCCCACAGTGCTCATGGGGAGCTCTGAAAAATCTCATTTTTCCTTTTTCTTTTCATTTTTTACTATGCAAATTTTCAAAGCTGTACAAAAGTAGACACAAAAAAAATAAAATGAACCCAGGTCTCCACCAGCCAGCTTCAAATATACTGTTCTTCATATCAGTTAATGGTAACTTCCCTCCCCCACCCCCATCCATAGTATATGTAATTTCATACATAAATATTTCAGCGTGTTTCTCTAAGGAGTAATAACTTTTTAATCATGACTATGAAATCATTATTATCATATCGTAAATGAAATAATAATTCTTTATTTCATCAACTATCTATTAAGTGTTCAGATTTCCACTTGTCTAATTTTTTTATATAGTTTGTTTCTTTGAATCGAGATCCAATGAAAAGGCACATATTGGAATTTTAAAAAACATATTTTCTTGAACCTAAGATGAACCCCACCATCCTCATTTTAGTGTTTTGAGTTTGGTATGTCACTTACTTTCAATGTGAACGCATGATGTTGTGTGTCTTTCTCTTCCTGAAAATTGGTTGCTAATGCGTTCATGTAATTCAGAAAACATGGTCGTGAATGACAAAAATGTAAGATATTATTCTTAGAAAAGGAAACAGTGCTTTCGCTTGTACCTAAGATCCCCGGGCCCCAGTCTAGACCTTTTACTAGATTATCCTTGCCCGTCTTCAACCAGGATTTTACCAACCATCTGTTCCCTCCACCCCCTTTCCAGGGTTGCAGAGGGCTGCTGGCGACAGTCGCATAGCAGGCTGTTTATATGCACTGCAAATTCAGGCCATCAGCTGGGCGTGATTTATCCCTAGTTGAATCCCTATCAGTTTCACCAGAGCAGCTGTTGCAACCCCGGCCCGTCCTCCATAAGCCCCCAGAATGTGCCTCGGCCTCCCTCTCGGCAGATGCCTTCACACCCACAGGGACAGCCAGCACGACAGCACCCACTGTGAACTGTCTCAACTCCTCTCCCCTCCGCCTCAAATTTCCTCTCACTTTTAGCTCTGGTCCCAGAGGAATGAATACACATCCTCTTATATCTATACATGTGTGGCAATGCACAGAGAAGTATCTGGAAAGAAGTTCATGAAAATGTCCACAATGGCTATCACTAGGAGGTGGGCTCTTAGATGACTTGTGCCCTTTCCCTTTTAATTTTTCTGTTTTGTTTGAGGCTTTTCACTTAGCATGTATCATTTTTACAAAACCCGTAATACTGTTTTAAAATGTAAGTGATCCTTGGGAAAATGGAGTGATCCCTAGAAGGGAGGGACCTTCCATTCCGCCATATTCTTCATTATTACCCCTTGTGGTAGGCAGAATATGGGTCCCAAAGATGTCGCATCACAACTCGCAGAACCTGTGAATATGTCACCTGACAATGGCAAAAGAAACTTTGCAGATGTGATTAAGTTAAAGATTTTGAGATGGGGAGATTATCCTGAAAGATCTAGGTGAGCTAATGGAATCAGACAAGTCCTTAAAAGTGGAAGATGGAGGCAAAAGAGAGTCAAAGACAGAGGAGTAAAAGAGGGGGTCAGGGAGATGCAGTGTTGCTGGCTTGGAGGACGGAGGCAGGGGCCGTGAGCCGAGGAAGGCAGGCAGCTTCTAGAAGGTGGAAAAGGCAAGGAAATGGGTTTTCCCCTAGAGCCTGCAGAAAAGCATATGCCTCTGCCAATACTTTGATTTTAGCCCATTGAGATCCGTGTCAGGCTTCAGATCTCCAGAACTGTAAGATAATAAATTTGTGTTGTTTTAAAGCTACCGAGTTTGTGGTGATCCGTGACAGTAGCAACAGAAACTGAATACATCTTTATCCCTGCCTGCCAGTCATTTCAAATCCACATAGACTCCAAGGTCAAACGATGGCTTCTTTTGCAAACCCAACTTCAAGACAGGCCATGGGCACCACTGCCAACCACGTGACTCGAGTAAGTGCCTCCTTCAGTGAACGTCTAGAACCAACTCTGGGGTACCCAAAAGTTCAGTCTGTCCATCTCGGCTTAATCCATACATTTGATGTGGGGATCTTGATCCCCAAATCAACGTTTCTGTCCACACCCTACTTCTAAGCCTCAGGCCAGAGTTTCCAGTATGGGTCTCCTGGCCTCTGCCTCCCGTTATGGGCCTCCTACATCCCCAGGAGCAAATCCCACCTTTACAGGCACATCCCTTCTCTACCTAAAATTAACTTGTGTCATCCATCCTTTCTATCTATCCCATGTCCCTCCTTTTCCACGCCCATCACCCTAACTCAATACCTCGGGGCTATAACCTTGGCCTTGACCTTGGAACTGGTAGCTCCAACTCCAGGCCTTCCCCAATCCCATATATCCTCTGCACTGTCCTGTGAATTATCCTTCCAAAACAGTCTGATCCCATTGTACCTCTGCATGCTCTCTCCTGCTTATGGAATAATGCCCAAACTTCGTACTTTTACTGAAAACCTTCCGGCCTTATCTCCCATCCCATCCCTATGGCCTCACACACCCCAGGAGCCAGCTATGCTGTACCAAGTCTTGTCTTTTTTCCCATCTTTGGGTCTTTGGTCTGGAATGCCCTTCCCAAGTCCATAATGTCTGCCAGTGGCAACAAGCCACTGCTTTCCATTTAGTAAGCCACACGTTACTATAGGCTGGGTACAAATCATCCCATTTGTAACTATCAGTCCACTGCAGCTTCACAACCACCACATTTAGCAATGAGGAAATGGAGGCTTAGAGACAGACCTGCTGTGGTGCTTCTAAAATATGATGTATGTCCACATATTCTTTGATACTCCTCCCTTCATAAGGTGGTGCTTAATTATTCTCCCTTCAAATATTGTACTTAGTGTCCTGCTTCTAATAGAATGTGGTGGAAATGGAGGTGTTTGACTTCCAAGACTGGGTCATAAAAGGCACCCGGGGCTTCCTTCTTGTGCTTGAGTCTTTCACTCTGAAGGAAGCCAGTCACCGCGTCATGAGGATAACCAAGCAGCCCATGAAAAGACCCATATGGGGAAAATCTGAGGCCTCCAGCCAACACCCAGCACCATGTCTGTGCTGTCCTGAAAGCAGAAGCTGTAGCCCCAGTCAAGCCTTCAGATGCCTGCAGTCCCTGAGACATCTTGACTGCAACCTTATGGGAAACTCTGAACCAGAACCACCCCGCTAAGCTGCTTCCAAATTCCTGCCCCAGAGAAACTGTAAGACAATAAATACTTACGGCTTTGAGCCACTAAGTTTTGGGGCAATTTGTTACACAGTAATAGATAAATAAAACACTCGCCCAAAGTCCCATGATCAGTAAGTGGTGAGTAAAGATTTGAATACTGGTTTGTCTGTCCCGAAAGCTCATGCTCTTAACCCCAACCCAATACTGCCCAAAGTCCTACTGTGGTTTATCTTTTGCTTCCTTTAAAAAGCCTTGTCAGAGTCTCCCCCTCAAGGTGCGTTCTCCTCCAATCTGTATCTTTAAACTGTACTCACAATGTCCATCCATCATGCTCCTGCCCCAGTAATCACCAAATTTGCCCAAGACCCACCTTACTTCATTGTCACCTTCCTGGCTCTATGCTCTCAGCTTTAGTAGCTACATCCTAGTGTTGTTGCAAAGATTAAATGAGATAATATGTGTAAAAGCACTTAGCAGAACAATGGTTCAATTATACTATTTATTGTTTCCTAGATGCAGCACTTTTTCTGCCCTATGGATGGATGAAAGCTTAATCCTGGCTGTGCATTAGAATCACCTAGGAAGTTAAAAAAAAAAAAAAAAAAAAAAAAAGAACACCAATGCACAGGCTATACCTGAAGATTCTGGTGTAATGGGTCCTGGGTGAAGCCAGGTACCAATATTTTTCCAAAGCTCCTCAGATGATTCTAAAGTGCAACCAGAATAGAAAACCACTGGATTAAATCAGAGTTCTCAACCACCCTTGCTGACATTTGCCAGTGTCCAGAGATATTCTTGATTGTCACAACTCTAGGGGGAGTGATACTGGCATCCAGTGGGTGGGGGCCAGAGATGCTGCTAAACATCCTACAATGCACAGGTCAGCTCCCTATAATAAAAAATGATCTGGTCCTAAATGTAAATAGTGCTGAGGTTGAAAAAACCTGGATCAGATAGTGTTTCCCAGCTCCCACCCTTGTTCTCCTTAAGAACTTTGGTTCCTACTTGCTTCTCTATTTCTGCTCAAGACTATCCTTGAGAAGGATACAGCACCTGAGCTCTTGCCTCTCACGACCAAATCTGGGCACACACCAGCTAGGCCACTACCCCAGCTGGGCTGGCTCCAGGCCTGCAGGGAGGGCACGTGGATGGTCTCATGCTTCCCCATTTCCCCTCAGTGCTTTGTTAACATCTGCATCTGCATCTGCATCTGCTTTGTTAACTCACTACAGAGACTTCAGCTAGTTGTAAACACATCTCTCACTCCAAGGGCCAGGGCCATACTTTATTCATCTCTGTTTCTTCCCCAGCACCAAGCTCTGTGCAGTTGAACCGGGTAGTTGCATCAAATGAATTAGATTAGTATCATTTTCATTTTTATCATGCATCTGGGCATCTCTTTGAAAGGCAGTGGAAGTAGAGAATGTAAATGCCAGTTAAACCAAGAGCTCTTGGGTTTCTGTTGATGTGGAGTGCAAGTGAAACGATTGCTACTGCTACTTTACAGTGTATGTATAGAAGCTGCCAGCAAACGTGAGATGCCATTTTAAATTAAGATATTTGCACAATAAATGACCAGGGATTTGAGAAGATTCTCATTTGCAGTTCTTTTATTTTTAAGATTCTTTTCCATTGGTTATTACAAGTGGGAAAATGTTTCATTTTCAACACAAAGCAGCAACTTGGAGAATGATACTGAAAAAATCTTGTCTTAGAAAAATATATGCAAATCAATAAATTATGGGCCTTCCATTTCATAGTAGACAAAATTAGGCACAGGTGTAAAATCTAAATAAGGTTATCCAATATTGTTCTCCTTTCAAAGTGTAGTCTCAGATTTAAAAAAAAAAAAAAAAAAAAACTGGTAATATCTGGGAGTTTTTAATTCTCAAAATTGGGAAAGTCAGCCAAGAATTTATTCAACTTGGCATTCTCAAGGAGGGCAGATTTAAGCAAAAGATGTGACACTCGAGGGCTAAGTGTCTAATTGAAGCTCTTCCACTCTGTTTAATATGTGACTTTCTAAGTCTCACTGGATTTCCTTGGGCCTCGATTTCCTGCCATTGTTCTTGCAAAGGGCTGGCATGGAAACATTTTCAAGGTAACAGGCAACATATATATTATTTTTGCTAAATTGAGCTCCCTTTTCTTCCAGCTATAGCTTAAAATAGTGGAACACTGCTTGACTGTCATCCTCTAAGTGAGATCTTTCCTGACTACTGTATATAAAATTAAGCCCCCTCAATATTCCATATATTCACCCCTCTCTGTCTCCTGCATGCTAACTAGGACTACAGACACGCACAACCACACCCAGCTAATTTTTAAATTTTCTTGTAGAGGTGGGAGTCTCACTATATTGTCCAGGCTGGTCTCAAACTCCTGGCCTTGAACTCCTGGCCTCAAGTGATTCTCCCACGTTGGCCTCCCAAAGTGCTCGGATTACAGGCATGAGCCACCAGGCCCAGCCTCTGCTTTATTTTTCATAGCACTTACTTGTTTACTTATTATCTGTTATTCCCCACTAGAATATGAATTCTATGAGAGCAGGGATTTGGAGCTACTTTGTTCACTGCTCTATCTCAAGTACCTAGAATGATGTTGGCACACAGTAGTACTCAAAAAATATTTCTTGTACGAATGACTATATTACGCAAATCTAGAAATGAAATATACTATAAAGCCATCAAAAGGCATGAATTAGATATAATTGAATCAATATGGCTAGATCTCAAAAGTATGTCTTTGGGAGCTGGGTGCAGTGCCTCATGCCTGTAATCCTAGCACTTTGGAAGGCTGAGGTGGGAGGATTGCTTGAGGCCAGGAGTTTGAGACCAGCCTGAGCAAGAGTGAGATCCCATCTCTACAAAAAAATAGAAAAGTAAGCTGGGTGTGGTAGCTGATGCAGGAGCATCACTGGAGTTTGAGGTTGTAGTGAGCTACAATGACACCACTGCACTCCAGCTCAGACAATAGAGTAAGATTGTCTCAAAAAGAAAAAAGTATGTATTTGGGTTAAATAAAAGCAAGCTGTAGAATAATACATAAATATCCTCATCTGCAAAATAGGACTGGTAATAACATTGTAATGAGGAACAAATTAGTTCATTGGTGTAAATGCTGAGAACAGTGATACAGGCGCTCAGTAGACATCAGCTGCCATCTTCATTATCATCGTTACATCATTAGCGAAAAGTAGCTCATACCAAAGAATACTACTAATTTTATATGATATAAACTAATTTCATATAGTTAAATAACTAATTTTAGGGTGTTTTGTTTTGTTTTTTTGAGACAGAGTCTCACTCTGTCGCCTGGCTAGAGTGCAGTGGCGTCCTCATAGCTCACTGCAACCTCAAACTCCTGGGCTCAAGCAACCCTCCTCCTGCCTCAGCCTCCCGAGTAGCTGGGACTAAAGGCATGTGCCACCATGACTTGCTAATTTTTTCTATTTTTAGTAGAGACAGTGTCTCACTCTTGCTCAGGCTGGTCTCAAACTCCTGTGCTCAAACTATCTTCCCGCTTTGGCCTTCTCGAGTGCTAGGATTACAGGAGTGAGCCACCATGCCCGGCCCAAATAACTATTAAATTTTAAGAGCTCTGGAAGGATGCACTGTAGACTGAACTGACTACCTCTGTGGGGGGAGGAGACCCAGATTAGAATGGTCAAAGAGAGATTTAACTTTATCTGTCATGTTCTAATATTATAAATGGAAAATTGATGCATATAATTAAAATTTAATATTTAGAAAATTTACTCATAGTTCCTGAGACATAATGACCTCCAGAGAAAAAGAGAAAGCAAGAAATAATGGAGAGAAACATTATTTATGCTAAGAATTTTTTTTAAATTTTCTATTTTATTTCTGAAATGCTTGTTGAGTAAAATTACTGGCATGGATAGGATGAGCTTACTGTAGGCTAAAAATAAGCAGAGACAAGAGCCACAAATATAACTGACCCAGAGCCCTGGATAGATCACATGAGTTAGTTCTCTTAGATTGGAGAAAACTATCATTAACACAATGTTAAAATTAGGAATAAATTACTCAAAGCCTTGTGTTGTACTTACTGATCCTTAAGCCACTCCTTCACGAATGGAATGGAGAAGAATTCTGTGAACGGCTCCCCTATCCTCTTTGGATTTTGGCTGGTCACGATGCCATGCGTTGGATTGACAAGAAAACAATAAGCAAGAATTCAAGTCAATTGTTGCTGTTCTGCTTGCAAATTAGCACTATTGAATCCTTAGGGTCATTGAATATTCAAAGACATGAACGACTTACTTGTATAACCACTCGGTCAGAAAATCACAGGCAATGAATTTGGTTCTTTTCCTCTAAAGAGAGAAGAGATAATTAAATTACACTTGACCCTTAAACATCATGGGTTTGAACTGCGAGGGTCCGCTTATACGTGGATTTTTTTTCAATAAAAGTCACACCGGGTGTGCCTGCCTCTCTTGTCTCCCCTTCCGCCTCCTCTACCTCTTCTGCCTCTGCCACCCCCAACACAGCAAGAGCAAGCCCTCCTCTTCCTCGCCCTCCTCAGCCTATTCAAAGTGAAGACGATGAGGATGAAGACCTTTATGATGATCCTCTTCCACTTAATGAATAGTAAATATATTTTCTCTTCCCTATGATTTTCATAATAATATTTTCTCTAGCTTACTTTATTATAAAATATAGTATATTATACCTATAACATACAAAATATGTGTTAATTGTCTGCATTATCAGTAAGGTTTCTAATCAACAGTAGGCTATTAGTAGTTATGTTTTGGGGAGGGGGGGTGTCAAAAGTTATATATAGGCCTGGCAACAGTGGTTCACACCTGTAATCCTAGCACTCTGGAACGCCAAGGCAGAAGGATTGCCTGAGCACAGGAGTTTGAGACCAGCCTGAGCAAGAGTGAGCCCTCATCTCTACTAAAAATAGAAAAATTAGCCAGGCATCATGGTCCACATCTGTAGTCCCAGCTACTCGGGAGGCTGAGGCAGAAGGATTGCTTGAGCCCAGGAGTTGGAGGTTGCAGTGAGCTATAATGAGGCCACTGTACTCTACCCAGGGTGACCGAGCAAGACTCTGTCTCAAAAAAAAAAAAAAAAAAAAAGGTTATATGTATTATAGATTTTATTTTTTTTTATTTTAGATAGGGTCTGTCTCTGTTGCCCAAGCTAGTCCTGAGTAGCTGGGACTACAGGCATGCCATCATGCCCTGATAATTTTTCTATTTTTTGTATCAACGGGGTCTTGCTATATTGCCCAGGCTGGTCTTGAACTCCTGGCCTCAAGAGATCCTCCAGCCCAGCCTCCTAAAGTGCTGGGATTACAGGGTGAGCCACAGCACCCTGCCTATATGCAGATTTTTGACTGTGTTGGAATTTGGCACAGGGTCAACTGTATATTCCTACTTTGCCCATATGTCTGAGTAGGGCAAGGGAAGAGAGGTTAATTGATTGCTTGTGTTACAGAAATATGCATGAGTCCTTCATAAGCTTTATAAGCACGTTAACAAGCAGTAACTTGGGCAGTGTAAGGAATTCTGAAGAGATTTCTCCAGCCTTCTTTTGATAAGCATGTTTGCTGAGAGCAGGGACTAAGAAAAGGCAGTGCTCATAGTAGCGGATGCTTTGGTGTTGTCTTAGAATGATTTTGTAATTTAAATCTAGACCATGATTACATGCTTTTGGTGTTGTCTTAGATTTTATAATTTAAATCTAGACCATGATTCTCTTTTCTGAGTAATTGTATTGCTTTCCCCCAAGTCCATCCAAATCCTAGGAACAGCAGTGCTTCAGATCTGGGTGCCACCTTCAAATGTGGACGCCCAGCACACAGATACCACTGGCAGTGTGGCTGAGCCTGGTAGCTGTGCACCCAATGTCCACTCTCCACTTCATCCTCATTGACAGAAACCTGATTGCTTCCAAATGGCAATCAGCTCAGCCAAAGAACTACATTTCCCAGGCTCCCACGTAGCAAGGGACTGCTATGTGACATAGTTCTGCTGTAGGAGCTAGAAATAAACGTATCCTAGGGATTTCTGAGAAAGTTCTGCTTTCCTGATTTCTGCTGCCCCTTCTTCCTTGAAGTTTCCTTCCACTTCTTCCAGTGTGGGACACAGACACGAGGCAGGAAGTGCAGCAAGAGCAGAAGGAGTCTGGGCCTGCACTGACTTCCTTCAGCTGCTGCACCAGCTTGGGCCTGCCCTACTCTGGACATCTTAACACATAAGGAGAAAGAAACTTCATTTGGTTCATTACCACTGTTCTTGAGTTTTCATTACATGCAATTAAATGTAGCCCCCTAGGTGACAGATAGCCTGTAAGCCACAAGGGACAAAACACCCCAGGGAGTGATGGGGGAGAAGATATACAGAGAAGGGCAATGAAGCAGAGCACCGTGTATGCTGTCTTCTGTTTCCATTTAAAATCTCTCTTTGTAACCCAGAGAGAGCCAGTCAGCTCCTTGGAGAGAATAGTTGTGGAATCTGGGAGAGAGTCCCTGCCTCTCATTTTAAGATAGCAGGGGCTAAGAACCCAGGCAGTTGGAGGTGTTGGTTGCCATGTAGAGGGACCCTTCCCAAGAATGAAGGCAATACAAAGTATTCGGGAAACTCTCTCTGCCCCTCCAGAGCTACCCTTCTCTACCCACAGGGTGCCTCAGGGAGCTGATTTTAGGGTGCATCAATCAGGCTCCTTTATCCTCTAGTTGGGTCCAGCCGATGGGAGGTACCAGCAGGAGATCAGTGAGATGGAGGAGAAAAAGGTGGCGTGTTGGGGGTTGAATTGTGTCACTCCAAAATTCATATGTTGAGGTCCTAACCCCCAGTACCTCAGAATGTGATCTTATTTGGAAATAAGATTATTGCAGATGTATTAATAATTAGTTCAGCCCAGCCATTCCTGAGCGACAAAGCAGCTCCAGTGAGAGTGAACACGCTTAGGCTTCCGTGAACAGGAAGAAGGGTGATACTGTTGGGTAGACCACCAGTGGCAGATTCCCGATGGCATTGTACTGAACCCTGGATCCAGCTACGACTGGAACCCAAAGTCCCTGAGCCTCTATATGAGCCAATAGAGTCAGTTTGCATTGGATTGTTTATTACTTTTTTGATTAAGCCAGTTTGCATTGCACTGTTTATTACTTGCAACAGAAAGAGTTTTAAGTATAATACTATTCCTCTCTTCTCCAGTTGGCTAACTCCATTTGTCCAGGAAGCCTTTCTGAGCACTCTGGCATTCTTCCGTTTGGGGTAGGCTCTCCCCTGGTTTTCTGTGTGCCCCCCATCATTGCACCTCAGACCATAACGTAACTGTCTGCCCACCTACACATCTTCCCTACCGAATTATAAACTCTGTGAAGACAGCGCACCTGTCTCCCTCCATATTCCCAGTGCTTAATTGGTTGCATTGCACAGAGCAGGTGATCAATGAGTGTGGGGTAAATGAATGAAGGAACTCACCACTCAACTCTCAAGCATCAGGGCAAGAAGGAACTCATGTGCAAGGATTCTGGTATTTAAAAGTGGGATTTGCTAATATGATTCTGGACAATTTCTCTTTACTTTCTTCCCACCATATTTTATTATCAATTTTTTTTCCACCTTTTCTCCCTCCCATCACTTTGAAATGGCCAACTCAGCTTTATAATCCCAGATAAGGTTGAAAAGACTGTTGGGAAATTGATGTTCAACAAAAACGAAAGTGCTCGTTAAGATTTTTTACCGAAAGCTTTATTACAGCTTTTAGTAAATAAAATATAGCAGTGCCTGAGCTGCTGGAGAATATTTGCAGTCTTTTATCTCATTGTTGATAGCCTTTTATGAAAAAAATTGAAACATTGCTGTCCAGGCCAATAAAATGGAAAGTACTAGACCACGCATAATGGGGTCTTCTCCTCTGCCTTGCAAGGGTAGGATTCCCTTCAGAAAGCCATGTTTGACCAAAATAAGAAAATACTTGTACAACAATGCAAATATGTAACTAGCATGAATTGCCATAGAATAATTTAAACAATCTGGCGATTGTAAGATGGCAGCGTCTCTCTCTCTCTCCTCCTACAAAAGATGCATTGTTTCCGTGGCATTTATCACATCATTTAGTGGTAAAGATTTCTTCTATGCAAGGGAACGCAGCTTGACTTCCTCTAATAAATAGACTTTAAAAATAGCCAAATGGTCTGATGTATGAAGGTCATGCAGACGGATTTAATCACTTTTGATGCAAAGAAATAAAATGGAAGAAATTGTGTTTTCCTTCTGTTCTGGGCAAGCATGGACGTGCTGTGCATACCCGGACACGCAGAACAGTGGGGATATTGTTCAGCTGTTGTTTAGTTTAAAAATTATCTGCTGGGGAGCTGAAAGAGAGAAGGAAAAGCAAATGAAACACTGTGGTGAGTGAAGAGATAAGAGAGGACGGAAGGAAGAGGGAGAAAAATTAAAGAGCGAGATTAAGACAGCAAGGGCACCCGAGGTTTATGTAACGTGGACAAATGCACTGAGTTCTTGATTGTTAAAGGGTGAAAATGTGCAAGTTTGGGAGAGCAGAAGAAATGGTTAAGGTAGCCTCAAACAAAGTTTAAAATTTTTTTCTTTTAAATCTAGAATTAAAAGGCAAAAGACTAAGTGTCAAGGGATAAGACATCGTCATGTCATCATGAGTCTGCAGCTTACTCTGAAATGCATCCAAAAACCAAGGTGAATAGAGGGACAGATTGATGGATTGGTGGGGAGGTATGTGACAAAACAAATAAAACAAAATGGCAATTGTAGAATCTAGGTGGCGAGTATGTGGGTATTTGCTCCAAAATTCTCTCAGTTCTTCTATCAGCTTGAAAATTTTTTGATAATAAAATGGAAGGGGTTACCAGGCACAGTGGCTCATGTCTGTCATCCCAGCATTTTAGGAGGCTGAGGCAGGAGGATTGCTTGAGGCCAGGAGTTTGAGATCAGCTTGGGCAAAATAGTAAGACCCAGTCTCTATAAAGAATTAAAAAATTAGTTGGGCATGGTGGCACATGCCTATAGTCCCAGCTACTCAGGAGGCTGAGGCAGGAGGATCATTTGAGCCCAGGAGTTGGAGGTTACAGCGAGCTATGATGACGCCACTGTACTCCAGCCTGGGCGACAGAGTGAGAGACCCTGTCTCTAAAAAAAAGTACAATAAAACCAAATTTTAAAAATTAAAATAAAAAATAAAATGGGGGTGGTGGCAGACAGAGGAGGAGAAAATAGTCATAAAAGACCCAGACCACAAAGAGAGAAAACGCAAACATTAATAGAAGTTCAACCCAAACAGTATTTTATACCAATTGTTATGTTGGGTAAATGTATAGGAGACATACAGAAGGACTGAAGGCTGGGAAGAGAAACAACTGGCATTTGAGAACAACTGAGTCTACACTGGGTAACTAATAGAATTCTACCCCAGAAAGGTCAAAAGCACGTGCTGTGAGTTCAGTGGACTGAATGTGGCTGGCTATGGCATTGTGTTGGTTGAGACTCTTTGGGATTGCAAGGGGTAGATATATGCTCAGTTTATTCAACATCTTTGTCCACTTGGGCTGCTATATACCAAAAATATCATACATTCGGTGGCTTATAAACAAAAAAGTGATTTCTCACAGTTATGGAGGCTGAGAAGTCCAAGATAAAAGTGCTAGTAGATTTGGTGTCTGGTTCCTCATAGATAGCACCTTCTGGTTTGTGTTCTCACATGGAGGAAGGGACAAGGTGGCTCTCTGGAGCCTCTTTTATAAGGATAGTGAGCCCACTCATGAAGGCTCCACCCTCATGACCTAATCACCTCCCAACTGCTCCCCCCAATATCATCCCATTGGAGATTAGGTTTCATCATATGAACTTGGAAGGGACATAAAACATTCAGAGCATGGCACCTCTGTTACTAGGGTGTTTGTTTTTTTTTTGTTTTTTTTTTTTAGTCAGATTCAGTTAGATTTTGCTGCAAGAACAACCAAACCCCAAACCTCAGTAGCTTATATCAGCAGTGGTTTGTTTTTCATTAATGTTACATGAACATTTCGATCAGCTGTGGCTCTCTGTTCCATGTTGTCTTTACTCTGAGACTAAGGCTGATAGAGCTGCCTCTATCTCAAATATCACCAGTTAGCACGGCCAACAAAAGGAATATGGTGAGCTGTGTTTTGACTTTTTAAGCATGTGTTTGGAAATGTCACATGTCAGGTCCATGCATTCCACTGAGCAAAGCAGTCACATGGTCAAACCTTCCTTCAAAAGAGGCCCAAAGTATCTGAACGAGTGACTGTAAAGGTAGAAGGGGTGGTAGGGAAAACACGAATCTCCCTGGCCGGTGGCAGAGCCAGGTCTCAGGAAGAACTGGACCATTGTTCATGGTTGTTCAGGGCACAGGAGAGGCTACAGTCATCTGGCAACAGTTCTAGTTCTATGTGGGACTCAGCTCCTTGGCATGGCTGCTTTTACTCCTTGCTGCTTCTTTTTCTGCTGTTCTCTTCTAACAGATTCTCTCTCCTCCTCTCTCTGCCTTCAAGGTCTGCTATCTCATGGCTTTTCAAGCTTTCTCCTTGTCTCTGGGCATCTCTCTCTTTCTCTCTCCTACGTTTTTCTCTTGGTAGTCTGACATACTAGCTTCCCAGAAGGGAGTCTCTGATTGAAATGGTTAGATGCTCCCAACGTAGATTATCCCTGTTGGGCAGAACAATCGGACCAGACCCTTTCGTAGCCACTTTGCCATCTAAAAGTGGCTGCCCAAGGGCCTGATACACATTCATTGTTCAATCACTTACAGTCAGGGTGATGGGGACATGGAAGAAGTAAGGACAAAGAACAGCAGTCAAGGACTGTGGACATGGCATGCACATAGAACATCATTTCCCACATAGATATTTTCCACAATAAACTTCAGGATACCCGAGAATACTAAGACATGACAAAACCAATCCATAATATGATCCTTGAAACGAGCAACCACTTAACCTATAACCAGAAGCCAAAATACTTATCACAGAAAACTCCAAACAGGTGTTCGCATTTTTTTCACCAAGTCAAAATTTCATCAGAGAATGATACTTCTCAAAAGAAGTTCAAAATTATGCACTAATACCATTGACTAAGACTTCCAGCCCAGGCCACATGGTCATTTTTAAAAGTGTTCTTGATGAAAAGAAATAATACTGAAATAATTCTACCCCACCTTTCCTGCCAGAATCTATTTTTTCCACTCCTTGGAAATTTTTTTCAAACAGAAGCTGATGGTATTTCTAATTTTCCTTATTGGTCAAGGCCAGGAAATGGAGTTTCTTCCCTCACTGACCAGAGCCCTTGTACTTGTTTAAAGACATTCAGGTATCTGATTAAGAAAAGGAAAACAACTATAATAAATGACTATGACAAGGGCGAGGAATGTAAAGAGAAAAAAAAGCGGTTGTTTTACTGAATTATTCATAGTAGCAAATTTCAGTATCATGAGATCATCAAAGGACTTGTCAGGAGTTAGAAATAGTTTCCTGATACCAACTGTGGTTCATAAAACTCTTCATTGTAATGGAATCTGATGAGCACCCAAAAGCCAAAAGGGAAAATTTCATGTTGCGTGGGATAGGATAGGAGAAGAAGCGGTCTTATCGCCTCTACCCAGACTCCACATTTTATTTTTTTAATAAACCAACAGGTCAAAGACAGACTCTACGTTGTATCTATATTTAAAGCTGAGACAGAATTTATTTTTGGCCATCATTTCACTCATGCACAAAACTCCTGATTTCTTTCCAAATTAAACATGATACGCTGTTCTAGTTTGACTCTGTTCAACAAACATTTACTGAGGACCTACTATGTGCCAAGCCCTGTGCTGAACACTACAGAGAAAGAAAATGAGCAAGACCTGGCCCCAGTGTGATCATTAATTCAAGGTCCAGCAACCACCAGTCCCCCAGCTCCTGACCTGGGCAGTGACTGTGATGGGTGCTGATGACTAACTTCAGCTCCAGCTCCAGGTTCGGACCCTGATAAGGCAGGTGAGATAATCCCACTTCAGGTAAGATAATCTCCATGGAGACCTAAGATAATCTGGTCCACATTTACCCTGGCCAAAGAGATTCATTGAATCAGGAATGGGCATGTGACCCATTTCAGAGTGAGGAGATGGGAGAGGAGCTGGGCTGGGGCTTCTGGGAAGTCATTTCCTTTGCTTTTCCAAAAGAGCTTGCCCATTCTCCTTCCGTGGCTGTAGTAGGTGGATGCAAAGCCCAGGCTGTGGTCATGGCTGCTTTGCCACTCTGAGGAAAGCCAGTCTAAAGATAAAGCGGCCTCTGCAAGAGGCCTGGCAGAGAAGCAGACCAGAACCAGGTCCTCCTCGAGTATATCACTGAGCCCCTGAATCAAACCAATCCTGAAGCCTTCTCTCTCTCTACCCCGGGAACTTCTAGTTTCCTGAGTCAATAAATCCCCTTTATTATTTACACCAGTTTTCTGTTAGTTAAAACATAATAAGCCCTAACCAAGACAGCTGCCCAGTTTCCCTTTTGCATTCTTTTGGTAACAGCACCCGGAGTTTCTTTGGGGGATCCACCCTTCCCCAGCTCTAAAGCTCTGTGCCTTGGGTGGAGCTCTTTTGTTTGCTTAACAGTCCACTAAATTCCCCTAGTTCCAAGGACTTATTCTAAAGTAGGTAGCTGACTGAGTTGACTCAATTAGAATCTCTGGGTGAGATTTTCTCTCTCCCTGTTGCACTTGAGCCTCACAGGACATAGGCTGGTGCCACAAGAGGAGGGCCCATTTCAGGTTGAAGCCAATCCAGAGGAAACAGAATCAAGAGATGGAGAGAGAGAACAAGTCATGAAGATATCATCTGGGCCACCAAATCAAACTGGGCTGGAAGATCTCCCTGTGGGTCTCTCGTCTACATTTAAAAAAAAAAAGAATCCCTGTTATACTTAAGTCAGTTTGAGTGGGGTTCTCTGTCACTTGCAGGACCTGCCCTCAAAGAGTTAACTCCAGCAAATGTGAGAGTCTTAGCTCTGCATACTTACCACTTCCCAGCTGAAACAAACTCATTTGAGTTTGCATTACTTTTTACTGCTAACAATATAAACCTTTTTTTTTTTATCAAAAATTGCTTACAGTAAAAATCATTATCTTTACTCTGAATGCCCAAAATATTTTCAGAGATGCATTGGAAAGAATTTCCAAGTGAAGTTTACAATGCAGCCACTGAGCCAGCTCTGTTTAATAGAGCAGTTCAATTAAATTCTAATTAAGTTCTGATCTCTTGTGTTCCAATTAAGCTAATCCAAAAGCATGGCCGAATGTCAAGGAATTGCTTAAGAACATCAACCTAACTGTAATGTTTAATTTTTATGATGATATGTATCTCTCAAACTTAATTTGTTCCTGTGGAATACAACCAGTGCATGGTAGAACAGGAATGGGACTGTGGCCTTTTAACCAACCTTTTGTCTAAAGAGAATGCTGAAGTTCTATTTTAACAATTACACAGTTGATTTCCTGCCATAGAACCTTTTTCCCCTTCCAACTCATGTAGACTCTGGCCAGCCCAGGGGCAGCAGGGAAGGCAGCTATAACTATATTAGGAAGATCAGAAAGGTCAATGTCAATGCACATTCAGTAAGGAGAGGGCAAGTCTTCGTAAAAACTCTACTCCCACAGAAACTCCTTTGTCAGGATCAAAATTATTTGCAAACTCAGCTTCACAGTCATGCCTTCAAGAAACCAAACCCTGGAGCATCCCTGCAAGGCCTGCTGTCTGGTTGGAGAAGGCATGTCAAGGCCTGTGTAAATGGAAGCTTCTGGCAGATGCCCCGATGATATGCCTGTCCTGATCCATGGCACTATCTCTGCCTGACACTGAATTTATCCTTTCTCACACTGTCAGCCTGGACCCATCTCTCCTCCCTCTGGTTTTTCATTTGCTCGCATTTGCCTCTTTCCTTCAAGCACAATTCTAAGTAACAACAGCTACCACGTACTGTGCTTAACACACACCATCTCATTCAATCCCCCCAACAACCCTGGTGAGGTGGGTGCTGTGATTATTGCCTCCCCATTTAACAGATAAGAAAACTGAGGCTCAGAGAGTTTAAGGAATCTTTCTAGGGGCCCAGAGCTAGCTGCCCAGTGACCCTGCCTTTCCTCACTGGAGCCTGCCTCAGCCCTCCAGGTTTCTCAGACCCCCACGACCACCACTCAACCCACCACACCACCAGTCTCAGCCCGCCTCTTCCTTGCAGACTGTCTTCGTTTTCAGTCTTTCATTCCAAGTCTAAGGAACTTTTCTTCCAATTTAATTTTGTTCTTATTTTATTGCTACATTTCACTGTAGCTGTGCCGGGCACTGAGCTGAGTATTTCAATGCATTATTTTATTCAATTCTCACAAACTCCCTTATATGAAGCAATTACTGTTAACATTATTTCCATTTTACAGAGGAAGAAAGTGAGGTTTAGGAAGACTAAGGTTACAAGGTCACAAAGCTAACAAGGTCCAAGTTCACACATCTAGAAGAAGGTGGAACTAAGCCCTAAACTCAGATAAAAATAGCTCCAAATTCTATGCTTAATCATTAAGCTTCCTTTATACTGTACTGCCTCCCACATATCTTCTCCTACTACAAAAATCTGGATCCTTCCAGGACTTCAATACATGGACTGGCAAACTCTTTCTTAAAGGGCCTGATAGTAAACATTTTAGGCTTGTGTCACAAATATTCAACTCTGCCATTGCAGTGCAAAAGCTGTCACAGACAATATGTAGAGGAATGGGTGTAACTGTGTTCCAATAAAATGTCATTTTCAAAAACAAGTAGCTGACCCCATGGCCTGTAGTTTGCAGACCCCAGCTTCAGAACATTATTAATAACTGATGGGTGATCATTCATGTGGACGCATGGGGCAATCCACAGTGTTTGGTTTCTGACATAGAAGTCTGATGTTGAGAAAGCTCTATTTCACCTTTCTTCTCTATTTCCTGGGTAACCCTTGATTATTCTAAGGGGCTAACAGTTGAAACACCTTTGGATCTGGAACGAGTTTATGACTTGGGTTTCCTACTTGTTTTCTTAAAATGTAACAGGAGAAATGCAGCTCTCTAAACAACCAAGAGGGTCAATGATTTACTTTAAGATCTCTTCTTTAGAAAATAGAAATCCAACTTCATTTTAATTCTTTTCCTTTTTATTCTTAGCATCTGTCACTGAAAAACATTTTAATTCTTTTTTAAAAAATGGCTTCCATTTTTTAGACATAAATTCTCACGAGAAGTCTAGGATACTTGCAGGGTTGAGTTTATTGTTTTTCTGGGTTTTCTTTCCATCACAAGCTGTGACTCTAGCAGTTCCTTAACTCTTGGAGGTATCTTTATATTACATTCTCAGGTTCTGAGCTCACCATTATTTCTAAGAGTTATCTTTCGATTTTTACGAATATATATATCATTTTTTTAAAGGTACCAGTATTTTCAGAATGACAAGGAGAGTACATCCTTGGCCATCTGTAGTACTCAGAAAGTCAGGGATGTCCCGCTCCATTCATTCATGCAACAACCAGAAGGAGAAGTTGGGGAAATAACATTCCTTTTACAGATTTGCTGTTTTCCAAGCATAACGCTAATAAGGTTAACAACAGTTAACATGTATTGAGTGTTTTCTATGTACCAGGCACTCTTTTAAATTTTACTTAACTCATTGATCACAACCAATCACAACAACTACATATTACTATCCGGTACTACATACTATTCCCATTTAATAGATTAGGAAATGGCCGCATGGAGAAGCTAAATACCTCACCCAAAGTCACTTACCAGTAAATGGAAGAATAAGAATTTGAACCCAGATAGTTGGACTCCAGAGCTAGCCCCTTCACACATTAGCTCATTTAAGTCTGTCAATAATCCTGCTACAAACGAGGAGAGGAGAGAGTTGCAGACAGGGTACTTCCCTGAAATTACCAGGCTGGAGCCAGAAGTCAAACCTGCCAGCTGCTGCCCAATCCATATTATTTCTAATGCAGTGTATGGCGTAAATTGCAAAAAGGGCCACCATTCTCCACCCCTCCCTCTATCCACACCTTTTGCAATTTGACTTGACAGCTCTTCCTATCAAGAAGTGGAATCTATAAAAAAAGAACGAAATCATGTCTTTTGCAGCGACATGGATGGAAGTGGAGGTCATGATCTTAGGTGAAACAAGCCAGGCACAGAAAGTCAAATATGGCATGTTCTCACTCATAGTGGGTGCTAAAAAATGTTTACACATGGATGTAGAGTGTGCAATGAGTGACAATGGAGACTTGGATGGGTGAGGGGGTGAGAGGGGGTGGATGATAAGAAATTACTTAATGAATACCATGTAATAATCGGGTAATGGGTACTGACTTGACCACTATACCATCTATACATGTAACAAAATTGCACTTGTACCCCACAAATTTATACAAATTAAAAAAAAAGAAGAAGTGGAATTCATTTCCTAACTCTTTGGATCTGGGCTGGCCTTGTGACTTGCTTTGGCAAAGGTGACACTATGTCAGGTCTGAGACTCAGGCTCAAGAGGCCTTGAGGGTGTTCACTGGAAGCCTAGCAACCCTGTCTGGCTGCAATATGAACAACCTGGGGTTAATCTGATGGAGGATGAGAGACCAAGTGGAACAAAGATGATCCAACCCAGCTGAAGCCATCCTAGACCAGCCAGCACCCAGTCTACCTGGTGGCTTAACACAGACACACGAATGAACCTAGCCAAGGCAAGAAGAACCTCCCAGCCAAGTCCAGCCCAAATTGCTGACTTGCAGAATAGTGAGCTAAATAAATGGTTGTAATGTTAAGCCACTAACTTTTGAGTTAGTTTGTTATGCAGCACAAAGTTAACTGGTGCAGTGTATAGTAACTGAAATGCAATTTATGGCCAAATGATCATGTTCCCCCTTTTTGGCAGTTCATCAAGACTGTACCACAGCCATCTGGCATAAAGCCATGTCTCTGAATTCAAGAGGACAAAGCTTCAGGCCACAGAAGCAAAATCCTGCCACAAAGCCACTGCCCTTTATTTTGTAAAAGAACCGTGGGGTCACCCTCAGGTCAGAGCCTGTTGACTTTCTTTTTAAAGGCTTGCTCTTTAAGGATGACTTTGATTTTTAGAAACAAAAGCAACTCCTAGCCAAGTTTGGGAAATGAAGTGATCAATGCTCCTTTGTTAAAAAGAAAAGAAGCATGACTGTAAAGTTATAATAAGATTTTCTTGCGTGGCTTACGAACTGGATCAGACAGCAATTCCAAGAGTCACAATGGGAAATATTTTCGGCACCCACTGCCTTATCGCCATGAGACATAGTAGGAAAGAATGTCGGGCTCTGGAGTTCAAACCCTGGCTCTTCCTCTTAGTAGCCACAGGAACTTGGGTACCTCTCTGGGACTTGGTTTCCTCAATTACAAAATGGAGAAGATAAAACCACCCACTCTCAGGGTTATGGTGATAATTAAATGAGATCACAATGTGAAATGATGTCTGGCATATAAGAAGTATTTGACAAATAACTGTCATTTAAAAAATGATCACCATGGCTGGGTAAGGTCAGCCTTCCAACACTCACTCAGATGGTAACCGGTAATGGTAGATCATTACAAAATAGCCCCTCACTTTGAGCCATATTTCATATTTAGGTGCTACATTCCAAATGCAAAATTGGAGTTCTGCTATCTGGACCTATTTAAATGTCATGGTATTCAATTAAATGTAATAAGGTCAGGTTAAAAATCCAGTTTCCTTCACTGCTAAATACTATACCAGAGAAACGAAAACGTACATCCACAAAGAGTTGTATGCAAATGTTCACAGCAGCATTATTGACAATAGCCAAAAAGTAGAAACAATCTCCAAACAAAATGTGGTCTCTTCATACATTGGATTATTCAGTAACAAACATGAAGTACTGATACATACTACAACATGGAACCTCGAAAACATTGTACTAAGTAAATAAACCAGATGGAAATGACATATATTGTGTGATTCTATTTATAGCAAATGTTCAGAAAAGGTATTTACTTTCTATAGATAGCAACTAGATCAGTGGTTACCTAGGACTGAGAGTGGGAATGGAGAATGATTGAAATGGGCATGAGAGATTTTGGGGGGTGGTGGTGGAAATGTTCCAAATTTAGATTGTTGTGATAGTTGCACAACTCTGTAAATATGCTCCACTTAAAATGAGTAGATTTTTAAAATCTTTTTAAAAAAAATTATGGTAAAACACACATAACATATAATTTCCCATCTTAACTATTTTTTAATGTACAATTCAGTAGTGTTAAGTACATTCACATTGTTGTGCAACCAATCTCTAGAATTCTTTTCATCTTGTAAAATTGAAACTCTATGCCCATTAACCAACAATAACTCATTCTCTCCCCCTAGCCCCTGGCAACCACCATTGTGCTTTATATCTCTATGAATTTGACTACTCTAGGTACCTCATATAAGTAAAATCATATAGTATTTGTCTTTTCACGACTGGCTTATTTTATTTTGCATAATGTCCTCAAGGTCCATCCACATTGTAGCATGTGTCAGGACCTCCTTTTTAAGGCTGAATACTATTCCACTCTGTGTGTTTGTGTTTGTGTTTGTGTGTGTGTGCATGCGTGCCCACATTTTGTTTATCCATTCATCCATTTATGGACACTTGGTTATAAGGAGTGGATTTAATGATATGTCAATTAACTTCAATAAAGCTGTTAAAAAGAGTTTTTATTTATACATCTTCCATTGATAGATTTTTTAGGGTCATTTCCATTTTTTAATATTTCAAACAATGTTCCATTTAATGTCCTTCAGGGAGAGAGTTTTTCTAGCCATAGTACAGATTTAGGAGTGAAATTTCTAGGTTATAATTATGTGTATTTTCATTTTTACTGGGTTCTGCCAAATTTCTCTCCAGGAGAAATTATACACTAGTGCATGAACGTTCCCTTCTCCACAGCTTCATCCGTTCCTTATATTGTCAAACTTTTGCATTTTTGCTGATCTGTGAGCAATGATCTCCCTGTGGTTTTATTTTTATTTCCCTCCATATTATTGAGGTTAAGCATTCGATTTGCTTTCGGCTCTCTCGGTCTTCCCTTTCGTGAACTTCCTGATCATATACTTTATTTTTCTATTGCGTTGCTTTCTTTTTTTCATACTGATTTGTAGGAATTCCCTATAGTCTGGTTACTAACCTGTTACATATGTTCCAAGTACGTACGACAGATTAGTAGATGAGTTCAGCCAACTAAAGGCAGAGATCAAATAGGAGATGCAAAGTTCCTGGACTAGGAGGTTTCTAGAGATTACGGATAGCCTGAGATCAGGGCCACCGTGATATTCATTATTGCTATTCTGCAAGTGCTTACAACAGCACATAATAATAATAACAGTGAGTTGTTTATTGGGAATTCACCATGTGCCAGGTGCAGAGCTGAGCAATTCCCCACACGATGTAGGCTGATGACCAGAACAAGCCAGCGAGGCAGATGTTAATATGATTGTCCCTCTTTCGTTTATGAGAAAACTGAGGTTCAGCCAGTGAGGTGAAGTTGTTCAAGTGAGGGGCCCAGCTGAGATTCCCATCCAGCTCGATCTGATTCTAATTCCTTGTTCTTAAAAAATGTATTTTATGGAAACAATACATATGCATAAAGAATTGATCAAATAACATAAAAATAGCCCTAGCTCTATACCTCCTCATATAAAGAGTCCAAAAAACATTTGTTGAATGAATGAACCAAGGAATCATTGCCAAATATATGATGAACCCAGGAATCATTGATATGATAAACCAAGGAATCATTGCCAACTATATGCATCAATAAGATTTAGCAGGTAGATAAAGGCAGCAAAAAGAGAAAGGTTTCCCACCTGAAGCCGACTAAAGACAGAGGATGAAGCTCACAACTGGCGTCCCAAGTGTGTAAAGAAATGTAAGCGAGGCTTTTCGTGGAAGTATTGCTTAGGAACCTGCAGCCTTGAGGCCACATGTGGCCTTCTGGGTCCTTGAGTGCAGCCTTTTGAGTGAATCCAGACTTCAAATCCCTTTTCATTAAAAGGATTTGTTCTGTGAAGTTTGCATTTGGTGGAGGGGCTGCACTTGGGGATCTGGAGGGCTACATGTGGCCCCTGGTTTAGAATATTGAGAAATTAGAAACTTCTATGTCCAATAACAGGTAATCAGTTCAGGACATTAAGGTGAAGCCCCACTATGAAAGTCCATGTGGTTGAAAACAAAACAGGTTGCAAACAGTGGGTATAATGTAAAAGAAAAACAGTTTTAATATGCAGTAAATATGTAAGTATGTGTGTATGTGAATTTTCAAAACCCTAGAGAGATTTTAAACACATTAACAGGGCTATGACCAATGTGGGTTTTTGTTTGTGCTCATTGGTAGTTTCCAAGTTTTCTACACTGAGCAAGTAGCATTTGTGTAATAACTACTCTTCCCTCAAAAAAAAAAAAAAAAAAAGTCAGGCCGGTGGCTCACTCCTATAATCCCTAAGACTAGGAAACTGAAGCAGGAGGATCGCTTGAGACCAGGAGTTTGAGGCCAGCCTGGGCAATACAGTGAGACCCCATCTCCACAAAAAAAATTTTTTTTTTAAATTAGCCAAGTGCAGTGATGTGCGAACCTGTAGTCCTAGCTACTTGGGAGGCTGAGGCAGGAGTTTGAGACCACAGTGAGCTATGATCGTGCCCCTGCACTCCAGCCTGGGCAACAGAACAAGAGACCCTGTCTCTACAAAAAGAAAACCCCTGAAAACCCAGAGTCCTTTAAAGGAAATTAGAGTCAAAAGCCAGCATTCCCAAGAAGAAATTCCAAGTGCAAAGGCCAGGTGAGGCAGATCAGCATCTGGATCCAGGGTGAGGGAATGCAGTCTGGTGGGGAAAGCAGAGGGAAAGAGCCCAGGAGGCAGTAGGACACTGCTTACAAGGTTTGCAAACAGCCTGGGGGTGTGGACAGGTGGAGTCCAGCCAACACCGTTTGGGGTAAGAGGCCACTTCCTGTAGTTCAGAGCTGAGGCTTAGACTTCCCAACCTCCAGAACTGTGAGAAATAAATTTCTATTGTTTATAAGCTACCCAGTTGATGGTACTTTGTTATACAGCAGCCCCAACAGACTAAGACACTATGCGAGATGATAGACGTGTTAATTAGCTTGATTGTGGTAATCATTTCACAATGTATAGGTATATCAAATCATCTCATTGTAGTCCTTATGTACATACAATATTTATTTGACAATTATGCCTCAATAAAGCTATAGGGAAAAAAGGTACCTCACAAATGGTTGCAGTTGTGTTCCCAAAGGTATGGTATAGGGGGCTTCAGGTTGTCTTGCTGGGCCTGAGGTTGACAGCAAATGGCTAAGAATTATAGACCAGAAGCTCATAGGAGAAGTTAAGAATACAAATCAGAGGTTACCAGCTGGTGAAATCTAGCTCACAGATGTGTTCTGTTTGGCATGCTGCATTTAATTTTTTAAAGTTAATTGTCAATAGTTAAAAATTCAGACTGACAGCCGAGTGCTGTGCCTCACGCCTATAATCCTAGCACTCTGGGAGGCTGAGGCAGGAGGATCACTTGAGGTCAGGAGTTCAAGACCAGGCTGAGCAACAGTGAGACCCTGTCTCTAGTAAAAACAGAAAAAGTTAGTTGGGCATGGTGGTGTGTACCTGTAGTCCCAGCTACTCAGGAGGCCGAGGTAGGAGGACACCTTGAGCCCAGGAATTTGAGACCAGCCTGGGCAATGCAGGGAGATCCGGTCTCAAAGAAAAAAAAAATTGAGACAGTTCATGATAAAATCTGGGGGCTTGTGTTGAAAACTCAGACAATGTGGCCACACTGAGCCCATGCTCCTGCAAGGCGACAATCGGCAGGAAAAGAGAGGCACAGCAGCTGCCTCCTCTAGACCCCTGTTGCCACTCCAGGCCAGTTTCATTCCCTGCCTGGCCCTGCAGCCCTTGGAATGTTTCCCCCTTAAGATGCACAGGTTGGATTCACTGGGTGTGACAGGCTGCGTAATGGCCCCTCAGAGATGTCCACATCCTCATCCCTGGAACCTGTGACTATGTTACCTTCCATGGCAAAAGAACTTTGCAGATGTGATCAAAGTAAGGATCTGGGGATGAAGAGATGAACATGGATTATCCAGGTGGGCCCAGTGTAATCACGAGTGTCCTAATATGGGAGGCAGCAGGGCCAGAGTCAGAGACGGAGATGTGACAACGAAAGCAGAAGTTGCAGTAATGCTACCACGGGCTGTGAAGACGAGAGAGAGGAAGGAATGAAGCTGGACTCTAGAAACCGGGAAAGGCAAAGAAACAGATTCTCCCCTGAGTCCCCAGAAGGAAAACAGCCCTACAGACCAGACCCACTTAGACTTTTAAATTGCAACTATTGTATACACCATAATGGGACAGGATTGTCCCACACCATCAAGAACTGTCCTGCATCCTAAATATTTTCAAATATTCCACTGGATATTGGTAAAAAAAAAACAAAAAAAAAACTTGTTTATAATTGTCTGAACCTAGACCCTAACTCCATTTAACATATGAATGTAATGTCTTTTTGCACGGTTTTAATACACATTTCTTTTTCCAGGGAAGCCACTATCACAAATGTCAAGGGAAAATTGCATTTTGTTCTATTCAGAACATAAGTGTTTTCCACCATTTCAGAAAATCCTATCACCAATGGCAACACCACTTATAGTATTTGAGTGACTAATACAACACGGTGATTCAGCTTGCCTCTTGTAGCTGTTGTACGCATGGTGATTCTATATATAGGTACAAGCAAGTGACTACTTCATATTTTCTAGTGTAGTTTTACCTAAGCATTTAAAAAAGAAAATACGTATTACTTATAAATTATTTTCATTTTATTTCTCCTTTATGTTATAGTTCACTAGAATATAAACGATCACTATTTATTTTTGGAAATTACTGTATAGATAGATGTGATAGCTTATCATGATAATGGTCCCTAATTAATCATACCTCCTGGGTCCATACCCCTTTGCAATGTGACTTTGCTATGTCTACCAGAAGTAGAAAAGATAGAGTCTATTTTTCACCTGCTTAATGGAATGCAGTAGAATTAATGCTGGAGTTCCAGAAGGCCTAGGCTTTGCACTTCTGCCTTTTCCCTCTTGGAAAGCTGCCTTGAGACCACCATGCTGTAAAGGAGTTGGTGGCCACACGCTGGTGTCGCCACTGGAGGATGAGAGGCCACCCAGGGAAGAACCCACGTGCCCCAGCTCACAGCCAGCACCAAGGCCCCTGACGAGTGAGACTGAATTGGACCTTCTAGCCCAGCCCAGGCATGAATGTAGCCACATGAGCAAGCCCAAGTGAGACCAGCAGAACTGCCCAGTCAGTCCGCAGAATCATGAGAAATAATAAATCATTGTTATTTTAAGTCACAAAGTTTTCAGGCAGTTCAGCATACAATGCAGCAATCAGGTAACTGAGGAATAGGTTACATCATCTAAGCATTTCATGTCAGGATAGCAAGAAGGGCAGTATACGATGTTTTGACAACGGAGCATTGGGCCCCATAGGGTCGAGGGTCACTGCTCCGATTATTTCCCTCTGCCCTTAACATAAAACCCACACTCTTTACCAGCCAACCCGATGCGGCCTGCAGGCCCTATGTGACACAGCCACTGCTGGGCTGACCCTGCCAAAATCACCTCCCATCTCTTTTGCGCGGCCCCAGCCATACTGGTCTCCTTCTCTGTCTCTGGAATAGGTCACTGAACTTGGCAGTGCTGGGTCATTAAGTAAACTTGAAAAGAGTTGTATCGGAGCATTTGGAGGCCAGAGTGCCACCTTATAGAGAATGAACAGCAAAAAGATGGAGGTGAGGTGGTTCACCCACGTGTCAGGGAAAAGAAAGGAGAAGAAGAGAAAATAACCCAGCGTGGACAGCAGGGTCAATTACACAGACTTGAACATGTTATATGTTTATAATTTCTATCTCTCCCGATTACAAAACTAACTCATGAATATTTAAAAATTTTAAAATATTGTCAAAATACTGGAATATCATATAGGACAGCAAAGTACCCAAAACTTTCATCTCGTTCCCAACTTAACATATGATTCTTCCTTTACTGGCTAACAGATTTAGATACTATTATCTGTATTCGGTTACCTTTGGCTTGGTCTACATGTGCTGCATAAATCAGTGGACACAGGAAACGTCTATACAATATCTATTATTGGCCCACAGATGTATTTCCACCAGCTATTGTGCAAAGCAATCATTTTCCATTCTTTATCTTTCACAAAGTAATAATATATTTGTTACCTCCTGCATGTAACAGCCATGGCAAACTGACAAAAAGGTCACTGATCTCCACAGAGTGCTCCCATAACTTAATTCCTATCTTAAAAGTAGGCTGTGACTTTGGGGAGACCATATTCATTCATTCATCCGATACATATTTATTGGGTCCCTACTGTGTTCCAGGCACTGTGGGGGCTACATCGTAGAACAAAACAGAAAATAATGAAAGCACGTATAAATAAATGAAAGCAAGTCAGCATGTTAAGGGCAAAATACAAATCAGCAATTATTCCTAAGCAACTTAATATAAATGCTATTTCAAGATACAATTTGAATGGCCCCAATGAACAATGAATTACACTGCTATGTAAGAGGCATTTAGATGCAAGTGCAGTTCTGGGTGATAGATAAGAATGCTCCAGTTATGTGATTTTGGTGGGAGGCCAGTTGTCCTTCAGTTTAAGCATCTATTCCCAATGACAGGATGTGAGGAACAGCTGAATCAAGAAAATGCAAATCTCTCGTGCAGATCTGGGTAACAGGCTTTCCACTTGGGTCTGACAAATGTTGAGATGGCAATAATGTAATTTTTAAACCTTCAAAAATATTCAGAAATAATCCATGAAAGACTACGTGGGGGGGGGGGGGTGCATAGAAAATGGAGGGAATTAGATTTAATTAAGAAATCCTAAGTCAGGAAATGAAAAATGTTAATAGTAGCTTACCCACGTTGCATATTTGTAGCATTCAAAATACTGAGCTTCCTGGCAAAGCCTGGAAGGAAGAGGGGTAGGAAACTAACATTCCTTGGTGACTGTGAGCATCATTAAATACTTTTCCTCTTCCTCCCAACGACAGTAGCGGCTCTGTCATCCCCTCAATAGTCAAGGAAACTGAGGCTCACAGATTATGTAGGGCCGCACTGCAAGGAAGTAGTCGAGCAGGATTAAGAACTCCAGTGTGCCTGACTGCCTTTAAAGCCTATGCATTCTCGCAAGTGAACCGTTTTAAGAACCCACATTTTCTGCATTCCTTGATCATTCATATAAAATTTAAACTTTACTGCTCCATTCAAGCACCTGCAGCAGTTGATGTTTAGATTGTTTTCATTTCGTCTCAGAAGCAGCTCATCTGCAGGATGTCAAAGATGAAAAATGAGTTGGCACAAGGATGCCTCATTAATCTCTAATACAAGTAGAAATTCCTCTGATTCTTTAAGAGTGTTTTATCACTGCCTGGAGGCTGGAAACTGTTTATAGTCCCCTCATTACAAAATTATTTATGGGCAAATATTAGACATGCAACCTTCAATGTGAAATCTTAATTACTGCCCTTTCAGCTGATTTTTGTGCCCTATGAAGGGGTATAAATCAGAAGGGTAACTGCCGAATAAATTAGAATAAAGGCTGCACAATGGAATATAGCTGCCCCAAGGTCTGGAAATCAATTCCCAACACCAGATTGACTCTTGCCGTTTCTCCTCCTTCATTCTTATATCCCAGGAGTGAAAAAAACAGAAGGGGGAGAAAAATAAAAACGACCTTAGCTCATCATTATCCTTCACCTACCAAAGGCTTTACTACTAGTCTGTGGTTTTCCGGAGGACAGGGACATGTCTTATCCTCTCTGTCCCTAGGGTCTGGCCCCATGATCAGCACATAGTAGGGCTTAATAAATGTTTGTTGAACAGAACTAAACCTGGGTGACTTAACCTGCTTGCAGATATCCTTTACATGTATGCAAACAAAGATTATTCCATTGTGCTCATTTCATCATCTAATCATTATATTCCATCCTTTGTTCAATCTAACAACAAATACAGCACCCTGAATATACTTTGGTCAACAGCAAGATAAGAGAAAAGCTATACAACCACTGAAATATGACCTGTGAAAGGGTCTGGTCTTCCTCACTTAGCAGCAGAAGCTGAAGCCAGAGAGACAAAGCCATTTGACAATGGCAGGGCCAGACTGAGGGTTCTGCTCTCTGACCCGCCCCCCGACCTTACTCCCATTCCACTCAGCCACACCTGGCACCTGTTTAACACCACATATAGGAGGGGAAGTTCAGTTATGAATAGTGGACAAGAATTAAGTTGTTAGGGAAAGCCAAATGAGCAAATGAAAAACAGGTAAGAATTAGAAGCAGTTTAGACTTTATAACCTAAGGCAAGTAGCAATCTGTTCTCCAGAAAATAGCTGTGAATGAAGAAAAATCAGTATTTCTAGGAGCTGTGGAGAGGATGGTTTCCAACTCTCATTTACTGGGAGGGATGAAAGCCTAAGCTGTAAGATCACCTGGACCTTGGTTGATGATAGGCTCTGTCGCTTACTAGCTGGGTGACCTTGAGTAATGCTCAACTTCTCAGAGTTCCAGGGCCCTCCTCTGTCAAAGGGGGTTGATGAAAAAGAGGGTCTGGTTTAGAGGGTTAGTGTAAGGGTGAAACCAGGTGATATGTGGAAAGCATTTTGACCCGTGCTGACACACAGTGGGCAACTAATCAATGAGGTAGCTTCTCTAACTTTTCATGCTATTTCTGACAATTATCATAGCAGTAGTCAAACCGTGGGTGAGAGGAGAATGATTACCTGGATTTGATGCCAGTACCTGAATCACTGACAGTGATTTTATCAGCTTTTCTGTTTATGGTCCCCTTCAGCAGAGTGCCCTCTTGTGTTAGTGAAAATAGGGAATCTGATTATTGTGGCATTTCCTGGCTCAGAGAGGACAACCAGGTCTGTAGCAGCAAGTCAGGAGAAAGAGGTGGCATTGAGGTTCCCTAGATTCCAATTCACCAGGCCTGTGTGTCGAAACTAAGCGTTTCTGGCAGAACAATATGAAGAAAGCCTCACAACGGTGTCTTTGTCAGGATAAGAGATGTGAAGCTCCCACTGCCTTCTACCCCCAAGGGCTACGGATGACGGCTGAATTGCACCTCCAGGGAGCAAAGGTTAGCCAATGCTGAGCTTTGGTCTTGCTGAGTGGGCTATGCAAGCTGAACAGTTCTGTTCAGGATCGAGAGGGGGTCTGCAGAGGCTGTGTGGAGAGCGGGTACCTGGAGAGGACAAAAATGTTTCCAGAGAGGATTAATGAAGTATTGCTTGATAAATGTGAACAAAACCCTTTTCCCCAGCTCCCCATGAAAAGATCCATAACATAAACCTTCTTTGTGGAATTGGATGGTTTTCTGGGAGCTGGGAGCTGGGACCAAGTCCTGACTTAGGCCTCTAGGTGGCCAAGGAACAAAAGTGAGGCCACTCAGGTAACAGGTGTAACCCCCTACCTGAGAAGCACCTGTACCACAGTAACACCGACGATAAATAATCAGTTAACATTTATCGAGTCCTTCCTGTGCTCCAGGGACTGGCCTAAGCACTTTGCATGAGCTACCTCATTTCATTCGCATAATAATCCCATGAGCAGGTGCTCTGATCAACCTCATTTTACTTATAAAGAAATGACAATGGCTCAGAGAGATGAAATGACTTGTCCTGGGCTGTGTAGCCAGCTGCGATGGAGGTAGACTTCAAAATCAGGTAACTTTGACTCCAGAGTCATGATCTTAATTACTATGCTATAAATCAAGGCCCAATTTACAAATTACTTGCATAATTAATATATAAGAGGGAGTCAGGCTGTGCCATTTGCCACCCACTGCTCTTCCCCATTGGCTAAACTCATGAAACAGATGGATGTTTTCTTCTCTCTCCCCTCCAGGGCATTCCTCTAGGGATGAATCCAACAGAACAGCCTTCCCAGAGAAAAGAGAGCTAGGTTTTGGTCAAGGACATTGTAATAATGATGCTCTCTGATGTATAAGTACACATTAATTTATTCAACATTTATTGAGAGCCAACTATATGTTCACTATATGCTAGGTATTGGGTAGAGTATACTAGGCATTGAGTAGAGATACAAAAATAAATCAAGCCAGGTGCAGGGGCCCACACCTTTAATCCCAGCTACTTGGGAGGCTGGGGCAGGAGGATTACTTGAGGTCAGGAGTTTGAGACCAGCCTGGACAACATAGTGAGACTCTATCTCTACAGAAAAATAAGAAAAACTAGCTGGGTGTGGTGACACATGCCTGTAGTCCCAGCTACTCAGGAGGCTCAGACAGGAGATTGCTTAAGCCCAGGAGTTCGAGTCTGCAGTGAGCTATGAATCCCACCACTGCACTCCAGTCTGGGCAACAGAGCAAGACCCTGTCTCAAAAATAAAATAAAATAAAAATAAATCAGATAGAGAATCTGTCCTCAAGGAACTTAAAATATTGGGGGAGACAGACACATATAAAATTAAGTGTATGTGGCTTAAGAATGTCTTAATTAAGGATGTCTTAATTTGCCATAAAATGAGGAACAGATGAAATACTCTGAAATCTGAGAGCTGGGATCAATTACTTCTACTTTGGGCCCAGCAGGGACTGGAAGCCTTGGAGAGAAGTCATGAGCTGAGTTTGGAAAAACAAGTAGAACTTAAATATGCAGAGAAGAGGAGTTCCAGGATTTTTTTCTAAAAAAAGAAGGAACAGATGCACAGAGGCCATGAAGTGGGGGGCTGGTGCAGGGGACTCGGAGTGGTTCTGTTTGGCTGGAGGGTACCAGCAGGGAAGGAGAGCAGAGGGACATGAGAGTGGAAGGAAAAGACAGGGCATGGCCCTGAAAGGCCAGGCTGAGGGTTGCTGGCTTCGTTGTGTGGATCCATCACTGCCAAATGGTGTGCTGTGGCCCAGGGCTGTACCCCAAATTCTTCCTTCATAACCGTGCTGCCCAAATTCTGATCAATGTCTCAGAATGCATTTTTGCCTCAAGGGAAGACATATCTGTCAGGTGAGGACTGTCGGAGGAATGTTATGCTGAGTGGATCAAGTGGCAGGAAACTAGGGGGAGGTGTAATATGCGGTTATTAAGAAGCAGGAGGGGCAGTGTAATGCCAAGGCACTGCTAAAGAAAAATCGAGTATTTGCTAGAACACGTGAGAACTTTGTCTCCTTAGTATCTATAAGTACCATCAGGGCAGTACGCAGGTCCTCTCAGACAGGGGCCCCGTGCTGAAGAGCAGCTACTCAGGTGATACCGTTAACTCTGAATGCTTTCATAGACCCCGGACGTGTCATACTGATCGGGCTTTGCACTGTAATTACTGTCAACCTTTTTAGTATAATTTTGAATCATTTAATCTGGATTCAAGCTCTGCCATGCAACTCTGATTGCATTCCAAACCTCTGTCCCTCTGTTTGATCATCTGCAGAATGCAGATAATAATAATGGGAAGAACCTTATAGGGCTGTTGTGAGGATTAACTGAAATAATGATGACAAAGCACTTAGCAAAGTGCCTGGCACAGAGTAAGTGCTTGGTCAATATGAAATGTTGTTGTTTTACTCTCTTTGTGTGGGTCATCCAAATTCTAGAATTCAAGACTATGCAGGGAACACATACACCGAAAGCATCTTGTGAACTGTAGACTAGACGGAGCCTCTGTGGGTATCTACAAGGGGGTGCACCAGGATCAGAACTCCGTTTGCACAGATAACTGGCTGCGGTGTGGTAATGACTACTACTTACTGAGCACTTACTGTGTGCCAGACCTCTCCGGAAGCAAGTTACATGCGTGACAGTTGGCATGAAGTGGGGTAGGGAGAGGCCAGAGGGGGAAGATCCATCCAGAGCCAGATAAGGGGTGAGGAGAGCTTTCACCAGCACGTGTGATAAACAGGAGCAGAGGACCCGACACCCGGTGGATGCCAAATGCACAGGAAAAGCAAGCTGGGAGGCCAAGCAAGGCGGAAAACCTCTCCGGAGCCCCAGTGGCCAGACAGATGGCAGCGCGTGTATGAGCACAGCTAGGTGGTGTGGCTGGGGTTGGGTAAGTGACCCAAAATGCAGGCTTTCCCTCCCACAGGGATCATTTTGAGAACAACTTGATGGTACTGAGATAATGAGCTGTCCTCCGATAAAAATGAATTATCGAGAATTTCAAAATAAAGAAACCCTGCCAAACAACTGACCTCAAAACATTTTTCTTTCTTTGCCTGGTGAAGCAGGCTGGCCATTCCGGGAAGCAGAATTGGAAAGATGAAAATTTCCAGATATTCTTTGGGGGAACCTAGAACAAACAAACAAAACTTCCCACTGCAAATCCCAAATGGCCCAAGTTGATCTGGGAGAAATGTTTACTTCTGAGCCAGAAAAAGGTACCGTCCATTCAGTAACATGACCTTAAACCTTACATTTTGCACCAGACTGCTAAGTTGGGCTGTATTACTACAGAAACTTGAAATGTCCCTCTGAGCCTCTGTAGTCTGGCAAGGATGTAGGCAGGGTCCTACATAAGGCCAGGTTCCCAAGGCAGGAACAGCAAGGAGGCCAGTGTGGCCAGGGGGACAAAAGCAAGGGAAGTATAATGCATAGGGTCTTGTGGCCACAGTGGTGGACGCAGCGGTTGGCCCAGGCCCAAAGCCTGCTATCAGAGGGCACAGAACAAGCCAGCAGGAGAGGGCCCAGCACCAGGAGGGCCCAAAGAACCAGGACTCAGTTCTGCAGACTCCACCTCTGGCTTCAACACACACAGCCAGGCAGCGTGACGCTTTCTTCTCCTTTTTACATTTGCTTACTCTTCTCTCTCCCCCCTTTGTATTTAAATGTAGGATCAAAGTATGCTTGTTGTCACTTATTATCTTTATTACATTTTAACCTGAAAGATAAATCAGTGGAATAAAGCATACTTCTCTTAAAAATAAAAATTAAAACAGGAACGTATTTACGTGGTCTCCGTGAGGTGTATCTGTCCACTCCCATCCCCGCCCTGTGGTTTCGCAATGTGACAAGCCCAAAACTACAAACGATGAAATCTCACTTCCTTACTTACATGTTTTTGGATCGACTATTTCCACTTTTTCTTCAGGACAGGGTTTATATGAGGTCACAGGGAAATGCGGAACTGGAAAACAGTGCTCTATATTGAAGCCATGGGACAGCATCTCCTCCAATGGTGAAACCTGGTGGTAGGTCGGAGAGGAAGGTCAATTCACGTAAACAGTATAAATGATTGTATTTTCTCCTATAACCTTACAAAGGAATAAAATTCTGTACCAGACGTTAAGTTCAAAGGGGCACGCTGAACATAAATCTTTGTCTGCCTTCCCCCTGAGACACCTATAAACGACAGTCAAGGAATAAACCCCTCATAGAGAAAAGAATCGGAGGGCCATCTGTAAATGAGAGATTTGCAAACATATCCAAAAGAAACAGGGATGAAGCCTGTTTCGATAAGTGAGAGGGGAAGGGAGCCACAGGAGGAAACTGCCCCAGAGGACAGAAGTCCATCTTCCTACCAGAATCTCAAAAGGGATCAACACTCACAGTTGACAGGCATTGCAGGGCGGGGATGAGATGGGAATGGTACGCAGGTGTTAAGAGGAAATCTGGCTGGGCTCCACTGGCCTGCTGCCCACCTTCCCCACCTCTGCTTCACCCCCACAATATGCATGAAGCTATGTTCACACCAGCATTTTATTATATAGCCAGCTCCCCCTCCTTTCCAATGACTCTTCTGTAAACAAACGAAACAAACAGCCCTGGGAAGGAACAAAACTACTTAGAACTACGTAGGGTACCATGCTGGTGGCCAAAAGAAAAAAAAAGTGATTTGGAGAGACCCCCCTGCCCAATCCCAAAATACTGACTTTCTGCCTGCTCACCGGGAAGGAAAATCTTGCAGTCGACAGTCACTCTCCATGAGCTCCCAGGCAGTGTTTTTCTGTTCATAGAAGAGCCCCACCCAGAAAACAAACCCACATGTATAGCAGTAGAAGAAAACTGCACCAGCTGTGATGGTTAATTTTCGGTGTCAACTTGACCAGATTAGGGATACCTAGATAGCTGGTAAAGCATTATTTCTGGGTGTGTCTGAGAGTGTTCCAGAAGAGACTGGCATGGGAGTCACTGAACTGAGTGGAGAAGATCTGCCCTTAGTGTGGGCAGGCACCATCCAATCAGCTGAGGGCCCGGAAGAAACAAAAAGGTGGAGGAAGGGTGACTTCTTGCTCTCATCCAGAGCCAGGATGCCCTCCTTCTCCTGCCCTTGGACCTCAGAACTCCTGCCTTTTGGGCTCCAGGACTCACACCAGTGGCTCCTGAGGATCTCAGGCCTTTGGTCACAGTCTCAGACTAATAGATACACCATCATTTCCTCTGGTTCTGAGGCTTTCGGATTTGGACTGAGCCACACCACCAGCGTCCCTGGTTCTCCAGCTCACAGATGGCCTCTCATGGGACTTCTCAGCCTTCACAATCACAGAGTCAATTCCCCTAATAAATGCCCTCTCACCTCTCTCTATATATATTTCCTATTGTTTCTGTCTCTCTGGAGAACTCTAACATACCAGCTATAGAGAAAAATTCACTCAGGCCTCCATTTTAAATTTTAAATAAACTAAGCTCTCTACTCAGATCAAGAAAATCAATGCATAAAAGACAAAGATCAAGATCTATAAATGGAACAACTGACCCTGGAAGAAGCACTAATAATTCAGAGAACAGAACTGTAATTAGTATCTGCAGAGAAATTTGAGAAAGAATTATATCCATAAAGCAAGGACAGGATGCTACGAAAAAGGAACAATCACAGAATAAGAAGGATGTTTCAGACACCAAAATCCTATGTCAGGGGCAGCTGCAGTAATGGAAGTTACCAGAAGTCTAGAGATACAGGTTTTGGTTCCATCCCTGTGACCTTGCTCAAGTTCCTTTATCTCTCAGAACCTTGCTTTTTAAAAAAAGTTTAAACTCCATTAAGTCCCTATTTAACTACAAGGTAGACTTCCTGAGGGACTCTCTTCCTGGCTGCCTTGTCCTTGGCCCTCTCTCCTTAGCACAGTCTTGCTCTTGCCCCCCTGCTCCAGCATGCGGAGGAACCTGCACTCTCTGCAAGTATCCCCAGCATGGACATGGTGTGAGATCCATCGTAAAGACTTTTCTCACCCAGGGTCTCATTTGAGCCCCACGGAGGCCCTGGGAGTTAGTCAAGGATTACTTGTCCCATTTCATAGATGCAGAAACTACGGCTTAAAGAGATCATGTGACACCCTCTAAGTGGCACCATTAGTAGCAGAGTTAGGATTGGCCCCGAGTTTCGGGTTCTAGCTCCAGTGCCTTCCCTTTCCCACCTCCTTAACTCATGACACTGTCTGCCAACCACTGGCCGTCGGTCTGTTCTCATCTTAGAGTCTCTTATTTAGGCTGAGTCCTGGGCAATACTCACAGTCATCACGGCTTCTTGTTTGGCTTTGTATCCTTCTGGAAAGGGAGGCTGCTCAGCTTCATACTCTAAAGAGAAGGGGAAAAAAATCCTCAATCCCATACTTCATTGCAGTTGGCGATGTAATTTCCTTCTCTTTGAATAAAACATTCTTAAATTTTATTCTGGTTGGAGGTATACAGAAATGAAAAACAAAAACTGGCCATTACAGGTTAATAATGAACATGAATCACCTTATTATCTAAAACAGGTAAGAGATGATCAGTCTCTCACATGAAAGAATCAAGGCTTTATCTAAGAGTCTGAGAGTCTTTCTCCCAGAGGATACAACTTCAGATTACGCCCCAATATTATGACAACTACAAGGAATAAAGGGAGGGAGAGGACATGGAGGGGGTTATGGGAAGGTGGACTAATGCCAACAACAGTCTACACAGGTTCTACAGGGAAGCGACAGCTATGGCTGAGAGAGGGACAGAAAATGCTCAGGGGCTGTATTAGTTACATTCCTAAAACAAAGACTGGTAAAAATATTTCTGGAAAGAGCAATGTTTTAAAGGCAATTGCAGAGTCACTTGCAATTGGAATGAGGAAAAATAAATTTCTGGGCAAGATGGTATTTATGGGAGATAGTTGTAGTAGACACAAATTCTATTCCATTACCTAGTTACTTAATTAGGTAGCATAGCATTTCTCAACCTCTTAACTTTTTGACTCCTGAGTATCAGGCTGGCGACAAGCACAATAGGCTCATTAGCAACTGTGATTCCCAGTGCCAGCTGTATTAGTTTTCTATTATGGTATACAAATTATCACACATTTAATGACATAAAACAATGTGAATTTATTATCTCACAATTGCCTTGAGTCAAGGGTCCGAGAATGGGTCAGTGTCTCTCATCAGGCTGAATTCAAGACACCAGCCATGGCTGGGGATCTTATCTGAGGGCTGGAGTCCTTTTCCAAGCTCACTAGTTGTTGGCAGAACTCAGTTTCTTATAGTTGTAGGTCTGAAGTCCTTGTTATCTTGTTTGTTGTCAGCTGGGACCCTCTCTCGGCTGCTAGAGGCCACCCTCAGGTCCTTGCCATGGTCAACGCACGACATGGTTGCTGCTACCTCAAGGCTAGCAGGAGAGTCTTTTCTGCTTGAATCTCTCTGACTTCTGACTTCTTTTAAGGGCTTGCCTGATTAGGTCAGACCCACCTACGATCATCTCCCTAATTTAAAAGTCAGCGGATTAAAAACTTTAAATACATCTAGAAAATTTTGCTTTTCATAGCACCACCTAGATGTGTGTTTGACTGAATAACAGAGAAGTGTGTGCAGTAGCTGGCAAGAGTCTTGGGGGCCATCGTAGAATTCTGCCTACCAAACCAGATATAGCTCTACCACTTTTATTTTTCCCTCAGACAAGCATGTATATTCATCCTTCTTTCCCCATTGTCTCAAGAATCATTGATATAGTTTGAAAACTGTTTATTTGGGTTTAAAATCTATACATTTATACCTTTGTGTGGTTACAAGAGCAAGACATAGGCCAGGTGTGGTGGCTCACACCTGTAATCCTAGCACTCTGGCAGGTCGAGGCGGGAGGATCGCTCGAGGTCAGGAGTTTGAGACCAGCCTGAGCAAGAGAGAGACCCCGTCTCTACTGAAAAAAAAAAAAGTAGAAGGAAATGATCTGGACAGCTAAAAAATATATAGAAAAAATTAGCTGGGCATGGTGGCACATGCCTGTAGTCCCAGCTACTTGGGAGGCTGAGGCAGGAGGATCGCTTGAGCCCAGGAGTTTGAGGTTGCTGTGAGCTAGGCTGATGTCTTGGCACTCTAGCCTGGGCAACAGAAGTGAGACTGTGTCTCAAAAAAAAAAAAAGAAAAGAAAAAGAGCAAGCCATACTTACTGAAAGAAAGTTTCTCTAATCAGTCTTATACATATTTAAAATGATATTTAACTTTTATTTGTAGTTCTTTATTATTTGCCATTTGTATTTTTTCCCAATGAAATTGCTTAGGAGTTCACTTAAATTTGATGGAAAAGATACAAACTTATTCATTGTATTACCACAAAAGATATACAGTTGGCTGGATATGGTGGCTCACGCCTATAATCCCAGCACTTTGAGAGGCTGAGGCAGGAGGATCGCTTAAGGTCGGGGAGTTTGAGACCAGCCTGGGTAACATATTGAGACAATGTCACTACAAAAAATAAAAAAATTAGCCAGCCATGGTGGCACACACCTATTACTCTGGAGGCTGAGGCAAGAGGATCACCTGAGCCCAGGAGTTGGAGGTTGCAGTGAGCTATAGTGATGCCACTGCACTCCAGCCCTGGTGACAAACGGAGACCCTGTCTCAAAAAAAAAAAAAAAAAAAAAGATATAATGTTGAAATGATTATGTAGAAGTATGAGAAAAAACATTAGCTCCAGGGAATCTGATGTTGTTTATTACTTAAAGCCGCAATAGTATTTGAGAATTCATCAGTTTCATCTTGCGATTTTAATTTGAAATACATAATTGATTAAAGACTGGTACTGATACATTGAAAGGCAAAAGAGAATTTGATTTAGTTTGTAAAGAGTATTGAACTCTCTAAAACAATTTGATTTACCATAGTTTGATTAACTAGATTTCTAAGAGCTGCTTCGGGGCTTAGAAAAACTTGTCTGTTCTGTTCTGCATTAGAAGTGCTTAAGAAAATCAGGTATGTCAAATTTATAAATGTTTACAATCTTTCAATTAGTGAAGCTTATAAATAAGATTAATTGATTAGGGGAATTAATGTTATATGCATGTTAAATGAACATTACTCTAAGCACAGGTGAAAGTGGTTGTCCATTTAATACAACAAAGGCAACATTCTGCGAGAGAACCAGAGCAGAAAGAGCCGGCAGAAGGAGCCTGGAATCTTCTTGGCAGAGCAGAGCCCTTGTACCAAAATTGGAACCTCTCCCTTCCACACTTCTGGGATGTGAGAATTTAATGTCTTTATTCTTAGGCCATTCATTATGAGTTGGGCTGTTATTTGCAGCTGAACGTGTTCCTAACGGAAACAGTAATTAAAATACAACATTTACCCACAGTAGCCTATTGGGAGGGGATGGACCAGGAAGGTGAAGAAGCTGGAAGTGAATCTGTTGAACATTTGGTGGGCAGATGCTATGGCGAGGGGTTGTCCAGGGTTGCTGGAGAGCCAGATGAATAGGGCAGAGGAGCTCAAGTTCTGGTGAGGGGGCGACTAGTAAGCCAAGGGTTAGGAGATGTGAAAATGCTGCACCCAGAGCTCTAGGAGCAGTGAAGACAAGGTGCTTTGAAGTTGGCCCGAGGAATCATGAAAGGCTTTCCAGAAGCAGCGCCACTTGGACTGAATCTTGAGAGATAAAGAGATGAGAAGGCAGAGATGTTCCAGTAAGAGGCAAAACTCGTGCAAAGGCATGGAGGAGAGGAACAGTATGGCGCACTGGAGAAATAGTTTGGTGTGACTCAAAGTACACAGTATAAGACAATGGTACTGTGCCTTGTACCTTGCCTGGAGTGTTTAAAATTCAGAGCTCAAGGAATTGCCCCCAAGGAATCTGAGTCACCAGGTCGGGGAGGATAGAGCCAAGGAATCTGCATTTTAACAAGTACTCAGGAGATTTTGATGTAGGTACTCCCAGTCCACACTTTGAAGCATGCTGGGATCTCACTTATGGGCTTGGACTTGACTGTCAAACAGACCTGAGTCTGAACCTGGTTCTGCCACTTATTCTGGGCAAGTTTCCTAACCCAAGCCTCAATTTCTTCATCTGTACAACAGGCACAATCCTCACTGAGTTGCTGTAAGGCTTAAATTACAAAGTAATGTACTTAGCGAAGTGTCTGGCATGTGAAGAGCAGTTCAATGAATCTTTGCCATTAGGATGATCTGGGCCAATAGTATGTGATGAACCAAGAACAATAAACTGGGATCAGATCACTAAGGGGCTTAAGGGTTAAGCTAAGGAGTTTATCATGAAAACTACAAAAATCACTGTAGGTCATAGCATAATGTGATTAAATTTTAGAGGGATTCCTGTTATACAGTGTGGAATATGGTGTGGAAAGAGGCCTGCCCCAAATAAGAAGCTACAGCAACAACCTAAGAAGAAAGGGAGTGGTAAGGGCCTGATCTAAGGCAGTAGACACGAGGACTGTCAGAGGTGGAGAGGCAAGGCAGGGTGGTGATGCTAAGCAGCTAGATACCGTTAAGTACTGGCAAAGGAGCATGTGGATCATAGAAAGTGAAAGGGAAGTAAGATGAATCCTTAGTTTCTGGACTGGGCAGTTGAGTGAGTGATGGTGACAGTCTTTGAGATTTGAGAGTAAGTTGTTTGTGTCTAGAATAGGGCCTGGAGGCATGCCTGGCCCAGCATTTACAACAGTTCCCATCACTGGTCTGAATGTATAATTTCTTTAGAGAAACAAGGTAGAAGCTAGTCTACAGTGGGTTAATAAAGGAACGGGAATAAAAGTGGTATAAACAAGGGCAGTGTGCTCCTTACGGAAGCCTGGCTGAGAGGGGAAGAGAGAGTGATAGCAGCTAGAAGAGGATATGGGGTTAAGGTAGAGATTGTTCCTGAGATGACAGACCAGAGGGTGTCTGGAAGGAAAAGGCAGTAGAGAAGCTAAAGATGTAGGAGAGGAGGTGATGATATAGCAGGATCCTAGGATTGCAGGAGACGGTACCAAAGCACAGATGGAGAGCTGAGCAATGAGTAGCAGGGTGAATACTTCTTCCATGTGTACAGGTGCAAACATGTTCGTTGGCAAAAGGACACTGCCTAATTCCCGATTGCCTACCTCTTCTAGTGAATGCCTCTTAGGCTAAGTGGTGCCACAGAACATTTGAGGAGGGAGTTAAACACGTGGACTAGTAGATGTAGGCAACCGGAGAAGGTACTGATGGATGTGATTGCTGAGCAGTGCTGAGAGCCAGCTGGGGTCATTTTTCTCCGGCTTGCTCAGTTGCTGTGCTGGAGGAACAAGCACTGATTCAGAACTGAATCCACGTCGGTATCTGGCAGGTGGGATGAGGGACTAGAATTTACAACAGCATTGAGGGCTGAAGCCAGAGAGTGACTGACTTAAGTGATGAACCAAAGACAGTAATAAGGATGTTGATAAAAGTAATCACCGCAGTATCAAAATAGAAACCTGTAAGCTGCAAATACCTTCACTTAGTCTTGGTTAAAACCATAAAACCATAAGTTGACCATAAGTCACAAGCTACTATAAAATTCACCTAGAAGCTTTGGTAGGAAAGAAGTTTATTGATAATAATACAGTCCTTTTGAGAATACGAAGCTCTTCATTGTCACTGGAAAAGATGAGGAAGAAAACGAAAGAACATTTACATATAAGTTATCACAGAGGCAGGCATTCACACACATACAAAAGAACACTAGCCAGGTGGGTTAAAGGTCTTGTTTAAGTTAGACATTTACTGATTTTGTATTTTGTCTTCATGAAATTGAATTTCTGGCAGGTCTGTTTTCTATGACAATTTGCATTTTAAATGGAGATGGCCTAATAGAATGTAATACCCAACCTCAAACATAGGATTACCACAAAGCCTATTTTTTCTTGTTCATTGTGAGAAACCGAATTTACTCACTATATGTGTGCTATATTATAGAAACTGCACTTGTTAGATGTTTAAGAATGGAGTTTATTGATCTAGGTTATAACAACCATCACAGTGCCCATGTGTATAATTCATCAATGTTGACCTCATTAACTTCATTTTGTAACTCGATCATGTTATAAGTGGTGTCAATTCACTTGCTTTTCAGAAAGCACAGAAACCCTTTGCCTTTGCTTTCTCCCTGCAGGCCTGTTTGACCAAATTAAACTCTGACTGTAAAACACAACACAAAGCATGTTGGTCAGCAATAATGGACATTTATTGACAACTTGCTAAACGCCAGGCACTGTACTAAGCACCTTTGCATTCATTATCTTATTTGGTCCTCACAACAGCCCTGTGAGGTAGGTACAATTACCCTCTTCTTATGGATGAGGTTGAACAACTTCCCCAACACCACCCCACTAGTAAATTGGATCATGAAGAGCTGGTTGGCCTGGAGAAGTGAAAGCTCTGGGAAAAAGACGGCCACAATAACTACCTTCAAATATTTGAGCAGATTCTTTGTAGTAGAGTGATTAGCTCCCAGGGTCATAGCATGAAAGGGTAAGGACTGAAGGTTAAAAGTTACAAAGAGAACATTCAAAATAAAACAGATTTTTCTAGTGCAATGTAATACTGGAGAAGGAATTTAAGCACTGGATGGGCGTTGGAACAGATGGCGTTTAAGGGTATCTACCAACAGTGAATCCACTATTCTCTTTCTCTTCTGTATTCCCCACTTCTTTCAACTCATCACTCTTTCATATACTGGTGCATTCATTCTTTTTTCCATTCAGTAACATTTACTGACCTGCATTGTCCAACACAGTAGCCACTGGCCACATGTGGCTACTTAAATTTATTAAAATTAAGTAAAATGAGCAATTCAGTTTCTCAGTTGCACTAACCACATTCTAAACACTCAATAATCACACGTGGTTGGTGGCTACCATATTTGATGGCATAGATTATTGAAAGTTCTATTGGGCAGAGCTGTTTCAAACAGCTGAGGTAGTGATGGTGGCCGCAAGAATGAAAAATCTGAGACGTTGACCTTGAGGAGTTTACAGTCTAGTGGAGGGAAAAAAAAAAAATCCCACCACCCAACATTACTCATTAAGAACACTTATTTAGCTCTTGCTGTAAATCAGGCAGTTTGCTAGGCACTTTCTTTGACTATCTGGTTCCATCCTCCTTACACCATGAAACAGGTGCCATTATTACTCCCACTTACAGAGAGAGTAGTAATATTAAATAACTTGCCCAACGTAGGTGAAGAGTACTGTAGGGCTTCATGACCCAGGTATGTGTAGGGCCACAAACCAAGGGGAGGCAAACTCTATTTGGGGGTGTTAAGGAAAGTAAGAAGCAAGAAGGAATTAAAATCTATTTGTTCTCCCAACGGGTACTCAACGTGTGGGCCACCGACTACCTGCATTAGAATCACCTGGCGTGCCCTTTAAAATGGCAGATTTCCTAGATCCCCTTGAACATCTGTGAGCGGGGCCTGGGAATCTGCGTTTTGAACAAGGTGCCCATCCCGGCACCAACGATTCTTTCCTGTTCACTAAATGAGGTTGAAGAACCTGTCGTCCACACCACAGGGCTCTTTTTATCCTGCCTTCCCTTGCAATCCCCTTGCCTTTGACCTGACTACGGATGGAGGTTGGAGGCCGCGCTGAGCCTCAGTTTCCCCGTGCGTAGAATGCGGAGGCCAGCCGGCCCGCGACGCGGCTGCCCGGCGGCCTCGCACGTCAGCCGCCTGGCGCACAGTGGGTGCGCAAAGCACGCGGCCCCCGCCCGGGGCCCGCCCCTCTCGGCCAGTCCGGGCAGCCTACCCTCGCAGATCTGCTCCCACAGGCTCTTGCCCGGCGGCTCGGCGACCTGCCCCGGCAAGACAGTCAGCTCCGGGGACCCGGAGGACGCGGTGCGCACTGACGTCCGGGTGATCGACGAGGTTGCGGAGCAGCTTGGCTCCTCGCGCTGGGCGGTACGGCTAGAGATCCGCGGCGGCGCCGCCATGGCCGCGGTTTCCAAGGCAACTGCGTTCGCCGTACGACCGCGACCCGGAAGAAGCCGTATCCCCAGGGGGTGGGCCAACGACTGGAAGTTGACTTCCGGGTCACGGCGGAGCGGGATCTCACGTGGAGGCGGGGAGGTTTGGCCTGCCGGTGAGTTCTAGGGGCGCGAGGCACGCGGGGCGGCGCGGCTCCGGGTCTGGAGATTGGGCCTGGGGATTTGCGCGGCGGCGAAGAGGGGGAAAGCGGCCACTTGCATCCCCAAACCCGTCCCCCCGAATCGTCGGTTTTCAACCGCCCTGGCCTGAGACCGCCTCCTCCAGGAAGTTCTCCCGCGTTGGAGCGGGCCCGGGACCTCACGTAATCCCTCCGTGTGTGTTTATGAGGAAGCTTTGGCGCGGCAGAGCGCCAGACTGAGCGATCTCTCTTCCTGGCTCCTTTGCATCCTGCTAGTGTATTCTGCGGGGGTGTTGCTACATAGGCTTTGGTTCGAATCCCTGCTTTGTTACTGACTTTAGTACTTGGGGCAAGTGAATTAAAGTCTCCGAAGCCTGTGAGGTGGGATATTCACGCCGACCCTCACGAGGCCCCTGAGGTTATTTAAGGGATCGTTTGAATAAGGCGTTTGCAGGAGATGCACCGTGGGGTTCCTCTTTCCTTCTCCTTGAAGGAGTGAATACATTTGGTGTCGCAGGGCTGAAGAGGAGGATGATACAGGGTTCTGAGTGGCAGAGATACGGGGAGAGGGGATTAATCTGAATTGACCTACCGCCTCCCCTTTGTGGCTTCTTTGTTCTTATCTGAATCTCGTGGCCGCTCCCCTGTTGTGAAGCCCTCTTGGCCTTCTTGACTCCGCTGCCCTTTCCAGGTTTGCACCTTCTCCCTCCTTTGCAAGCCCTTTTTCCTCTGCCCACTTATTTAAATGTCAGTACAGTAGTCACCCCTTATCCGTGAGGGCTAAGTTCCTAGACAACCAGTGGATGCCTGCAACCATGGATAGTACCGGACCCTGTATATACTATGTTTTTTCCTATGTATATTGTCTATGGTAAAGTTTAATTTATAAATTGGATGCAGGAATTAACAATAACTAACAAAAAACATTTATAACACACTGTAATAAAAGTTATGTGAACGTGCTTGTGCTCTCTCTTTCCCTCTTTCTCAAAATATCTTACAGTGTAGTACTCAGCTATTTTTGGATGGCAGTTGCCCATGGGTAACTAAAACCTCAGAATGGTAAAACCAGGGGCACGACTGTGTTTCTTGAGGTCTTGTCTCAGGCTCGTTCTCTTTAGGGCTTCATTACCACCCATATATTCCTAACTTTGTGTCGCTGATGTCAGCAGTCACCCTTGAGACTCAGACCTGTATATCCACCTGTGCAGTGAACATCTCCACCCGGATATCCCAAGGCATCTGTCCAAACCAGCCTGTCTCCTCCTGCCCTTTGGCCACCCACCATCAGTACTTTTGTCTCAGGGATTAACACCACCACCCTGCAGTTGCCCAAGCTGGAAACCTCTGTTCTTTAGAAACTTGCCTGACAATGGCTAGGGCTGGTTACATGCGCTCCATCACCCTGACCTTACCGCTCTCCTTGCTTTTATTGCCTGTATCATCACTGTTATACCTCGTTCCTTCCTACACCTACCTGCTTTTTTTTTTTTTTTAATCCTTTTTAAGAGACGGGGGTCTTGCTCTGTCACCCAGACAGGAGTGCAGTGGCATGATCATATCTCAATGCAGCCTCGAACTCCTGGGCTCAGGCAATCCTCCTGCCTCGGCCTCCTGAATTGTTGGGACTCCAGGTGAGTGCCACCACTTGGCCAGTCTGGGCTGCCTACCTTAAGGTTCTGACCCAACAGCTCTGCTGATTTTTTCATTTTCTTAGAAACGAAGGTCTTGCCATGTTGCCCAGGCTGATCTTGAACTCCTGGGCTCAAGTGATGCTCCCGCCTCAGCCTCCTGAGTAGCTGTGATTACAGGTGTGAGCCACCATGCCTGGCCTACCTGCTTCTTGATGGGCTTATCTTGTCTCTGTATCTCTAGCATTCATTCGGTCATTGGTGAGTTTTTATTGAGCACCTGCTGTGTGCCAGGCACTGAGCTAGACTCTGGGAATACACCAGGAAGCAAGACAGACAGGAATGAATAAGTGAGTATAGTTATTCCCTTGACTCTCTAGGTGTTCTGGCTCTTTGAAGCTGCTGAGAGAGAGCCAGGTCCGATGTGAACCCACTGGGCTCTGAGGATGAGGAGGACTGTAGGGGGGAGAAGCTCCTGACCTTTCGCTCCCATAACTCTAACCTCCTGCGTGGAGATATTTTGTTTCTAGGTTCCCTGAATGTTTTCATATCATCTAGCCCAGGGAGCAGTAGGAACTGTGCTGTGACTGGAGTAGAAGTGGCCCAGCTGGAAGCTGAAGTATATGGAGGACCCCAGCCCCTTCTCACAGGTGCCTCTGTAACATTTGTCCAAGAAAGCTGGGTATCTTCGGCTGCTGTATGTCATCACCAATCATAAATGTTGGCAGTCAGTTTGAAATTTTAAAGACAGTGAAATAGGCTTGGAGGCTGGATGTGGTCCCCAGCCCAGCAGCTTATGGTTCAGGCTCTCTCTCTTATGAATGGGGAAACAGGTGTACAGAAGCCAAGGCTATGTGGCAAGAGTGTGTCAGAGTCACCATTTGAACCCAGGTCTTTTGAGACCTAGCAGGGCTCCTCCTGTCACTGTACCTTACTGCTGCTCTTATTACTAGCCACATGGGAAGGCAAGTAGGAATGGAAGTCACCCAGCCTGTGGGTGGGGAGATTTCATTTCCAGACCCGAAGCAGGAGAGCTATTTAGATGACCCAGGATAAGGGGTTAATTGTGCCATTGTTTTTGCCTCTGGTGGGAACCAGCAAGAAGGGCTGACTTCTTAGGATTTCTGTTTGCTTCATCCAGTAAAAGGAAAGGCCCCGAGGGCAGTGACCAGTCTGTCTGGCTTGTTAGCTGTTGTGTCCTCAGTGGCTGGTTCATAGTAGGTAGGCAGTTGGTAAATGTAAATTATCTGTTGAGTGAATCACTAGGCTTAGAGTTTTGAGGACGGGGATTAGAAAAAGGACTTAACAATGTACTAAGCATTTTGCATGGATTATCTCATTTATTTCTTCCAACACCCCTTTGAGGAAGGAGGTGTTATGTTGTTTTTCACATAGAGAAATTGAGGCTTAGGCAGGTTAGCTGATTGACTTAAGATGAGAGAGCAATTTGGATTTGAACTTGGCTGTCTGAATTTAAACTTTGCGCTACTTCTGTCATTTCTTTTTGGTCTAAAGGAGTCATGTTCATTTTCCCTATCCCCTCACATTTTAGACCGTCCACTCAAAGAAACGTGGCCCTTGGCAATGCTTAGTAGACTTGGATACGGGGTGGCTTGGTGTGTGGATAACTCGTACCGTTTGCTTTTTTCAGGAATGATCACCAAGACCCAAAAAGTAGACCTGGGCCTTGGGTTCCCAGAGAAAAAAAAGAAGAAGAAGAAGGTGGTTAAAGAACCGGAGACTCAGTACTCAATTTTAAACAATGATAATTATTTTGCCGATGTTTCTCCTGTAAGAGCCACGTCCCTCTCTAAGAATGTGGTCCAAGGGCAGGCACTAGAGATGCCTCTAGTGAAGAAAAAGAAGAAAAAGAAGGGCCACCACACTCTTTGCGAGGAGCAACTACAACCTGAGACCACGTTGTGTTCCAGATGGACAGAGAAGTCACCCAGCCCTAGGAGGCAGGCCCTTGGCCACTCGGAGTTCCTCAGTGGGGAGAAGAAAAAGAAGAGGAAGTCCTTGTTACCTATGGCCATGTCGCATGGCTCGGGGGTGAAGACCTCCCCAGACCCCAGACAGAGTGAGGAGGTGACCAGGGCTGGCAAGAAGCTCAAAAAACACAAGAAGGAGAAAAAGGCCCAGGATCCCACAGGCTTTTCAGTCCAGGACCCTTGGTTCTGCGAGGACGGGGATACTGGGTACATGTGCTCAGTGAGGCCGGAGAGCGAGGAGCAGGCTGCCTCAGGGCAGAAACGGAAGCAGGGGGGCCCCAGGGAACATAACGGGAAAGGGAAGAAGAAGAAAAAGATCCACCAGGAGGGAGACACCCTCCTAGGTCACTCCAAGCTCTCCAGGTCCATGGAGAGCAGCCCTAGGAAAGGAAGTAAAAAGAAGCCAGTCAAAGTTGAGGCTCCAGAAAACATCCCCATAGGAGATGGCCCCAAGGCCCCAGCAAAGAAGAAAATGAAGTCTAAGAAGAAGGTAGAGCAACCAGTTGTTGAGGAGCTGGCTCTGAAAAGGAAGAAGAAGAAGAAGAAGAAAGACAGTGGGTTAGCAGGAGACCCTTGGAAGGAGGTAGGTTTTTCTTCTGAAACAGACTCTGCCTTGGGAGAATGAGGGTGGGAGTTGGGAAGGTATGTGTGTGCACATACATGTGCCCTTGTGCTTTTAGCTGCCAGAACTCTGATTAAATTGACTTCGGCCAGAAAAGGTGGTTTGTCGACACATGTAATTAGAAAGGTTATGGGTAGTTATCTTCAGGTATGGCTGGATCCAGGGGCTCTTGCAGTATCATCAATAATACAGGTGCCCCTTGCTATCAGAACTCTATCCAGGTTTTCACTGTCTTCAGTTAGGATCTGAATCAATTGGGATCAAATTCAAATCTTTTGCTTTTCTGAACTCTTGCCACTTGCTGTCCAAAACTCAGGAACCAAATACAGGCAGTCCCCGGGTTATGGATGAGATACATTCCTGATAACATCTTTAGGTTGGTTTTGTATGTAACTCAGATCCCTGGTGAACAGCACATATATGGTAATGATAACAACAACAATACTACAATGGCTCATAATGTGGTAATAATAATAATATGCTGTAATATTGTAGTAATACCCCTGTACTATAATAATAATAAGTTACAGAAACTATTGTGCTCTTTTAATTCAAACAGAACACAAAAACTCATACAAAAAGTTTAGACGGGAGATAGTAGAAATTTAAAAAAATATATTAAAGGTTAACATTCACCTAATGTTGCATCAATGTCTTGATTACTGGAAGGGGCATTTTTAAGGCAAGAAGGCAGCTGACAGTAACTGGAAGATGATGGAGATGGTGCTGGAGAGCATGGAGTGGGTGCTGGCAAGCAGGATTGGATTCTCTCGCTGGGCGGGGAGCACACCACTGAAAGTCAGTGTCTTGAGAAAGGTGTCCAGGGTGGTTTGCACAGCCGGTTTCTTTTTTTCATCACCAGTGGCCTTGCAGCAGCTGATGTTCTCTCTCACTGCACTGGAAGCCTTTGTAAACTGCTCAGTGTTAGGTTCTTGCCCCTCAAGCTTAGCAAATCCTGCTTCGGTGAGACAAAAGGCTTCAGCTCATTCTTTTGTCATAAACTTTGTTGGCTCTGGATCTGACTCTTTATGTTCCTGTGTTTCTACCAGCTGCTTCTCTGTATCTGTGAGACTAGCCGCTAGCACAAAGATGCCGCACTTAGGAACTGCTTATGCTGTGTGGGTTTGCCTACATGCGTGGAAGAAACTGGTCCCCAAATTATTAATTGAATTATTTAATTAGAAATTATCCTTATGGGGAGCTTGGGAGCCTGTTCGCAAGTACAGAATGCCCTAGTTGGGTCATCTGTAACCCGGGGACTGCCTGCAACTTGAGAGAACGTGGTCCCCGTAGCTGTCTGAGTTTACTGTTGGAGCTCTGTATGCACAATTTGTGAATTAAGTAGATTTGAATAGCAGCAGATGCCTGTATGAGATTTCCTCAGCTCTGGGTTTTGTATTTTTCAATCTTGGTTTTAGGCCCCATCTCCTCTCCGTCCCCCCTCTCCCCCAATGGCATGATGGTCCCAGCAGCTCCAGGCTTTCATCCTAGTAGTTCAGCCACTCCCAAAGGAAGAAAAGTGTCCCCTCTAAAGTGATAATGGGAAAAGTTCCAGGGCCACTCACTCTTCATACAGGTTCAGCTGGGACACCCTGGCCAGAAGCCCTCGTCTGAAATCAGGGGTGAGGGGCTGAGGGTGTCGGTCCCACCTAAACCACGCTGTCTACGATGGGGGGAGGCAGTTTCTGAGAGGGAGACCTGGGTCCAGTTAACAAGAGGAGTGGGAGGTGGCCTGGGGACACCCAGAGACCTGCTGTCGCCATCGTGTAGTGTAGGAGGGGAGGCTGGAGGTGAGCTGGCGGGCTGGGGGCTCCAGCACCTGCAGCCTTTCCCAGCTGTGCCACCGCCGCCATGGCCAGGCTGCTGTTCCTGTCCTCACGTGAGTGCGGATGTTGGGGGGGGGGAACAAGATGAGGTGCATCCTATCTTGTGGTGTGTGTCCTCCTCTAAGCAGGTGTCTGACACTTCAGAGTGGCTGGTGGCTGACATTTTTGAGCACTTACTGTATGCCTGTCACTGTGCTAAGTGCTCTCCATGTACTAACCCGTCTCATCCTCCTACCAGTTTGGTGAGGTGGCTGCTGTGGGTGTCCTCATTTAACAGACAAGGAAACTGAGGCTCCAGAGAGTTAAATACCTTCTCTAAGGCCACCCAGCTCTTAAAAGGTAGAGCTGGGATTCAAACCTGGACAGTCTGGCTTCTGAACTTGGGGGCTATCCCTTCTCAGAAACCACCGGTGTAACCTCTCCTAGAAGCCAGTATTATAGAGCCCAAGAGATGACTGTTCTGCTGAAACAAGCCCCAGATTCTCTTCCCAGCTCCACACCAACCTCCTGGGTGACTGCGGACCAGCCTCTGCCCTGCGTTCCTGAAGCAATAATGATGGCTTATGTGTCTTGAGCACTTCCTGAGGGGTGAGCCCGCTGGAGCTGGGCCATCGGAAGGGTGTGCGTGGCCTGCACTCAGCCCAGCTGACAGGGTTGGGGAAGGCAAGGGTGGCCTCCGTATCGGGGGCCTATGGGAGTTCGTTCTGGTGCTGGATTTCTCCAGCTTTGCCCTAGTACTTGGTTTCACCGGTATCTTCCTCTATTCAGAAACTTGTGCTTGGGAGGCCGGCCCCAGCCCCCGTAAGAATCTAGCATCCTTCTGCCAGGAGCCCCGTGAAAGGTGGTTCCCTCTGCTTCCCGTCTCCTGTGATGGGGACTCTACTCCCCAGAGCAGCTGCTGAGTCAGGCGGATGCACACATGCTCCAGGTCTGGCCAGGTGATGTGAGTGACGAGAGCCACCCAGGGATTATCACACGGGACACTGGGTGCCAGGCAGAGCTCACTTAAAGTGAGGGCACATGAAATGTCATCAGTTGTGCTTACTGAAGGACCAGGGGAAAGTGGCCTGAGCTCTCACTGTTAGGGTGTCTCGGGTGCTAAGGCCAGTGAGAGAGCATGGCCTGTGTCAGCACGGTCAGGGCAGGCCCAGTGAGGACATGACACAGGAGCTGAGACGTGGGCCCTGGCCATCCCTGCGGAGGGGGCAGCAGGCGCTGGGGCCCCGGTGGAGGGAGGGGAGGGGAGCTGAGGGAGTAGGGAGCTGCAGAAGCTGCAGGAGTCTGGATTTTCATGGGAACAAGATGGGAGCTCTTGGCGGGTTTGGGGATGGGGGGTGGGGCGGTGACATGACCCAATTGAGGTTTTAAAGTCACCCGAGCTGCAGTGTGGAATGGACCGGCGGTGGGGGTGGGAAAGCAGAGTTAGAGACTGTCATGGTTGTCCAGGCAGGAGAGAAGGTGGTGACCAGGACTTGGGGGTGGCGGTGTGGAGGAAAGGGCTGTCAGTGGGCCCTTGGCCTCTGTCCTTAGTCTGGTTTGGTGTCACCATAGAAGGTTAGGTGACACGTATAGGAGGAAACGTACACCAAGCCCTCAGTCAGGGGACCTGGTTAGAATCAGCCTGTCTCTGAGCTGTGGGGTGACCTTGTTGTAGTCACTTTACCTCTCTGAGCTTCAGTTTCTTCATCTGTGAAATAGGTCAGTGCCACTGTTTTGGGGGGAGGATCATGGAAGAGAGAGGATGGGAAGGGCTTTGTTGACTGAGCTATGGCCCGGGTGGCAGGGGTTAGGGTGACTGCTACTGTGGTCTGGGGTCTTTTCTGGGTTTGTGATCTCATCCTGGCAGGGCTGCTGGGGCAGAGGCCATTCATTGCGAGCTTGAGCCTTACCTCTGCCTTTCCCGCAGGAGCAGGACGAAGACCTGGAGGTGGTGCTGGAGAAGAAAGGCAACATGGATGAGGCGCACATTGACCAGGTACGGCCCGGATCCTCCCACCCTTCACTACCTCTTGCCGCCCCCAGAGGCACACTCCCCCACCTGCCAGGCCACGTGATCCTGGGCTCGGAGGTGCCAGGGACTCCAAAGGCTACTTGGCCAGCTTCTGCTCCACACCTCTGGCACGGTGGAAGTTTCTTCCCCAAATGGCTGTTACAAACAGAAAATGTTCTAATGGTGAAGGTCCCAGAGCTCAGGGACAGGCTGATTCTGACCAGGACAGGGAACTCACGTCCTCTCCCACCTTGTGCCCGGCACTTTCTGGCTGCCTCGGCCGTGGCTAAGGGGCCTGACTGGTCATTCCCTGTATGTAACCTGCCGCAGAGTGGGGGGCATGTCCCTGAGGCCCTGCGGCTGGGGCAGGTGACATGCGCTTAGCCAGGCCCACAGCCTGCCACCCCCTGGGCTAATTCAGGAGCATTTAGAGGAGAAGTTGTTTTACCGTGAATCAGCTTCTGCTTCTGTCATGCCTGGTGGGAACTGGGCTTTCTGGAATTGGGGTATTTTTATGATCCTGACCCCATGGCCTGTCAGGACAAGGGTAGCTGCACAGGCCTGGCCTTGGACCATTAATGACCAAGGGACCTGGGCAGGCACTGACCTCGTTGATCCTCAGTTTCCTCCTCTGTGAAGGGGGGTCATGACAGCGCGGGCCCTCACAGGTTGTCTTGAAGACCAGATGAGGGCGTGTTTGTGAGGCAGTTAGCAGGCCTCACCTGTGTTTGATAACTGGCAGCTGAGTCCCCGCCTGCCGCCTCGTGCTGCCTCAGCATCTAACAGGCCGAGTGCCGGGTCAGTGCTGGAGAGACGCCACAGGGTGAGGGTGGAAGACGGACACGGTCCCGTCTCGTGGCCCTGCTGCTCCAGGAGAGGAGGGGAAATGGAAGGCGTACTTAGAAGTGGGCTGAGCAGGAGGAGGGAAACCCACCAGAGATGTGGAAGTACCAGACCTGATGTGGGGGGTTGGGGAGCTCTCCCCAAGCCCAGACCTGGAGGGGACCTTGGTGAAGCCTAGAGGATCAATGGGATGATGCCGACAGATCTCCGGTCCTGGTCCCCAAGAGACGGGAGCTCCCCAGCCTCCCAGCAGGTCGTCGTCATGCTCGGCTCGCCGGGGCCAAGGCCGGGGCCAGCGCTGCTGGAGCTGCTGTAATGGAGCCGGGCGGCCACTCGGGAGGGCAGAGATGGACCCCTGAGTGAGTAACACTCGTGTGCTTCATGTGGGCCAGGCCTTCCAGGAGCCCCTTTGCTTTGTATGTATTTGTGCTTACCGAATATAATGTCTAAGAAAATTTCTAACCATTTGGTGTGGCAGAGATGACGCAAAATGTAAGTGAACCTCTCCCTCCATTTTTCTTGTAAACAGTAAAAATTCGTTACGTTAAAAAAATGGGAAAAGTAACATGCTTTTGGGGAAAAAATACTTGAAATCCTACTGCATAGTGATAATCTCTGTTAACCCTTTTTTATATCCTTCCAGATTTTTCCCATTGGAACTACAGTTGTGTAATTTTAAAACAACATTGAATCATGCTGTTTCACTGTTCCTTTAACTTTCATCATTTCGTTTGCAACCTGCTCTCCATTTCGGCAAATGCGCACCTGTTACTAACATTCCCATCCACAGCGTGATTGCACTGGGCGTGCACCTTCCTTTCCTCTCTCCATGCCTACAGCTCTTCCTTTGACTCTTGTTTTATGCAGTTGGTCACCTCATTTTGTGGCCTGGGGCATATTAGAAGGTGGAAGGGCCACAAATTGGGGGAACCAAAGTTATACTTGAACCCGTTCTTGGGAGGGAAGATAATGCCTTGGAAGTTTCTATATTGAACTTCAGGCTCCTTGGTGCTCCAGTGGTGGCCTTGAGCCGCACCAGCAACTGTGTATAAGATGGACCTACTGTGTGCCTGGTGCTCTATGAGGTTCTTTATGTAGATATTTCTGTTTTTCTCATTTACTCTCCAAAATAGCTGGTGTTTCCATCTGTTGTGCATACATAGACCAATGTTCAGAAAGGTTAAGTGACTTACCCGTGGCCACACAGCTACTTAATAGGCACTGCTAGGATTCAAACTAGCCTCTGCCTGACTCCACAGCTTGTCTTCTTTCTAGAAAGCAATGTTCTTATCACAAAAGTTAACTACGGTATCCTCTGCACAAGAAGGCAGGGCTTCGGCATTGTATTTTGGGAAAGTTTGTACCCTAAGTGGCTAATACAAACAAAAAGTTTTCTAATGGTGAAGGTAGATAAGCTTCAGTTTCTAGGAAAATTCATTCTCCAGAAACCCTGGCCAAAGAGGAGAAACGAGCGTGCCCAGTGTAGGCCAAGGGACTGTAGCCCCTGGGATGCTCAGAAGACACTTTGGACGTAAGCTGCCTCTGTCACTGTAGCAGAGTGAAGCTGGGTGACCCCCGGCCCCCGTCCATTCCCCCAGCCCCATCTCTGTACAAGGTTTGAAGCTCAAAAGAGTTTTTTCTGTCTCACTCCCCTGTTCTTTCGTGCTTGCTCAGGTGCGGCGAAAGGCCTTGCAGGAAGAGATTGATCGTGAGTCGGGCAAAACGGAAGCTTCTGAAACCAGGAAGTGGACGGTGAGTCGGATGCCAGGGCCCTGTGAGGGGGGTGCTAGGTATCCTGCCCCCTGGCCTGGCTGCCGGAGTGGGCACGGTGGGGAAATGAATAATGAAGGTGTAACGGAAGATCGTTTCAGACTCGATAGTGCTCGGCAGAAAGAAAACAGTGAGCTGCAGAGAGCTCTGGGTGGGACGCCACACAAGCTGGGCTGAGGGCAGTGAGGAGGCTCAGAGAAGGTGACGTTTGTCCAGAGACCTTAAGGATGCAGAGGCACCAGCCCTGGGAAGATGGGGAAAGAGCCTTCCAATCAGGGCAGTGGAGCCCCCAGGTAGGAGGGGGCTTGGAGTGGTCTACAGCGAAGGCCGACCAGGCGGCACCGGCCCAGCCTCAGCAGCCGTGGCAGGGAGTGTGCCCTGGGTCCCGAAGCAGCGGGCACTGCTAGAGCACATTTACACGGGGCAAGTGGGGAGCCCAGCCTGCAGCTGCAGCCTTAGGATGGTGGCAGAGAGCATAGAGAGGAAACGGCTTCGTAATTACTTCAGAGGCACAGCTGGTAGAACTTGTTTCCACGCCTGTAAAATGCCTCTAACGAGAGTCTCCTTCCACGCCATCCTGTTGAGCAGAGCAGAGCCAATGGCCACCCTGATGAGCAAGGAAGGCAAGAAGCAGGGCGGTGTGATTGGGAGCCGGTGGCCCCAGGATTCTCCCTGAAAGGACCTGGTGGCAGGAGAGTGATCCTGGGGCACAAGGGCTGAGATCTGCAGGGCCTGGAGCCACTTGACCACTGGGGCATGTGGTGAGGACTCCAGACCAGCGTGGGCCCCTCTGGGGGGCAGCAGCCCTCCTCAGACCCAGAGTGAGGCTGTCACAGGTGGCCTCTTGCTCTGGAAATTGCAGGTCGGGTCGGGGAAGCTGTAATTATTCTTGCATCTGGGCCACCATGAAGCCGGGAGAATGTGTCACCAGCTCACTGAGGGCAGCTGTAGCAACAGCTGGCTCTTACTGTTCTTCCAAAGCCGACGTAGAAATAAGTGCTAGGCTGGCGTGTGGCTTGCAAGTGGAGAGTTGCCAGGCAGCGTGCAGGGCAGCAGTCTGATTGGCGTTAGGTGAGAAGAATGACCAGTTATTGAAGACTTAAAATGTGCCGAGCGTTGTGCTCTAGGGTTTTGGTATAAAATCTGACTTCAGCCTCACTGAAGCCCTGTGAGGGGGATGTCACACCCCAGTCTTAGAGATGACATTAAGGCTCAGAGAGGGCAGCGAGATGACTTGACCAGGGTCACCCAGGTGGGGTTTCCCCCTGGGTCTGTATACCTTCAAAGTCATGTCTTGGGGAGCTGGAGTTTCTTCCCTTTCCACAGATGTGGGAAGGAAGGGGCTCGAGGGGCTCTCTTGCAATGGGTGGGTGTTGGAGGGCTCTGGGTGGCATTGGGCCCCCCAGTTCCTGGGCCTGGCTTAGCCTCTGACTTGGCTGTGTGACCTTTCACCTCTCTGGGCTTTCACCCCTTCCTGCCGTAAAATGCAAGTGCTTCTGAGAAGAGAAAGGCACTTTAGGTTCCCAGCTGCCCTCTTCCTCCCTCCAGCTGACTGAAATGTTAGGCTGATGGGCGAACAGCCAGCTGCTGTGGTGGGTGAGGCGTGCTGAGGCCAAGTGTGTTGTGTGGTGGGTGAGGTGAGTGAGGTGCCCTGTGCCTTTGCTGTGAGTTAGGGGAGAAGGAATCGGGGAGAAAGACGGCTCTGCATGCACAGGTGGCCTCTGGTGTTAGCTAGACCTGAGTTGGAATTCCACTAGGATTACTTGTTAGGCTTGTGTCTCTAATTAAGCTGCAAACCTCTATTTCCTCATCTGTAAAATGGGAATAACAACAGTATTCCTCGTCGGGCTCATGCTAGGGTTAATAAAATTATCCACTGTTGAGCTTATCAGCACTGTGCCTGGGACATAGCAAGTGTTTACCCAGCTGGGTCCTCCCTGGTGAGGCTGGGGTTGGGGGGACAAGGAAGGGGCACTGGAATTGAAGAAAATAACCACCTTTCTTCTCTCACCACAGGGAACCCAGTTTGGCCAGTGGGATACGGCTGGTTTTGAAAATGAGGAACAGAAACTGAAATTTCTCAAACTTATGGGTGGCTTTAAAAATCTGTCCCCTTCGTTCAGCCGCCCCCCTAGCATGGCCGGAAGGCCCAACATGGCCCTCAACAGGAAGGCAGCCGACACCCTGCAGCAGAACCTGCAGCGGGACTACGACCGGGCCATGAGCTGGAAGTACAACCGAGGAGCCGGCCTTGGCTTCTCCACCGCCCCGAACAAAATCTTTTATATCGACAGAAACGCTTCCAAGTCTATCAAGTTGGAAGATTAAACTCTAGTGTTTTGTCCCCCAAAACAGCCAAAATGGCTTTTATTCTTCAGTTACGCCGATGAAAGCCATCTGATAGTTGTCTCGAACTGGACGCCTGTGAAGATTAAGGATGACTGTCTTGGTGGGCTTGGATGAACTGGGTGGGGGCGCCCGTGTTGCAGGAGCCAGGAGAACCTGTGAGTGGCTGAAACTTATCACTTTCTGTGTTAAACATTCCATCCTCTTTGAGATATCAGTGTGTGTAAAGAATAGCTAACATTTGTTGAGTGTTCAGCATGTGCCAGGCACATACTAAAGTGTTTTCCTTGCATTAATGTATTTAATCTTCATAATGATGAAATGGGTGCTATTATCCCATCTTATAGATGAGGCAACTGAGGTTCAGGGATAAAGTAATAAAATTGCCCAGGGTCGCCCAGTCAGGAAGTACAAAGTGTACTTCTGTGCCCCAAACCCTAAGTCAATTATTCATTACTGTGAATGCACCTTCTACGGAATTTCGTTTCATCCAGAATTTTAGTTAGGGATTTTCTTTTCTTTTTTCTTTTTTTTTTCTTTGAGACAAGCTCCTGGATCTATTGCCCAGGCAAGAGTGCAGTGGCATGATCATAGCTCACTGCAACCTTGAGCTCCTGGGCTCGAGTGATTGATTCTCCTACCTTGGCCTCCTAAGTAGCTGGGACTACAAGTGTGTGCTACCATGCCTGGCTAATTAAAAAATAATTTATTATCATTATAATTATTATTATTTTTTTTAGAGATAGGGTCTCACTGTGTTTCCCAGGCTGGTCTCAAACTCCTGGCCTCAAGGGATCCTCCTGTCTCATCCTCCCAAAGTGCCGGGATTATAAACGTGAGCCACTACGCCCAGCCCTTGTTGGGGATTAAAATGTTTTTGGATTGAGGAAACAAGTTTGTTGACATGTCTAAATCTCCTACAGGAAGTGGAATTAACGACATAGGGGGACTAGCAAGCTCATTTTCCTTTCCCTTGTCTCGGAGGAGCTGCAGGCAAAGAGGTGTCCGAGTTGTCACCAAGCGGATGTGGCTGAGCTTCCTCTGCTGCTGGAAAATGTGCCTCTAAACCAGTCTTGCCTTTTACAGCTGTCTCCCATTGATCCTAAGTGCTAAGCTTGAATTTGATCTTTTTGTGCCGTAAATGGATTTTGAACAAGGCATTTTAGAAAGTGGTTAGTTCTGTAAATGAACCAGTAGCAAATTCCCAGGGATGTGTTTTATTAGGTTCTCTGATCACAAGGAGGAGAATCCCAGGTGACCTCTGTGGTGGAGGTCAAGTGCAAGGCAGCATAGGCCCATGGGTTTAGTGCAGGAAGTTGCCTCATCAGCTGTGGGGTCGGTGTTCCCAAGCCTGGACTCTGCAGCAGGCCTCACAGAGCTCCAGGTGCAATGGCCAGAGTCACACTTGACCACCTTCTTGGCATTCACCTTGCTTTTTGCATCCTAGAATACAGGTTCTAATTGGGACATTTTCCCATCTCATGGCCTGAAAGCCGGCTACAGCCATCCCAGCTGAGTCAGGCCTGAACAGCCGGGATACGCGGTGTCACGTGGCAGGAAGTCCTGATGTGTAGGGGGTTGATTGAGCAGCTCTCCAGGGAAGCCGTCTTTTCCTCTCTGCTCTATCATCTTCAGTTTTGGTTTCATCAGGCTGGTAGAAGCCTGGCAGGAGCAATTTCAGGCAGCATATCAATATCTTGGAACATTCCAGAGGAAGGAAAACCTTTTTGTAGTTCAAGGAAACTTCTAGAAGCCCCTCAAGAGACCTTTCTTTATGACTCATACCTGGACCAGCCCCCTTCCCGGGGAGGTTGATTCCCTCAGGCCAGTCAGAAGAGTGAGGGGTGGATGCCTGTGAGATATGTGTGGTGACACCACTGGCCCTCTGGGCAGAGGTGAGGCAGGCGCTTCAGGTGGCTGGGCTATCCTGGGCTTTGCCCATGGCCAGGAAGCACTGGCTGGGTCAAGAGTTCTACAAGGAAGTGCTAGCAAGGACCTGTTTAGGCCACTTCCCTCAGGACATGAACTTGCCCTGGCCTTTCATGGATCGTGCCTTGAGGTACACAGCGGGAAAGGCCATCTCAGTGCCCAGAAGGCAGCCTTCTGCCTTTGAGTTAGCCACTTCTGGGTACCTGCTCCTTTCTCAGAGGAACAGATGTCTCTTGACCTTGAGCAACACTATAGGAATTGGCTTGGTGTGAAAGGGCACCAGTTTCTGCTGTCAGTTTTTATCCTACCAAGAGGTTACACTCCAGTTTGGACAAGCTTTACAGAGGCTGTGCTCAGCCATCTTTCTGGTGGTTCTGGAGAGTGGACTATTGAATGTCCACCGTCTTGCTCCCATCCAAGCCTTGCTGACTGATGGCTCTCGTTAGGATGCGACGGCCAGCTCTTTCCCCCTTGTAAATAGTTTCTGTGTAATAGAGTTTGACTTTCTAACTCGATATATCACCATTGGCTTATGAGTTCCGTTAGCTCAGGGGAAGGTTTATTGCTTTTCTATGTACATAAGAGCTTAAAACTCTGTAACCAGAGAAGGTTGGGCAGCCCAGACAAGATGCTGGGTGTCCTCAGAAGGAACTTAACCTGGTCTTTCTGCTTTTTATTGTACTAGTGCAGGCCACCGGCATGTCAAATGAGCGGGTCCCTGTCATGGGGCAGTATGGTCTGGGGAGAATGACCCTCTGGGCTCCCCTCCTTTGTAAACTAACTGATACTGGTCGAGTCCCCTGCCCCTGCGTGCAGTGTCCTCCCCAAGGCATCAAGTTTTCCAGTGTGATTTCCTGTGTTCTTCATGTCTTGACTGTGTGGAACACAGCCTGTCAGTAAGGCTTGAGAATTTGGGGGAGATGGCAGCGAGTTGGGGGGGGGGGTGTCTGGAACACAGCAGACCAGACCTTAGTCGAATATTTAATAGCCCTGTTCTCAGACTTGGCTGTTTTTCTCTTGCGGTTTTTTTCAGTGATTAACTATGACAAGGTCCTTTCCTCCTTACAAATTGCTGGTTTCCAGGTGTCTCCAAAACCTCATGCTTCTTAACCGCTTTTTTTCCTTAAAGCGAATCCTGCCCTGTCTTTGCTTAGCCCACTAGGCCCTGCCCTCAGGCCACCTTTCCTGAACCAGACTGGCCCATCAAAAGTATTTGCCACATAGCCACAGTTCTGTGCTAAACGAAGCTGCCTGCTCAGTTCTGCAAACTATTACAACTATTCGGGCTTGTGGCAGGCAGAACCCGTCCCCCACCCAAATATCCTAGGGAGCTATGAATTTGTTAGGTTACAGAGCAAAAGGAAATAAGGTTGCAAATCAGCTGACCTTAAAATAAGGCGACTGTTGTGGATTGTTTGGGTGGGCGTAATCACAAGGATCCTTAAATGTGGAAGAGCAAGCAAGAGTCGGTGTCAAAGAGACTTACAGACTCAACCCGCCATTGCTGGTTTTGAAGATAGGAAGGACAGGACCACAAGCCAAGGAACAGGGGTGGCCTCCACAAGCTGGAAAAGGCAAGAAAACTGTCCATCCTGGGGCCTCCAGAACAGATTGCAGCCGTGCTGACACCGTAAGTTAACCCGTCAGATGATGAAAGGTAATCTGTTAAAGTAACAAAACTAATACAGGTCTCATGCCGAACTTTCCTTCATTTTTTACCTTCCAAAAATTCTTGCTTAGATCTTTCATTGCTCCATCCTTCCTAATAGACTCCATCGGTGTAGACCGTGGTTTTCAGAGACTGGCTTATTATTGATGCAGTAAAGGGCTGAGGAAAACTGCGCACAAAGACCAGAAAATCCAAGCCCCTGCCTGGGCCAGGGGAGAGGATTCAGAAGCTCCTTTGGTATAATATGTACCCAGCCTGACGTGACAGTCCAGCTTCAGGTTAGTAGTGTAAGAGCAGTAAGAATTCACTGGCCCAGGTTTGGGAATTAATGCTGTCCAACATGTGTAGCCTCAAAGTAGAAGTGACCTACAGAGCATAATTTGTGAATTTGCTAATTGTTTTCCATTTAAATTGCATTGCATAGTAAAAGTAGTAGATAAAATAATTTTTGGAAATAAAGGCCACTGGAGGGTATTTGAGCACCACCGCCATGCTTCCTGGGTTTCTGTGTGGTCTGTAATGGGGAGGGAACGAGGTACCTGTCCAGCCTGCTAGCCTTGATGGGGGCCGTTTTCTCAACAGCATTCCTAGGGGTGGAGGTGGGGGTTGTCATCACGTTGGCCAGAAAATCCACAGCAATATTACTGGTCTTAAACTATTCAGTAAAAACATGAGTTTATATGAATTTTTTAACAATTGCTTTAACTTTAAGGTTAGCCATGTGTTAACTGTAATCCTTTACCTGCAGAGTTATAGATGAAATGTAATCTATGTCCAGCGTGTATCTGCCAGAAGCCCAGTAGTTTGGGGCACTTTTAATCCACAATTTGGAGGCATTTTGTGGGCCGTGAATTACCACTCAGTATTTACGTGCTTACCGCTTGAAAATGAAATGTTGGTGGAAGCTCACCAGCAGTCGTCATCCCAGAATCAGGTTCCACCAAACTGGTGGTAGAAAAGACTGAATCACATGCTGTTTAGAATTACGGCTGCAAAGCAAAGCAGGCTAACATTGTGTCTCTTTTGGAGAAAGAGTCAAAAGTAATTAAATGAGTAGTCATAACCATAATTGTTCCATTAGGACATTTATTCACTTACAGCTACAGTATACTGAAGCCACAGTGGCTCTCAAATTGGACCTTGCATTTTCCTTTGATCTACCAGCATCTTCTAGGTCTAATCAAGAGCTGCTTTTGACAGAAAAAGCTGAGTTGAGGTATCTGCCTTGTAATAAATCCCCCAAGGTGGTTTAGGCAGCACTAAATTCCAGACTTTGGGTGCTTTTTAACTTCAGGGTACAAAGTCTGGAATTGAGTGTGTCTAGAACAATGGCACTTTAAAAGTGGATTGCTTTTCAAAGTTTTTTCTAAACTGTGAAACAACACACACCTTCCAGAAAAGAAAGATGTTACTTGCACTCTTTTGTTTCTCTCTCCATAAAGGCCCCTGGGATCCTTCTCTTGGTGCTCACTGAGACCCTGAAGGGCCCTTGTGCAAAGAAACACTCAGATACTGCTTCTCGATGAAGATTGGAGTTGAATGCTCTGCCAGTTCCCACTTCTTCACTGTTAGAATAACCGGGGTAGAGGCCAAAGCTTAAACCACTTTGTATATATGTAAAAATTAGGAAAAAAACACCTTAATTCCAATAAGAGTTCAGGGCAGCAAAGCAGGTGGTTCTGGACTTGGCACCAGAGTCCCTGATCCTGAGGATGGGCCCAGGGGTCAGGTCCTCGTTTGCAGAGGGAGTCTGAGGGCCAGCTCGGTCAGATGATTCATGTCTGGTTGTTTGCTTCGTTTCTTGATGTATTCCAGTGTTTTCACCTAGAAGGAAAAAGAAAGATACATCTCCTGTCTGGTTCATTATCCTTGGAGCCCCAAGGCGCCAACAAATCAAGCGAACTTAATGCCTCTTAGCAGAGAATAGGGAGTCTTTTGAAGGATGAGGGAAGGGAAGAAATCAAAGTCTTTAAAATAAAGCTACTTAAATTGTAACTTGACCCAAAATCAGATTTGGGTACAGCCAGGAAGGACTGATATTTTTACCTGTGGTTTTTATTCAGAGGGAATAAACTTTTAATGCTATGCTTTTTAGTGCTAGGAAGTGACCCAGCAGCATTCTTGGGCCTGATGCCTTTTGAAAAGGCCCAGGCCCCGATGCTGTGCTGAGGGGAGTTGTGTGCTGGCTGGCGGGCTTATGGGGTAGGGCCCTCCGCGTGCCTCACCATGGTCCTGGTATCCGCACAGCCATGCCTCTGGGCCAGGTGCCACAGGTTGACAGAAAGCTGGTTAAGCTTGTTGTTGCGCAGGTCCCCGTGGGCCAAGATGCTGTTAAAGAAGGAAAGTCCCAGCAAGCTCTGGCGCTTCAGGGCCTAAAATAGAAGAGGGAGGTTACTACCTTGCACTGGGGCTCGGGCTGGGCCCAGGGGAGACGCCGTGGACAGTGCCAGCCCTGCCACATACTCAGTGCAGGGCAAGGTGCTTAACCTCCCAGTCCCAGCTGCTTCATCTGTAAATGACAGTAAGGTCCCCGCCACATAGGATAAGTGAGGATTCAGTGAGCTGACGCAGCTCTCTGCCCCTCAACAGTCAGTGGGGGCTGGGGAAGGAGACTCAGCCCAGCAGTGACAAGCCTCGCTTAAACGCAAGTACAATTTAAAGCCCAAAGACTTCAGCATTTCTTTCAGGTGTGTCCTCAAACTGTCAGAAGTTGCAGTCACCGTTCCTACTCCTTGGGTGCTGATAATAAAGACCAAACGATGGCTCCCACAAACTGAGCTTCCCCACACTTGGTTCCCACGTCCGGCTTTTATCAATAGAAGAACCATTTTACAGGCAAACACCAGATCTTCCCTCTCTTGCTCAATAATGTGATATGAGAGGTACCTTACCAAAAAAAGTCTAACCATATGGCAGGGTAGACCAAACCTGAACCCCTGCTTTGAATGGTAGAGACAAAAAGGAAAATCTCTAAAAGGCAACACCAGGCCCAGGAAAAGGGATTCAGCATCCCAAAGGTAAACAAAGGCCCTGGGAAGGCTACATGCACAGGGGGGCATTTGCTGTTTCAGGAAACCTGTGGGGCCAGGTCAGACTGCATGTCTATGCTGGACGCTGGAGAGCTGATGCCCCCCAGCGCTTGCTGGGTGGTCCTGCCTGCACTGCAGAATGTCAGGGCTTCCAGGAGCCTCATGGCAGCTAATGGCCAAGAAGCCGCAGTGTGTGCCAGGAATTCCACTATACACTTTCTATACAACTCACCTGATTTAGTCTTCATGCCAACTCTTTGTGGCAGATACATTTATACTCTCCCATGGTAGACAGAATTCTAGAGCTGTCCCCCAAGATTCCGTCCCTGGGTTATTCAAACACTAGCCCAGGTGCTGCCGTGACGGGACTCTGCAGATGGAGGTAAGGAAGGGAGTTCACCCTGGACCAGCTGCTGGGCCCAGTGGAATCACTTGGTTTCCCCAGCCAGAGTCAGACAAGCGGTGGAAAAGAAAAGCAGAGGAAAGGTGGGCAAGAAGATTTGATGCAGGAGGAGAACAAGCCCCACCACTGCTGCCTTTCAAGAGGGAGGAAGACGGCCATGAGCCAAGGAGCAAAAAAAAGCGGCTTCTGGAAGCTGAGAAGGAACCCCGGCCAACAGCCAGTAAGCAAACAGGACCTCAGTCCTACAACCACATGGAACTGCAGTCTGCCCCTACTCAAGGGAGCAGGGAAGTGGATTCTTCCAGTAAGAGCCCAGCTGGGAAACCCGGAACAGAGACTTCAGTCTGGCCACCACTGGCTTCTGAACTGCCAAATGGGGAGACCCTAAACAGGTGTGGTTTCAGGTGCTAAGTTTGTGGCAACTGGTTACAACAACAACAGGAAATTAATACACTCCCCTCTTTGCAGAGGAGATGCCTGAAACTCAGAAAGGTTAAGGAACTTGCCCAAGCACCACAGCTGGTAAGCACAGGAGGAGGAGCTGACTCCAGCTGTCCCACTCCAGAAGCTATGCTCGTACCCACAGCCCTCCCTGGGCCACAGACCCTCAGCAGCTTCGTATTAGGAACCCACGTTCTTAGGAGGGCAGAGACTTGCAACCTCAGCTGCACAGCTTCATCCAGGGAGCAGGGTCGGGGATGGTCTGATCTGGCTTAGACCAAAGCACATTTCATCCACCCTCGGTGGGTAAAACCGACCTAGCAACCATCCGTCATTCCACAAGTATTTCACATGGGGCTCACCGAGTGTCACACTCTGTTGACCGCTGAGCCAGCTGATCGCCCCTCCTGCCGTCCTCTCCCAAGTTAGAATTTAAAGTCTTAGTGGGGGGAGGGGGGAAAAGGAACAGCTTTGAATGCAGTTGAGTAAGGGTGGCTGAGTGACAAGAGACTTGGGCTCCCCCCAAATTGAGGGGGTTGAAGAGGGGGTTGACTTTGAAGGGTTGGCTCATTGGGGAGTGGGTCATGCTGTGGGTGCCCAAGCCCACCGGCATGAGGAGAGGTGTCACCAAGCCAAGGAGCAAGAGTGTTGGCACCTACTGGGCATGGGCTTGCTAGCTGGCAGCCACCTGCTCTGTCTTCATTTGTTCTATCAGTTCTGCCCCAGGGAGGAAGCCAAGGCCATTCTGCTCTCTTTTTAACCTGGCCCTCATCTGGTGCCTGGGACAATAGGAGGGCCCCGTTTTCTTAGATCTAGGCGACCAAGCTAAAAAAAAATTCTATTTCAAAGCCAACTAAAAGAGTCTCCCCTGAGAGAGGCCCTTGAACTGTATTTCACTAAAGCAGTAGACATTTTTTAAGAAGTCAAACAAGGAACATAATATCTACTTGATTTCTCTGTTCTGTACCTTATCCATAAGCATTTTACCCCAGAAAGCTCAATTCTGACATGTCTTAAATGCCATAGCCCATTCAAAGTGAAGGCATCAGAGACGTGTCAGGGATGAGAAAGCACACCAGCCGATACTCAAACCCCAGAAAAACCACGAACACGGAGGAGACCAAATTAGGGCCTCCAGCCCCCTCCTCTCACCAGAGGTTTAAAATAGAAAAGAGCTGCTTTTCCTATGAGAATTGTCATTTCCAGGAAGCTCTAAGGGGTTGGCATCATTCCCGGCTCCACCACACCCAAACAAACAACTTCATAAAATAGATGAAAACAGGGCTGGCACCTTCACGTGGACCTAAGAGGACAGTTTTGGAAGCAGGGTTGCTACCAGCGCTAAGAGAAGTGACTCGAGGCACAGCATCTGCACTGGGGTTTTCCAACCGCAGGAAGCTGCCCCCACTCCCTGCTGGGTGGGGAGAAACTGGACCCGGCCCTGCTGGGCTGTCGTGGGGCTGGGCAGCGAGCCACACCCTCTCGGGGGTACCGGACTCTGATGGGGTCACTTGTGCTGAACTTCATTCCGCTGTTACCATGAAGGATGGCATGTTCAATTTCAGCTCAGTCCACACACATTATTCTAATAAATGTGCAAATGTGGACAGTTCCGGTGAAAGTTGCTGGTATGTATATGAGGTGAAATGTTCAGAAATATTCCAGCTTTGCTCTTCTTTCAGAGTTCTGTTTTAGAGTCATTATCTCCATTAACCTCTTTCTCCCAAAGAAAAAGAGACATAAATGTTAAATAAAAATGGCTCCAAATTATATGGTTCTGGGCCTTATTTTTATTGCGAGCGTAGGGGTTCTAGGCCGTGGTCATTTATGCTGTCAGTAGCTGCCTGTGATTAAACCGGAATGTTGCCTCAGAGTGAAGAAATGTCTGAGATGATGAATATGCTAATTACTCTGATCTAATCACTATACATTATATGTATCGGAACATCACTGTGTACCCCATAAATATGTAAATTACATGTCAAATAAAGAAATAAAATTAAATTTAAATAAACCAGATACCACTCTATGCCCCTAAATGACACCACATTCTTCCCCCTCATACCCAGCTTTATTTTCTTGACAACTCTTGTGATTACCTGACATTGTTTATTGCTGTCTCCTTCACTAGAACGTTAGTTCATTACAGAGTTGACTATCTTGCTCACCCCTGTATCCTCAGTGCATAGTACATATTCAATTTTTGCTGAATAAACACTAAAAATTATTTTAAAAGGAGGAGGAAGAGGGAGGAAGAGGAAGGAAGAGGAGGGAGGAGGAGAGAGGAGAAGGGAGGAGGAAGACGGGGAGGAAAAAGAAGAAGAATCATCTGTGCTGTGCTGTTCTGTTACAAGCAGAGGAGACAGCAAGGTCCCTGTGCACCCTGAGAGCCTCAGTTTCCTTTCCCATTCAGTGAGAATAAACTGTAGCACCAACACCTCACTGGGCTGTTGTGCGCACTGAAAGAGCCAAGTTGTAAATAAGCCATGCTGGCATTCACCACGCACTGGTGGAGCACCTGCTGCATGCGAGGCTCTGTGTGGGGTGGTGAGTGACAAGTGGGTCCCAGAGACCCCGTCGTCTCAGGTTGGTTGTTTGGGCACAGCAGGTCTTTAAGGCTCATGAAGTCCCTGTTCCCAAGGAGCCCAGATTCTAGCAGCAGACGCAGGCGACCACCCAGCAGACACACACACAGAACAGCTCAGGCTGGGATCAGGTGCTACAGGGACCAAGGGGAGGCATGCAGGTGGGAGGTGGCTACTCGAGAAGGGGTTCAAGAAGGCCTCTCTTTCAATGCAATACCTATTAAATTACCAACATCATTTTTCACAGATATAGAAACAATAATTTTATGCTTTGTATGGAACCAGAGAAGACCCTGTTTAGCAAAAGCAATTTTAGGCAATGAGAACAAAATGGGAGGTATTAATTTACCAGACTTCAAACTATACTACAAGGCTGTAGTTATTAAAACTGCATCATATTGGCACAAGTGCAGGGACACAGACCAGTGGAACAGAACAGAAAATCCAGATATAAAACCATCCTCATATAGCCATCTAATCTTTGACAAAGCAGACAAAAACATACTCTGGGGAAAAGAATCCCTATTCCATAAATGGTGCTGGGAAAACTGGATAGCCACATGTAGAAGACTGAAACAGGACCCACAGCTTTCACCTCTCACAAAAATCAAATCACGGTGGATAACAGACTTAAACCTTAGGTGTGAAACGATTAGAATTCTAGAAGAAAATGTGGGAAAGACTCTTATAGACATTGGCCTAGGCAAAGAATTTATGAAGAAGACCCCAAAGGCAATCACAGCAACAATAAAAATAAATAAATGGGACCTGATTAAATTAAAATGCTTCTGCACAGCCAAAGAAACAGTCACGAGAGCAAACAGACAACCTACAGAATGGGAAAAAAATTTCACGTGTTACACATCTGATAAAGGACTGATAACTAGAATCTATTTAGAACTCAGGAAAATCAGCAAGAAAAAATCAAACAACCCTATCAAAAAGTGGGCAAAGGACACGAACAGAAATTTTTCTAAAGAAGATAGAAGAATGGCCAACAAACATATGAAAAACGCTCAACATCTCCAATCATCAGGGAAATACAGATCAAAACCACAATGAGGTATCACCTAACTCCATTGAGAATGGCCTTTATCAAAAAGTCCCCAAACAATACATGGCCTGGATGTGGAGAGAAGAACACTCATACACTGCCGGTGGGACTGCAAACTAGTGCAACCCCTGTGGAAAGCAATATGGAGATACCTTAAACAGATACAAGTAGACCTACCATTTGATCCAGCAATCCCATTATTGGGCATCTACCCAAAAGAACAAAAGACATTCTATAAAAAAGACATCTGCACCGAATGTTTACAGCAGCACAATTCACAATCGCAAAGATGTGGAAACAACCCAAATGCCCATCAATACATGAGTGGATTAGTAAAATGTGGTATATGTTTACCATGGAGTATTATTCAGCTATAAGAAATAACGGTGATATAGAATCTGTTATGTTCTCCTGGATAGAGTTGGAACCCATTCTACTAAGTGAAGTATCCCAAGAATGGAAAAATAAGCACCACATGTACTCACCAGCAAATTGGTTTCACTGATCAACACCTAAGTGCACATTTGGGAATAACACCAATTGGATGTCGGGCAGATGTGGGGTGGGGAGGGGATGGGTGTCATACATAATGAGTGCGATGTGCACTGTTTGGGGAATGGACACGCTTGAAGCTCTGGCTCGGGGGCGGGGGTTGGGGGGGTATGGGCAATATACATAACCTAAATTTTTGTTCCCCCATAATATGCTGAAATAAAAAAAAAAAAAAAAAAAAAAAAAAGAAGGCCTCTCTGAGGAGGTCCTTTGAACTGAGACTGGAATGATAAGAAGAAACAGCCAGGGGAAGCCCTGGGGCAGGTTCATTCTGGGCAGAGAAAACAGCAGGAGCGAAGGCTCTGAAGCACTCGATAAACGGTCTGCACAGAAACACATTACTAAGCACATGACATATTTAATAATTTCCTTTCTAGAGTGAAGCAACGTCAAACCACCCTGGAAACTCATGCTTTCAGAGCAAGTGGCCGGCAGGGGACGGGCAGAGGGCACTTACCTCATCCTTGGCCAGGGTTTTCAGATGCTCTAGGATCTGAGCCATCACCGTCTCACACAGCTTGTTGTTTTCTGCCAGGAACTTGGAGTCTCCCCCATAGAGGCTGTCGTTGGAGTCAACTGATTAAACAAACAAGAACAGTGAGACGGACTGAAGCCCCTCGGCCATCCTGGCCAAGGAGAGGCAGGCACGTGTCATGTGGTGTCAGCAGATGGCAGGAAATCGTGGCAGGGCAAATGGAAGTAGCTGAACTTTCCCACGGGGCTTGGGGCCTTGGGAATCACAAAGAAAACACCTGTAATCCCAGCACTCTGGACGGCCAAGGTGGGAGGATCGCTTGAGGACAGGAGTTTGAGACCAGCCGGGGCAACAGAGAGAGACCCAGTCTCTACACAAAAGAAAAAGGGGGAAAAAAACCAACCATCTGGCCGGCAGGCTAGTCTGAGCCAGTGGTATGGAAGTCGTATGTACCCCGTTCAGGCCATGCATGGACGAGGACATTAATAATCATAGTGATCATCAGAGCAGCTGTGAGGCACTGGGCTAGGAGCTTTACTCTCACTACCGCAGAGTCCCCATAACCAGCATGTGAAATAGATAGTAACATCTCTCTTTTAGGGACGTGAGGCTCACAGGTGGTCCCAGCTAGGATCCTAAACTGGGGAAGTCTGATTCCCAAGCCCAGGCTCTTAGCCACTGCATCCAGCTGCCTGCCCTGTCACCTGCTCCTCAAACTGGCCTTGATTGGACTGTAAAGATTCTCCATTTCAACACTCAAAACTTGCATCCCTTTGACAATATCTCTTGCCAAAATGTCCTCCACTCTCTGCTTGGTCTCGTCCTGTGACAGCCACTGCCCAGAGTAAAAACCCGTCCAGCCAAGGACAGCCTGAGTCTGAGCTCCCTCCCTCCCTCCTTCCTTCCTATCAACTGACCTTCACAAAAAGCATGATCTGGGTGAGGAAAGAGATACTAAACTGTGCGCTGCTTTGCACTTTGCTTTTTTCACTTAATCATAAATCTTAGAGCTATTTCTATACCTGCATACAGTAGTCACCTCTTGAGGGATATGTTCTAAGACCCCCAGTGGGGGCCTGAAATCTCAGAGAGTATCGAAACCTGAGTACGATATGCTTTTTCCTATACAGGAACAGGTGGGGAGCATATACAGCATGGATACGCTGGCCAAGGGGACGATTAGCGTTCTGGGTGGGACCAAGTGAGAGTTTCTTACGCTACGCAGAATGGTGTGCAATTTAAAACGAAAGCTGGGTGGCTCACGCTTGTACTCTCAGCACTTCGGGAGACCAAGGTGGGAGGATTGCTTGAGGCCAGAAGTTAGAGATCAGCCTTAGCAATGTAGCAAGACCCGGTCTCTAAAAAATAAATGAATAAATAAATAAATAACCGGGCACAGAGGCACTCGACTGTAATCTCAGCTACTTAAGAGGCTTAGACAGGAGGATCGCTTGAACCCAGGAGTTCAAGGTTAGAGTGAGCTGTGATTGCACCACTGCACTCCAGTCTGGATGACAGAGTGAGAACCTGTCAAAAAAAAAAACAAAACCAAAAACACAACTTATGTATTATTTCTGGGATTTTCTATTTAATATTTTTGGACCACGGTTGACCATGGGTAACTGAAACTGCAGATGTGGGGACACGACTGTATACAGATCTGGGGGGTTTTTTGTAACAGTTGAATAGTATTCTATCATGTGATGGGACAGAATGTATTTAGTTGGTCCCTACTGGGGACACTTCAGTTGTTTACTTTCTTTCATTCTTTCCTTTTTGGCTAGGGCCTGCCGCAAGGCCTAGAGCCCCCCATGGAAGCCCCAGCCCTGCCTCACAGAGTCGATCCTTTCTCTCCACACTCTCATGAGCTTATCCTCCTCCCCTTTTTGTTGGATCCTTTCTCAGCTGCTTTCATCTCACATCCCAAACCCTGACTTGCACGTGGCCAAGTGTGGTCATTTCTACCTGGCGTGGGAAAGCAGCACTCTCTCGGGGGCCCGATTCAGCCTCTGAACCCACAGGCTACGTGCAGAACCCCGGGGGCCGCCACAGCGCTGAGTGGTCAAGAAGAGGGACGACTTCTTGCTGGTTGCAGTTCTTTCTGCTTCTCCTACAATTTGGGCCGTTGTCCTAGGTGCGGTGACGTCTGATAAACCTGGGCCATGCCTGTGCCTTGGGACGGTGTGGTTACGCACAGGCAGCCACATGCGCGGCACTAATCCAGTTTTGTGGTTTAGGACCGTTTCTAATAAACCAAATCCAGCTTAGCTTGTCTGCTGGGAGGTCATTTGTTGTGCTTTTCTCGCCCCATTTACAGAATATTCATCACTGTCTCTAAGGAACAAGTGGGAAGGACACTCTTGCATACACATAATTCAAAAGAGACAGTATTTATGAGTGACGCAGGAGAGCCTGTGAAGTTGTACAAGTGAGGGACAAATGGCACGAGGTTTCACCTGCAGACGGGTGAGGCTGAGAGTGAAGGCCTCACTCCACGCCATGGTGGACAGCTCGTTGTCGCGTAAGTCACGAGCTGTCACTGTCTGAACAGAAATATTCACTGGACCACTGGCTTTGAGCTACAGAAACAAGGATCGTATTCAACAGACACCTGAAGACTCAGAAAAGCCCAGGTCTTTATCTGGCCTATAATTATATGACAAAAATCAACTTCACTAGTAACCAAAGAACAGAAAACTAAAACCGTGGAACTTTTTTTTAAAAAATCACTTATATCACAAAGGTGAGAAAGAATGATAATAATTGGATTTTGACATAGGTCTGGGAAAACTATTGGTGGGAGTCCAATAGTGTGAAATAGGTGAAAATCCTTAAAAATGCCCAGTACCATTTGGACCTGTTAGGATGGCTACTATTAAACAAAACATGGAAAACAAGTGCTGGCAAGAATGTAAAGAAATGGGAATCTGGCCCTGCCCTCACGGAGCTCACAGTCTATCAGGAGACACAGACACACACACAGGCAATTGCAACAGCATGGGTTAAGTGCCAGGAGGGGCACCAGAGGCGGTCATGGGATCCTAAAAATCTAGGCTTGGGGTGCAATTCCGCGATCAGTGAGAGCTAGGCTGAGCCCTAAAAGGTTACATTCACTAGACAAAGTGGAAAAAGGAGTTGGGAGAAGGGAAGTGAGTTTTCCATGCTAACACTTGGAAGGAGGGAGAAAGAAAAGGGTGGATTTGAGAACTGGGGGTAATTGGGTCAGGCCAGAGAGCAGAATGGGCCTGCGGGTCCAGACGTGGCTCTCGCAGGGGGAGAGGTGATGTCCCCGGGCAAATGGCCACTAAAAATAGCCCATGATCTCCGCATCTGTCTGACCTGGGTCACAAACCCAAACGCTTTAAGGGGCCTGGCAGGTGACGTGGAAGAGCGAAGGGGGCTGTGCCTCGGCTTCACAGAAGCACCCTGGGCCGTACTCTCCCGACAGAGATACACTCTATCTGCACATTAAATAAATAAACATTCAGTGTCCAGGAATATTCTTCACTTCCACATCAAACACGTGCACGCTCTCGCAAGCCCTCGTGCAAGTACTGGAGTTTCGCTCCCGGTAATGTCAGAGCCTTCTCTTTTTATTAATCAGGAAGGAGAGCGGCTGAGGCATCCTTTGCAAGTGCAAAGATTATTTAACTCTTCCTTTCCAGAAGTTCTAAGCTGTGTCAGTAGTGTCTAAAAGGCTCCCCAGGACAAGAAAGGGAGCAGGAAAATGGAGCCCCCAGTTTCCGCAGAGCCCCCGCAGCCCTCTGGGTCTCTCCACGAAGGCATTTGTCAGGTCACAATTGTGTGTCCAAAGTAAACACAGCTGGGCTAAGAAGAAAAAGAAAACCCATCCTTCTGTGCTCATCTTTAAAAGCTGGAGAACTACACTCCTGCCCATCAAATACAGCCTCGCTCCCTTTGCTAGCCACCTGGCTCTGGCAGCGTGCCCCGGCACTCTTGTTCAGAGGCAGGATTAACTGAATCTGCTTGGGGAAGAACAGAGTGGAAAGCACAGGGCATGCTCCTCTGACAGGCCCACTCCATGTCCCCATCTGGTCCTCAAAACTTTCTCTGTTATTCATGATGTGCAATTCACAAGAAAGTAAATAAAAATGCCATCAATTATAGGACAAAGTGCTCAAACTCATTAGCCATCAGAGAAATGCCAATTACACTCATCAGAAGGGCTACCATGAAAAAGACTGACTATACCAAAAGACCAAATGGAAGCTTCATTCATGCAGGGTGAGAATGCCAACTGGTATAGCCATTTTGAAAAACTGGGAGACGGTATCCACCAAGGCAGAATATAAGCAAATCCTAGCCTCACCCAAGGCAAATAGCCAACAGAGATGCACGCCAAGAAACACATACACGAATGTTCACCGCAGCACTATTCACAATAGCCCCACACTGGACCTGGAAAAATGCAAATGAGGGAACAAACCACTTCTGGTATATTCACACAGTGGAACACTACACAGCGATGCAAAGGATGAACCACAGCTACGCACAACCAACACCGGTGAGGCTCAGACACCACAATGGAAGCAGCCAGATACCAAAGAATGCTTGTGAAGTGATTCCGTTTACATAAAATTCAAAAACTAGCAAACTAATCGATGATGCTAGAAGTCAGGAGAGTGGTTGTGCCTTGGGAGAGGAGGGTGGTGGTACTGAGTGAACAGGCTTGTTGGGGGACTTCTGGGGAACCAGCAGGGTTCTATTTCTTGATCTGGGCTGTGGTCACCTGGGTGTGTTCACTTTGGGATACTTCCGTGAGCTTGACAGCTCATTATACGTATGTTGCATGCTATACTTTAATTAAAAGACTCCGTCACTAACTGGTGGAAGCCCTTGAGCAAATCACATTGTCCTTCTGGGTCTCCCCTTGGGGACACGAATGTCTGTACTCATAGCAAAGCCACACAGACTGAAGGAGAAAAAGGCCTGCAGAGTCTGGTGTAGTCCCTGGCACGTAGTAGGTGCTCAGGTCAAGGAAGCCACCATTCTCACAGCAACCAGCCTCCCCAAGTAGCATCTTTATCCGCAGCCCCCAAATCCCGGCAAGAGAAAGCCGCGCAGAGCTGTGACAAAAGGCCACCCCTTAGCACTGCTAACTCGTTCACTGCAATTTCCACATTTAGAGACAGTTGTTTAAACCGCAGGGGATACAATTACTGGCCAAAGCACTTTTAACAACAAGGGCATTTTTGGAGAACCAAAAATTAGGGCTGAGTGTCTGCCAAGCAGGACAACACTTAGGCTCAGCGGGAGAAGGCCTGGAACTGGGCGGCTCCACAAGGAGGCTGATCCCAAACTTCTACCAGCAAGTTCAAAATGGCCAGTAGCAGAGGGCGGAAAAGGCCACCTCCCTCCTCCAGAACACCCAAACCAAGGGCTGGCTGAACCGCGGCACCACCTGAAGAGCAGGTGACAAACACTTGTGCCGGGGGCCCACCTGAGACTGGTAAGACACAGGCCCGGCATGAAGCTCACGCATGTGTACGTTTAGCCATCGTTCTGGGTTATTCTATAGCACACCGATCCGGAAGAGTCTTTCCCTAAACTGGTCTGATGGTCAAAACGATCTCAGGTGCTTGTTAAAGATACAAATTCTCAGGCCTCTTCCTGGGGATTCTAACTTAGAAGAGGGCAAGAGAGGGCTCAGGAATTTATACTCTAAGAGCTGCCCCAGGTATGTCTTAGATCACGGTAAACTTAGTGACACCTGGATTAGAAGTTCATGGTGGCCAAAACACAAGGGGAAAATAAACAAAAGAGAAAACAACAACATTCCATTTGCCTTTGGTGAAACCCAGGCGTGGCAGAGTTGGGCGGGAGGGGACGCTGCTACCTTTGTCTATGTGGTAGAGAAAGGTCTCCTGGCTCATGGCGGCGAGCAGGTGCAAGACGCAGGTGTAGATGCGGATCTTCTCGTCGCTGTTGTCCTCCCAGGTGTAGTCCTGGATCACGTTGAGAAGCTCTCGAACCAGAAACAGGACCCCGTGTTCAGGATGGTCCTAGTGGAGAAACAAAAAAGGATAAACAGTCCTATAGAGGAAAAAAACTCAACAGACACTCAAGTCCTCCCTTCAGCAGCTGTAGAGGAATTAAAGTGCTAGTTACTTAACAAAGGCGAGGCCCACTCAGAAGCGTGGTTAACCATACAGAGGAAAATGACAAGACGTGATTCCCACTGGTCAGCACGCCCCCGTCTGGGCAAACAAGGGTTGAGAGCCTCCCTTTTTGGGTCCGAGGAAGGAGAAAGCAAAGTTACCTGTCAGCTTAATGGCTTGTTTCCAAAATTACACTCTTGTTTTTCTGTGGGTGGCAGTAAAAAAAAAAAAAAAAAAAGTCAGTCCTGCTCCAATTACAAAAGCAAGATTGTGGGTCTCGTGGCAGATGGAACTGCAGAAGCCACCCACGCTGGATAAGCCCCCAAATGATCACTGTCACCACGCGAGGCACCGACTTTAAATAGAGCCTCACTGTCTAGGACATTCAGCAACAGCAACAGCCAAACGGACGACGCTCTCTTGGGAGAGGAAAAACCCTAGAGACAGTCGCAGAGTTTACAGCAAACAGCGTTTCTCAGATGCGAAACTGAATCTAAGAAAAGCGCAGGGATATAAAAAAGCGAGCTGCTTCTATTCAGTTCCAAAAAGGTAAATGCAATTACGGGGCTCTCCCCGGCTTAAAATGCTCCGAAGACTTCCCGTCCCACGCAGGACACGTGCCCAGGCAGCTCCTCCACGTGCCCTCACTCACTCCCACCACGCCTTTACCACGCACCGCTAAGGTGTGGGGAATGGCATTACTGGAACCTGCACACCCTGCAGCTGGGGGACGTCACCTGGCACAAGAGGCCACCTTGGAGGCAAGAACAAAACCGTTGCTAAATCATGGTCCAGAGCGTGGAAGGGAGAAATACTCGAGCCTCGCTCCCTCCTGCCCTCCGAAATGCTGCTGGTGCCTCCTATTAGCTGAACAAACTGGGAGCCAGAGGGAAGGCAGGCCAGGTGACAAAGTCCCCAGAGGCCGGTCTCCCTGGCACAGAGCAGCACAGAAGGGTGGCACGGGGTGGAGGGCAGGGGTCGGGGAATGTGTGTGCTGGCACAGGCCTGTTCTCCGACTGCAGTCTTGGCCTCCAGGGCTTGGCCAGACCAGCTCCCAGATGGCCTTTAGTTCTCGCCTTACATGTCCACTCCTCAACAAGCCTTCCACGATGGTCCACCCAGAGTCCCCCCAGCCTCTTTACATCACATCCTGTCCTATTTTCTTCAGAGCACTTCTCGCCACCCAAAACAATCTGATTCCTTCAGTGAATGCCCAACAAATCTCGTGGTTTACCTGTTTCTCTCTCTTTCATATTAGCCTGTAATCTACAAGAGGACAGGTACCTTATCTGTTGTGTTTGCCAACACACTGCCAGGTCTGCTGGCCACACGTCATATTCAGTCATTGAAACCTCGGGGAACACAATGGGATGGCTCTGGGCACATGGCATGCCCCAGGTAAATAATGTTCAAAGATTACATCTTTTGAGTACCTTCTATGTGCCAGGCACTAAGGTGGCAACAAAACCAAATGATAACAGCTAGCATTTGTAGTTGCTATCATAGCTTATCTATGTTCCAGGAAGATACCCCCATTTCACAGATGGCATATGAGCCGCAGAGACATTAAGTGGCCCAAGGTCACACTGCTGGTACCGGGGGAACCCAAGGTTCAAGCCCTGACAGTCTGGCTCCAGAAGGGACATTCCTAACTGTTGATACTATATTTTCATCTCTGCAGGTGATCTAGGCGTGTCTCTGTCTTCATGGAGCTTGCGAATCGGGGGAAGGCATGCACGGAGTCAACTATTTTGAATACAAACATGGAGTACGAGAAGCATTATTGCCAAGGAGGGTAGGAATTAAAATCAGCCTAATCTAACATGAAGGTGCGTCTATAACTCAGTAATACTTTCGGTGGGTGAGAATGATGGTGGAAGGGCGTGAGATGTTTTGTACAAGCTGTTAACATCTACAGAAATTGCTCTCGTGGTACGGGCAAGAAAGACATGTGATGCTCCAAATTCTGAATGCTGCAAACCATGTGCGTGAAATGGCCCATGCCGTGGTCTGCCTTCCGTTTAAAGCTAGTCTCCGCTAGCAACTGACTACTCACTGCATGCCTTTGCTAACAGCTGTTTCTCACTAGGCTATTTTATTCTGTTATATGGATGTTCAAAAATACATTTTATTTAAAATGCCAAGGATATGCCTTGGGAACAGACAACAATCTGAATGTTCCAGTAACTTAATTTCAACACAAATGCCGTAACTCTTGTGGGAGAGTAGGCAACACACCTTCAAAAATGTGGAACAAGTAAGGGTTTGTAGTGAGCCATTTCTGTGAGCTTTTGCTCACAACCAAAGAGGTGAGAGACTATTTCCAACCTTCTCTACAGGGAAAATATTTTCCACGTGATATCCGTGCTTTGGTGGTTGTAACATTTTTCAAAAAAATTGTACTTTGATGGTTCAATGCCAACAACTGAAGAAAGGCAGATTTTCTTTTAAAAGAAGAAGAAAAAGATCCCAGATTCAGATGGCACTTCCAGTGGGAAAAGGTGTTCCCTCCATGTTCCTAGCAGGGCTACCCTCTCCCAGGAACAGCAAACAAGAGGGCTCCCAAGGGGCACCTGGCAGGGGCTCAAATGTCCCTCCCACCTGGCCTGCGAGCTCTGGTCTGCAGGAATCTTACTAAATCCCACTCCCCTGGGAGAAGTAATACCCTGGAAATGACGACCTTCCTAGGAAGGCCGAGATGAGGGGCAGTGAAGATGGTGGCTGAGCACAGATATCCTGGCCTTGGACTCTCACTTGTCACTTAGTAGCTGGTGACCCCTCACCTCTCTGTGCCTCAGTTTCCACTTCTATGAAATGAGGATGATAAAAACAGGCTTGTTTTGAGTAAATATTTGTGACCTGTTGGCTGGCTCATCACAATGAGGTATATGAGTGTTGGCTAAACAAATAATAAAGCCCTTAAGAAAAGGAGCCAGGCTGGGCGTGGTGGCACCTGTCTGTAGTCCCAGCTGCTCCGGAGGCTGAGGCAGGAGGATAGCTTGAGCCCAGGAGTTCGAGGCTGCAGTGAGCTATGATGACACCCCTGCACTCCAGCCTGGGCGACAGAGTGAGAACTTGTCTCAATAAAGTAGATTAATAAAATAAAATAAATTTAAAAAAAGAAAAGGAGCTGGAACACGGGTGGGCTAGGAGAAAGAGCAGGACAGGAAAGAAGGGGCCCTGGGGGGAAGGGAGGGTTGGGAGGGCAGGGGCAGAGCAGGGGAGAAGGATCACCTCCTAGCAGGAGGCTGTCAGGGACCAGCCTGCTGCTTCTCTCGCCCCCGTCCGTCTCACCAGCTTCCCAGGCATCCCGCGTGCCCTCCCCGTGTGCCTGTCACTGCGGCTCTCTTCTGGTCTCTCCATGCACAGGGCTCCCTCCTGCCTCGAGGCCTTTACCCAGGCCGTGCGCTCTCCTCTCCTCCTCTGCACCTAGTTAACTACTTACTAGTCTTCCCTGTGATCTCAGCTCAAATGGCACTTTCTCAGGGAAGTCCCCTGACTCTTTTCTTCTCAGATTGGAAGCTCTCAGAGGCCCCTGCAGTTCTTGCCGGCACTTTACACAATTGTAGTTAAGTGTGTATTTCATTAACATTAAGCATGTCCTCCTGAGTAGGAGGACGTGTTTCTCTTGCTCACTTCTCAATTCCCAGATCAACACATATTTGTGGAATCGACTGAATGAATGAAACACCTGGACATCGTGCTATGCTTATGGCTGGACCTTTTCACCAGGATAAGGAGAAACGACATCTCCCTGCTGCGTCGGAGTCATTAGTGCCAGAAAATGGACAGTAATAGCATTTCCATTTCCTGCAAATTGCAACTGAATCAAAATTAGGCCTTGCAAACTGTGGCACTGAACTTGTTCAGTCAATTCTGCTTTATTTGTCTTACCACATGTTGTTACATGAAATGCATCAGTTCAATTATATAGACAAGACCATTTATTCCACAAAGTGGTCCCCCAAGAGGCTGACAACTACTGACACCAGAGCAGAATGCTTCAAAATGCTCCAAAAATTCTCTGTCTGCAGAGGAGAGAGGGCCATCCTGTGGAACGTTTAGTTCTGCATTTTTAAGTATGAATAAAGCAGGCCAGGGACTGTCTGGTCTCAAATGGCTTCAATCTTTTCTAAACAAATGAAATGAATCAAAGCTTTCTAAATTCATCCTTTAAAAAAGCTTTCCAGGCTAGGCGCAGTGGCTCACACCTGTAATCCCAGCAGCACGCTGGGAGGCCGAGGCAGGAGGATTATGTGAGCCCAGGAGTCCAACCAGCCTAGGCAACATAGTTAGACCCTGTCTCTACCAAAAAAAAAGATTGGGGGGGGAAAAAAAAACCCAGAAAAACCCAAAACCATGCATATGGTTGGTGGGAAAGCAAAATAGTGCAGGCACCATGAAAACCAGTAGGGAGTTTGCTCAAAAAATTAAAAATAGAACTACCATATTATCTCCTGGGTATATCTGCACTCCCATGATATATTCTGTCTCTAACTAGGCTATTATATTGCAAAGATGTATCTGCACTACCATGTTATTGCAGCATTATTCACAATAGCCAAGATATGGGAATAATCTATATGTCCATTAACAGATAAATGCATAAAAAAATGTGTTATATACATAAAATGGAATACTATTCAGCCTTTAAAGAGAAGGAAGTTCTGCAATATGCAACCACGTGGATGAACCTTGAGGACATTCTGCTAAGTGAAATAAGCCAGTCACAAAAGACAAATACTGCATGAGTTCACTTATATGAGGTCTCTGTAATTGTCAAACTCATGGAATCAGAATGGAATGGTGGTTGCAGGGGCTGGGGCAAGGGGGAAATGGAGAATCGCTAACCAATGGATATAAAGCTTCAATTCAGCAAGATGAGTAAGCTCTAGAGATGTGCTGTATAACACTGTACCTATGTAGTCAACAATATTGTACACTTAAAATTTGTTAAAAGGGTAGATCTCATCTTAAGTGTTCTTACCCCAATAAAAAAATTTTCAAAAACAAAAAATAAAAGCTGTGACTTGCCAGCCTGAGCAAGAGCGAGACCTCCGTCTCTACTAAAAACAAAAACAGAAAGAAATTATATGGACAACTAAAAATATATACAGAAAAAATTAGCCGGGCATGGTGGTGCATGCCTATAGTCCCAGCTACTTGGGAGGCTGAGGCAGGAGGATCGCTTGAGCCCAGGCGTTTGAGGTTGCTGTGAGCTAGGCTGACGCCATGGCACTCTAACTCTAGCCCAGGAAACAGAGTGAGACTCTGTCTCAACAAAAAAAAAAAAAAAAAAAAAAAAAAAAAAAAAAAAGCTGTGACTTGAAAGGAATCAAGTAATGTGAAGCAGGTAACAGTGGGATGTGACAGTCTTCTTCTAGATCGAGTCAGAGCAGGAACGGCGCAGATGTGCCCCAGCCGATCACCTGGACGTTCACTAGCTTTTCGGGCTCAACGTCCTACAGCACCTGTAGAGTGATTACTGATGCTGCATCTCACAAGGAGGGATACAAGGTTGTTAATGCTCAACGACCTTGAACAAATAAGGCACACTGCGAACGTTCAGGCTCAGCTCACCCAAGACAGGCTCTGGAACAGCACAGCCCTGCTACTTACTAGCTGTGCAACCTCAGGCAGGCTGCACGGGCTCTCCAGCTCTAGGTTTCCCTAAGTGAACAAGGTGCAATGATTCCTACCTTGTAGGGCTGCAAGGGGAATCCCCAGAGACTGCTGAGGAAGGGCTGTAGCGCGGCACAGGGCACCTAGTGAGGTGGCAGGCACTTTATCAGGACTATACCCCAGCAAAAGCATGAGCGATGCTACCAGGAACAGTAACTAAAATCTGTTGAGAGCAGGGGCCAGTCCCACAAATGCCTAAGGGGCCAGGAAGGCAACAGAAATGGGTTTAATGAGTCTGCAGGTGCCCAGGGGAACTGGAGAGAGGCACATGCCAGCTGCAGCCGAATGACCGGGTCACAGAACTGCGGCCCCATGTGACAGGTCGTGATTTGTCAACAGGAGCTGCAAATCGGGGTTCTTCTGTGATCTACCAATTTTTAAATGGGGGACACTCATTGCAAATGTTCTCCACCATGAGGTGACCAACAAGCGTGCCTACCAGCAGGATTCCGCCCTCCAGCCACTAGTCTGTAACCCCAGGGACAGAGCTTCTGGTTTACAAAGCGCCTGCATAGCTATCTTTTCATTCAATCCTCACAGGAGTCCCTCAAGGTGGGCGTTTTGATGACATCTTAGAAAGGTGACAACTGAGGCTCTGAGAAGTTACAAAACTCTTCCAAGGTCCCAAGCTATGAAATCTTGGGGTCAGGACTGAATGCAAGTTTCTGACTCCGAGGAGAAGGCTTTTCGAAAAGGCTCCAGTGATTTTTAACTTGCAGACGGTAAACACATCCTAATTAATCAGTGATCAATGACTTCTATCAACTGCCTCATTCAAAACCCTGATTTTCTTTTATCGTTTTGCTATAATTAGACTATCCGAAGAGGAAAGAAACCGATTATAAAGTACTACTGTGGCGATCTGAAAGCTCTGAAGTCAAGCGTCAAGCAAAGGAACTCTAGCAGATGCCCCTGCAGCTTTTCCCAGTGGCCTCTGCAGTGCCCTGTCTCGGGGCGCCGCCCGCCCCGCTCGCAGGACAAGGAGAGGCCCCCATCCTGCAGCCGTGTCTGCAGCCCCTGAGCCCAGCCTCCTGACCACTCACCCTCTCTCTTCAGAACTTGGAATCTGAAAACAGAGAGCTGGGAGCTGAGTCACTTTCTGTTTTCTCAGCTTTACTGAGACATAATTCACACGCCAAACAATACACCCATTTGATATGCACAATTTGGTGATTGTTAGCGTATTTACAGAGTTGTACAATCATCGCATCACCACAAGCAATTCTGGAACATTTCCCATCACCCCAAAAAAGAACCCTGCACCCATGGGACCTGAGTCACTTTTATGGCCCAAGTTCAGAGTGATGTTTCTCAAAGTATGGTCCTTAGGACCACCTCCACCTGAATTGCTGAGGGGGCTCTCAAAAATGCCAATTTACAGGCCCATTTCAACCTACTGAGAGAGACTCTTTGGGAGGGACCCCGGGAATCTGTATTTTAACAAATGCCTGGGATTCCTATGCACATTTGGCTCTACCAGGGGGTCTTTTCTTGTTTTGTGCCATGGACCCTGCAGCAGCAAGGTGGAGCCTAAGGACCTCCTTAGAATACTATTTTTAATGAAGAAAATAAAACATATTAAGAATGCAAAGAAAATCAATTACACTAAAATACAGTTGTCGAAATATTTTTTCAATGCATTTGTGATACTGTAATCTATTGCTTCTTTGCGAATGAATGAATGAACAGACCTAGCCATGCGCCAAATAAACTACTGTGCTTTTTAAGGAAGGAAGAACAAACAATCTTCTGAAATATCTTTCACACCTAAAATGTTATATGAACATATTTGTTGATGTCTTTTGGTTACGAAGTCCCAGCTAGTGCTACTACTACTGTGGCTTGTTGCCTGTGATTCATAATTGAGTGAAACTTAAGTTCTACTCTGAGGTTTATGAAAATAAAGATGTCATTTTTTTTCCCCCTCATCCAAATTCATGGTCCGAGACCACAAAGCTGGAAGGAGAAGGGGCTGGGATTCCACCCCAGGCATCTTGGTCTGGGGGCCTGTGCCCTTAACCACTAGGCAATGCCTCTGCCTTAGCAGTACAGAGGGTGCAATGACTGAAAGTTTGTCTCCGCCCCCCCAACATTCATATATTGAAACCCTAATCCCAATGTGATGGTATTTGGAGGTGGGACCTTTGGGAGATAATTAGATCCCAGAGGACCAACTGTCCAAAGACCAGAGAGCCTGCCCTTGCCCTCTCTTTCTGCTATGTGGGGATGTAACGAGAATGTGACTGTCTGCAACCTGGAGGAGGGTCCTCACCAGAACCCGACCAGGCTGGCACCCCACTCTCAGACCTCCAGCCTCCAGAACACTGAGAAATAAATGTGTGTTGTTTCAGCCACCCGATCTATGGTATTTTGTCATAGCGGCCCAGGCTAACACAAAGCACCTCAACCAATATGCCCCAGACACAGCATCAATGGACAATTCATCAACCAATTCAAACATCTAATCATAAAACCAACACAAAAATATTAGCTAGACCGTCCCTGCACTTCCAGGGCCAAGAATTCACATAATGTCATGAGGCAGATCAAAGACAGACATCTCCTATGGCTCTTCTGGGGAAACGTACCGGAACTATTAATAAAGTAGAGAAGAAATTGCAGAGGAATTCCATAAGGAACGATTCCGATGGCCGCATCTTTCCATCGATGTTGATCGTCTTTGGGACTTCCGGAACGAGGCTTATAGCGGCTTTGAAAAAAGCATCAGCTGCAAAACAGAAGAAAAGTCCATGCATGAAAACTCTGGAAATTTAGGGTTGGCTTCCTTCTTCACACGGCCTGGAGGCCAGTCCTGAGTTATGTGGAAGTCAGGCCACGCCAAGGGCCCAGTACAGCTAGAAGGTCCCAGCAGAGGGTTTCTACAAACCATGATGGGCTTGGTGGGACATTCGTTGGACAGGGCACTGCTTCTGCTCAAAGACCCTCCATTAAATTGCCTTTAGAATAGTAAGTGAAAAAAGCAGGTGGCAAATTTTTGCAGGAAGTTTAGAAATGACAGTTGCCTGGGCTGAGGGCTCAGCCTGGATTGGATCAATGAAGCCTCACGTCCAAAAAACTGTGTGACGAAGGTGCTGTCATCTGGCATATTTCACGGGTGGGGAGTAAGATGTGGGAAGAGAAGTGGTTCGTCCTGCAAAAGCATCTTGTGGTAGAGCCGCACCTTAAACCCTGCTTTGTCTCAATCCATTCCAGTGTACACCATTTTTATTAAAGAAATAACCATCACAGCTAGGCACGGTGGCTCAAGCCTGAAATCCCAGCATTCTGGAAGGCCAAGGCAGGAGGATCACTTGAGTGCAGGAGTTCGAGACCAGCCTCAGCAAAAGTGAGACCGTATCTCTACTAAAAATAGCAAAATTAGCCAGGCACAGTGGCGCATGCCTGTAGTCTCAGCTACTTGGGAGGCTGAGGCAGGAGGATCGTTTGAGCCCAGGAGTTTGAGGTTGCAGGGAGCTATGATGACACCACTGCATTCTAGCTGGGTGTCTCCAACAACAAAAAAAAATAAACAACCATTAAAATGTCTGAAAGAACACATTCATACACACACACACACACACACACACACACACACACACACGCAGAGCTTTAGAGACTTCTGATTAACAGTTCCACAGAATCATTTGGGAAAGGAAGATATTTTTAAGAGATATGAAATAATCTGTAAAACAGGAAGACTTCAAAGGGAGGAGGAAAAGGCAGGCAAGGGGAGGGGGAGAGGGAGGGAAACAGAAAGAGAAAGACAGGGAGGAAGGGACCGGGGAGAGAGGAAAGGATCGGAGGTGGAGGGGAAGATGGAGAGGGAGAGAGTTCTTTCTAGAACTGCCAAGGTATTGACTGTGAGAAAAAGCCTCAAGGTTGAAACAATCAAAACATTGACCTGGCAAATGAAATTTTAAACTACCCGACAAGATCAAAAGTTTTCATGGTCCAAATATACTTCCACTCTGAAACGACTTCCAGCGATGCAGAGAGACCACTGCAGCGGTGAACGGCGTCCTGAATTAAAACAGGAACCCCGTCCAGGACACCAGAGGGGCAAATGCAGCAACAAACGCCGCCTTTCCTGGGAACAAAGGCGCACGTTTAATGAGAAGAGTATGTGTCTGAAGACGGATGCTGGGTTTTTGCCTTCTCTTATTTGTTCAAAGGAAAAAAAAAAAAAACAACATGTCATGGAAAGACAATCCTCACAGAGCTTACTGTGTAAAGTCAGCTCTGTTCTGGAAGCTTCCTGGCCAAGCTGTCTCCCAAGCCCTGCACTCACACATGTTCCTCTAGGCAAATTAATTAAGCAGCAACTGTGAACGAGGCACTCTCGTGGGCACTGTGGACACGCAGGTTTCTGAGCGCGACAGTCGGCAACATGATTGTGACAACGAGACCAACACGATCACACTAATTAATGCTGATTTTCTGGGAGCCTCTTACGTACTTTGGGCCGAGAGACGAAGCAGCTGATCTCAATCTTTTTAGGGACAGAGATTAAACACGGGCTCAGGGAAAAGGCACCACATGTCAGTTCTGATAGATAAACCTTCCAGAACGAGCCAGAGGCTGCAAGGTCTTCTATCTTGTGACAAATTGTAGTAAATGGCACTGTTTATGGAACCCATAGGAACTGCTAAGCCCTGCGTTTAAGTGGCTCATATTCTCAGTCCTGCGACAGTCCCACGGTGAAGCAGGGTATCACGAAACAAGGTTCTCAGTAGGATGAAAATGCTGTTCTGAGCAACCTGAAAGACCATTTTCCCCCTATTTGTGTGTCTGCTGCGGAACAGCCCAGAGAATGCGCCTGTTATTATGCCGCACTGAAGAGAGAGAAGCTTTGTCCCAGCACCTGGCTCTTCTCAGCTCCCGCGCAGCTCCCCGTCTCCAGGAGGGAGCCAAAATAAACAGTTATTTAAGGGACGGGGCATGCAGGGCTCCAACACAGATTTTTATTTGTAGCCTCAGAAGACTTGCCCCATGTAGAAAATACTGTCTGGGAGATTTCTCAATCTTACTTTAGTCATTGGAACCCAAATCCTACTGTATGTGAAAACAGCGTTTCCGCTTTAAAGTTCAGAACCCTCATGTCAACATCAGGTGACACCTTATTTTGTAGCTGTTAAAAGCCACAGAAGATAATTCAAGATAAAATGGATTAGTTACTTTTTTTTAAGAAAAGACCTACAGAAAAAGGAGGATTCAGATTCCCATTTGAAAAGAATATTATCCTGTTCCACCGGAGGAAGGAAAAAGCAGAAAGTACATGCGCTGCTTCCTTCACCCAAATCCTCTGGGGTTTCACTTGACATCCAGCCTTTTTTCCCATATCCCATCTTAAAACCAAAACCAAAACTAAAACACCACTCAGGTCTGGGCTGACCCCAACCTACAGCTCATTGCATTTGAGACTCTCCTTTCCTGGGGAGCGACTCCTCTTCCCAGCAGGCTTCTGTTGCTGCTTTCCATACCATAATCAACACGTCCCACAGCTCTGCTAGGTAGGTACTGGGCAGACACAGCCCCACCTCTGTATTCATAGCAAGAGGGACTGCACTACTCTTGGAGTCAGTGTTTTACAAAATTGCTCTATTGGCCAGGCACGGTGGCTCACGCCTGTGAGTGTTTTGGGAGGCCAAGGTGGGAGGATTGCTTGAAGCAAGGAGTTAGAGAGCAGCCAGAGCAAGAGCAAAACCCCGGCTTTACAAAAAATAGAAAAAAAAATTAGCTGGGCATGATGGTGCGTGCCTGTAGTCCCACCTACTCGGGAGGCTGAGGCAGGAAGATCGCTTGAGCCCAGGAGTTTGAGGTTGCTGTGAGCTTGACGCCACGGCACTCTAGCCTGGGCAACAGAGCGAGACTCTGTCTCAGGAAAAAAAAAAAAAAAAAAAATTGAGTCAATTGTTTTCTTTGGATGAAGATATCTTTATATCAACTCTGAGTTCATTTGGAGAAAAAAACAACAATAAAGCACTAAAGAAATTACTGTACTGCCACACTGAGGAAATTATATAGATAATAAAGAGAACAAGGTAGATCTATGTTTTGATGTATAAAGGTCTCTACGACATATTAAATGTAAAAATTCACATAGTTGTATACAGCACAATTCTATCTTCGCAAGGAAAAAAAAGGGTATATATTTATGTAGATGCAAAAAAAAAAAAAAAGGTCAGGCCAGATGAATGCCAAACTAGCACACTAGTTGCTGTGATACTGGAGTGGGGGATGAGAGTAAGGAAATTGGATTTTTCATATACTGCTAGGTTACTGGTTTGGGATTTTAATTTAAATTTCTAAAATAGCTTTTCTTGAGCACACAAAGACAATAAAAGTTTGCTGTAAAATTTTCAGCCTTAGAAATGCATGAAGCAGAGAGTGAGCGACAGTCAGGCAGACGGCAAATGGCATTTCTGAGATGTACCCGCTTCGTACTTCGCCAGGGTAGAGCAAGCCAGGGGCGGGAGAGGAAGGTGGCACGCCGCATGGACCCTACACTCCTGCTGTTCCAAGGGAAGTCCGCCACAGCACTAAGCCTAGGGGTGGCACGTACTTTGTGGGGACCGAGCAAGGATGCTGCTCTGCACGGTGTGCCAGGAAGTTCCTCTCTGATTAGCTCCACTTGCAAGGATTCTTTCTCAAGGCTTTGAATGTTTCGCACTGTGCTCTGGGGCCTCTTCTGGCTCCTGTAGATAACTAGGGGGACCATGACCTCCCACAGCCACGGCCACCTGCAGAGTTAACATGCAGGTTGCTCACTGTCTACAAGAGCAAAACTCTGGAAAGAATCCATATATTTTTCAATGGGAGTTTGGGGGGGAAAAAACCCAGAAGTGCAGGGTTAGGGGAAATAATTATGGCACTTCCAAAAAAATGAAATAGAATTCTGAACAGCCATTACAAAGAATAGATGGACACGGGTCAGGGGTGGGGGAGATCAAGATCTGATAAGCCAAAAAACCTTATGCAAAACACTGTAGAAGTCGCAACCCCACTTTATTTCTAAACGGGGAGGGAACTGCATGTACATATGAGAACACAGATAGCTGGGGAGGGAAGATGGGAGGAGGGGAATAAAGGCAGAATAGAGAGGCAGAGAGAATACAAGTATAATGGAAGCCTGGCACAGTGGCACACGCCTGCAGTCCCAGCTATTCAGGAGGCCAAGGAGGGAAGATCAGCTTGAGTGCAGAAGTTCAAGTCCAGCCTGGGCAACATAGCAAGACCTCTTCTTAAAAAAAAATGAGTAATGGAAATTTTAAAATGGATATATAGAAGAAAAAAAAATAAAAGTCCAAACTGTTAACAGATTTTGGTGGGTAGAGGGCAGGGAAGACAGAGCATCTTATTGGAGACTTTTATCTTGGGGCTTTTTATTTTTTAAAGAAGTCCTGCATTTCTATATAGTTGAAATGTTTTCAAATGAGCATTCTGAATTTTTATGATAAAAATCATTAAGATTTAAAAGAACATACAGATTGCCTATGTTTTCAACTGGATACAGGACAATCTCCCTCCAAACACTCTCAACACATGATAAAATACATTCAGATTTAACTATGACCTATTGGAGTAAATTCATCCTTTTGCGTCGTTGGCATTGGTGATACGGAATACGATTCAATACATGAATCATAAGAGACGGTCAGGAAAGTGATAGCCCAGCCCACCCCCTCAGAGATGCTGTTTTTTGTTTGTTTGTTTGTTTGTTTGTTTTTTAAATAATGCATTAGGTCTGTGCTAATGGAAATCTTTACTATGCGGCACAGTTATAAACTCCTGAGGCTAAACAAGCCCTCAAAGGTAATTCATTCCAATCCCAGACCTTCAATCTATCATATGCCCTCCTAGATAACTCAGACAGACAGCTGTCCTAGTCCAGGGGAATCTAGGAATGAACACATCATGATTTCTTAAGATAAAATGTTCCAAGGCGTTAAAGACTCCCATCCCTTGAATATACTTTATTAAAGCGGGTTCTAGCTACAAGAATTATCACTCTCTCTTGAGGTGTATAAATTCTACTGCAAAACATCTTTACCAGTCTTCAATATTTTCCATCTCTCTATAGGTACAGGTTTGGATTGATAATATAATGGAAACTACCATATAAAATACAACATCAGGACATGCCCTATTCCTGCAAACTGTCTCAGTGAAGATGTGCTGTCACCAAGAGATGGGGGTGCCTTCGGTAAACCCTCAGGTTCCAAATGGCCAAGTTATTCACCAGCAAGTCAACAATAGAGATTTAATACTATTTATTACTAAACTAAGTTTTTGTAATAGAACTTATTATAGAGTTAAGTTTGAGGATTTAAAAGTCACTGTTTTGGCAATATGTGCACAGAGCAAGATTTAAAGAAATAAGAATTCCTAGGAACAATTAAATACCTTATTCATTAACGCTTAATTGTTACCAATGACAGCTTCATCTAACCTTGATTTTGCCACCTGGTTTATGTGAAATGTCCTGTGAGTTCACTCTCAATGTCAACACAATGTGAAAAATCTACTTGAGACACATAAATTACTTCCCGGTCTCAGCAGTACGATCAGGGTGCTCCTGTACTTGCTCTGCCTCTTCCATCTCTGAACTGCCAAGGGCTCTCTCACTGCACCAAGCACATTCAGCCCATGTGTCACCCAGCTTCTACTTCTGGGATACTACAGGATGACACACCCTTCTCTCATCCATGAGGTTGTGTATTCTCTCTATGAGTATTACGCCTAGATTTCCTGAAGCAGAAAGGGTTAGGTATTCCTTAATTCTGGTTCTTTGTTTCCTAAATACATTTATTTAATGTTCAATCTACAGTAACTGACTGGAACTAACCTAACCACAGGGAGGCACAGTGGTTAAGAGAGCATTTGGTAAGGTCAGATAAGGCTGCTTGTTAGCTGGATGCTCCCGGGCAAGTCATGAGCCTCAGTTTCCTCATCTGTAAAATGAAGATAAACCACCTACCTAACAATACATACTGAATGAAACAATTTTGCTGGGAATTCAGACCTCTAAACAATTGGCCCTTAAACTATCACCCTAACTTGGTCTCCGATTCATTCCTTCCAGATGTACCGGTTTCTCAGCCTCCAGGCCCTTGCCGTGCTGTTGCGAAGCCTAGAACGCCTTCTGCCTCCCTTGAGCACATCCTGCCCTGACTTTCCGGGCTCTTCCGTGCCACCTCTTTTATGAAGCTTTTTTGCTCTTTCAAGTCAAGCAAGGGTCATTTCTCTCTGCTCTAAAATTTCCTGGCACAATTTTATGTGCTTATTGCACGACATTTATCACATGCTGCCTTGTACAATAATTGTGAACAGATTTGCTCTCCCCAACTAGCATGTAGTCTCTTCAAGTACGTTCCTCTTTCTGGCACAACGCTTGGCACGGTGGCTTGCATGTAAAAAATGACCAAGAATGCCTCACAGGAGGAAACAAATCGTAGGGGCTTACTATAAGGGGTTGAGAGATCTTAAGCGCGGAGACATGCCCACACCCCTTTTCTGTGGGTTCCATCAGCAGTGGCCATCCAGCCCAAGCCCTTACATTCTCTAAGGTGGACAGATCATGCATGGACAGGTGTGAACGTGGGGGACAAGCTTCATGCATCTGCCCACCTGTGAACTGTTCTAGCTAAAATAACTTACTTTGTCTGCGTTCACCAAATAGGCCTCAGGGTTTGAGAAAACAGTCACATCAGATGTATTCTTCAAAAGATGTTCTATTTACAGAACTAGTAAATGTGATCTTAATCATAAACTCCAAAGACTTGATGAGTATGGAAACTGTTTTTCTCCTTCACAAACCACGCCTGACTCTCCAGGAGGAGGAAATACAAACTTATCTTTCTCTTCCACACCATTGCTCTGGACTACTTCCATTAGCTGTTCCAGTTCCCAGTAGCCAGTGGCTCCACAAAATGAGTCGTGCATCCCTAATCCAAAATCTGAAATGCTCCAAAATCTAAAACTTTTTGAGCAAACCAGACAGATGAGACCTCATGGAGCTGACGCTCTTACAGGGGGAAAGCAGACAATTACTTACATATTTACTTGTTAAATAACAATGTCATTAAGTGCAATGAAGGAAAAGCATGGGTGTGCGGATGACACATGGTGTAGGACGACCTGACTTACCTTTCTGTTTGTCTGTGGGGGGCGGGGGGCAGTGGTAAGGGTGGGGAGGCCAAGGATGGTTTTCCTAAAGACACGGCATGTGAACCAAGTTCTGAAGGATGAAGATACAAAAAATGAAAGAAAGTAAAGTTTAAAAGAAGGAGATAGAACTCCAAAGAAGGTGGGAAAATTATTTCTATTAGTGATAATAACAGAAAAGAAAAAGAAAAAATTGTTTTTACCACTCTTTTACTTTAATGGTCTTTCTATTCTGTTTCAGCTTTGGAGGAATTACAAATCTCTTATTTCCAGCCTAACTCAGTAGTTTAAGCTTGAAACAAAGACTGGCTTTCCTATAGATTCCTCAAAGTTTTGCATATGAGAAATAACTTGGCTTTCAAAACTCTGCAACCAAAGAGCTGCTATCACACTGTACACAGTTAGCACCTAAACCCCTATGGCAGGATTCCATCATCTGAGGGATGGTTATACTAAGATAACACTTGCTGAGCAGCTACTGTGTGCCAGTGGGCCAGGTGCCCTAAGGCCACAATTTCATTTAATACTCGACAGGCACCACTGTCATCATCTCTACTTTACAGATGGGGAAACTGAGGCACAGAAAGGCTGACTCGTCCAAGGGCATCTGGCTTGTGAGAGTCATGACTGGCACCACGGCATGCAGGAGCTTAGAAAGTCACTGTTAATAATAAGGGCCTCATCCTGCTTCCTGCTGTTGGCTAAACATACCATGTAATTCCACACCTGTGGGCCTTTGCTCAGCCATTTACTCTCCCTGGAATGTCAATAGTCCCTTTCTTCTCCCCTTTCCACATCCTTATCAACACATGTGCTTCTTTTAAAACCCACCTTAAATACTACTTCTATTGTAAAATACTGCTTTTGAGATTAGAAACTGCAAAGATAAAGGAACAAAGGTTAAAATAAAGGGCAAAAGAAATCTGCTCTTGCTGGGGCTGGTCACTAAGCTTCTCAGGGCAGGAAGTTATCTAGAGAAGGGGCTGAAAGAAAAGATAAACAGGCATCTACGGGCTGAAAAGTACATGACCAAATAACTGGTTTGCACTTTGTTTCTCCCAAACACCCTAGGGCGGTGGGTAAGAGAATTTGCACCAAATCCCCCACCTCCACCCCGCACAATCCAGTCTACGTGCAGCACCAGTGTGTACAGAGGAACAGAACCGGCCCTCCCCTGGGGGGGCCCCCAGTCAGCATCCTGAGGGTTCAACAGGAGTTTACTTGCTGGGCTGGACCCAGCCTTGGCAAAGCCACAGCCAGATAAATAAGATACAACCAGGGCTGGATTAGGGAAGGCAAGAAAATGTACCGGGGCGGAGGCGGATATTTTATAACCAGCTGAAAAGGGAGGATGCGTCGGGAGCCAAACAAAAGCGGCCCATTTCCATAAGTTTCATTTAATTTATATTTAGCCTTCCCATTCTCAGTAATTGAATGCATTATTTATTTTGGCCAGCAGTCGCTGTGTGTGGCTTTCAGAACAAAAATAATAGGCTTTTAGGTTTAGCGCCACAGCATTTAGAGATTTGAGTAAAAATCATCAGATAAATTATTAAACATGAAGTGGGCGCCACATTCCTGCTCCCTTGCAGGAGCTTCAAGTGTGTGGGGGTGGCGGGGGGCAGATGACGAGCTCGGAGTTCCAACACCAAGGGTGCTGTCTTCATCCGTGCATGGTGTTCGGGCTTGTTTTCACACTGCCTGTCCCTTGGTGGGGACCGAGGGACACACACAGGGAGGACAGCACAACAGAAAGAAACCATTCATAGTCATCCTCGAACAGTTCTTGGGAGCACCAAGTTTTTGATGAGGGGGAAGCCTTTATCTAGCTTTTTCTTTTAATAGCATGAAGCCTTATTTGGGACCCAGTCATAAATTTTCTAGGATTTACAAGATTCAAAATAATGGTCCTGATTTTATAATGCTGGAAGAAGAAAGGCTAGGAAGAAGAGGCTTCCACAGCCTCTACTTGCAGTTTATAACTCTGATTCCTACAGCTCACAAGCCATTCCTAACACTGCAGGTGAAATCAAACTCAGTCAGGTGTTCTCACCTGGGTCTACCATGCCTGCACTTCTTCAGAGACAACCAGTTTATCAGAAGATTTAAAACTTCTAACATCCAAGGAAGCGTTTTCTGATTTTCATTTTGCACATCAGCAGGTTTTTGGTGGAAACTGCTGATTTCTGTTTTGTTTTGGTTCTTGCTAACCCATCCTCCTTACCACAGCAGGCACTGGGAGAAAGTTCCATGTTTATCGACACACGATAAGGGCAGGCGCCTTCCTAGTAGGGAGAGGGGACATCCCAGACAATAAGTAAACAAACACACATAGTAAGAAAACGTCAGATCATGGAATGTGCAATGACGATAATGAGGATGATGTCACAAGAGCATTGGAGATTGGGAACAGTGATCAGGAGAGGTCTCCCTAAAGAGCTGTGGCTTCTCACCACCCACCTTGTAAAAAAAAAAAAAAAAAAAAAATATCTGGGGAAAGATCATGCTAGAAAGAGGAAACAGCAAAGGCTCTGAACTGGGACGCAGCTCAGGGTGTTCAAAGAACAGAAAAAGGCCCACGTGGCTAAAGCATGGTGACAGGAGAGGACGGAAGGCAGGCAGATACCAGACGACAGGGGGACTCAGAGGCCAAGTGTCTGAGTGTACCAGGAAGCTACTGCAGTCCCCTAGGAGTTGAAAGCAAAACCAAGCAGAGTTTAAAAAGGTTCTTGGACAGCAACCGTGGATGAAGACTTCACTGCCCAGAGCTGCCCAGCTGAATCAAGATTCAGACGATCCCCAGAACCACCATGCCAGGGGTTAACAGAAGGGAGAGGTGACTGCTCTCCAACGGGTCCAGAATTCCCATCCAAGCCAGTGGCAGCTAGTGGTGAGGTGCTTTCCGGCATAATCCGTGAGGTCAGGGGGAGAACCACCCCTGAAGACATCAGCCTACCTCATACAGCGCTATGGAAGTCCCCTAGTATTCATTTAAACCTCCCCATCGAGCGGTGAAAGGGCTCGGCCTTGAGCCACACAGATCGGGGCCTGACAGCTGGCTCAGTGACTCATAAGTAGACCCACCTGGGCAAGCTATCTGGCCACTCCCTGCCTCAGTTTTCTCATCTGGGCAATGAGGCACCAACCCCAGGAACGGCCTCACGTGGCTGTTGGAAGGAGGAAATGAGATAATGTGTGCAAATGGCTTGCCACCTAACAAACGCTCCACAAATGTCGCACCAAGATCTTTTACCCTCGGTGTTACAGCCTGGGGATGGATGCTTTGCTGCTGACCTGACTGCAAGCCTTTAGCATATACTGCTGCAGCAGGTGACCTGCGTGTCCTGCAGCAAACACTTGGGACTCTCCACCTGAGGGCGTTCTATTGGCTCAGGTGCGGAGAAGGCCAGCGTGCCAGGGAGTTGATGTCCCAGAAGCAACGTTCAGCCGGTGACAGATGGGAGAGTACGGGTAAATAGCCTGTCTTCTTGCCTCTCAGGTGGGGTAACACTGAGGTGTGTCTGATACCACCTCCCAGATGGGAATGAACCTCAGCTGTCCAAACCAGTGACCTGCTCGCTAATGCACACTTTACAGCCTCCCTTCCCTTCCCCAGCTCACCTCCCAGCACCTCTCTGACACCCACTGGGATCACCTCCTCCCAAATCACTATCCCGTGCATCCTTGCCTCATGGACGGCTCCTGTGCCTAGTACAGAAAGACCAGACTTGAGCAGAATTTTTATCTCTAATAGCAAGCTGTAGGGTATTCCTTCTACGCAGATTAGATTCTCTGGGGGTGTCTCTGGGGTTTCAAACACTGAAACAAACATCACAACAACAAATAAGTGGTTAAACACTCCTGACTTCTCAAATTCTCTAGGCAGACTTAGCCCAGGATGTCTGAGCTGCCTGCCCTGGCCTGTCTGAGACAGATTTAAGAAGGTTCTTAGAGGAAGATTATCTATGCTCTATAATCTGTCTGACTCTATAAATGTGTATGTGTCTGATGTGCTTCCCACTAGAGAAACAGATTTAAAACTCATCATTTATTGATCTTTTTTTTTTCTTTCCTTCTTAAAGGAATCTCGCTTTCTTTCTCTCTCCACATATACGCACACAGTCGAGTGAGCTTTCCGAAGCAGCAAGGGAGTACCCAAGATGACAGAACAATGCGCTTACCTTGGGAGAGGCACTGGTTGGCCAAGGCCACCTGACCAGAATGCAGGTAGAGATTGAGACGCGTGAAGATTCCCACCAGGGAGGGGATGGTGATGAAGCAGTAGGCAACGCAGGCCTGGGAGAAGATGAGAAGCGTGGCGGTTACATGGGCAATGCCATCCTGGCAGACCACTACTCCTGCTCTCACCCACCGTGCATTTCCCAGTAAAAACACTTAAAGCACTGACTCCTCCGTCTCTGCTCCATCTGATGCCTCTTTGAAGGATGGGGAGGGGGACACAAGGGGAGTGATGGTGTGTAAAACATAAATCCTCATCCATCGTTGCAGGAAGTAAATAGGTAACATCTAACATCCATAAACTAAGCAGCAGCCGTCTGAACCAATTACTTAAAAAATGGGGGCAATTAGACTAGTTGCTCAGAAGGGTTTGGGGTGCTGGCTCCGAGGCAAGAGGTGAGGAAAGGCAGGGTCAGGATGCTTGTTTCTCACCGTAATCTTTTCAGCGTGATATCATTATTACAAACATGGGCATGTACTGCTTTGTTAACATTCTGAGCAGCATCAAATCTGATAAAATTTTGAGCTTTAAGAAGCTGAAAATTTTTTTTTTTTTAAAGGTGAGCATCACCTTTATTTAGAGGAAAAAAAGGCCTTCCAGTTATAGGTACAATATTATTTTATGTATCACTATTATATCAGACAATATTTTATTCTATCATAATAATATAGTAATATATTATTATTGGAGAAAATTGGAGCTAATTCAACTGGTGCATAAAAATGCAAATCCACCTCTCATCTACCTCCTCACAACACATTAAAATTCAGACTCCTTTGATCTTTCTTTCGAAAACATTAAGAAAATGGATCATCCTATAGATACTCAAGGAAAAATTAATCTGAAAAATCGATACTAAACCACTCTTATCATGAGGCATTTGTCATTTTCTGGAAAGGGTTATTCAGTAACCTGCAAACTAAACAACCCCCTGGAGTTCAAAGTCTGAGAGTCCTTATCTTTAGAACATACCCGGACAAATGCAGCCGTCTTTCTGGAATGATTTCCTTTCATTACTTTTCTTGTTTCCATTGCCAACCGGTTCACACTCTGAATTCGTTCATCAATAAAATAGAAACAGTAATGAAATGATGGCTAATTTACACCAACGTTTTCCATAGAGATTTGAACATTAACTACATACAGGCCGATGAGAATAAGCTCATTGGGACCAAGACTGGTTAGCACTGAACCCTGAAATGCCAAAGGAGTCACCACGTCTGATCTGATCTTGGCTTGAGCAAACATCTCCAAGAGCATAGAACAAAAGGCACTCACACACTCAGTCATGCCTACCAATCAGCAGTGTAAATCATCATTTTCTGGTTTAATGAACAGCCAGGGTTCACTTGCTCCATTTCCAGAAACGCCCCACATACTAAACTGAAGATCTTAAAGATCTTGAGAAACCTTCAAATCTGAGAGCAGACCACACAATTTAGCTATGCAATACTAACAATAAGAATGGCAAAAATAGCAGCCACTGCATCACTGATGGTGTCCCAAGCACTATTCTAAGAGCCCGTACGTTCATTAGTTCACTTAATCCTCACAATCCTACAGGGTGGATACTATAATCTCCCTCATTTTACAGACAAGGTCTCTGTATTTAGGTCTTAAGTTTAGTTGGGCTAAGTAATCTGATAACCAACAAACAAATACAGACAAAGATTGTTCTCCTGGAATAGACACAAAGCAGTTAAGGAGCCTTAGGGAACCCTTCTGCAGATGTAAAAAGTTTGGACCTGTGGTTCCCAAACTGTGCACCATGGCACCCCAGGGTGCTACAGTAAACAGTTTTTTAGGGAGACCCAGCAATATTTGATTGTTGAACACTGTGCAGAGTGCTAATGTGAGGTAGCTGACAGATTTGACACTGGATGGCCTTACATCCCTTCCAGCCATGTCACATATTTTTGAAACAGTTTTTGCAGCTACTGTGATGAAAAGCAAGTACTGTGCAAAAACCAACGTAAAAAGAAAATCAACGTGAAACAGGAAATGAGGGTAGCATGGCTGACCTGATCGCAAGTTCTGGGTTGTGAACTGCCTAACAAGTACGCACACTTCATTAGTAATTACGGTTATTTAAGCATGAAACAAAACATTACTTTTCTATTGATGTAGAATATTTTTCAAGTGGCTATCAAGTCTTTAGGGCATAAATACTTAAGTTGTCTGAACCTAACTTCTTAATAAACAGAACTGTTACTAATTCTTTCAACCTGGGGGTGCTATGAAAAGTTACTGAGAGACTCCATGACCCAAGAAAGTTGGGAACATCTGGATAGGAAACAAGTCAGTATTTCTGTAACAAATCAGTGTAAATCACTTAACTCTTTGCTGCTGGCATGCAGAAATGAGAATATGCAAATTTCAGAAAAAAAAAGGTCAATAAAACTATCCAAAGATTTAAGCAAAGTGGTTAAGTTTTTTAACCTTTGAGAAACCACCTTTTATACCCTACAGGCCAGAGGAATCCTGGATTAAGACTGGGATGTAGATGATCGATAATTATTTACTGAAAGAATAAACACATGAATGAAAATCCTTACATGAATCAACTGCACAAGAACGGGTTCCAGATTGCAAAACATTGACCTGGACTCCACATAAAAACTCAGCTGTTGTTCAAAATCACGGCCAAAGGAGACCTAGAATCAAGGAGAAAGATGCTGAAAGGGACAATATTATTTTCAGAGGGAACACAAGCAAAAAACAAAACAAAACAAAAACACCCCACAGTATAACAGAAATATTATTATTACCATCTCATCTTTATAACACGGGCATTGAACTGGAACATAAAAAGTCAAAGGGTATAAAATGGAAGCTCAAAGTGTAAATAGAATTTTCCAGGCTTAGAAGGAAACCGCTGGAAAGAGAATAATGGAATTTTGTTTGTCAGCTGTGGCCTTTTCACAGAACATAAATTTGGTAGTTGGGAGCCATTTGTCACAAGGCTTTCCCTGAAAACAGTCACACCTTTCTGCTTCCTGATGGAGATCCAACCTCAGCAGCTTACTGGTGGCTGCCACAACCATAGCTGGGAAGTTTTTCCACCATTAAAAATCCCCTCTTCTCCTATTTCTTCAAATTTATTAACAGCTGGTTAGTAGGAAAAACTTTACTACTACATCCATCATTTTTGTGCAGAGGAGGTTTAACATTGCTATTTCCATTAGAGCTATCAGGATTCACATCTTATTTCCTCATATTCTTTTCCATTATAACTCAGTAACTTTCAAACTAAACCACAAAAAGATAAATATCGGGCCGGGCGCGGTGGCTCACGCCTGTAATCCTAGCACTCTGGGAGGCCGAGGCGGGTGGATCGCTCGAGGTCAGGAGTTCAAGACCAGCCTGAGCAAGAGTGAGACCCCATCTCTACTAAAAATAGAAAGAAATTATATGGACAACTAAAATATATATATACAAAAAATTAGCCGGGCATGGTGGCGCATGCCTGTAGTCCCAGCTACTCGGGAGGCTGAGGCAGTAGGATCGCCTGAGCCCAGGAGTTTGAGGTTGCTGTGAGCTAGACTGACGCCACGGCACTCACTCTAGCCCGGGCAACAGAGTGAGACTCTGTCTCAAAAAAAAAAATAAATAAATAAAATAAATAAATAAATAAATATCTCGTGATCAGTATATAAACCAAGGGCAAAGGAGAGTCACCCGGGAAAATCCACAGGTACATTTCCCAATGCGGAAACTGAAAGGCTGATCCTGAATTTTCATCAAAATGGACATTTTACCTACAGTCGGGTGGACAGTTAAATCAACCCCCGTTGTTGAACAAGTCACAATTTCAAGGTTATTTACAAAGTAATCTCATCATTTTCATCTCGGTCAGCTTTGGTTCTGACATTTCCATTAAAACAGAAGATCCTGGCAGCAGTTGGTGTTTTAGTTTTGAGCACCAAGAATGGAGGCAAAGATTGTTCAGGCTAAGATGGTAAAACGGTGGGGTGTTTCCAAAGAAGGCTGTAAGAGTCCCTTCCACTCGGCTTGTCCTTTTGCAACATCTCTTTGGACTCTCTCCATCAAGGAGTGGAGTCGCTCCCCCTGCCCTCCATCGGGGCTGGCTCTGTGACTTGCTCTGGCCAAGAGAATTCCATAGAATGCAGCAGAGGTTCACTGTGTGATTTCTAAATCTCAGCCTTAAAAGGCCTTGCAGCTTCTGTTTATGCCCTCATAGAAGCCAGCACCATGTAAGAACGTTCAACGGAGACCACTGAATTAAGAGAGGACACTAGAGAGAAGAGAACAGGCCACGCAGAAGAAAACTGAGACGCCCCAGTGCACAGGATGTGCCAAGCCCCTGGACATGTGAGCAAGGCCATTCTGAATCCTCCAGCCCAATCTAGCCACACCACGCATACCACACAGGACAGCCTGGTTACCCAGCCAATCCACAGGATTGTGGCAACTGGTAAAACACTTTTATTTAAAGCCACTAAGTTTTGGGGCGAGCTGCCATGCTACAGTAGATAAGCAGGATGGACAGGTTGCGGGGGAGTGGACATCTGGCTCGGTTTCTGCCATCACCTGATGATCAGCACATCAGCTGCTTCAGGGGCCCTTTTTCTACTCTCAGTCCTGGTGATTCGGGTCACCCAGGTGTGCATATGACCCCCAGGCCCAGCCAGCTGGTGTGTTTGGGCTCACAACCCAAGTTAATCTAAGAGACTCCATCCTGGGACTTCTGCTGGAGCCCCTCCTGCTGGGCTGCAGAGCTGGGGGATGGAAACCTGGAGCTGTCATGGGGAGTGAGCCCCACCTGAGCAAGAAGCCAACAGGGCAGAGCACTGAGCCAAAGAGGGACGAGGATGGCAGGTGCTGGAGACCCCGAAATCCAGCTGCTTCTACAGAGAGTTCCATCCCTGGACTTCTTGTCACATGAGCCAAGAAATGTCCCTTCCTCCCTCTGCCCCCCTTTTTTCCCCTTAAGCCAGTTTGTCTTGGCTCTCTTTGCCCCCAGGAGAGCCCTGGCTAATGTAAGATGTTTTCTAATTTCATCTTATCTCAGTAAGAATGAAAAGCACCAGGGAACGTAATGTTAACTGCTTTCACCAGAATAAAGATAAACAATTACATCACATTTCCAAGGGCACTAAAACTTCTTCCCTAATACTTACCATTTTTATAAATCCATTAATCAAATATGCCAGCATTCTTTTCTCATCTTCAAGAGTGAGTGCACTAAAATCAATAATTGTACATAATTAACACTGAGACAATAAAAGAAAGGTTCTAAAGAAAAAAAATACACAAGAAGTAAGCAATTTAATAGGTAAGAACATTTTGTATTTTTCTGGACTTAAAAAACTCCCAACAGGCTGTATATTTTTCTTTTGGTAAAAATATGTAGCCAAAATTAACAATTTAAATGCATTTCTCATCTCCCTCAAAGATGCTATTCTCAAGATACATTTATTAACAGGAAAATAAAAGGTAAACTTTCTCTTCTTTGGAATTTGGGCAGTAAGATCTAATGTTAAATTTTATATTTCAGAAAAATTTTGTTCAACATATTACAAAAAATTTCCAAAATACAGCAAAGTTGAAAGAACTTTCCAGTAAACACCCACACACCCAACAGCGAGATCCCACCATCACCATTTTATGATACTGGCTTTATCACATAATCATCCATTCCCCTTGCCATCCATCAATCCATCTTATTTTTGGATGCATCTTAAAGTGCATCACAGATTTCAACTGCTTCTGTTTAAATAGAAAACTTAACACAAATACAAATAAAAAAATGTTGGGTCTTTATAGTTTTGATTACGCATGTAAAGGCCTATAAATAGTTCCCCAAATTTATATTCAAAAAATTTTAAGAGCCCAGACAAAATAGGAATCAAGGCTTTTGTTTGTTCGTTTGTTCTAGGGGAAAATAAATTTTGGCAAAGACTGCACACCATACTCTGATGTTCAATGACCCCTTAGTTCTCAGTGACAGCATTCCCCAGCCTCCCTCCTAGCCAGGGATGGCTATAGGACAGTTCTGAACAGTGGGATGTGAACACAAGTGATGTGTGAGCCTCCAAGTGTTGTCCCTAAAAGAAAGCTGTTGTCCTCCAGTGCTCACAGGCTGGAACGTGGACACGGTAGGTCGGCTTCCAGCAGGAGGACAAGCACAACACCCTCAAGGGATGGCAGAGCAAGAAGACAGAAGGAACCTGGACCCCTGGATGACATTCGAAAGACAAGTTACCCTACCACACCTTATGGTCTCTCTACCTACTCAACACTTTTAACAAAAAAGAAATAAACCTCTATTTTACTTAAGTCCCAGACCCAACATCCTACAAATATACGTGCCTTTCTGAATGCTTTCTGTGCCTTTATTTCTATTTTTATCCAACTGAAGTCTACTGGTTCCATTTGTTATAAAAATCTGGATACTTTGATTTTTATAACTACCCATGAATTTGAAAGCACAAAAAGTCATAGAAATAAAGATTCTAAAATTGAGAGGGGAAAGAAAGAAGAAAAGAAATACAATTCATCTTGTCGATGGTTAAGTTCCAAAATAATTTTCTCTATTCTTGTAACATTTTCCAGTAAATCAAGCTGTTATGTTTAAAAATGCTTTGGGGACTAAAATTTCAGCCACAAATAAACAGGAATTGCCTTTAGCATAGTCAAATGAAAACATGTTTAAAAAGCAAACAAAAACTAGAAAGCAAAGGAGGCATAATTTAGCCTCTGAAAGGTAAGGCCTGGGGATAGGTCTGGGCCTCAAGTACGCTGAGAGCAAATAAAGTCCTTCATGTAAGAAATGTAAGCAATTTCATTTGCATTTCAAATAACAGGCTAATAATGAGATAAAATTAAAAGGCTATGTTACTGGATGAGTGAGCTCATTATTATACTATCTGCTATTCTCAGAAATCTCCAGGAGACATGGAGTTTGAGTTCACTTGAATGAAACCAGCCTTTTTCCCCCCAACAGAAATTTCTTTGTAAAAACATCTGCCATGTCATTTTCTCAAGAAGGTTACCCTCAGCCTCCCTCCTCCCCTGGACTGGAATGTCCTCGTTAGCAAGAATCCTAATAGACCCAATAAAGTAATATTATTCACAGTGGCAGCTTAGATCAGTCATTCCCTAATGTACTATTAGATGGTATTAAAACCCAATCCTTGTTACATTTCAGCCTTAAGCAAAGCTTACTTCACAGAGTCATGCATTGTCTTGCAGATGTGTAAAAGGGCATTCAAAATGACGGGGTCCTTGGTGGGCTCTTGCTGATGCCTAGGAGACATTTGAAGACAATGGTCAAAGCTCTGTCCACTGACAGCAACGCAAGTGTGGATTAGTTCTCATCCACTGTATATATTTAAGCAGCAGCAAATTATCCGGCTGGCATTTCACCCAGCCTGGTTCACCAGTAATGGGTGATGTTCTGAGTTTCTCGTAATTCTTCTTTAAATAACCAGTTTGCTCTTCTACACACATTGTAACTACTCCTAACTGCAAAATTGTCGTAAAACCTCTCCCTTTCCTAAGCCAGCCAAAGGGCAAACCTGTTTTCTTACTATGTTTCTTGCGCCATCTGAAGCTGTCCACAGCCTGTCTGTAACTGTGTTAAGTGCCAGGCAAAATTATTAATTTGGCTTTTCAAATAATATGAAAAGACAAATAACTTTTTTATTTTTTTCACTCCCCGCCAAGACAAATTCATTTTTTTACATTAATTAATTAATTTATTTTTACAGAATGTCTTTTGCAGCAGGGACAAACTCTTGTAACAAATCCTTATGTAATTAAAGTAGGTATATTTGTTCTATGCATATTAATTACAAATTAATATTAATATTTAGGAAGCAATTAATCTTTTAGAAAGATGACAAGAAAAGCTTAAAACACGCCAGCAATACCAAATTCAATTTTCCAAACGGAACCACATCTATATACTTAATATTTAAAGCAACTTTAGCTTTTTATTATTTAGTCTTGTCCTAAAAAATATACAGTACCTGAAATCACATTAAATAAACTAGTTATATATTGTCTAATAAATTTCAAATCAATATATAATTTTAAAAATAAAAACTTTGTCTCCACATATCCCCTTAAAATTATTTCATATACCACTAGCAGTAGGGCAGTTTTGGGAAACATAGACTTTATCAACAAAATAAAACGGAATAAATTTGAAAACTGATCACAAATGAGTCAGCTTTGTATCCAAACACTGAAAAGGAAAATCTTTCTATTACTGGTGCCTTCATAAGGATGCCTTTATTTTTATCCTTTGACACATGACTCTGGAGGCAGTTCATCAAAAGTCTGCTCCTTCTAGAAACATA